>NC_092131.1:75130796-75760379 GCF_043159975.1 Macaca nemestrina
GAACACCCACTTGACCAGGTTCTGAAACACAGGGCCCAAGCACCAAATTGATGATTGGAAGAGTTGACTTTGACTTTTAACGTGACCCAGGAGTCTGATTCCAATTAGACTTCCCCCCCCTAGATTATAACACACCTACAAAACTCCCTCAGCACTAACCAAAAGATTCCTGCAGTTCCTACTAATTCTGGAAAGCTACTAAGCTTTACATGATAAGAAACCTTAAGGTAAAAGCAGCAAAAAAAAAAAAAAAAAAAAAAAAACTGAGGGCAACTTGGAAAGTATTTGAACCTAGTGCAATTATCCTCCAGTGAATCAGACAAAAGGGAAGTAATTACATTGGTCCCGCTTTCTATTCCTCCGTCTTCTTACCTCCCTGATGTTTGAGGGTCCCAGCATTTGTCTATCTGTTGAGAGATATGTCCAAGTAATGCTTAGGAGCCCAAGCTTTGGAACCAGACAGGTGTGAATGCAAACTTGGAGCTCTGCCGCTACTAGCTATATGACATTGATATGGTTTGGCTCTGTGTCCCCATCCAAATCTCATCTTGTAGCTCCTATAATTCCCATGTGTTATGGGAGGGACCCAGTGGGAGGACCTGAATCATGGGGGCAGGTCTTTCCTGTGCTGTTCTCGTGATAGTGAATGGGTTTCACAAGATCTGATGGTTTTAAAAACAGGAGTTCCTCTGTACAACCCTCTGTCTTTTCCTGCCGCCATCCACGTAAGATGTGACTTGCTCCTCCTTGCCTTCCCCCATGATTGTGAGGCTTCCCCAGCCATGTGGAACTGTGAGTTCTCCATTAAACCTCTTTCCTTTGTAAATTGCCCAGTCTCAGGTAGGTCTTTATCAGCAGCATGAAAATGGACTAATACAAACATTGGACAGGGAGCACTGGCTTTCTGAATCTATAATGACAACAATAAATGTTATTTTACATGGGTTAGAGATGGTGATGTAAAACACTTATCACAGTATCTGGGACAACATAAAGAGTTGTAGCCATTATAACTATGAATTCACTCATTCAATAAACATTCACTGAAAATTATCTTTGTTAGTCATTGTGCAGATATATCAAAGTGTACTGGCTACACTCTGCAAATCTATATTCATGAAACCTACAGACACTATTGGACCCAGAAATTATAACTTCAGTGGATATAGAAAGCTCTTAATCACAGAAAGGTGGCCCCAAGACTGGCTTTGATCTACATTTTGTAGGTCCTGTAAAAGAAAATCAGTGTCTTGAAAGAAGCTGAAATCCTGCCATCAAAAGTGTCTCTTCCTAAATACGTGTACACACATCATCTTCCTTCACGCTGAATGCTGTGCACCCTCTTGGCAAATGGCAGCAAGCGTGCTAGACTATACTTGAAACTTTCATCCAGTAAGTGTTAAAGAACACCATATTGTCAAACCTCTGAGCCAGAGTGTTCTTGGTCCCATTTTGAGATGACTGTGCTCAGCAAAGTGGGCTATTTACCACTGTGACCTCTATTTTGCCATTATTTTGGGGTTCTGGGAAGTAGTTCTGAAACAAAATGGCTGATGAAATTATGCCAGTACCATACCTGCAACTAGACAAAGAAACAAAAGACATGAAAATGCAAGGTCTACATGGTTTGAGGCACTGTCCTGTTAATGGTGGTGAAAGGGTATGTAGAGATCAGCAGGCAAATGGGGATTGGTGGGAGTCCTCCCAAAGTCAAAGCAGCTCAGAAGGCTGAACCAACAATTGCAGAGGAAAAAAGCTACATCTGAAGGCACAGCCTGACTTCAGGGAACTGAAAGGAAAGGAAAAGTAATTTCCAGTATAAAATGCCCACCCTCTGTCCTTAAGGGCTACACCGTAGTAAGTGGGTCCCTACAGTGCAGATCCCCCTAGGAGGCCATTTTCAGAAAGTAGGGCCCAGCACTAAAGAATTATGTGTATACATGTTAGGTTAGGATGACCAGTCTTCTCTGAGCAAGAATAACTTACATTTCTGTAATACCTGACTGCCTTCAAAATGATCTGCACAGTAGTCATGCATTTTATTAATATTTTCATTTTTAAACGAGGAAGCTAAAACTTAGAGCAAATAATTTAAGTCACACAAGTGATAAATGAGTAGAGCCTAGTTGATAGATCAGCTCTTCTGACCCCAAGTTCAATACTTCCTTCTCTAAGCAACAGTCAACTCTCTGAAAACGACTATTATTCCTACCAGCAAATTCTGCTGTAATAGAAATCCACCTGCAATGAAAATAATTACCTCTAAATTATTCAGATTTCATAAACCTTTTTTGTTCATTAAAACAGAGTATCCTGTATAGCAAATCTCAGATGGATAGCTTTCAGAGTTATAACAGAAGAAACACCTAGCACAAACTTATCCTTCCACCGAGAAAACTGACTCAGCACAGTCGAGAGGCACGCAGACTGCAACCAGAGAAGTAGTGACAGAGCTGGATATAGACCATATACTGTAAGAGTTCCAGGACCACACTCTTCGCGTTTGTGTACACTACCAAAAAGCATTCAATAAAACCAAAAAACTTTACTATATGCTTAAGAAACCTCAGCATTTATATTGGAGGTTTTCCTGATGACCATCTACTGGGCTTGTCTACATTCTTCAGGATCAGAGACTTATGAAATGGTCAGAGACTTATGTTCCTATCTACCAGTGTTTTACTGTCCACTTTTCACCTTATTTGGTGAATGATCACGTGTCCAAGACTCAGTAGAAACCGGTACAAATCATTAAACAGGTCCAATTGCATAAGTTAAGATACATCCATATTCTATCCCCTGATTTCAGGGCCTCTGGGTAGCATCTGATTTCTTTACAGCTCCTGTACTGGGGAGGAAAGGATAGCAGCATGCACAATGAGGATTTGGGTTTCAGGTGGGTGAGTGTCACATATTAATTATCTTCTTCCTAACCAACTTTACCTAATTGCTGATTAACCTTGCATATGCTTGGAGAAATATTTTAGACAATAAAATTGGGTGGCTTATTAATACTGTTAAAGTATCAATAGAAAGATAATATGTATATAAGTAACTTAAGAATTATGTTAGCAACCACAATACCCTTTCTCAGGCTAATTTCAACCTTTTGGCTTCAAATTTTACTTTATATGCCAGTGACTCCCAATTCTCTATAATCAGCTCTCATCTTAGTTGCAAACCCAAGGCCTGTATATTCCCACTTGATCTTTTTTAAATGGAACCCATTACTTTGCCTCCCTAACTGGTTCTTTTTTTATTTTTTAAGATGGAATCTCACTCTGTCCCCCAGGCTGTAGTTCAGTGGTGCAATCTCAGCTCACAGCAACCTCCGCCTCCCAGGTTCAAGTGTTTCTCCTACCTCAGCCTCTAGTAGCTGATATCACAGGCATGTCCCACCATGCCTGGCTAATTTTTGCATTTCTAGTAGAGACAGGGTTTCACCATGTTGGCCAGGCTGGTCTCAAACTCCTGACATCAGATGATCTGCCCACCTCGGCCTCCCAAAGTGCTCGGATTATAGGCGTGAGCCACTGCTCCTGGCTCTTAACTCATTCTTATATACCCTGCTGGAAGTCCCTTGGAGATCAGCCCCACACCTTCTTCCAGATAGCACATACAGAACTGACCCTTGATTCTTCCCTTCCATCACCCTCCACTCGCAAGCAGTCACCAAGCCCTTCTGCATTTGTCTCCTACATCTTGGCAAAGTCACTTCTTACTCACAGTGCCCTATTCTGAGTTCAGGTGGGTTACCTCATCTGGATCACTGCAGTATCCTCCTCCAGCTTCTCCTGATTTAAACTCATCTTCCTTCACTCCATCAGTCACACCACTGTCAGAAATGGGCTTTCTAAATGCAAGTCTGGTGAGTTCACTGCCCTGAGGATTCTTCCAGAACCACAGCTTAACATGCAAGGCTTACCCTAGATCCAGCCCCTGCCTACCTCTGCAGCTTCACCCATCACCATTTTTTCATACCTACCCTTTGCTCATCACTAACCCATACCACTTGCAGCCTCCATACTCTACATGCTTACATGCCTTTGAACATGCCATTTTCTTTCCTACAATGGCCCTCACTCGTACTTCCCTGGCAGACCCACATACACCTTTCAGGATTTACCTAGCTCGTGACTTTTACTTGACCTGTGTCAGAAACAAGAGCGTATCTTTTGTCCACCATAAATTTTTTCCCTAATAAAGCTTCTTGTTTTGTTTTGTTGTTAAAAAGTGTGAACTCTAGTCGAGGTTCTGTTTTACATTTTAGAATTTCAATTCTAAAAACTGTCATAAAGCTAACAAGACCAGTGATGTGTACAGGAAGTAGGTCTGTGCTGGTCTCCATATGGTCCAGATCCTCTGTATCTAAAACCACCGCAGAAAAGGCTCAGAAGAGTCAACTCAGCCCGGTTTCCTTCTTGTTTAATTTAAAGGCTCTGAAAATAAATGTACCTTCCCTATAAGGCTATTGCTCTAACCATTTCCAGCATAGCCTTAAGACCTAATCAGAGGATCTTTGTTAAGCCTTTACCCCATACTATTTTTAGCTGGAAAAAATACCATCAACTCAAATTAGAACTGATCATAAAACTCTTCGTAGCCCTCTTGCCCAATTGAACTAAGCTTAACAATGTTCCCGACTAGAACGAAAATTAAAACTTGAGAGTAAAGTGCACCAGCCTCATCAATGCAAGATGTCAACACAACCTGAAGTAATGGCATACTTGCTACCATTAGCAGGAATACCTGTTTGCTATCTGACTTGATTAAGAGGCTTCTGGTCATTTACTAAACGAATTAAATCAATATATGATAGTGAACAAAAACAAAACAAAATGTAAAGTCCTCCAAAAAGACTAACCAGAAGGATAACACTTCATAGCAGGTCACAACTTAAGCATTTAAGATTTGAAAGGTGGGGAGGAGGAAACAAATACTAAGATGTCTCCAGCAAATCTCAGACCTAAAGGTATAGATGGAAAATAGGCAACTTCCAACTCCTTTTCCCAGTTCAGGAAGACATCCGGAATCCTTGGTGATCTGGCCTCTGTCTACTGATGGCAACAGTAATAGAGTTGTAATTAGATACCCAGTCTCCCTTGCAGCTATGACTACAGGCCACATGACAATATTCTCACAATTGCAAGGGGAGAGAAATGATGAGCAGCACTTTCAGGTCTGGGCCTTAAGATACTGGGTATGTACTCCTTCATAGCTCTTCCTTCCCTCAACGTGTATCAAAGTAACTACAATTCAGCTTTGTCCATGCAGACAAGAAAAATGGTGATATTACAGCAATAGAAGAGAAGGGCACTGGAATCTGAAGGAACCTGTGGAGCAGAGCCACCTTCAACTGGGCCACTCACCTGACGCTGATAAATGAAAGAGAAACTCCAAGGTTCTTGTGGCTACTGTATTTTATAGTAACTTTGCTACAACCTGTTAGCTTCCTAACTAATACACACATATCCAACTTTTTTTGAGATTCCCAAGGCACATGTACCCTTCTTCTGAGTCCTCATAGCCCACTGTTTTCATCTCGATCACAACACTCATCACAAGTCATTTCAATGGGTTGTTTACTCTTCTGCTCCCTCTAAAAAAAAAAAAAAAAAACTAACTCAGAATTATGAAGGCAGAAATTCATCATATCCTATGTCTTGCACAATGCCTGGAACAAGTTTGTGGCTTAATAAATCCTAAGTGAATAAGTCAAGTTGGAAACTACACAGACTTTCCTAAATTGTCTGAAAACAAATAAGAATTGTTGCTATACACGTCCATCAGCTCACACTGCACACTAATCATGTAATGCTAGCCATTAGAAAAAAAATGTTCAGGTTTTTCAAGAGGCATGGCCTTTCTGTCTAATAGAAGTATGAGCAAAATATAATGGTTGCCTCATCTAAAAACCATGGTTCAAATGCATCATGGTAATGAAGACTGAAAAATAACTACAATTGAGTGGAGGAAAAGAAATCACAAAAATGACTTTCAATAAATTACCCCCAATCAGCAACAGTTGTTATTTAATGTTGATCACTTTGGTTACAAAAATTAATATGACTATTCATGGCAATGGGTTATAGTAACGTTGGCCTCCTCCACAATAAATCATCTTTTCAGTTTTTAACATCAATGACAAAAAAATAATAACTTTACCTCTATCTGACCTCTGGCATGAATGCAAGTGATACTAACGTTGGTTTGATCTAAGTACTACCCTGGATTTCACTCTATGAAAAAATATTACATAAAAGTCAAATGTAAGAAAGACACTATGTTTGCAGATGTGTGAAAGAAAGGAAATTGTAGTTGAGGCAATGTAACTACTATGAAGTAGAGTACTGGATGATATTCCTTTGGATAAGCAAATATTTTCATCTGAATATTTTGGGTCTTACAGACAAATATTTGGGAAGATTTTTTTTTTAACTTCCATCAGTCTATTGTTGACTAACAATACGTTTTTAAATCTGAACTGCTCTGATTATTAACTGGAATTGGGCCTTTACAATTCATCCATATTTAACAATCCTGTGCTGTGTAAGTGCTTTGTCCCCACCTCAAACTGCAGTAAGAGTTAACAGCCTTTGTCATGTTCTTTGTGTCTTAGGAAGAGAAGTAAACAGGTAGAACCACAAGTAGTCTTGACACATGTATTCTATTCATTATAACAATTAAATTTACAGAGTTAGGCAAATGCTCTGGAGAATCTGCTTCCTCAAGTTTGATTTGGGTGGAAGCCAAAACATTTCAGCTTTAGTACTCAGGAGTATTATTTAGAAGATAAATTGCCTGATATCAGATTTTGGAAAAGGTAGAATTACCATCAAGTCTTGTTACACAACAATTCATTGGAGGGAACATACCTTGTATTATTCAGTTTTGCTTATCATAAAAAAGGATTACTACTAAGGAGAATTTAATTGGAATAAAGTATCACTGAATTATCATTTAGTATAGCATTTCAATAACAAATAGACCACCTCCTTCTCCTAAAAAACAATGTTTTATTTTGAGGTTTTACTGTACCACTGGTATGTAATATATTTTTAGAAATGTGTTCTTATCATAAATCTTTTAACATTAAAGTAGACTGTACCAACTAATAGGAGAGCTTCAGTATTGATCTTCCACTTCTTTTGAATGACAAAAACAGTTTTAACTTTCAGTGTGGCAATTTCTCAAAAATAAATTTGAGTGGAGGAGATTACATTCAACTAAAACTACATTATGAAGCAGCAGCAGCAAGATAATATAAAGTACTTTTCCTGGGTATATTTGAGATCTGTACATATTTTCAGTTTCTTTCAAGGTCTTGATTCAACAAGATTTATTAGCACTGTCTTCTTTAAAGGAAAAAAATGGCTCTCTATAAAAGTTTGTATTTTTCTGTCTCTAGAACCCACATTTCTGTACTTAACTGTCTCTAAATAAACACTGTGAATAAAAGGCTTTTCTTAACTTGGTTAAGCTGAATTAGCCTTGAATTGTAGCCAAGATTTACTCTTTTCACGGAAAAACTTTTCATAGAAATAGCAGGCTTTCAAATTGGAACTTTAAAATTGGAATGTTAAAGTGTGATCAAGGATAATATTAATGCTGAGGCCAGGTTCACAATGGTTGTGTGAAGTAGCCTGTGGAAGAATTAAGACAATAATGGACATAATTAAATACAATGGGGTAGAGAGCAAGAAATGCGCCTCAATTGCATTGATATTTTGGCAAAGGTTTTATTTTGGCAGAGCTTTCTACATCAATTTGAATAGATGGTTCTATCTTAATAAAATTTCACAAAATGACATGAAAATTCCTTATATACCTGGTGGGTGGGCAAGTCCTTGTTGAACATATTCGTCCTTCCCATTATGAAACATATCTGTGCATCCACAGGTACTTCTAAATAAAGGATTCAACACCCAGGAAACAAACATCCATCTCACCACCACTCTCTTTTCCTTTCCATGTGTGATTTCTAATAACTTAGGAAACAATCTAGTTGGCATATCCCCAGAGGTGCAATGAGGAAGCCTTAGTAAAACAGGAATTGTCCTGCATGGAGGAATAATGGGAAGTCAAAATTTTTCCAGGACTCAGTGCCCACACTTTTACCTGTAAATGACGTGGACATATATAATAGTTCATGTTCTCTCTGGTACTGAAACTGGCCCAATTGTCCCATAGAACTGATATTTATGGTTTCTTTTTAATAAACATAGAAGTTAACCCTTCCATCTTAAAACGTGAGAAAGTTATATTTGTCTTATCTGAGTTCCTTTCTCAGGAAACCAACTCTCATGCTTCCCAAGATGGTATCAAGGAACTGAAACTCACCAGATCACCACATCTGGACAATGAGACACCAGACCCCTCACCAGTCATGACTGCCTAACTAACCACCTGCTTCCTGTTTACCAACTCCTCTTCCTTACCCCTCCCTAATTCCTGTTTTCTAAAACATGGTTACATTTCCTCACTGCTATATAAACCCCTAATTTTAGTGTGTTGAGGAGACAGATTCGAGGCTGATCTCTTATCTCCTCAGCTGCAGCACCCAATTAAAGCCTTCTTCCCTGGCAATACTTGTCTCAGTGATTGGTTTCCTAAGTGGCAAGCAAGCAAAGGGACCTAGACCAAACCCCTAGTGTTTCGGTAACAGTATTTCCTTCTTTTTGGCTAATATATGGTCACAGGTACCTTAACATTTTTAATTTACACTTTAAGAAACACTTTTTATGTGTACCCACAAGAAGAAAATGGTACATATTTGGAAAAAGAATATGACAGGTGGTTGAGAACTCTCAATTTGCTAATTCAAATTATATCTGTTGAAGAAATTATCATCATCACAAAACTTCTCAGTCTTAGAAAACTCTTTGTCATGCTTTGACTGTGTGTTACTACCTTCATAAATATCTCTTTTAATTTCCTACTGATACAGTGAAGTAAATCTGTTCATGTACTTATAAACATTTCATAAGTAACTGACCTGAAGTTGTCCTGAGATAGCATATTATTTTCATTAGATATACAGGACAGTGAATGAACCACTAGAGGCCATTAATATGTATTAAATTTTAAATATATTACTTGATTTCAGCAATTTGAAATGGAGTCTATTATAGATAATTCCTGCCTTTAAGTTCCAATACTAATAATAATCTTCACCTCCTACTTCCACACCAATACGCTCTGGACTAGCAGTCAGTAGACTCAGTCTTAGTTTTAGTTCTGCCACGTAGTACAGTGCAGCCTTGACAAACTCACTTAACTACTCTGTGTTGTGGTTTCCTGTTCAAGAAATTGGGAGCAGTAACAAGCCAGCTTCCTGACAGGGTCATTGAGAAGTTCGGGTGCTTGGGGGAAAAACATCACTGTGAAATGTAAGTTCTATGCAAATGTGAAGGGTTATTATTAGTGTTTTAATTACCTAAGTCTGCAAAGGGAAAAGATGTTAAATGTCATTCACTAACCACATTTTGCATGTAAGAAAAGCAAAGTGACAGGTTAGAAGACTTAGTAAAGCCGCATACCTGTTAGAGGGGGGTGGGTTAGGAACACAACCTTGGGGCTTTAACACTGCTTCCTTCCATGATTCCACTCAACTCATGAAATGAAGTAATAAACAAATTCATATGTGTATTAATGCCTCCTGGTATGTAGATCTGTGGGGGCTGGGTTTTAAAGTATCATTGATGATGCAATTGCCATTATGTAGACAATTTTGTGGTTACATAAAGTCCGTTTCAATAGTGCTAACCAAATGCATGCTAAGAATGACTCATTTTATACACAATTATTATATAAAGTACCCCAATATCTGTTGTGATCCTCATTTCATATCAAGATATTTGGAAAACTTCCACTCCTACCCAGCACTTAAGTTATCTCTTTGATTTCTAGTCTGGCAGAAACAAGTAAAGCAAGTCAGCTAACTATACAGTTGTTTTCTTAGTATATGTAAAAATGCCTATTATTTCCTTGAAACAATAAATTCCTCCACTCAATGGCCTCCTGAAAACAGCTACTATGCCATCCTAAGATACTTCTGTTTCCACCGATTCAGTTACAGAGTGATCAAAAGGGAAATACCCCTGCAGGTTACTGCCACTTCTAGTCAGTCAAAATCCTAACAGCCTAACCCTGGAATCTCATTAATAAAATTCACTGTAGTAAAAAAAACAAAAGCAAATATTTGTCAAACAGCCTTTTCTTGAGGGAGGCCTCATACTCTGGTATTCAAAAATATTTCCATAAGGAAAAGGAGGGCCTCACATGGAAAAAAATTAAATAGATCACCAAACAGAATTCTATCAAGGAAATGACTGAAACGTACAAATATACCTTGTGTGTCTTTCCCCTTCTCTATCAATCTAAAGTTAGCCAGATTAATTTAAAGGCCTGATTCCCAGATCCCAGGCCCCTGTGTGCAGTCTGCACATGTACCGTGCCTGCTACTGAAAGTGTTTAATAATAGAGGAGCTTACACTTTCATGTAATTCATAATTAGAAGACGACTACAACTGCATTATTTAAAATCAAGCCTTTGTTATCAGCACCAGTTTTAGACAGAAGCTGAGAATCATTTGTGAGCTGTGGCAGACCCAGACTGTTCAAAGCAATTGCTGTTCAGCATGAAAGCTGCAATGGAGGTCACGAAACAGGTCAGGAGGAAAGATAGTGTATCGATTTCACACCAGGAATAGAGGCAAAGCGAGGGCCCACTGTTGCTGCATGTGATGTATTTCACTTCAGTTTAAGGCACATTTCATTCCAGTCCAAGAGGGGTGGGGAGCAAAGGGCAGTGGATTTCACACTGAATCATGATGAATTCTGGACTTGTGGATTCCAGTAAATATCTCCTTTCCTGGCATTAAGTATTTCTGTAGCAGAGTGAATATAATGGAAATTAGGCCTCCATCGGTAGCAAGAATGTACCTTATAAAAAAGGTAACCATGTTGTAGGAAGTTCATTTCCTCCACTTATTAAAATGCAATAAAAGCAGACATGAATGTAAAAGCATAAAGTGTATGCAAGTAACAAACTGCAGAATAACCTCACAATGAGCATCATTTACAAAGTCAGAATGATGCTATAGATCACTCAATGAAAGAAGTTAATTAACAGAAATAAACCTCTCAAAAAAGAATTCTTGGTCATGGCTTCATGGTTAAATCTTTGATGTCACACATGGGATACTGATGACATCCAAATATGTCATTTTGTCTTCTCACACTGCACACAGTCTTTTCTTCCTCGTCTCTGAGAAACCAGTCATACTCAATAGGATCAGAGAATCATTTCACACCAAACTTCATCCTGGTTCAAGCTGTCCTAAGATAACTGATAAACTCTAATGTTCCCAATAAATGCCATTAATTTACAACAGTGACCTTGTATACTGCCTTGACTATGCCCTTTAGCATTTTTCCACCTTCAAAACTTAGATCAGTTGGGTGGACTTAGGAATATAAAATATCTGATTGGATGTTTATATAATCTAAACAACTGGCAAACACAACAGCCTTGTTCTCTGAGCTCCCATTTTCCAGTGTGCATACGTGACATATGCTGCAGCTAACCCCAAATGCTATGCGACTATCATGGAAAATAATTTGCCGTTTAATAATAATGACATTATCCCTTTAAAAAGCTAAATTTCACTACACATTATATAATTTTATATATATGTGTGTATATATATATATGTAGATGTATAAATAGATAATGTAACATTATTTCTGAAACATTGGTTTTTCCTACCTTTTTAGAAATATTTGGGTTTTTTCAGAAAACCAAGATTATATTAGAAATAGCACAGGAACATTCTCTTAAAATTATTTCTCCACCTAATCATTATTTGTATTAACCTGATCCTAGGCATCCAGGTAGGCCTTTTCATTCCCCTTCTTCCTGTATACCTCTCCTTTGCTATTTTATAAGTGAGGATCAATTAGCTATCTGCCATGGTAATAAAGAGATGGAAATTAAAGCATATATCTTGATAGATTTTTAAAAACCTTTCATTTATTCCCAAGGCTTCATCCCTAAGGGGGAAAAATGGAGAGGGAATTAGCACATTTTCTTTTTATCCTACAAAGGAAAACTTAAAAAGCTCAGATAGGGAAAAATATTCAAACAGAAAAGAGGAAATAGATTTTTCCTCCACAACTGAAGCTGACAAATAAGAATCCACACACAGGCAGGGAGAAGTTAGATGGAAATCAAGTGACATGGTGCTTCTATAAACCAGATGCCTCTAATTCTGAATCCAAAGTATCAAAGAAAAGTCCAAGCATCCACAGAAATCTATAAGGGTAATCAATCCAATCAGTTACTGGGGAGAATAGAGTAAAACAACTGAGATGAGTCACATAGAAATGTCCTCTTAAACTATTTATAAAATTTGGCTGATATTTAACCAATTCTTTCAAATGATCTAATGTATCAATCCAATTTCCCTAGGCATTTAATAAAAGCATTTGTTATTGGAAATATATTTGTTTGAGAATCTTTTTTCTTCTTTTTTGAGACCGGGTCTGCCTCTGTTGCCCAGGCTAGAGTGCAG
Source organism: Macaca nemestrina (assembly GCF_043159975.1). Lineage (NCBI taxonomy): Eukaryota > Metazoa > Chordata > Mammalia > Primates > Cercopithecidae > Macaca > Macaca nemestrina. The sequence goes on from NC_092131.1 coordinate 75,143,372, forward strand.
TGCCAAGATCACAGCTCACTGCAGCCTCAACCTCCTGGGCTCAAGTAATCCTCGTACCTCGGCCTCCCGAGCAGCTGAGACCACAGGTGTGCAACAACACACCAAGCTAATTTTTTCTCTTTTTTTTTTTTTTTTTTTTTGGTTGTTGTTGAGATGGGGTCTCACTATGTTGTCCAGGCTGGTCTCAAACTCGTGGGCTCAAACTATCCTCCTGCCCTCGCCTCCCAAATTGCTGGGATGACAGGCATAAGCCACCATGCTCAGCCAAGAATCTTTAATATATACAGTAGGATTCATTTCTCCAACAAATATTTTGGCTAGTATAATAATTTTGAGAAGTTTGGCAAAGTCCCAACCACCTATCTTAATATACAATATGAATGCAGAAAGGATTAATGATGCTCTAATATGGATTAGAACTCACAAATATATTAACATTTTTTAAAACCTAATTAAAGTAGCTAGTTCTTATATTCATTCCTGAGATATTAATTCCTGGCTTTTGTTTTTATATTTCCCCTACTCTACACAAGCGACAGTATGAGCTTTCAATCAAGAGTGATGGTATCTAAACACATTCTATGCAAAATCACAGTGGTTCAATTTCCAAACAAAAATCTATAAAACTAATAAGAGGATAAGTCAGAATTCTAGCTTTAAACTACATCCACAGTTCATAAGATGGTTGTGGCTTTTCTGCAACAATAATGATGCCTTAAGTAAGATGCCTAGATCCGTGTGCAGGTAGCCCCTTGATGGGATGGGTCTGAAAACAGAACAAGTCAGTAGTATATGCCAATGTAATCTGTTCAACTCAGGTACCTGAAAACATCTATTTTTTTCACATCCTTCAAAGAGTCTTTTATAGTTTATCAGTAAATGTCTGATTTTTTTTTTTACTGTTTTTAACCTAGAAATAGACAAAGTAATTTCCTTCCATACTATATGACGACTAATTCTAGATATAAACTTACTACACAGAGAGCTGTATTTCACATAACTAATCTTCAAATTACCTGTAAGAAAATCTCTGTTTCAGGAATTACTTCCCACAATAATAAATGCTACACTGTGCTTTATTCTGGCCTTGGAAAAATTATGGAATCCAGGAATTTTGTTTTCTGTACTGCCTTCTTCAGCCTTTTTCTTTCTACTATCTTTAGGTGTCCAGTTCCCTCTTTTTGGTCCAAGGCCTTTACAGTAACAACCTTATAGGGCTCCAAACAGTGCTATTATTCCTTGCTCCCTACTGGTGGGCCTCCTGTGTCACCTTAATCACTGTTCTCTGCAAGCACCTTGTTCTTATCAAGCTGCCAGCAGTTATTATACACTTTAATAATACAACCCTCCCTCTTCTAGAAACTAGCCCAGAACTCACAGCCCCTTGGGCTTCCTACCCCTACTGAGGCTGCTGCTAGAAACAAGGATTACAGTACCCACCAGCCCCGACCCCTAACCCACAATTCTGACTCTTCTGCTTTCCAGAGCTCTTTGCCTTAGAAGGAGGCTTGGAATATGATGAAGAATATGGCTGTGGCATACACAAATATCTTTCAGCTCAAACATCAGGAAAGTCCCACCAAAAGGCTGTAGGTTGTACATAGATTGTAAAGGATGTGGCTTCTAGGGCAGTTTCAAAATAAGTTAGGAAAGCACAAGATGCTTTTGCTTTTGCCATCCTGTTTCTGTTCTCTGAGACCAAAGAAACTGGCCTCCCACGTGACGATTCTATGAAAGCCACACATCCACTAGGAAATGACCGAAGAGCACTGGCAACTTCCATATTGTAAAGGCGTCCCCTGTACCCAAAGCCCGGGAGTGTAAAGATGCTGCTAAGGAGGGCAAAACACAAATGGTACAAAGAGAAGAACTCATGTCAACAGAAAGTCTGTTTATCCTTAAAGCCACATTCATAGACTAGACAATTCCAAAATATCCCTTGGCAATCCCTTTTGCAAAGTAATTGGAAAATGCTGTGCCAAGTGATAAAAAGCATTTCAAGTTTCTGCCTAATGTCTGTTATTGTTTTCAAAGCCCTGAATGGCAAAACAAGATTAAAACTAGTTCTGAAATAAACAACAAGTATTTACTGAAGAGCAACTATGAGGCACGCTGCTGGAACTTTGGGGATTTGAAAATGTGTAAGACTGAGCTTACAATTTAGTTGGGGAGATCAGAGGTGTACACAGCAGAGATTAAGCTCTAATACAACATGAAAATATCTGAAATGTCAAAAAACACCAGCAACTATTTCCATCTCAGGGAGTGAGGCTACTCTCCTCCAAAGGCAAGTCCTAGCCCCATCAAAACAAAAAAAAATCTGCTTCTAGGTAATAATAACACAGATAAAAACAAATCAAAGAGATCACTGTCAATTTAGAAAATGTCCTCTAAAAGGCCCTTGATTTTTGCTTGCCCATTTAGTGAATATTATGTATGCATTAAAGAGATCATTTGCTAGGCTTAATTTATATGCAAAATTCACTAAATACATTCAGAAAATAAGACTAACTTTTTAAATGATGCCTTTTCATTACATGTCTGCAAAATATCAAAATAACTGATCAGTTCAGTCATTTAGTAAAAGAAATGTATCGGAGGTATGTGATTGGCATTGGTTACACATGGCAAGCAATGTGATATTTTTTCTATGAAATTGACTTCTTGTAAACTGACAGATGATCTTAAAAGAAAATAATAAGTTGTCTTAACAAAACTTTTCCAAACAACCAGAACTGCAGAGCTATGTTCAAAGACAAGGAGTAAAGTGTCCCAAGGTGGCCTGTCATTGGTCCTATGGCCTCCTTGGTTGAGTCATTATCCTCTCCTTGCCCCAGTTTTCTCATTTATGAAATGAGATCACTGTGTTAGATGCTCTCTGAGAGTACTATAATCTGTAACTGTTCCAGGAAAGGAATATCTGGGGTTACTAAATTGAATACAATTACTTTAATGTTGACAGTCAAACACTTTCCTTCAAAATATCCATAACAAGCCCAATAGTGCATTTTACTTTACTAAAATATATTCTATTTTCTATTATGTAGACTATATAAATGTAAATACACTTTCATTTTAAATACCTAAAGCAACAGCTATATATTAATAAATATGTATTAATATGACATATAAACTCTATTAATATATAGTTTTACATATTAAAATTCTAACTTTGAAGAATATTTCCACATATAAGATCATCTTTCTTCTTATTTTTTAGCTGAGTGTACCAAGTTGGTTTATTTATACCAACAAGTATAAATAAAATTTATCACATTGTAATAGAATGAGCATAAAGACTCAAGGTTTTATTTACAATGTTACATAATCTTTTTGGAAATATTTTAAGACAAAATGTTTTTATAAATTTAAACTATTACTCCTACTTTAGAAACATATTGTAATTTAGCTTCTGATTTCATGTAATAATACATAATATTTTCAAATCCAAATTCTATATCTTTAAAGTGAAAAAAAGCAAATAAGAAATAAACATTAACCACATATAAAAATAATCCTTCATTCAAATTAGAAGAAAAATCTCCATTACATAAACATAAAAATGCGGTGATTAAAAGCCATTACATTTATTTATCCTCAGAATTACCGATTATCTGATTTATATTTGTCATCACTTCAATTTATAATAAATTGTTTTCGATATTGTGTTTTCAAATAACGCCTCTAAACATTATTAAATAAATGTAGTTGTTTACTATGCATAAGGTTCAAAAGTTAAAGGCCAGTGGACATTTGTGCCTATAATAACAATCTTGTTCTTAATTTAACAATTCATTGCATGTTCTTAACACATTAAAGGAATGTCAGTATACCAACAATAGGAGTATATATAAGCAGAGCTTAACACTTGGCCAATGTTAGAATGTGATGAGAGGTAACTGATATAGCTGTGGACTGTAAATATGGAAGCTATCATTATTATGTGATGTATGATAGCTCTTAGAGAGAGTGGTCATCAGTTAAGTACATGAACCACTGGGCAGAGAATATATGTGATACTGTGGGCATGATATACTAATTTTCTAATAGGTGATGGACATTAACCGGTTCACAGATTTAATGGGAACAAAGACAATATGTAGTATATACACATGTACAAATAGACACATATATATATATATATATATTTTTTTTTTTTTTTTTTGAGGCAGGGTCGCACTCTGTTGCCCAGGCTGGAGTGCAGTGGCACGATCCTGGCTCAATGCAACATCCACCTCCCAGGTTCAAGCAATTCTCATGCCTCAGCCTCCTGAGTAGCTGGGATTACAAGCGCCCACCACCATGCCTGGCTAATTTTTGTATTTTTAGTAGACACGAGATTTCACCATGTTGTCCAGGCTGTTCTTGAACTCCTGACCTCTAATGATCCACTTGCCTCAGCCTCCCAAAGTTCTGGGATTACAGGCGTGAGTCACCCACGCCTGGACCAAATAGGCCTATATATTTAAGTGGAATTATGATATCAATATATTACAATTGAAAATTTAATTTTGTTTCTACTTTTCAAAATGTTTTGAAATCTACATTTCTTTGTCAATATGAAGAGATTGGGCCAAATCACCTCTTAGAGTTCTTATTTGATTTGACAGTCTGCCTTGGATATCTAGAGACTATAGGCAAGCTGAAACTGTTTGGGGACCAAGAATGAAACAAACTGTAATTTCCAGTCTGAATCAAAGTTTGAACTTGGTGCCAGTAAAAATTCTGACTCAGAAAACCCCTATATATAATACAAGCTCACAAGATCAAATTGGGACTTTGCATTTATCTTTGTTTAAGATCTCCCAGAAGCAGTCCATGAGCTCAAGATTTGAGTACAAATAATTTGTTTGGAAGTAACGGAAGCACTGGAAGGGTATGGAGAAGTGCCACAGGGAAGACAAGGCAGCCTGTAAGAATATGCAGTCAGTGCTACCACTGTGGACCACTGGAGCTCAATCCTGCCAAGGAACTCTGGGAGTCCGTGTAAACTGTATATAAGGATTAGCACATCCATAGAGTGGAGAAACTGGTGTACTTACATACCATCTCTGTCAGTCCATGCAGACTGTGTTAATTCCCTGGCCAGGACTTCAGCAGTCAGAGAAAGCCTTGGAGCAAGAATGCTAGCAGTTAGAAGTCAAGTTATGGTCACTAATCACATGTGCTGTGATGTTCTAATGCACTCAAAAGCTCCATAAAGAAATAACCCTTAGGCATGCTGGCATCCTCCCGGAAGCCTTTCTTTCCTTTTGCCTTGAATGTTGTAAGGTTGTAAGTACCTTCCAATTGGTCTTCTCATGTACCTACTATCTCCATTTCTATCTCTCCTATGCACCACTGATAAACTAATCTTTCTAAAACCCAGTTCCAATCTGTCATTGCCTTGCTCAGAATCTTCCCATGATTTCCCTTTTGTCTGGAGAAGTAAGTCAAATGTTCAGTTTGGCTCTCTTCAGCCACATCATGTACAATCCTCCTCCATTTATCTTGCATTCTGGTCACCATGAGCAGTCACTGTTCACCTAAACAAATTTTTGTCCTTATTCTCAACTTCCTGTTCAGTTAGCAGAATCTAGACTTCATCATAGTCTATTTCAAAGGGTGCCTACAGTCATCTAAGAAAATGAGTCTTCTTCACATGGGCTTTCCTTCCATACTGTCCCAGCATCTGATTTCCCTTTCTATGCTGGCATTTATTTGGCTTAGCATTGTGTCTACTTATATGCAGCAAATTATATGTCTATTACATACTGCTCTATGAAATCAAAATCTTTGTTTTAATCACGTTGTATCATTTACCCTACCTGGAACAATCTGGAGCATGCAATAGATGTTCACAAAACACATGGCAAGGGCCAAGGGCAGTGGCTCACACCTTAATCCCAGCATTTTGGGAAGCCAAGGCAGGGGGATTAACTTTGGGAACTTTGGGCACCCAAGAGTTTGAGACCAGCTTGGGCAACATTGTGAAGCCCCATCTCTACAAAAAATAAAAAATTAGCCAGGTGTGGTGCACACCTGTGGTCCCAGCTATTCAGTAGGCTGAGGTGGAATGATCACTTGAGCCTGGGAGGTGGAGGCTACAGTGAACCATGATCACACCACTGCACTCCAGCCTGGGTAATAGAGTGAAACCCTGTCTCTAAAAAAACAAACAAAAAAGCATATAGTGAGCTGACAACTACAAATGTAGGAAGGTGCCATGTGTCATAAAAAGAGAACTGAACTTGGAGTCTGGACATCTAAGCTGTAGTCATAACTAGGCATATGGCATTGGCATCCACTTAACCGTTCAGTTGCCTCATCATAAAACTGGATAATACACTTCCTTTTGCTACACATTTCGTATAACTAACTCAAGAATCAAATAAATTAATATCGATGAAGTTGCTTCAAGATGTTTAGTGACAGAACATGAGAAGTTACTAGTATCGTAACTTCATGAAGGTACTGTCCTTCAGGTGATAATGGAAATAACACCAGTCTGCTGCTGAAATGCTGTGAGTAATTTTACCAGTAATTGTCCTGATTGTGCTTTCCTCAATTTTGGCTCTCCTTAAAATCAATGCCTGCATGTATAAGTTGACTATCTGGAGAGGGGCTCAGCATTTGAGTTCAGTTCAGAACGGGGTTAACTGGCCTCATATGGAGATTGAATAAAGAACCTTGACTTCATTAACACCAGGCTTCCACCAACACAGTCAAACAAGTGTGTGTGTGTGGTGGTGGGGGGGTGCATGTGTTTGCATGTATTAAACACAAAAATGTCTATTAAAACAAAGAAGAATGAAGGCTTTCCTGCTTGTCTATAGTACATACGTAGGTTATTTTCACAGAATGCACTTGTGAATATGTACAGATAAAATACATGCATGTCCTCGTCCTCCATTCTAAATGGCATACACTGACTTTACAGTATACTCATACACTGGCATTGACACACCTTTTAAATATTACTAAAAGCCTGCCTTTCTACAGTGTATTAAGCAGCTGCTTGCATATGAGTATCTTGTTGTCCAGAGTGACAGCTGTATTTTCGCCTGTTTTGACATTGAGTCTGATCTGGGTGAATAGCTCATATCCATTAAAGTGCTATTACAACACTGAATGACTGCCAGAATACTTCCTGATCAATTTTAAAAACCAGCTAGCTGTCATCATCTAATCGCAACAGCAAAAAACAAATCTTTGGGGAATAAAATGAGATTTTTAAACATTTTTAAAGCAGTGTATTAAATATAATCCCTAAAAACTATTTGAATAAGAATTCTAAGCTACAGAAATAGGAAGGTGGAAATAATATTTTCTGCACTCTGAAACCCTTACACTTGCATATTGGCAGGCTATCTCAAATACTCCTTAAATTTACCATTTCGGCAATCACTGAGTTTGAACTCCTGCCATTACATAACTTAATAAAGCAGCACTGAAAACAATCACCACCAAGTGCGATTGTGCTCACCATTAAATTTAGTTCTATAAAATTTAAGACTGAATTCAATCATCTTTCTGTCTTTGCTTCAATGGTTGAAATCCAAATGTTCAGGTTTATTTTTTACTTTCCTCAACAGCCAGACAATATGCATATTTTTAAAGCTACAATGCCAGCATTTTAGATTTGCATTTATTAAGCATTGCCAAAGGGAGGTACAACTCACTGAGACAGTTAAGACCACTTGAATCAACAGTTTAATTGTGGAAGTCTGATTCAAAGTTGTAATTCTGCCACTATTAAACGAACAATATCAACAAGTACATAATGTATAAATTGGCATAATCCATTTGGAGGGCAAATATTTTAAGGATGTAGTTTGTCAATATAATTAATCATCTGGGATGGTTTTTCTTAATGGGCAGCACTCAGTTCTTCTCATTTTGGTTTTGGCATTCAGTATTTTCACACTACTATTATGCCAGTAATACTCCCTCACAATTTGGAATGGGCTGTCTTAATGGCAGAAATGAAAAGATCCAACTCCATTTGATCACGAGGTTCAGTGGTCCTCAATTCCCTCCAGGACCACGTGCCACAATGTTGAAGAGTCTGAGCAAAAGACTAGAAATGCTAACATTCCAACTCATATATATATATATATATATATATTTTTTTTTTTTTTTTTTTTGAGACGGAGTCTTGCTCTGTCACCCAGGCTGGAGTCCAGTGGCCGGATCTCAGCTCACTGCAAGCTCCGCCTCCCGGGTTTACGCCATTCTCCTGCCTCAGCCTCCCGAGTAGCTGGGACTACAGGCGCCCATCATCTCGCCCGGCTAGTTTTTTGTATTTTTTAGTAGAGACGGGGTTTCACCATGTTAGCCAGGATGGTCTTGATCTCCTGACCTCGTGATCCGCCCGTCTAGGCCTCCCAAAGTGCTGAGATTACAGGCTTGAGCCCAACTCATATTTTATAGAGTGTGATAAATAATGAATAATACATCATATTTTTAAGCCCCTTCAGAATATAAGTCTCTTTAATAAAAGAGAACTATTAATGGAAATACTGGGTTGATTTTTGGAGATTCAAAAGCTCTCCTAAGAAACTGAAACCTATGCTACAAATAGTCTTCTCCAGATTATTAGATGATCCCCTTCACTTTTGATCAAAGTCTCCCTTAATTTTTTACTTTAAAAGATTCTCTTCACTTCTTGATTCATTTTTAAATATTAAAATCGATACTATTCTAAGAAACTAACTCTATCCTCTTCCCCACTTAAACAGTCAGTGTTCCCCACTGCATAGAGGAGAAAGGCACCGTCACTTCACCTGGCATGCCAGTCTTTCCAGTGGTGCTGTGAAAAATGTATCCCCACCCGCCTTACTCTTATGTTCCCTTCTGTCTAGCCACATCACACAGTCCTCTGTTCTTCCCCAACTCCGGGCCTTTCCTCTACTCTGCCTTTGCTCCTGTTACACCCTCTGACTAAACCGCCCTCTGACTAAACCACTTTTGATCACTTCGACCTAATCAAACTCCTCAGCTGTCTTCAAAATACCTCCCCCATCGGGGGTGGTGGGGAGGGAGAGCATCAGGAAAAATAGCTAATGCACGCTGGGCTTAATACTTAGGTGATGGATTGGCAGGTGCAGCAAAATACCATGATACACGTTTACCTGTGTAACAAACCTGCACATCCTACACATACACTGGAACTTAAATAAAATTAAATTTAAAAAAAAAAATATATATATATATATATCTCCCCTATCACCTCAAAAAAAGTCTCCCCCATCATCTCCTCCATAATATTTTCTTCAACTTTCCCAGTAAGTGTATTTCTTTATTTCTTGGTGTTCCCACTGTACCTGTACACAACTACTACTCCAGGCCAGGTATACATGACTATTTTACCTACTTATCTATCTGCCTATGCTAACTGCCACAGATACTAGGTTCAGATGGGAATTATATAAATATAAATTCCACAGAGTCCAAATATATCCCAAAATGACAAAATTGTCTAACAGTGAAACTCCAGCATGAAAAAGAAAAATAGTAGCAGCAGAATAATGTCTATAGCACTAAGTTTTGTGTTTATTTTGTGGTGGCATTCACTCACTTGTTATTTTTTATCATTCCCACTATTGTTCAAGCTTTTCCCTTGTAAAGTAGAATTATCAAAACCCATCTATCACAGTTTAAAAATAGGGAATAGCTGGGGTTTAGTCACAAAACACAACACAGAAATGACACACTAAAATGTCAATGAATGACATCAAGGCAGAAATACAGAAAAGATCTCAATGTTTTTTCAAATCCGCATGTTATTTTTAAAGGGAAAGCTACTATTTATGAGCTGTAAATGTATTTCACACATGGAGACAAAGACTAAGTGTTCCAAAGTCAGAGAGTAAGATTCACAACAGAGACTAAAGTGTAACCTACATGACGGTCCAAGGCATGAGGTACTAAGTTTACCCCCAAGAAACTTCTTGAATTCATAAAAAAGTGACATTTTATGAGTAACTATATGTCAAGTGAAAGTAGTCTAGGTTATATTAGTTTGAAAACTCACTACTATACATGTGATTTTTTTTCTACTTTAAGTTTGACTACACATTGGACATAGGATCATGTGATATACAAAAGAAGGTACAGGAAAAGTTTTAACTGAGATCAGCTATTCGTGCCAATTCCCATTTCCATGATATCCAGCCTATTACTCTCAGTACAAGTTAGTTCAGCCTCCCCACGTACTGTTAAAAATATGTATATTGCTTCTGGGAGATCTACTGCCCCTTGTAAATTCACATATTAAAGGGTAGCATAGAAGGGAAAGGAATCTATAATAGAGCTGTTTATAGCCAAGTACTAAATCATATGATACAGAAAACAAATGTAGATAGCTTGAAGGGTGGGGGCAAATATATTACCTCTCCTCAATGAGCATTCATAAAATAAAATGGGATCTCCAAGCTGCCAAAATTAAGTGGAAGCTGGGCTACAAGAAAATTAAAGACAGAGGGAAAGAAAGAGAGAGAGAAATACCAACTTAACCTAATCTGAGTAAGTAGTCTAAGTAAATGAGCCTTTAAAAAATGAAATTCCTTTCTAACAAACTCATTATACCAATATATATTGAGAGAGAGAAAATAAAAGCTTTAGAAAGAAAAGGCTGGAAAATCAGGCCTTTTCCAGCTTTTCCAATGATTCCTATTCCTCCTGATTCAGTGCCCAAGCACGTCTTTCTCTGAACTGCCTTGCTATTTTGCCAAAAGAGAAAACTTATTTTCCATCTATGTAAACTCCTAGAAGAGGAGGGAGCAGGAAGACTACTCAATTCAGCCCAAGAAAAATAGGGCCCTTGTGCCTATCTCCAAGTGTCTGGCAGTGGCCCAATTCCCTGCCAACATTGGTGGTCCAGGCTACAGGCTATGATCTGACCTAGGAATTAGAAGCATTTTGCTAACCTCCCTTCACTGGGTCAACTGGAGAAAATGATACACTTACCAGGCAGGAAGGAAGGGCATGAAGCACATCACATCTAACACCACCCCTTTCCCTGAGCTGGCAGATCCTAGAGAGTCCCTGGAATTTAGCTACAAAGGATTTAGCCTTGCTAAACTCTGTAAAAAGAGGAACAGCTTCAATGCAACGGAGGAAAAAACGGAAAGGGGTATCCGGGAGAAGGATGAGGAACTCAAGCTCTGAATCCAAGAAGCCAAATCTGTTGTTATTTACATCAAATATTAATTAACAAAAGCAATAAAAAGGCATACAAAAGACTAGCAATATATTTAAACTAGCTTTCTGATGAATGAGAATACTACAGCTAAGAGACAGATTGTACAGTAGGAGTGAATGAATTGGAAGGAAGAGTAAAAAGGACAGTAAATTCATTGTTAGGAAGAAGTAAAATCAGACAGGAAAGGTTATAGATTTTGATTCTTCTTTAGCTCTCCACAAAATATGAAAAACCAGCAAAAAGAACACAGTGAACAGAGAGGAATGAAAAAAAAAAAAAGGAAAATCACTTAGCACATTGTTGTTGCTACATAGACTCCGTTAACATGAGTGACTTCTTCCCAAACCATTCACATGAACCAAAGTTAACTGAATAGCCACTGGATCCAAAACTATGGTAAAGACTGCAGATACAAGGAGGAACCATACAGAGGCCCTGCCCTAAGGTGGCTTACATTTAGTGAAGAACAGTTGATTAACATATAATTGCAAGTGAGCAAGGTAAGAGGTACATAGAAAGGTCAAACCAAACTTGAGGTACCTGAGATGTCCCAGAAAGTGGCATCTAGGCTGAGACCTAACAGTTGAATCAGGGCCAGCCAGAAGACTAGCTATGGGAGGACATGCTATGTTTTTGAATTGAATAATGGTCATCTTATGTAAACAATGATTTGAATTTGACATACACTTCTTATTGAGTTACCTAAAATCAACCTGTAATCTTGTTCTTTTTATAGTAGACAAGAGAATAGGCTGCTATTAGCAGTGAACACCTCAATGAAGAATAGGAAATTAAAACATCTTATTTTAAATAATCAAATTACAAATATCTCTTTTTCAATATTTTGACAATTCCCTATGGAACCTACTTGGCAACTGTATTAGTTCATTCTCACACTGCTATAAAAGCATATCTGAGACTGAGTAATTTATAAAGAAAAGGGGTTTAGTTGGCTCACAGTTCTGTGAACCGTACAGACTTCTGCTTCTGGGGAGGCCTCAGGAAACTTACAATCATGGCAGGAAGCAAAGGGGAAGCAAGCACATCTTCACATGGCTATCAGGAGAGAGAAAGAATTAAGGAGGAAGTGCCACACACTTTTAAACCATCAGATCTCATGAGAATTCACTCAGGATCATGAGAACAGTAAGGAGGAAATCTACCCCATAATCCAAACACCTCCCACCAGATCCCTCCCCCAACACTGAGAATTACAATTCAACATGAGATTTGGGTGGGGACACAGAGCCAAACCATACCATAAGCTTATGAAGATCTCCCTGATATTTCCTAGCCTGGCAGACTTGTTCTCACCAACCTCTCTTGTAGGGGATAACCAGCAAGTTAACACCTGAACTGTATCTATGATTGGGAGTAGGGCAGATTAGGAAGAAAGAACTAATACTGATACCTACTGTGTGCTTCATGCTTGGTGTGTTTTATGTATTATATATTCAATTCTGGCAACAAGCCAGCAAGGCGTATACTGATATTCCCATTTTTAAGATTAGGACACAAGACTCAGAAACTTAGAGTGCTTTACCCAAGGTCTTACAGTCAGTCAGTACCAAAGCCAAGACCCAAACCTAGATTTGTCTGATCCCAAAAACTTCCTCAAAGCCATTTAAGCCAGCTGCCTTCTACTTTTGAAAATCTCAGTGATCACTGTACCTGTGCAGTGGCAGCCTCCTCTGTTCTCTCCCTCTTTTTTTATAAGCTTCTTATTTTAAAATCTATGAAGACACATATGTTACTTTGATTAGAGGGCATGGAGGTTCATTTCAAGAGCACCCTAACAATTTAGATATGCACAAATAGGTTAAGAATAGAATAGTTTAGAGAGCATAGCTATAGGATGTATTTTAATGGCAAAACTATATCTGATTTATAACTTAGATTTTAAAAACATTATATGGGTATTGTGGTCTCTAATATTGAAAAGATCCATTTTCTGCATGTTTGGTGTTTTCTGATTACAAAAGTAATACATTTTCATTATGAAGAGTTTGAAAACTACAGATAACACATAAACGAAGTAAAAATTATCCATGATCTCAACATTCAGAATTAGCCTATGTGAACATTTTCATTGGTGTATTTCTATATTATTAGGTGTGTGTATTGAGATATATGTAATTTTCAACTAAGATAAAAATTGTGAACAATGTTTTGTAAATAAATGTTTTCATTTAACATTATACGGTAAGCATTTCTCTCAACCCCACATTATTCAAAAACATGATTTTCAATTAATTGAAGGTATCTTATTTTACAGACCCATGCTGCTCAATATGGTAGCCACTAGAGACATGTGATGATTTAAATATATTACTTGGGAGGCCAGGCGCGGTGGCTCACACCTGTAATCCCATCACTTCAGGAGGCCGAGGCGGGCAGATCACGAGCTCAGGAGTTTGAGACCAGCTTGGCTAACCTGGAGAAACCCCTTCTCTACTAAAAATATAAAAATTAGCCGGGTGTGGTGGTGGGCGCCTGTAATCCCAGCTACTCTGGAGACTGAGGCAGGAGAACTGCTTGAACCCAGGAGACAGAGGTTGCAGCGAGCCGAGATCATGTCACTGCACTCCAGCCTGGGTGACAGAGCAAGACTCCTTCTTGAGGGGGGGAAGAAATACATGTATGTATATACATACACACACACACACACACACACACACATATATATACACACATATACATACACATATACACACACACATATACACATATATACACATACACATGTATATACACACACATATACATATATTACTAGAATATGTATTGCTATTGTTCTGTCCGAAACTCCTACCAAGTTACTCTTCTGCAAAAAACAAACTAAAGTGTCTGGTTTTCCTTCAATTTATCCATACTATGAATATCTAAGGGCCACATCAGTGTCCTTTTTTCATCTTTGCACCCCTACATTAGTGGCCGACATACAGTAAACGTTCAATAAGTATTTGCTGAGTTGATCTAAATGTATGCCTATGTGAGACCCACTGGATAATAAGGCCAGACTACAGATGGTGGATTTCTGCATGCTCTGTAAACACATGCACAATAAACAAACAAATCTAGGCTCTCAATTGTAATATAGTATTTAAAAATGCAAAAGAATACTCAAGACAAAAGCTCTATCATTATTTTATACCAAGAGCAGGAAAAGATGTTTCCTAAAACCTCAAAACTACTAAAGGATTTTAATGTCTAATATGAAAATGATGTATTCTGAATACTCTTCCCATCCACTTTACCAATGCTGCATTCAGGTTATTATAAAACTAGAGAATCAATCCACCTTTATAATGCATTTTTAGAATGTATTAGAATGACAATAATTGTTAACAGCCTACAGATCTATTTCCAGCAGCAGAAAGCATCAACACATGTATGAAAAAAGGTGATTCTGACTCAAAGTCAAATTAGGAAATAAGATACATAGAAGAAATATGGAGATTAGGTCACACCTTCCAATGAAAAAAATATTCATTCCAAAAGTGATGTCATGGGTCAGCATTGAATCCAAGTGTAAGGTTAACATTTTGTCTCACTAGAAAAAAATGAATTTGACCTTGTAATATTTATATCACACAAAAAATACTGCAGACAGATTTCTTTCTGAAAGCCTTCAGATTGCTTCTTGTCAAACCGTCTGTGTCAGAGACGTGAAATGTGATCTTAACTGGTAGCCATATTTGATGGTGGCAGCACAGAAGACAGGACTGGGAAAGGTTTTAGTGTGGCCTCTTTTCTTTTCTTTTAATTTGTGTTTGCCACTATTTTTGTTATGTCTGCTCAGAAGAGTGCAGATGTCTTTGAGGGCAGCTCTCAGGCAGAATTGCTTCTTTTTGTAAAACTGTTAACAGTTTTAGATTAAAAATTTAAAGGCAGTAGATTCTGTCTGAACTCAGAAAGGCAAAGTCACCTACCTCAACTTTTGATAAAGCACAGCAACACACTGTAAAGCGACCACAGAACAAAAACTTCCAAAGGTGACACTGGCAAATAAAAAGCTATCATGATTTTGATGAACGTTAATTATAGTAAAATATATTATTTATCCTTTTAAATATTTACAATGAATTAGGGGAAGGAGAGCATTACAAAGTTTTTAAACAGGCACTAATTAAACAATGAGTTGGGTTTTCTTATACAAAAGTAGTATTTTTTAATCTCCAAGAATGTATAATTTCTAACAACTTTAATGGAAATGCCCTGCAGGATAATATTTAAGCAGGTTATACAGACTTTTTCTTCAAAAATCAAAGTATATGCTCCAATGTATTTTTCAAGTTATTTCGTATCGACTTGTAACCTCTATCTTCATTATTTTCCCATAGGCAGAAAGTTTATGCCTTATATTTTGTAAACAAAGGTAAATATACCTTTCAAAGGCCAATCACATGATTCCTCTGACATGGTCAAATATGTAGTAGGTGAGCAGGAGGCTACAGAGAGGCAGCCTGGTGAATAAGGTGGGAAAAGTACAGGGTTTGGGATCTGATAGATGTGGGTTGGAATGTCCAGCCTGTGACTTCCGCCATACCACCTAACCTCTACAAGTCTCCATTTAGTTTCCTCATCAGTGCACTAGGGATGATAATACCTACCTTGACATGTAGTTTTATGGGATAGCCTTTACAGGTATAAAATACGTGTCATAATCAATCGTAACAGTTATTGTTCTATTACCACTCCTGCAATTATAATATTGGCTCTTGCTATGAGAACCTAATTGGTAAAAGCATGTTACAGTCAACAACACAAAATATCTTATTTATTATCTAAGTTAATGTTACATTAAATATATACAAAGACTAAAAGTGCCGAGGGGCTCAGAAGAGAAAGGAACATTAGGGTGCAAATAATTAGGGATGACTTCAGTGGGAAGGGACTTGATCTTAGCTTTGAAAAATAGGTGGGATTTAGGAAGTTTAGAGGGGCAAGAGGGTGGGTGCACACACGTGAAAGGCATTTTTATGTGAAAATCTCTGGTTACTAAAACCATGTACAGCCCAAACCAAATGTGTCTGTAGGCTGGTTTTGACCCCTGGGCCATAATTTGTGACTCCTAATGTGCAAGAAATACACACATTTGGAGAAAACAAGGAAACTACTCAGGGACTTAGGTGAAGGTAATAGTAAAAATAAGTCCCACTTACTGAACAACTGCTATGTGCCAACTGCCCTCTGTGTCTCAATTTCCTCTTCTGTAAAATGGGGCTAGTAGTTCTTAATTCAGGGAAAACACCTAGAACATTTCCTAATCTTTGTAGGCATTGAAACACTGGCTTTGATTTTCACGCTGCTGCTGCTGCTCCAGTACCAGGCCCTCTGCAAGGCACTTTCCATAAGCAACATCCTCTACTTCTCACGATAATCCTTCAAGCCACATAGCAACAAATTGGAGGCAGTGGTTAGAATAGAATAGAGTTGAACATACAAATGTCGGACCTGGCCAGGCACAGTGGCTCACGCCTGCACTTTGGGAGGCTGAGGCAGGTGGATCACCTGAGGTCAGGAGTTCAAGACCAGTCTGGGCAACATGATGAAACCCCGTCTCTACTAAAAATACGAAAAATTACCTGGGCATGGTGGTGTGCACCTGTAATCCTAGCTACTCAGAAGGCTGAGGCGGGAGAATCGCTTGAACCCATGAGGCAGGGGTTGCAGTGATCCGAGATCACGCCACTGCAATCCAGTCTGGGCAACAAGAGTAAAACTCCATCTCAAAAAAAAAAAAAACAAAAAGAATGAAAAATGTTGAACTTGATATGGTAAAAGGAATCACTGATGAACAGCTTTAGGCACACCAATATTTTTTGAAGATTGGGGTGGCAGGAGCAGGCTAGCTGGGAAGCAAAAGAGCCACTGAGATCCTTGCTGTCCAGGCAACGAGATTCTGAGAGGCACTTTGAGGGTTGTAGAAATGGGGTGGAGAGAAAAGGATTCTGATACCAAAAAAAAAAAAAATGGGCATGACATAATGTCTTTATGATTCACCACCATTTATCAAGTGCTTAAAATGTGCCAAGCAATGTGTTCAATGCTTTTATGCTAATTATATCACTGAATTTTCCCTGCATTACTCTGGGTAGTTACCATTAACATTTGCATTTTGCAGATGAGTAAACTGGGGCTAAAGTTTACATCACTTTTCCATGGTAATACAGCTGGCTAGCAGTGGGGCCAGGATTTGAACTCAGATTTGTCTGACCGCAGAACCAGCCCTCTTGGCCTCTACACTGCCAGTTCTCGTATGGCAATATTTATGATGATAAATACACCATCTGGTTGTAAGAATTAATTGATATTGATTTCTTTGTTCTTCAGAATGCATCTCTTTGGTATCTGAGGTTTTACTCTGTACTAGATATTGTCAAGGCATACCCATTTTTAAACAAAGAATGCAAATTCCAATTGCCAGTCATCAATATTTTGAAAAATATAATACTGACAAGACAGTTCTGTCAAGGTATATACATATCTGTGGTGGTTTTCGTGAAAATAAACTTATTCATGAAAATAATTATTGCTCTTCTCCATTGGGTCGAGGTTTGTAATCAGATGGAAAAGAGACTCATATAAAGGCAAAGCAAAAGAAGTTTCTATATGGCAAAATCAAAAAGTTAATTTCATGAAACCAGCTGTTTTAAATGGGGTTTTTTAGAAGGCATTGTTCATATCTATTTAAATAGACCCCAGCCCGACCAAAATGTTAATCTGTCACTTCTAACTGATCCTTTACAAAACCTTAGACCACTGCTTACAAAAGGAATGTAGTTTATTACAGTTGTTGCACTCCAAATGAATATTGATTTCAATCTCAGAATGCTATGAAAGGACTTGCATCAATTACACAGTACATCAGAGTCATAATGCAAGTTACCTAGTTCCAATGATGCACACAGCAAATCAATCATTCACTTTCACACACCTTTGAAGAGACACCAGCCACCAAGAGCTTCCTTTATCTAAACCTTAAAATAATCCATGCAGTGCAAAGTGGTGATAGAAAAGGAAACCATCACTAGTTTTTTTAAAAGCCATAGGCTACTGTCAGAAAGCCATTATAATTACTCCCTTTCAAGTGGGCTGTGTGTTAATACAAATACAAATGAGGGGGTAAAAAAATGAAGCCTTAATGACAGCATTATGAGGGGAGGTTTCTCCTTTACATTATTTATTTATTCAATGGAAAATTATTTGGCAATTATGATAAAGCAACTAGAGGACAATGACTTTCTTTTGAATCACTAATTAAAATGCTGATTGCCCGTGGAGTGAGATGTGCAGTTATGGTCAAACAAGAACTTTCATTGTGCTAAACAGCTTGGGCTGGCCTGACACCTGGGTGGGGAGGCGAGGTATGAATCGAACACACTTCATTACTAAAATCAGACTCATTTTTATTCAGCAAAATTGTAACAGAATGTTATGAATCTGGGCAAGATAATACTGTAGCCAGCAATCTTAAGAGATTAAAAAGAAAGAAAACCCAAGTTCTAAAATGAATAACCTTATGAAGTCTAAGAGTATATTTGATACACATCAAGTAGCTTTTCATGTGAAAGGTTTTTTTTTTTTTTATAAATTTGCACTTTCTGTGTTCTTAGCTCTCTCTACAAGTTACCTTTATGTGCATACAAACGTCAAAGAAATGTCACCTTCTTAACTCAACATAAATGCTCTTTAAACACAGATGATTTCCCTTCAATAAGGGAAGAAATGTCTTACAATTAATTGTGAAGAGGAAATTGCCTTTATTGTAACCTAATGAATTCAGAGCTTTAAATTTTACTAACTAAAATCATGGTTTTCCCAATAACACTGAAATACTCATCATTTTTGAAAATGAAAAATATATTTCTTATACTTTCAACTTGTTTACATTCTTAAAAATTCAATTAAATTTATAAAGTTAAAGGAGAGTAGGTGCCTTTAACTAGTAACACTCATCATTAGAAAATGCATTCTTTTCAAAGATTCAGTCTCTCACAGAAGAATAAATTTTTAGATTTAGAAGAGAAATGAGAGCTCATTTACCCCCCACCCAATTTGGAAATTTCCTCTATTGTATCTCTCAGAAAGTCCTGCCTCTGCCATGACTTGGAGAAGATGATGTTTATCACCCTGAAAAGACCATCCCACTTTAAACGGTTCTGAAGGTCAGCAAAAAAATGCAAAGGTCAAATTGGACTTCCCATCACTTCTACCCTTGGAGCCCATTCTGCCACTGGAGCATCACAAGATAGATCGATCCCTCTTCCAAATGACACCCTTCAAATGTTTTAAGATAGCATTCATGCTTCCTTCAAAGTTTCCACTTTTCCAAATTTATTATCTCTAGTTTTTCCAGCTTGTCCCTTTGTAACTTTGTGTCCACCTCCACAATCCATCCCTCTTAACAAATTGGAGAAAAAGAAAAAGATACATATTCTAGATGTGGTCAAATTATTCAAGAGTAATGGGACCAGTTTCTTTTTTTGTTTGCTTGTTTTTTCTGTTTCTAATTTTTAAAGCCATGACACGACAATGAATCATATTCATCTCACAGTCAACGAAAACATTTAGATCAATTTTATGCAAATGAGTTAATAAAAGTACAAATTTTATGAACTTTACATTTATTGCTCCTAGATTTCATTTTCTTTGTCCATTATTAATCCTAATGAAATCTATTTCTGTCCACTTGATGTTATTTAATCTCTCTAAGGCTTAGTTTTTTCATGTATAAAACATTTAGTGCAGTAAATTCTAAAGAAGCACTAGCTACCATTTAGGGAATATTTCACAAATGAAAAAACTAAGGCACAGAGAGGTTCAGTAATTTTCTCAAGGTCACTCAGCTAATGACAGGGCCAGGCTTTAAGTTTAGACCACCCTTAACTCCCACACCATCAATGACTATTCCTCTTAATTTTCTGACTTGTAAAACATGAACAAATGGGACTGTGATAAACTGTTGAACAGAACCATATTGAAGCAGCATCTCTTTAAAGACCAGACTTCTATTTGATTAATTTATCTCTGGGAGATCATTTGCTCAAAAACCCATAAATCCCTCACCATACAATACATGTATTCACAAAATGCCCACAACCAGAAAATAATTTCTCATTTCTCAGTGACTTGCATAATCTGAGATACACTATGCCCTGGGATTTTTTCTACTCTAGGTTCAGTAATCATTTTTTTAAAAAGGAAATGAGGTTAGCTTGGCATCCTGGCTGGCATCTAATGACTACTATCTTTTCTCAAGAGCATCAATTCATCCATTTAGTAGTTCCCATCACAGAATATGTCTAATTTTAGGCATCCATTTGTTTCAAAATATCAGGAAATTGGCTCATCTCTCCTCTTTTCTGGATTTTCCAAAGTTTTCCAAGAGTGATTCCACAATCCCAGCTGAAAATTCCATTAGTGCCATGAGATGAATTTATAGCGATTTAAGGCAGCTAGGAGCTCATTTAGAATCTCTACACTTACTTGAGGTTTTCAGGTTCTTTTAGTTACGGTTGTGCTGCCCTTTCTAATTTGAAAAACCATTATCCTTTACAGAGAAAACAGAAATTAAATAGAATTTAGTAGTGTTTCTTTCTCTGTAGTCATCTTTTAACATTATACCATCTGTTCCAAACAATGCAAATCGGCAAATATTTATGAAACGCCTGGAATGTGCAAATATTTTTTATGAGAATGAAAGGAACACAAAGATGACACAGTGTGCTTAAAAATTAGGAAGGAGGTGGGGCAGAAGGCTGCAAGGGGAGTTACAGAGAAATAAATGGTTACGTATTTTGTAAAAGACAAATGAACACACAGGAGAACAAAAAAAAAACTGCTACAGGATCCCATAGAGAAGGTGCCAATTAAGCAATGGGTTAGGTCTTTTTTTTTTTTTTCTTTTTTTTTGTTTCCATACACAACTTTAAATCTTTTTTCATGGTTCTATATTTTACATGTGTACTCTGAAAACTGGTGTGTGACGCTTTAGACAACCACTCTCCTTTTCTTTTGTTATCAATTATTGTCAGAATTTTATTATTAGAGCCTACCACATCCACATGCCATCACTCAATCACCTTTTCATTCATTCGCTCATTTACTCCATGAATATTGCTATGTCCACTAAATACCACACAGTCTTTTACAGTCTTAAGTCATGGAATTACACATATCACATTTTTAGATTATCTACCATGAGCCAAGTGCTACAGAGCCACTAGCTCTATATTTAAGGGGCAAAAAAATTTTTCATTTGTATTGTTTAAAAATCTGCTGCGTAAATTCTCAGTTACAGTTCTAGCTATATACAGTCTTCACTTGACCAACAAATTCTCCCTTAATTTAGAATTAAGTTGAGAGTATTCAATTATTCCATTGTTTCCTCAATCATTTGAGAGATTGTTTTTAGGGCAAAGCATCAATTTTTCAGATTTTGGGGGACAATCTGTAGAGATGAAATTCCCCGACATTACTATACCTACATGATTGACAGTTTTACAATCCCTACAATTAAAGCATTATTGATTTCAAAAAGTAGCCAAAAACTACTCTTTTCAATTATTTTATCCATACCCAAGTACTTTCTACTCAAATATCTTTTGATATTTCTGGGATTTAAAAATATTACTTAAATACTATTTATATTGTCAAAGTAATAGATGTTTACTGTTGAAACATTTAAAACTATAAAGAAGCAGAAAAACAATTACCCACAATTTTACTGCCTGTAGGTAATTTCTTTAGCATTTTAGTGTATTTCCTTCTTGAGAATATGTAGGGGTGTGTATATGAATACACACACTTGTCTGTGTATGTATATATATTCTGTGTGTGTATATATGTGTGAGTACTGCATGTGCACCTATAATACATAGTGGGTCCTCTGCATTTTTTAAATCTGCTTCTTGCAAAGAGAAAGGTTAGTCCTTACATTGTAAGTCCTTCCCCTTAATCCTTGGGACAAGATTGGCTCACACTCCTTATGCTGTAATTTAGTTTTCTGCTTAAAACCTCTACTTTATACTCAGCATACAGATATCTGACGGTATTAATTCCATCCTCATTATTACTATGGTTTCCAGAGAATTTTCAGGACCTTCATTCACCCCTCCTTTTTGTTAGTCAGTTATTAATTTTAAGTTTTGCTTAGTTTTATTTTCTTCTCTTTACTAGCCCCAAATTTCAATTTAAAATCCTCTTGGTCCTAACAACAAGCCACCCATGAAGGTCATTCTTCCCAGTCCTGAAAACTTGAAAAACAGAAGAAGACAGTTCGTCTCAAACGTTGTAAGTTAGAATCTAGAACTTTAGAGATACATTCTCAGGCCTTTCTAACCATCTCACTCCTAAATACATTGATCAGCAGAAGTGGTAGCACCCCCGGCTTCAAAGAGATTTAACAGACCAGTCATTAATTCTCATATTCTCACTCCAAGAATGTAGTCTATATTTCATAAAAGCCATTTCTGATCTACATACAACCTCCTGCCACTTCCCAAGAGAGACTACTGCCAGTATCTGGAGTGTACCGAGTAAGAGTCCTCTGCAGCTCAGCACCTGTGAATACTCCTCACTGCTGGGCACAGTACAGGGCAGTGCTTCCTCTGAAGGTCCGGCTCATGCTCCAAGGGAGTCTCCCACACCTGCTGTGCAGCTCTGATAAGGCAGAGGTACCTCTTCCCTTTCCATGTGGAATCAAGTTCCTATGCTCACCAACCTCTTGATGTTGGTTTACAATTTCCTGTTGATGTTCTTTTCTTCTTGGAATGTTTATTCCATTCATTTTGCCCTCATCAAAAAATAATCTAAGAAGTAATATTATTTACTTCTTACAGGTACCTAAAACAAGCAAACCTTCTCTTTCCACAGTTCAACAAATTTATTTACTAAAAAGAATAAATATGACTTGTTATTTTAATATACTAAGTTTTCATGATGTGTCATTTAGTCATTTACGATGTCATATATCACATTTCAAAGACTACATTAATAATCATTTTCATAAAAGGATGTGATCATTATCTGAAGATTAGTTCAAATGAATAGTATAATATTTTATTACAATTGTGGCATTTGAGTAGCTTATTTTATATTGAGGATACTAATTAGACATGTATCTCTACAACTTTAGCAGGAAAAAAAAACAAATTTATATTTCTCTACAATTATTTATATATTTTTCATACTAAAAGCATATTATGAAATAGAATCCTTGAACAAATAGTATACTCAATAAACAATTCCTTTCATTATCTGTGTCTCTGCCATAAAAATGCATCTTAGCATCCTCCCCAAATAACGTGACAAAGTAACATTTTAATATTAACTAAAAATTAACATATTTTTCTTTGCCTTTTCTAAACAGATTATGGGAATAATTTTTTAAATATGCTTTTCTGATTTGAGTAATACCTTATGGGAAGTAAGGAGTAAGGTCAACTCTACTGATCCTGCACTGAAGATGTTTTAGATTAAATTTTTTTTGTTGTTCACTTGGACATATATAGAAAAGTAGAAATAGTTTTATTTCTTTTTTCAGCTTATTTTATTGTGATATTTCCATGTTGTTACTGACATGAAAAGAAAATGACAAAAATTCTGGAGAGCAGTTTGACAATATTTATCCAAATTTAAATGCATATTCCACATATTCCACCTCTCTAAATTTATCCTAACAATTCTAGTAACTGACACATACACAGATGCAAAAAGATATCCACATCATTGTTTATAAAAACACAATATTGAAATCAGGTTAAACATCCATTAATAAAGAACTGCTTACATAAAATAATACGCAGTTAAATAGTGCGCAACTATAGAAAATGTTGATGTAAAGATTTCTAAAATACATTATTAATTTTTTAAAATCATAGTAAGATCAACATGTACAGTAAAATATATTTTAAATGCATGGATGTATACAAAGTTTATAAGATTATCACCAAATTTTTTTAAATGTTTATATTTCTGTGAAGTGGGATGACAGGTTTTTGTCTTTAAATTTCTGTACACTGTGTGGCATACAATAAGTATGTATTACATTTAAAATCAAAAAAGGGAGATAGTAGAACTATCCAAAATGTAAATTCTCCTTTAAATTCATTATCTTAAATTAATTAAAATGAGCCAAAACACATGATTCTAAATTCCATGTAAGACTTTTTCTTTTAATAGAAATGCTAAGTCTGGATCATTTTAAAACATTTATAAGAGAATCTGCCATAAACCTTTAATAACTAGAGAAATAGACAAGACAGTCTCTAGGGATACAGAGCTCCATGTATTTATGAAATAACAGCCAATATTCTCATTTGTTGCACGATGAAACCATCTAATCTAATCTGCATGTATTCTTTGGGTATGGAGAAACTGAGTGAAGAATACAATACTTTTTCTGACTTATTTCACTCATTGAAGCAGTATATCTTATTAGCAAGTAGTCAAAGGTCCAGTGGAGTTGACTGAATTTGCTATCCCACAAGGGTATGGACAATTTTCAGTCAGAAAACCCATCTATTCCCACTGCTTTCTCAGTTCCCAAGAACACTCAAATTCCACTAATCATGATACTGATCAACAAATCTGAACAGTGAATTCTCTTTCATGCTTTGCCACTGTTTATATATAAACATGTTAATTAAAAGATATGACTTTGGGCCAGGCACAGTGGCTCACGCCTGTAATCCTAGCACTTTGGGAGGCCGAGGCGGGTGGATTGCCTGAGCTCAGGAGTTCAAGACCAGCCTGGGGAATACAGTGAAACCTCATCTCTACTAAAAATACAAAAAATTAGCCAGGCATGGTGGTGGGCACCTGTAATCCCAGCTACTTGGGAGGCTGAAGCAGGAGAATCTCTTGAACCCGGGAGGCGGAGGTTGCAGTGAGCCGAGATTGCGCAACTGTACTCCAGCCTGGGCGAGAGAGCAAGACTCCATCTCAAAAAAAAAAAAAAAAAAAAGATATGACTTTGAGGCCGAAAACATTATATACTTTTCCTGATACCATTTAGTTTGAAGTTTCTCATAGGGTCTAAATCTGAAAAGTGAATCTCTAAGTTAAAAGACAGAAAACAAAAAACATGGTTCCTGCTATTTAGCAAGTTAATAGTTCTCTTTAAACTTTGGTTACATGCACCAATACATGCCTTCATTGCAATAATCAGCCAATATTAGAAATTGAATATTTGAAGTAGATAGCAACTAAAAACTTTGTTTTGTGCAAGTAGGGGTCTCAATTCTCTTCTGCTCTACACCCCTACCACTTGAGAAAAAAAGTTAAAACCTATAGTTAGTGTGATAAAACTCACAGTGCTCTTATATCATTAGTGAAATTATAAGGGATAGGGCAAGGCTGTTTTTAATTGTTCTATGCAGAGGCCTGGATGCTGGAGGGAGGACGCAGGTTGGAGAGAGGAAGGCCAGTAAAGGCAGCCACAGCCCCAGGTCTCACTCAACCTGAGAAGCACCACTTCTATCTGTTCTACATGCTGGGCTCCTGCGTACGATTTTATTTGGAGAAACGGGCCTACTGCTAAGGGGGGAAAGGAAGAAGATGAAAAAAGAAAGGAAAGAAAAAACCTTTGAGGTAAAAAAGCACATGAACCCTGGCCTTTCTAACTGAGAAACCTGAATTTTTTATTCATGTCTGCCACAAACCAAGAGTACACCTTGGGCAGGCCATCTCAATTCTCACAGCCTGCAATTAGAAGCAACACTGACGTGGAGAAAAAGGCACCAAAAGCAAAAACAAGGAAGGGAAGGAAAGAACATATCTGGTTTATAATTAAATTATTTTCTAAGCATAAGTAGGACATAAAGACTAAAGGCAATGGAAAAACAAGTAGGAAAAGCAGGACTCTGCTTTAGAAATTGCTGATTTCTCATGAATTACAGCAGGGCCTCTAACAATGTCATTTTGTTCAACCTCATTTCCTTATAACATTGATGAGGAGGAAAAAAAAAACTGATTTCTAGCCAGGGCCACTGTCTGTGTGGAGTTTGCAATGTTCTCCACAAGTCTTTGTGGGTTTTCTCCAGGTTCTCTGATTTCCTTCCATATCCCAAGGCTATGCACGTTAAGTGACCTGCTGGTAAGTCTGCATCGTCTCAGTCTGAGTGAGTGTGGGTGTGTGAATGTGCCCTGTGATGGGATCATGTCCTCTCCAGGGCTGATCCCCACATTGTACCCTGAGCGGAGCTGCCAGGATAGGCTCTGGCTACTCATAACCCTGAATTTGAATAAGCAGGTTAGGAAATGAATGGATACAAATTATTGTCAAATAAAAATTGAAAAGTATACAAATGCATGGCGAAAACTGATGCAGTATAAAAGTGCTCAATGTGCCATCATATCGGTTAATTGTTTGTTTTTGAATTCCATGACGGTTTGAAGTGCTTCTTACAATTTTCACTTTTGCAAACATCTATTCCTCGATTTAACCCACCACCACAGTAACTACCATTACTCACAAATTCAGCAAAAGTTGCATAAACAATTATTAGTCTTTCTTAAATGTATTTAGAGCTCACATCTATGTCAATGTTTTTCTTTCTTTTTTTTTTTTTTTTTTTTTTTTTTTTTGAGACAGGGTCTGGCTCTGTCACTCACCCAAGCTGGAGTACAGTGGCATGACCCTGGCTCACTGCAGCCTCAAACTCCTGAACACAAGCAATCCCCCCACTTCAGCCTCCCAAATAGCTGGGACTACAGGTGCATGCCAGTACTCCCAGTTATTATTCTTTTTTTTTTTTTTTTTTTTTTTTGCCCAGGCTGGTCTTGAAAGTCCTGATCCCAAGTGATTCTCCCTCCTTGGCCGCCCAAAGCACTGAAATTATAGGCATGAGCCACTATGCCCAACCTACTTCAATGTTTAATATTAGAAGAGCTTGCAGTCTTTATTTAGAAGCTTGGTGATGTTTCTGCAACCAGAAATATCTCGTAGGAACTTAATTTTTTTTTTTTTTTTTTTTTTTTTTTTTTTTTTTTTGAGACGGAGTCTCGCTCTGTCGCCCAGGCTGGAGTGCAGTGGCCGGATCTCAGCTCGCTGCAAGCTCCGCCTCCCGGGTTTACGCCATTCTCCTGCCTCAGCCTCCCGAGTAGCTGGGACTACAGGCGCCCGCCACCGCGCCCGGCTAGTTTTTTTGTATTTTTTAGTAGAGACGGGGTTTCATCGTGTTAGCCAGGATGGTCTCGATCTCCTGACCTCGTGATCCGCCCGTCTCGGCCTCCCAAAGTGCTGGGATTACAGGCTTGAGCCACCGCGCCCGGCCGGAACTTAATTCTTATCATATCAATTAGCCTATGGTAAAATTGTTATCATTATATATCATTTTCCTTACAGCTCCCAAGAATGTATCAATGACATTAAGTGAGGGCTTATTGTATTTGTAAGTATGTACCTTCTTAAATAGATTGGCTCAAAGTTAGTCTGAAGGAGAACTGTCTTGTCCACTTCTCACTTTGACTACTGAAACTATAAACATTGGTACTTTTAGAATGCTACTGCCAAATATAATAGGTATGCAGTTACATTTCAATGAAAAAGAGGATCTCTATCCCCCTGGTTATGACCCACATCTGTAGGGACATTCTCCACCCTGGAAGTAAACAGAGAGGTTCATGCTAACCATGCAACATCTCCTTCATCCAGAGTTTAGGATATAGCCAGTAGAATAAATGTTGAGGCAATTAATTAAACTGGCTCTTTGATGAGATGATAACATTTTATTTATTGGACTCTAAAATTTTATTGAATGTCTACTGTTTGCCTGACACTGTTCCACGCATTATCTCATTGTCTCATCCAATCCACACAGTACAATTATTAGCCCCATTCTCTGAGGAAGTAACTGAATCATGGAATGAATGCAATGAATCTTAAAGATTACACTGTCCAGTGCCTTTATTTTATGGTGGACGAAAATAAGGCAAGGGGTTACTTAGTGTCAGAACCAGCACTAGACTATGGTTGTCCTCTGCACCTGCTTGGTCTTGGAGGTTTGGGGCTCTGGAGTTAGAAAGTATTTACATACCTGCTTTGGCACTCACCAGCCATGTGTTCTTGGGCCCGTTATGTGATCTCTCTAAACCTTGGTTCCTCACCTTTATAATGAAGAAAAAGCGGTACTATGGTCTTGGACTTAGTGAGACGGAAAAGATAAGGATGTGAAACACTTAGCATCTTGCCTGGCATAAAACTCTCGGTGAAAAAACAAGACTCTAGTACGACTCCTACCACTATTTATGCTACTGCTCATGCTTCCATTACACCAGCACCAGCATTAATGTCAATATTGTTACCACTGTCATCATTACTACATTAGGCTCTTCTTCCAAATAGATGCCTAAAGTGCTCTCTGCCTCACCATCATTGACTGCAATCACTCTCCCTCCTGAAATCAGCCTTTCCATCTCCCCGTATCAATGCAAACTTTGCACTGAGGCCCAAATCAAGACACGATTCTCTTAAGAAGCTGACCCTCAACTGTTAGAGCCCACATTGGTCCCCTAATCTGCTTTCCATATTACTGGATGCTTGCATTGGTGTTTAAAACTGTGATGTCTTTTGGTTTTGTTTAATTTCTTCTTAGTCCCCAGTGAGGTGGCTTGCTCTTCCAGGAAAGAAGCTGTCATTCACATTTCTTTTATTATCATTTACTTTTTCTAATACAGTGAGGAGCTCATAGTCAGCCCTCAAGAAATACTTGCTAGATTGAAAATAGAGTCTCTTCTCAACCTATAAACAAGATTCTTTTTACGTTGTTATCCAGTCTGGGTCTGGACTCACATACTATACTATCCTATAACAGTCACATTTTAAAACAATGTGATGCTAAATTAAGGTACTGGCATCAGATCCTCACAGATTTCACTTGAGAAGGTAGCATGTTGCAAAATAAGTTTCCCTATCAAAATGTGACCCAAGCACAGGTATAAATTCCTAAGGCCAGACTGACCATAACACTGACATACAGCTCATAAATTGCTGACCACAGTGGTCAGTCTATTACCTTTGCTAAGTTATTGAGTTTCTCAAATTTCATAATGTTCAAAGATTTTCTGTACATCCAAGGCCTACGCAATAAATAAATCACATGCCCATTCTGTGGGAGGTAGAATTCTTACCTAACGTTCATTTCTTATATTTCCTCTAAAACCCTCAAAATTACAAAGACTATAACTTTCATGTGCTACAATTTTAAACTTAAAAATTGTAAGTCCTCATTCTTTATACTCTTTCAGAATGTGAATGTCTGTCTAGCTTTTGTGTATGTGTCATTCTCTAGTGTCTTTTTAAATTTCGTGATTTCACGTTCTCTTTGACCTTTGACTAACACTCCTAAGACCAGTCTCTGTTCAGAGAGAATCACTGTTATCAAGTTGGCATGTACTCCCCTATAGCTTCTTTATATAAATTCACAAATATATATTTTTACCTATAGAAAATATACTGTATTCTTTTGTGACTTTTTTGTTTAGCATAAACAGTGTCATATTCTATATGTCACTCTATAACTTGCTTTTTTATCCCCCAAGAAATGGTGCTGGGGATAAATTTCCTTGTCAGTAAAATAACACATGTAGTTCATTTTTTTTAACTGTGCAGATTTCCACAATTTGTTTAACCAGTTCTCCATCAATGAACATTTAGGCTGTTTCTCTTTCTTGCTTTTATAAATAATGTTGCAGTAAGAGTCTCTGCTAGTGTTTCTCTATCATTCTTAGCATTTTATTAGGAATTATTTTAATTAAGTAAACATCCTAATTACATACAATTCCTTGGTAAACAATATGATACATGATTTTTTTTTCTTTCTTCTTTAACTGGAATAAATTTAAACTATGGCTTTCATCTATGTTAATATTAAATTTAGAGCTCTATCCTCACACCAGAACAGGAGTTGGCAACCTTGGCCAATAGGCTAATCTCACTCATTGCCTGTTTTTGGAAATAAAGTTTTATTGGAACAGAGCCACACTCATTCTTTTCCATATTGTCTTTGACTACTCAGAGCTAAGTGGATGGGACAGAGACCATATGGCCCTCAAAGCCAGAAATATTTACTATCTGTCCCCTTTCCAAAATATTAATACTTTTCCAACCCCTATACTACAACATGAAACATTCTTCCTATGACATTTTTCTTTTGTTTGTACAAAGTGTAAGTTAAAGGGTCAGTATCTTTACATTTTAAGTGTAAAGCATGTAGTAGCACTTGCTTCTAAAAACCAAACAAAAATTCCACATCTGCAGAACAAAACAATATCTCTTTTGAATTCCACAACTGAAACTATGCAGTATAAAGCCATATCTGCTTTGGATCCTTCATAACTTTTGAAAATACTTAGTAATTTAATTAAATTCGAAATTTCCCTTTAAAATAGGAAGTTATCCCTCAGCCTGACTGCTGATTTAGGTCACCATTTTGAAAACATATATATACATTTTTTTTAAATGATGTACCTGCTATAGCCTAATAGTATTTCATAATGTTTGAGACAAAATTACAGAATTAGGCAACGAGGAAGCTAAGTTAAGTGACTCGTGCTTCTAGGCTTCCCTGCACCTTGTGGCATCTGGGATGCTTGTGCCAGGCGCTACTAAGACCCTTCCCAGTCCTCACATTCTGTGGCTCCTATAATCCACACTTAAAAAGGGGTACTTATAGTAGGAACCTCGTTTATTTAAATTAACACTTAAAATTATGACAACATTCACTGACAAGCTCTATTATCAAATATTGCCACTGACTGTGATATCTACGTTAAAGTTGGAAAATGGTGCTAACAGATAACAAAAAAGTCATAATTTAAGCTTACTCTATGCTCATGTACAATAAACTAATGTTTGCAAAATTAATTACTAATAGATTCTACACTTATTTAAAATAATACAAGGAGACCCAAAACATGCATAGATGAATTTGCTCCTATTAGAATATTATAAATGTTCTGATTCTTTTAAACTTGGCTTGCCAGGTTGTGTTATGCTTGTAGGGAAAAGGAAGAATGCTTCCAGCCATTGCCCGACATAAATGTTTTTTTCAACATTTCTCATTATGAAACATTATGGGAGGTATAAAGAGGGTCCCAACAGTTATATAAAGCAATGAATTCCCATTTTGTTCTCCCCTACCAAGAGAAAGAATAGAGAAATGAGTCCACCCATTTACGTTTGGTCAAAAATAATGGTAATAATAATCACTTATCAATTATTTACTGATTGACAGTTGGCAGACTTTTTAAACTTTTTAGATGCATTTAGTGACCAGATTGCTTAGTCTCTTAGAAGACCAGGCTGTGGGCCAGGCGCGGTGACTCACGCCTGTAATTCTAGCACTTCAGGAGGTCAAGGTGTGCGGATCATGAGGTCAGGAGATTGAGACCATCCTGGCTAACACAGTGAAACCCCGTCTCTACTAAAAATACAAAAAAAATTAGCCAGGCACCTGTAGTCCCAGCTACTCGGGAGGCTGAGGCAGGAGAATGGCGTGAACCCGGGAGGCGGAGCTTGCAGTGAGCCCAGATTGCGCCACTGCACTCCAGCCTGGGCGACAGAGCGAGACTCCGTCTCAAAAAAAAAAAAAAAAAAAAAAAAAAAACACAACAACAAAAACCCACCAGGCTGTGATAACCCATAGCTTCCCCTCCCCCTGCCAATTACTCACCAAAAAATTAGCACGATTTGTTGGTAGTGCTGTAGTTGTGTGGAAAGAATATGGAAGAGGGGTGGAGAAATAAATGCTTTTCTCTATCAAAGTCTTAAGTCCAGGGTGGATGCAGGACCTAGTTTGCCCAGGACAGCCAGCTTTACACCAGGTTGTCCTAGTGTTATGATGAATAGCCCCCACTTTCCCCTCAAAATGTCCCAGGCAGAACCACCAATGATGTGATCACTCTCTCTAGGCCCAGCCTTTCTCCCTTCAGCTTTGCCTCCTCTAGTGCCTCCTCTTTATCTTTTCCTTGAGAGTCCTGATTAGGAAGGTTCTGAAGCAAGAAGCAGGGAAGCACTGGTTTGGAAAAATCAATAGAGCCGGAGACAAGTAGGCTCCAGAGATCCAGAGAGCAAGAGGAGATGAAGGAAGTGGTCAATGTGCCGAGTCAGGGGAGGAGACTGAGGTCAATGTCAATGGCTCCCTGCCTTCTGGTCAGCCAGCTGGCTCACGGGGAGGGAGTTACATGCTTCCAAGTTTGGCTGTTGAGGTTTAAGTGTTAGGGGCAGAGTTTCCGTGGAAGGATCGTTGTCATAATCATAAGGACACAGGTCAGTATCATGAGGACAGGTTATTAGGAAAAACTGAAAAGAATATCCTTGTTCAAAGGTCTAAAGTGAGACTGAAGACTCGCAAGTGCTATCATGAAAGCTGACATTTAAAAAAAATGAGGAAAGCTCTCTGAATCCTTAGGACCCAACCACCAAGTAATGTCCAAGGAACAGTAGCTTTAATTAACAACTTTGAGACTTCCACTGCCTGTAAATTTGGAACAACTCCCCTCTTCAACCCCAGTTTGCCTCTAAAGGGTTTCCTCTATTTGCCAGCACAGATTATTTCAGAGTGAGTTTCCTCTAGAAGGACGCCTTCCCTAGGTGGAAAATGTCGGCTGCTTGGGGTTCCAGCTATCTCAGGGACTGGGGACCCAACTCTCAAGCCCACCTCTCAGATTGTTAGCTGAGTACTGGGCAGCTGAAGGACTGTGACATGATGTGACTTGTGCTCCCAAGAAACTACATAGACGCACTAAGTAATCACAGAATAACAATGTAGTCATGTGCCACATGACATTTTCAGTCAAAGGCAGAGCACATATATGTAAATGGTCCCCTAAGATTATAATGGGGTTGAAAACAATTCCTATCACCTAGTGTCGGTGTAGCTATCATCATACCACGTTACTCACATGTTTATGGTGATGATGGTGTAAACCAAGCTTGTCCAACCCTTGGTCCACATAATATTTGACATATGCTTAGTGTGTAATATTTGATAATGATAATAAATGACTAAGTTACTGGTTTAGGCATTTCTTATACTATATTTCTCTTAATTATTTTAGAGTGTACTCCATCTACTCACAAAAAAAGGTTAACTATAAAACAGCCTCAGGCAGGTCCTTCAGGAGGTATCCAAAAGATGACAGCTCCAAGCATGTTATTACCCCTGAAGACCTTCCAGTGGGACAAGATGTGAAGGGGGAAGACGGTGATATTAGTGACCTTGATACTGTATAGTCCTAGGCTAATGTGAGGGTTTGTGTCTTAGTTTTTAGTAAAAGAGTTTTAACACTAAAAAAAAACCTTTTTACAATAGAAAAAAGCTTATGGAATGCAGGTAAAGAAAATATATTTTTATATATCTGTACAATGTATTTATGTTTTAAGCTGTTATTACAAAAGAGTCAAAAAGTTTTTAAAAATCAAAAGTTTATAAAGTAAAATAGTTATAGTAAACTAAAGTTATTATTGAAGAAAAATATTTTAAAAATAAATTTAGTGTAGCCTAAGTGAACAGTGTGTTTATAAAGTCTAGAGTACTGTACAATAACGCCATAGGCCTTCACATTCACTCACCACTCACTCACTGACTCACCCAGGGCAACTTCTAGTCCTGCAAGCTCCATTCACAGTAAGTGCCCTATACAGGGGTACCATTTCTCATCTTTTTTCTATATTTTTACTGGACCTTTTCTATGTTTAGATACACAAATACTTATCATTGTGTTACAACTGCCTACAATATTCAGTACAATAACATGATGTACAGCTTTGTAGGCTTTGAGAAATAGGTTACACTATATAGCCTACTGTGTAGCAGGCTATATCACCTAGGTTTGTGTAAATGTACTCTATGATGTTCACACAATGACAAAGTAGCCTAATGACACATTTCTTAAAATGTATCCCCGTGATTAAGCAACACACACTGTACTAAAAATTATTATTATAGTTGTTGCATAGCTAATATTTGAGTGCTCTCTACATGTCAGGCTCTGTTCTAAATGCTTCACACTAACTATCAATAGTTCATTTAATCTTAACACACCCCTAATAATGACGGCATAACTCCCATTTTACAGATTAGAAACCCGCAGTTAACTAATTTGCCCTAAGTCACATGTTAATAGGTGCTATAACCAGGATTCAAATCAGTGTAACGAGACTCCAGACCCTACCCACTCAACCACTTTACCACAATACCTTTCTTATATCAAACTCTTCTAAAATTCCAGGGTAAGTATGGTCTTAGAACCAGTTTTGATGCTCAACTTTAAAGGACTAGAATATCAAACTGCCTTAACCCAAAATAAGTCCAGGAAATCACACATACTATTCTTGAATTTCTCCCTTGAAAATTAAAATTAAAATGTAAAGGACAATGCTTTGTACTTTCCCCTATTCCTATGAATCACATAACAATCTTAAATCATTCAACTGTTGCAAAGCTTACACTGTGAAAATCTTACTTGGATTTCTTCTAAACCAAAATAACCTTCCAAAATATTCAGGGAAGATAACTCATGATGGTGTTATAGTCCTTTCTGAATGCTTCATTTAGACACCAACCAGAGATCCCTGCATGGACACAGAAAAAAAAATCTTAAACTGTCTCTATTTGATCGTGCTTGCCTAGGGCATTAAGTCCAATCCACCATGTCTCACCTCAGTAACTCAACACAGACTAGAAAATTCTTACAGTCAGCTTTCCCAAGGGATTTGTTAAGTTTCACATGCATTTAGTTGTGCAGTTGGCCTGCTTAAATTGATAAACTTGTAGCTAAATTCTTTCTGCAGCAATGGGCTGTTGGGCTTTTTTTTTTTTTTTTTTTTTTTTTTTTTATCAACAAGAGAGTAAATACTGCAAAAGAAGCTGTTACTATGTGTTAGTGTTACCCATTAGTTTTTAGCATAATTGAGCTTACATTCCAATTTCTCAGTAACTGATAAGTATTCATTTTTTGGATGCAGTTAAAGGGTGAAAGGGATTAAAAAGGGCTAACACTGAAATATAATTATAGCAAGAAAGGTGAGGAAATGTTTGTCTTCAATTCTGCAAAAAATAAAAGAAACAAAAATTATGAATGAAATCATCATTTGTATTAAAACTCTCAAGTTGCTATGATGCATGCCTAGACAGGGAGACTCTCAATGATCTGCCCCATGGAGATGCTCTAGCCTAACCCACACAATAATATGTAGAGAGCGTGAATGACTTCCCCAAGGTCACAAACCCCAACAACAACAAAGTTGGGATTAGATCACTGGTCTCCTAACTCTGCAATTAGAGCTCTTTCAAACATACCATCCTACCTGTAGAACATCTGCATCTGAAATCCTGTTTCATCCTAAACCTGAACATCTATTAAATCAACACATTACAGTCATTCAAATCATTATTCATTCCCAATTTGTTACCATCAATACTACAGTTATCAGAATTTGTGGAAGCCACCTATTTCTTTCAGTCTCCAGGTATCAGTAAGTCCTATCATTTACTTTTATATCCTATGTTTCACAACTCAAAAGCCTATCAGAAATCTCTGGCTTCAGACTTCCACCTTCTCTAATTCTGTAGGGCACAGGGCCACTTCGCTGTCTGAAAAAAAGCAGGCTCCTTGATTTGACTCCATCTCTAACATATTGTATTTGTTTATTTGCAACCTGACAGGATCCTACAAACAACCGTAAGAATTCCCTTCCCCGAATAATTTTTGATTCCTGTTCTCAAAAGCTATCAATGGCTCCCAACTGCCTCTTGAATCAAATGAAAACTCCTATCCAAATCTCTACACCTAAGTGTCTTCATCACCATCCAATACATTTATTCAGCAAGTATTTGTTGAGTAATCATTGTGTGCCTAGTTACATGCTAGGCTCTGTGGGAAATTATGAGATATATGACATAGTCCCTGCTCTTATGGATCTTAACTATCAATGTGAAGAAACAAAACATGCACACAAACATTTTTATAGCAAAACAAGGCTAGATAAGTCTAAGTACCCAGAGAAGTGAGTGAAACACACAAGTGAAATATTACTGGA
The DNA here is from genome assembly GCF_043159975.1 of Macaca nemestrina. Taxonomy (NCBI): domain Eukaryota; kingdom Metazoa; phylum Chordata; class Mammalia; order Primates; family Cercopithecidae; genus Macaca; species Macaca nemestrina. Next base: position 75,179,608 of record NC_092131.1, read on the forward strand.
AGACAATGTGTTTATGTGCAAGGTTTCATGAGTTATACATGACATGAGCTGAGACTTGCTCCAGAAATGTACAAAACTGTACATTCTCCGGGGTCAGAATTAGCATCCTCTAAATTCAGAGACTGGGTCAGAATTAGCATCCTCTACATTCAGAGACTATGACCACTCTGCCTGGAGTAGAGCTTTCCTGTGATTAGTTGTCAGAAATGAGGGTAGGGGACAGTGATTCTTTAGGCACAGGCTGAGGAATCTGGAGTTCATCCTCACACAAAAGGGAGGAAAAGAGATTACTAAATGAGAGTGGAGCAAGAAGAAAATGATTATTTATGTAGCAGCAATATTCGGGCTAGAGTTCTAGGTAGGGACTTACTACACCAACACCATCATTCGGAGATAAGGTCACTATCACGAGTGTGCGCAGATGGAAGAAGAAAAGAAAGAACAGGCTGAAGAGGTATCCTGAAGGAACACTGCTAACCATAACTGCAAGGTACATGCCAAGGTAATGAAAGAATGAAGAGACTGTTGATAAAAAATAATGGATAATGAAGCCAGGAAAGGAGAGAGTGGTGAGTGTGAGGTGACGGCAGGGCACGTAAGCTCCGTAGGAAAATTGGAGACTCAGATCACCTAAATTTCAGGTGAAAAAGAAGGACGTGCTCTAGATTCATAAGATACTAGGAAAAAAAGTGATGGCAAGAGATGTGTCCCCCAAAGCCCATGTCTTTTTCCTCAGAGGCACCCAACTACATTACCTTTCCCGGGCTCTTGAATGGAGGTGGGGACACAAAACAGAGTTCTGGTCAGTAGAATGTGGGTAGCCAAGCCCCACATATACCTCCCACGGATTATCCTCCATTTTCTGTCCATTTCACCAGCTGGATGAAGGAGGTTCTTAGAACCTACAGGAAGACTCCTAGAACCTAGAATGTAGCTATTACAAACCTGCATCCCTAGATAACTGCGTAGAATAGAGAAACATACACACAAAGATTCCCATCGGATCTGATGTAAAAAAGTAACCTTTTATTTTAAGTCACCAACACTTGGCACTGATTGTTACAGCAGTTAGCCTACTCTAGTATAGCTGCTTTTCCGAAAGAAATGTATGTCCTAAAAATACTGAGCTTTTCCAGCAAACCTTATCGTCCTCTACAACAGTCTGCTCCCTCTGTATTTTCATTTCATTCTTACTTCCTAGAATGATTTTCCCCACATTAATCCTTGTCCTTCCTGGCCTTAATATTTTTGCATAAGTTTTACATCCTGTATTAAAACAGACTTACCCCAGCTGACAAGAGTCACTGCAATAATTTTCCCAACTCCACAGCACTTGTGCAAATATCTCTATCCATCTGTAACTGGTTATGACTATGTTTTTATGTTTATTTTATCTGTTATCATGTATCTCCATTTATATTTGTTCCATTAGATTATAAACTCAATATGAACAAAGATTGTGTTTCCTATTTCCTTTGTAATATCCTACATGCCTCATATATTGCCCTACACTGTCAGTGCTTCATAAACCCAACTAATTGAAGTTCAAACTTCTACTCATATACTTGCACCAGATGCATAACAACTCACAAAATCTGTGTCTATAACATAAATACATGCAGAGTCCTACAGTGGCACCCTGGTTTATCCAGCACATCAGGGAGTGAGCTGACACACAGAGTTAATCTTGGCCATCAAATATAATGCAGTATGGTGAAACACGGTGGCTAAACAACCTGCCACACTTAGTTGGCATTTGAGCCTGAAATACTCTCTAGTAAATCACATTTTGGCAATAGTCATTAAAATAGGTCTCTACTAGACTTGGTAGCAAGTAAGTTCAAACTGATCAAAATTAGTTTACACTTGTGCGACCTGAGCAACAACTGGTAAAAAATAAATAAATAAAAATTTTTAAAAAAATTTTTATTTAAGAGGCTGTTGACACTCTCCAGGCACCATTAAATCCTATTGCCAGCAACTCCTTCTTTGAAACTCAACTCCATATGGCCACCATTCTCTATTCCCCTAGCAGAGTGAAGGGTTCTCTCTTTTGTGTACTAGGTCATTTTGCATAAATGTCAATTGTAGCATCATCATACTATGTGGCAACTGTGAGCCTTTCTGTCCACTTCATCACAACCCACCACAAATACCCTGGAGACAAGGACTGAATTTTTTCCTTCTCATATCTCCAGAGTCTATGCAACACTTGTAGCATCCTGAGTTATAATATTCAGGATATTTTTTATTACAAGCAACGGAAACTCAAGCTAAACAATCTTAAGGGGGGAAAAAAAAAACATGTAAGAGTAAGTATAACTGGGTCTAAGAAAATACATCACTAACAGATTTTCCCCCAGGCTATATGTAATTTTTGGAGCATCTTTACCAAAGGTAAGAAGCTTATGTTGAAATTATTTTCCTCCAAAATATCAAAGGAAATAATTAGAAAAATATGCATGTAATTACTAAAAATAAAAACACTTCAGTGGGGAAATACAGACTGGGTAATCATTTAGAAAACGCAACTGTGTTAGACAAGGAATATAACTTTTTTTTTCTTTTTTTTTTTTATTTTCGAGACGGAGTCTCACTCTGTCACCCAGGCTGAAGTGCAGTGGCGTGATCTCAGCTCACTGCAAGCTCTGCCTCCCGGGTTCACGCCATTCTCCCGCCTCAGCCTCCTGAGTAGCTGGGACTACAGGCGCCCGCCACCTCGCCTGGCTAGTTTTTTGCGTTTTTAGTAGAGACGGGGTTTCACCATGTTAGCCAGGATGGTCTCAATCTCCCAACCTCGTGATCCGCCCACCTCAGCCTCCCAAAGTGCTGGGATTACAGGCGTGAGTCACCGGGCCTGGCCGGAATATAACATTTATAGTAATATCCATCTAATTCCTCACAGTACTCCTATTGTAAATCAAGATATAGAAAAGAAGTTTAACTGACTTTTTTTTTTTTTTACCACAATCAACATCTGAAATTAAAGAAGCAAAAATTGCTGTTTAAAAAACTAAATTACTGTTTAAAAGCAAATTTTGAGTACCCACTATGTTTCCTACACTGTAGTGGGCACGAGGAATAGAAACATGAATAGGATGTGGTCCAGCCCTGACGAAGCACACAGTGTGATGATGGGAAGAGGCAGGGCCATCACAACCCTCAGCACAACGTGAAGGGGCTGTGAGGAGGCCTCCAGAGCAAGGGTGAGCAAGGGGAGGAGGCCAATAAAGAATGCTACTGCCTGGGGAGGGGCAAGGCAGGGGCATGGGCTTCATAGAGGAGCCAGCACTACTGTTCTTCACCAAGAAAGGAGACAGGAAGAAGAGCATTAGCCAAAGTAGAGAAGGATTAAACAACAACAATAACAAAGTGTTTTGGCAACAGCAACTATTTCCTTATGGGTGAGAGGAGACTACAGGGGAAGGAAAAGCAGGACAGGAAATGGAAAATTAGGTTGCAGGTGGATTGTGAAGGTCTCCTATAGGAAGCTGGGGAAACTGGAGCTTCATTCTGTACACAAGGGGGAGCCAGTGAAAGTTTGTTGAATTGTTTTAATTGAGGTGAAATTCACACGATGCAATATTAATCATTTTAAAGTGAACAATTCAGTAGCATTTACTGAAGGAGATGTGAAACCACTACCTCTATCTAATTCCAAAATATTTTCATCACGCCAAAAGAAAACCTTATACCCCTTAGGCACTCGCTCCCATTTCCTGCTTCTCCCATCACCTGGCAACCACCAATCTGTGTTCTGTCTCTATGGATTTACCTATTCTGAATATTTCATATAAATGAAATCATAGCATATGTGACCTTTTGTGTCTGGCTTCTTTCACTTAGCATTGTTTTGAGGTTCATCCACACTGGTACATGTATCAGTACTTCATATCTTTTTATTGCTGAGTAATATTCCAGTGTACATTTATAACACAATTATCTGATCATCTGTTGATGGTCATTTGGGCTGTTTTTGTCTTGTGGCTATTGTAAACAGTGCTGCTATGAACATGCATGAGCATGTACTTGTTTGAGTACCATTTTCAAATCTTTCAGATATATACCAAGGAGTGGAATTGCTGGGTAAGAAGATAATTCTATGTTTAACTTTTTGACAAACCACAGAACTGTTTTCCATAGTGGCTGAACTACTTTACATTTTGAATTAGTTTGCTTTCATGCTGCTGATAAAGACATAACCGAGTCTGGGGAATTTACAAAGGAAAGAGATTAATGGAGAACTCACAGTTCCATGTGGCCAGGGAAGCCTCACAATCATGATGGAAGGCAAGGAGGAGCAAGTCACATCTTACATGGATGGCAGCAGGAAAAGAGAGAACTTGTGCAGAGAAACTCCCATTTTTAAAACCATCAGATCTCCTGAGACCCATTCACTATCTGGAGAATAGCATAGGAAAGACCCACCCCCATTATTCAATCACCGCTAACAATACGTGGGAATTGTGGGACTTGCAACATGAGATTTGGGTGAGGGACAAAGGGCGAAACCATATCATTTCACCCCTGGCCCCTCCCAAATCTCATATCTTCACATTTCAAAACCAATCACGCCTTCCCAATAGTCCCCCAAAGTCTCAACTCATTTCAGCATTAACTCAAAAGTCCACAGACCAAAGTCTCATCTGAGACAAGGCAAGCCCCTTCCGCCTATAAGCCTGTAAAATCAAAAGCTAGTTACTGCCTCGAAACAATGGAGGTACAGGTACTAGGTAAATACAGCCATTCCAAATGGGAGAAATTGGCCGAAACAAAGGGGCTACAGGCCCCATGCGTGTCCGAAATCCAGCAGGGCAGTCAAATCAAACAGCTCCAAAATGATCTCCTTTGACTCCATGTCTCACATTCAGGTCATGCTGGTGCATGAGCTGGGTTCCCATGGTCCTGGGCAACTCCACCCCTGTGGCTTTGCAGAGTACAGCCTCCCTCCCAGCTGCTTTCATGGGCTGGCATTGAGTGTCTGTGGCTTTTCCAGGCACACGGTGCAAGCTGTCAGTGGATCTACCATTCTGGGGTCTGGAGGATGGTAGCCCTCTCCTCACTGCTCCACTAGGCAGTACCGTAGTAGTAACTCAGTGTGGAGGCTCTGACCCCACATTTCCCATACCCACTGCCCTAGTAGAGGTTCTCCATGAGAACCCTGCCCCCACAGCAAACTTCTGTCTGGACTTCAAGGCATTTCCATACATCCTCTGAAATCTACATGGAGATTCCCAAACCTCAATTCTTGACTTCTGTGGACTGGCAGACTCAACACCACATGGAAGCTGCCAAGGCTTGAGGCTTGCACCCTCTGATGCCACAGCCTGAGCTCTACATTGGCCCCTTTCAGCCACGGTGGGAGTGGTTGGGATGCAGGGCACCATGTCCCTAGGCTGCACATAGCACAGGGACCCTGGGCCCAGCTCACAAAACCAGTTTTTCCTCCTAGGCCTCTGGGCCTATGATGGGATGGGCTGCTGTGAAACCTTCTGACATGCCCTGGATATATTTTCCCCATTGTCTTGGGGATTAACGTTTTGTTCCTCATTACTTATGCAAATTTCTGCAGCCGGCTTGAATTTCTCCTCAGAAAATGGGATTTTCTTTTCTATCGCATTATCCAGCTGCAAATTTTCTGAACTTGTATACTCTGCTTTCCTTATAAAACTGAATGCCTTTAAAAGCACCTAAGTCACCTCTTGAATACTTTCTGCTTAGAAATTTCTTCTGCTAGATACCCTAAATCATCTCCTTCAAGTTCAAATTACAAACCTCTAGAGCAGGGGCAAAATGCCACCAGTCTCTTTGCTAAAACATAACAAGAGTGACCTTTGCTCCAGTTCCCAATAAGTTCTTCATCTCCATTTGAGACCACCTCAGCCTGGACCTTATTGTACATATTGCTATCAGGCTGTTGGTCAAAGCCATTTAACAAGTCTCTAAGAAGTTCCAAACTTTCCCACATTTTCCTGTCTTCTTCTGAGCCCTCCAAATTGTTCTGCCTGTTACCCAGCTCCAAAGTCACTTCTACATTTTCAGGTATCTTTTCAGCAACACCCCACTCTACTGGTACCAATTTACTGTATTAGTCCATTTTCACACTGCTGATAAAGATATACCCAAGACTGGACAATTTACAAAGGAAAGAGGTTTAACGGAGAACTCACAGTTCCACATGGCTGGAGAAGCCTCACAATCATGATAGAAGGCAAGGAGGTGCAAGTCACATCTTACATGGATGGCAGCAGGAAAAGAGAGAGCTTGTGCAGAGAAACTCCGACTTTTAAAACCATCAGATCTTGTGAGACTCATTTGCTATCATAAGAACAGCATGGCAAAGACCTGCCCCCATGATTCAATCATCTCCCACAATACGTGGGAATTGTGGGACTTACAAGATGATATTTGGGTGGGGACACAGAACTAAACCATATCACATTTCTACCAGTGAAAGTTTTTAAAGAGGCCATCCCATGGAACAAACAAGGCAGTTAAAAAGCTGTTCTGGTTATCTGGAAGAAAGATGAGAGGGCCTCAGCCAGGACCACCATGGTGGGAATCAAAGAAGTAGGCACAATGAGGTGCAAATAGGAGACAGAAATACCATGTAAGGAAGAGCCAAACATGATTCCCAGTCTTCTGGCTTAAGTAACTGGATGGATGGTTCGACCATTAACTAGGTTACAGAACAAGAAGGATAAGTCTCCACTGAGGGGAGGGAGTTAGATGGGCTGATTTGGAACAGCTGAATTATCCACCAAAGATGTCCAATGGGTCATCAAGAATTCTGGTCAAGGGATGAGGGTTTGAGCCCATATTCCTTTTTCTGTGCTGAGCTGCCCAGCTTCAGTTTCCTGCTAAAACAGTCCTCTTTCTTTCCTGTCTTCTTTATAATATTTCCCAAGAGCCACTTGTTTCTTTAGTGAAATAACAATTGCTCCAAAGAGAGAATCTTGATTCAAGGAACTCAAAGTGCTTAAATATTTAAAATAGAAATAATAGAATGGGCTGGGTGCAGTGGCTCACGCCTGTAATCCCAGCACTTTGGAAAGCCAAGGCAGGTGGATCACCTGAGGTCAGGAGTTCAAGACCAGCCTGACCAACATGGCAAAACCCTGTCTCTACTAAAAATACAAAAATTAGCTGGGTATGGTGGCACATGCCAATAATCCCAGCTACTTGGGAGGCTAAGGCAGGAGAATTGCTTGAACCCAGCAGGTGGAGGTTACAGTGAGCTGAGATTATGCCCCTGCACTCCAGCCTACGCACAGGATCAAGACTCTGTTTCAAAAAAAAAAAAAAAAAAAAAACAAAGAAAAATAACAGCATGGCGCACCTATCCAATGTTTTTTTTTAAATTTAAGGTCCCAGTAGCAAGCAGTGATCTTGCAACCTGCATCAAAGATTAACTTCTCTTTATATAAAATCATTTTTATTCATTTAAATTAACATCTATCATGAAAAAAATATTTTGGGCTCTAATCTAAAATTTACAAAAGTTCAGTATGCTATTTTCATTTTGATATATTATTTTTGTCTTTTGCTGAAATGACAGAAGTATGAGTAGTATTCACTTGTCATAATTTTTGTTAACAGGTTATTAATTTAATATACAGGAAGTCAGCTGGCAAGTAGTCACTGTAGCAGAACAGTGAAGTACCACAGAATGCCCAAACCATTTACATTTTGTTCTCGATAGTGTACATTAAGCACACTTGCACATTTAAAGTATTCATGGAATTTATAATATAGTATTTCAAACAAAGTAACAAATAACTTCCCATCCCAGTCCATCATCTATACCCCCTTCCTCCAACTCCCCCAGAAAACAACAGCCGCTCTATCACCTTTTAACCTACAAAACTCAAAGGATGATATCTCTGCATATTTACTGGTTCCCTTTCCCTGGGGCAGAAGGTAATTAATTTGACTTAAAAATCCTCCTCTTCAAATTCCTTCTGGGCTAGATAAGCTAAGATCCTGTTTATGTAAACAAAAGTGCTAAATTAAACAGAGCATGTGAGAGTGCCAAAAAGACCTGGAAAGATTTTCATACTACCATTTTATTGATCAAAATTTGACTATATCTACAGAACCATGAAGATATATCTGTCTTTTAAAAGGTAACAGCATCTTACTTTTTTCCATTTTCTTAACTAACTTCACCTTCATTCAAAATTAAAATCAATTTCCATAAAAATTCATTGGAAAGAATGCTTAATTTACTGTGGGAAATAAAAGCCATAATCTGTCAGTAAAGCCCAGGACTTCTGCCTGACAAATGGAAAACAACCCTTAGTTATTTGAATATAAAAATACAAAATGGTTAACATTAATAAATGAATCTTTTATCATACATGAACTGTCATCAAAGTCAGTGGCCATTTCTAGGTCTAAAATCTTCTTTTCACTTTGTGCATTTGCTTATAATTTTCTCCTCAATTTCTCACCACCTTAGATCTCCCGTCCCTACACAAAGGGAGGGAATTTGATTGTATTTGATTATATTTCCCTCTCGAATTTCTCACCTCTTTGGATTTCCTGCCCCTGCTTTCAACTGCCTCCTTGAAAGTTTATTTCATATTTCCTTCCTGGAGTCTCTTGTTCTTCCTACTCTCAAACCTCTAAAACTGGTCAGTCCCAAACCTACAGATTTATCCCTGTCCTCACACAGCTCCCGTTCTTGCTTTAAGGGCCCATGGACATTTTTACTTTCACGGCAACATCAATCAAATGCAGCATAGTCTCAAGAGACCATCATTTTCCCTTTTTTTTTTGAGACGAAGTTTCACTCTTGTTGCCCAGGTGGAGAGTGCAATCTAGGCTCACTGCAACCTCCACTGCCAGGGTTCAAGAAATTCTCCTGCCTCAGCCTCCCAAGTAGCTGGGATTACAGGTGTCTGCAACCACACCTGGCTAATTTTTTGTATTTTTAATAGAGATAGGGTTTCACCATGTTGGCCAGGCTGGTCTTGAACTTCTGACCTCAGGTGATCCACCCACCTTGGCCTCCTAAAGTGCTGGGATTACAAGCCTGAGCCACTGCGCCCTGCCAAGAAACCATCATTTTGCTTGCCAAACCAGCTCCATATCACTGTCTTCCTATTTTGATTATTCATATTTTACCATTCTTCTTGTTATGTAAAACTTTGGAGTCATCTTTGACTCAATTCTCTCCATTCTAAATTTAATCATCAGTTTATGTATGTTTCATATAATGTTTTCAATAAGGGTAATATTTAGTATCTTCACATGAAGATATAAGCTAGCTTGTGTCTTTTTACCTCAGAAAATATGGTTACTATACTCCCTGATTACCTACTTTTTCCTACACTTCCAAAACATCAATAACTACAGCAACTTACCTGTCAGACAGCCTTATGCCAGGCCCTAGGACAAGTGTGGTTTCTAGGCCAGGGACAAGCAGAGAATCAGCCTTGGTTGTTCATGCCCCACTACCTCAGGTCTACACACTACCTGTTCCTGGGTACTAGGCAGTACCTACCCCAAACATCTGGAAATTAAATACCTATGAAATTTCTACCATAACTAGAACACATCAGAACAGAAGTAGGCAAAGTCATCTTAAGAAAACAGAATGGCTTCCAAACCATCAAAATTTACTACCTGATGACCTAAAGAAAGAATATGGTAGAAAACATATTCATTAACCACAGGTACTACCTAGAAAATGAGAGCAACAGACACAAATGTGGGCTGTGCCCCTCCATACCATTCTCCATGGAGGAGCAGCTTTGGTTAACAGACTTTTAGGAGTCCAGTTTACTGACCAGTCCATGTGCAGATGGCAGCATCAGCCATCACAGTTTGATTCCTCCAACTCCCCCATTCTGACTCCATGCTCACTGGGCCCCTTCTAAGTATAATCTGGCTCTTCATTTTGAAAAAGAATGTTTGAGTCTTGCTAAGACAAGCATTCCATCTGTGTGATTGTATTTCTAATGGTAAGCGAATAATTTGGCATTCTGGTTTTATTAGTCTCATGAATGTAGTTAATGTGAGTTCACCCGAGAGAGACGGATCTGCCCTCTGAGTGCTGACAACATCAGACTTCTGAGTTGGCAAAGCTGAGTGACAGACCCTGCACCAGACACAGTCAAATTACCAAGGCAACGAATGCCTTACTGTGAGGCCCAAAGGGAGGTGCAATCGTATTATTTTAACCAACCCTGAATGATATTTTCAAATGTTGAATGTATGGGATAGCATTTATAATCCAAATTGCTTTAAACTAATCATGGGTTATGATCTAAATTATGCAAATTAAGAGACAGACAGTAAAATAACTGTCATTGATATTCTTTGTTATCTGGTCATTAAATGAATTACATGTGCTATTTGTATTGCTTTGGAGAGCCAGGGGGAAGAATTCTACCTACATTTGATCTCCACTGCCATTACAAGGCATAAATGAGAGATCCAGGACACCACTACCTTGTACAGCTTCAATGACAGAGGCCACTAGTGTTACTGGGCAAACTATGGCCGATGGACAGAAAGCTAAAGACATCAATGCTGCGTTTTACCAAAGGGCCAGGTATCCCTTGAGAATCTTCATTCTCCAGAGCGAAGACCCCTAAAGTAGTCTCAGGGGACATTACCCTTCATGTCCAGATTACATTTTACGTGGGATTTGATTTTGCTGAAATTATAGCCCCAATATCTAGAAAGGCTTTCTGGGGAAGCATCAAGAACATAAAGCAGGAGTTTGAGACTAGCCTGGGCAACATAGTGAGACCCCGTGTCTACAAAAAAAATTTAAAAATTAATCAGGCATGGTAACACATGCCTGTGGTCCCAGCTACTTGGGAAGCTGAAGCAGGAGGGTCACTTGAGCCCAGGGCTGTATATAACTATCCTGTATCTATCTCATTGATCCTGATAAGCCTCCAGGAATAAACTTCACCAAGAACAAACTTTGACAAATGGATTAATCCTCCAATCGGTGGCTTTTTTTGTTTGTTTTTCTTTTTCTTTTTGTTTTGAGATGGCATCTCACTCTGTTACCGAAGCTGGAGTGCAATGGCATGATCATAGCTCACTGCAGCCTTAACCTCCTGGGATCAAGTGATCCTCCCACTTCAGCCTCCCAAGTAGCTAGGACTACCAGCATGCACTACCATGCCTGACTATTTTTTAAATTTTTTTTGTAGACACGGGATCTCATCTGTTGCCCAGGTTAGTCTCAAACTCCTGAACTCAAGCAATGCTCCTGCCTTAGCCTCCCAAAGTGCTTGGATTATAGGTGTGAACTACCATACCTGCCTGACTTTTTAAAATCTGTACTTACTCCTAGTTTTCAAGTTTTTGATTGGTCATTTCTCTTCCAGTTATTCCTCTGCCTACTGGGTTTGCCCACTGGTAGCCTTCCATTATTACTAAAATATTCAAAAAAAATGGGCAGTGAGGGAAGGAGGAATAATGGTAGCATCTAGATGAATCAACTTTAAGTATAGGGTTATGTATAGTCACATCAACCTATCTGGAAACTTTAAAGCAACAAAAAGAATTGTTTGTGACACTTATCTTTTCACTTTTATAATAATTAGACTGCTTCCTGTTGTGCTGTATGATTTTAAAACAACCATAGCAACTCAATGATAGTCATTTAAAATGTAATGAATTGAAGGCTAATCACATCCATTTAATCATACAATAAGCACTTGCTTATCAAATACATTGCATTATTTTCATATTCTGGATTAGTCTGCAAATATCTGTGTTTCTGCCATTTTATGTTTTCATGGAAGATCTCGGTCTCAAAGCAACCAAAATAGGACACATGATCTTCTGGCACACATTTGCTCCTTTTCCTACATTCCCTGTTTCAGGGAATAGAAACACAGTGTACTGAGTCAGAACCCAACCTTGGCTTATCGTGACTCCTTCCTTTACCCTCACCCCTCATATCTATTCACTAATTAGTTTGTGTGGATTTGCCTCCTATAATTTATCAAGTCCATCCCTATTCACACTGCTTTCAACAGGGGTACCAAGTCTTGCCTGGAACACTGCAAGAGCTTCACACTGGTATCTCCTTCTGTGAATCTCACCTCCTTCCTCTCTCCTCCACATCACTGCCAGAGTCATCTTTCTGAAATTCAAATCTAACTAGCTCACTTCCAAGCTGATCCTTTGTATTTCTTTCAGCTTAATTCAATTCAAAGGTATTGTGATAGGAAGTAGAAAATAATGGTCAAAATTCATTGCATAGAATACAAAGTTTTAATAACTTCTCAAAATAGAGCTTCTCAACCTCATTTCCTGTATATGACTACATCTGTCCAGCCACAACAGCCTGTATAGATTTCCCTATGGTATTTCTGCCTCTGTGCCTGGAATGTCGTCCACTTTATCTACCTGCTTAGTTCTTCCTCATTCTTCAAGACTTAAAGGGTTCCTTGCTCTTGACATTCACTCCTGAGCCTCCACAATGCAACTGGTAGCCCAGTTCTATGTCACCAGAATATCCTCTACCTACCTCTTCCACAGCAGTCATCACACTAGTTGCAACTGTTGCTTTGCACATATTTCTGCCTCCACTCCTGCCCCTCCCCGCATGCAGACTGGGAGATCCTAGATGGCAGATACCATGTCTAGGTCATCTGTGATCTCCACCACCCTGCTTAGTGGCTGTGCTATAGTGGTACTCAATAAATATGTGCTGAGTGACCAGATGATAGGGAAGATTCTATAGGAGTTGTGCCATGGGTTACATAATTGGAGATATAGAATAAATAAATTTAGAGAAAAATACAAATTGGAAAGTCTTCTTGAGGGGTACAAATTAAGTATTGGAGAGATTAAGTAAGCCCTAGAGAAGTTTTGGAGAACATTAGTCAAGTGACATCAGTGTATGACTGTGAGGACAAAAGGACATGTGTCCAGTCTACTTAGTTGCCACTGTGGCTAGTGAGACTCAAAGATGACATACCCTATTGGCATTATAAAACCAGATTCAACCTCCAGGGTCCTCATAAAAAAAGGTATCATATAAATACAAGATTTTCTCTTTTCTCTTATACAACAACAGACAGACCAGTTGAAAGCTTGAATCCTAAACATGTTTCTGGATTAATCAGTTTCTTATTCATTATTATATTTTAATCAATCATTTTTATTCTTTTAAATTTTCATCTTAATGGAGAAAAAGTTTTCATTTTAATGTATAGGAATGTGTCTGTTTCTAAACTTCTATCATATGCCAAAGGAATTACTTTTTATAATTTAGTTTAGTTTTACTGAGAATATAAAAGACTAAAGAAAATTGTCCTTTTCCTTTGACATAGGTTTGCTGTGGACACACAGAAAAGGCAGTCTTAGAGGGCAAAAATAATCATTTTTTCAGTTACATGATGACCAGATCAACTATGCCAACTGCTCAACTAGGAAGGCTTCAATCTGTTGTTCCCAAAGTATCCTAAATGCCATGAACAACTATAAAATTCCTAAATTATTTACAGTGTACCCACAAAAACTGCAAGCACATACTTATGAAGAAATTAATTACCAGAAAAATGTGTTTAAAAAGGTAAAGTCAAAAAGGCAACAACTATTGAAGAATAAATGGCTTGAATCCATAGTTCAAGTGGAACCCATATTCAGAGGTATAACAAAGTTATTTGCTTTGCCTTCTGTGTCTATAAACTTCCCTCATTTTGCTCTAATATTAAAGCAGCTACATGCTCGCCCCAAAGAAAGAGCCATTAGTAGGCATGCACCCAAGATATGCAGCACAAGTGAGAGGTCTGTGCTGTCCCATCATTTTTTTATCGTTTCTCATGGCTCAATTTCCGGAAAGCATATATAAAAAGTAGACAGAAGTTGTCTTTTGCCAGCCTCTGTCAACTGAGACTCCAAGGTCTAGTTAAGCAAGAAAACGCCCTTCTCACAAACTCCTCTTTCCCACTCACAAGGCACTCTTTGAAGGGCCATGGGATAGAGAGGAGGCACTCCCTGCCCTTGCCTGTGTTCAGCCCACATGATCCAGCCATTTGTTTTCTCTGTTTTTCCTTTTCTTAATGTTCTTTCCATGGAGGCAGAAATCGTTTGATTCATTAATACTCTTCTTAGTGTAAACAACTTTACCATCTATTACATAATGATTAATACTTCAAGCCACAATTTAATGGAGAATTGCCATACTCAGACATTATGATTCTTAAATATATAGGCAACAAATCACCAAATCAATGTTTTCTTAAATCTTATTTGAATATTTTCCATATTGGCATTTTGATATATTTTACTGAAATTGTTTTTATTAAAATGTTTTCTAGAACTTCCATTTTCTCCTATTGATGTAGAATCAGGAGTGGATATTAATTAACAATAATTAACTTTATAAGGATACCAATAGTTAAAAAGGAAATAAAAGAAGCATGCTTCTTTCATATGTTGAAACATGACAGAACGTTTAGTTATTTTAATTAGTATGTACTTTATCCAAGTATAACGAATTTCATGAAAATGCTCCAAATTAAGTCATGATAATAGCTGAGAAGAGCAAAAAGAAATTTAGAGTATTTTTTACATACAGTAATTTAATGTAATGTACTTACATTAAATTCATAAAATTCATTGTAAATTCATAAAATTATACTGTCTAAAATAAAAGTAAAGATTTGGTCTTTAAAATTTACAATTTTAATTTTGTAATTTTTACAAACTATAGAATTGGATGCTGTCCAATTGTTGTTACTGTCATCCATTATTATCATTTGTTTTATAAAGACCACAGCACATTTCCTGTTTCAAGAAAATTCTATATTACTAATGTTCAAAATCCAATTCCAATGTTGGTATGTTTCTAATCTCTGGAAATAAAAAATAAGAAAACTTGTGTAAAGGTCTGAAACTAACTCCCTGCTCTCAGGGATCATCCTTAATTTTTTAATCCATCCTGGAAAATGTAACATTTTTTTCAAGCAGCTGATGCCTTCAAACATGCAGGACTGGGCTGAGCATTCCTTCATCCTGATGTCATGGACCAGCATTTGTCTCAGAAGACATCTTTTGTAGTTGCAACCAAAAGGCAAAAGAAATCAGAGCTGTGAACAGGGAGAGAGAGGGAGAGAAGGCAAATTGCTTAGGCCAATTCACTAAAAAAAAAAAAAAAATTCTGACACAAACTTGTGTATTTTTAGTCACTCAACGTGCATACTTTAAAATAAAGCCTTCCGACTTTTATAAGGTATTGTGCTTATTTTCACACTATTGGTTTTAAAAATACTCTCTGCTCTATGGTAATGTGTCACAGGGAAGTTAGCTATAGTTTCATGAAAGACGTTTTCATCCCTGACTGGCATCTTCTCAATAGCTGGGGCCCAGGCACACCGCTCTCTTCCCGGCAAAGCCCTCTGCACGGAAAACAGTGCAGCATTCATAACTTATTCTCAGCACCGCGGGGCAGCGCCACAGAAAAGCTTCTCCAGCCTAATGGGTTACATCACTGAAAAGTCTTCCATTTGGCCTAGGTGAAAAACATGAATGCGTGCCTCATTCATTTCTCCACCTTAAAAAAAAATAAAGTAAAATCATATCCATCCTTAGCTAAAGGCCTGCATTCCCACAGCCCAGCTCAATCAAAGCTACAATGCTGCTGTTAACTGAATGTTATGCAGTGGAACTGCTAACTTTTTTAACTACCACCAACCTTCCAAATAATTTTTACAACTATGTCACTCTTAAAAATGTAGAATGAGACACCGAAAATAACTTTAAATTTTAATAGAAAAGTCTTTGATTGGAGCTAGCATTACCTTTAGATTTAGGTCACATTTTAAAATATGCTTGACATATAGTAACGCAATCAAAACCTTACCCTCCCCAGTGACATCAACACACAAAAACCCATGCACACAGAGGTTTCCCTTTCTCCTTCTCCATACTTTTCCTGGTAGTCAAAGGAAATCAGCTGTGTCCAACTCTTTTAGAATGTGTCAAATGTCCATGGTTCCTTGGAAGGAAGGCACCCAGTAGTCTATCCAAAATATTTTAAATTAAAGAGAATACACTTTCCTTTCTCCTCATTAGAATATGCCTTTTAAGGCTGAATCATCATGAATGGCATGAGAACACTCCCACCCTTTTCTCCAAACATAAGCTAACGTGTGAACACAGGTCACACTTGGAGGGAAAGGGAACCAGTTTTCGTTTTCTCTCCTCTAAATCATACAAATGAAAGTGAGAAACTTAAAGCTGGAGCTCTGGCCATGATTTCTAAAATGATGCAACACATCCAAAACCACAGCTGCACACAGACGGTTCGAGACGGTTCGAGAGGCGCACAGTGTTCTCCTGCACAGAGAGCTCAGAATCCTCACAGCAACGCCCATGTGGACTCTTAGGGCTGTAGTGACAATGGCTGCAGCCCCACGTCCTTAATGCTGTCTGTCTGAATGACAAGGGGAAGCCATGTCAATTATGAAGAATCGTGGACCTTATGACTAACGACTCACTCAAAGCCATTTATATCTTTGATCGTGTAAATCCATCCTCACTCACCAAGCCATGACATGACAGAACTTTATAGCTTCTTCTAAGCTATTTCCTTGCATTATGGAGAATCAGGCTGCTGCCATCCATGTTCAGAATCTGAATCCTAGACATCCCTGTTAAATACAGAAATCAACTCTTTGCATTCCTACAGGCCTCAAATTTTTTTTCTGCTTTCTTTTTCCTTCCATGGTATATCTTTTCTTACGAGTTTGTTGATTTTTGTGTTCTGTTCTGTTTGTTTTTAAAACATAATCCCTAGCTGGCATATATTAAGAAAAATCTTCCCTAGTAAGTCTGCACTGAAAATTCCAAAAGGAGCTAAATTTCTTTACTAGACATATATTTTTGGCATTAAATTATTTACAGAAAACAAGCATAAAGAATAATTCTTGAAACACTAAAAGTTCCCATTTGCAAGAGAATAGCCCAACATCAACCAGGCTGACTATTTTAATAACCAAAGGTCCCCTCTCTGCGTTATTTGGATAATTATAATGTTTGTGTACTATAGATTTCTGACTTTTCAAAAATGTTCCATAGCCTCTAAATTGTGTAGCTGCACCTCTCTCCTTCAACACACACGAGCCCTACCTAAATTAAGTTAAAAATGAGACACCAGCATACATAAAGACCACAGTTACTAAGCCCATTGGTAGGATTACTTTCTTTGTTCACCATTTTCTGTATTAATATATACGAATTGCTTGTTACCTGACTATAAGCACATCAAGCTGAGACAATGTTCTGATGTCTCATATCATATGGCCCCCATGAATATCAACAAATAATCATTAGCACAATTTAAAGAACTCCCAGTATGAGAGAATACATATAATTTGGCTCTCAAATTATGTACATTTTAATGCACTTTATACCCAGGACTTAATTAGTTTGCAACGTAAACATCAAGTCAAAAAAAATCCCCATTGATGCAATTGTCCTTAGTAATTAAATCAAATACTGAGCTTTTAGAACATAGGAATGAGTACATTGGAGCTGTAGACTTGGTGGCCATTCCCCCACAAACTCTTTTAGAAGACAGGGCAAAAATTCACAGAATATTCACATGACTAAGGATAATTAAAGTCAACCATTTCCACCCTACAAAAGAAAATGGAGCTTCTGTTAAGAATGAACAATAAAGACATTATTCCGGTTCCACTGTGTTTTTTTAAGGAGTTTCCATTTCTAAAAAACACATGCAAACACAATAGTTTTCCTGCTATCTCAATGTCATCCAATTCACTGATAATGTTGTTGGAAAGAATTTTGTGAATACCGAAGAAAAAACTGCTTTAAAATTATTTCCATTCAAAATACAGCACAAGAAAGGCTTATAGAGAAATGAAGCATAAGTATTTAGTTAGTTACTCAACTTAGCCACATCTCCAAAGACTCATGAAACAAAACGTTGATGAAAAACCAGATCTGTTACAGTTCATCTCTTTCCCTCTAATTTTTTTTGCCCAAAGTAAGTTTGTATTTACATAACCCTATTTGAGCATTTTCACCTTACAGAAGCACTAAAAGTGTGGTAAGATTTATACAAGCACATTGCTCCAATCTAAGTGGAAGATCCTTGAAGAACAGTTGGAGAAAAAACCCTTGCTCTGCTTCTAACTCCATACAAAATTCTAAGATACAGCAGGGATTAAAACCAAACAAAATAAGATTGAGGCATTATAACAGGTCAGGGTTGCATCTAAAGATTGGCAACTCTCTTTCACAACATAGGAAAACATATAATGTGTTACATATACTGAATCCAGTCAGTTAAACTTCACTTTACCACACTGTATTAAATGACTTCTCTTCTAAATGCATTTTTCTGTATAATACTTAATAATTCTATTTGGCCAGGTGCAGTGGCTCACACCTGTAATCCCAACACTTTGGGAGGCCGAGGTGGGCGGATCACTAGAGGTCAGCAGTTCGAGACCAGCCTGGCCAACATGGTAAAACCCCGTCTCTACTAAAAATACAAAAATTAGCCAGGCATGGTGGCACGTGCCTGTAGTCCCAGCTACTCGGGAGGTTGAGGCAGGAGAATTGCTTGAACCCGGGAGGCGGAGGTTGCAATGAGCCAAGATCGTGCCACTACACTCCAGCCTAGGTGAAAGAGTGAGACTTCATTTAAAAAATATATAATAATAATTCTATTTCATTCAATATGTGTTATAAATTGCATGAATATAGCGCAGCATCACTAATGTATAGCCATTATTGAAACAGAAGGGAAACCAGCACATATCACACAGTTTCAACCAAAGATTTAAATTTATACTGTTTGGCAAAACCTTTTAGAATGAATACTGGTGTATACTACTTTTTCATTTATAAAGGGAAATTTTGCACTTAATATTATTGTTAGAGGAACAAAAATGAGTGGAAACCTACAATGACAGATCAAAGTGTTTATCTCAAAAACAAATGATTTCATACAAGTGAGTGTCCTGCCCTGAATAGTAGGAATGTAAACAGGTTATTTAATGTACTAAATCATTCCATCAATATAAAGCATGCACGTACATATGCACACACACACACACAATTTGGTGAAGAAGTGGGAGAATTTTTATAGTCTAAAGAAAAATACAAAATTTCACAAGCACGTATTTTTCAGGGATGTAAACCCTACAAAATACTCTAATAAAGACAGAACTTGAAGCTTTTTTAAAAATAGTCTTTGATGGGGAATATATTCACTATTGTTACTAGTTGAAGGTGGTGAAAATACCACAAGATACCTTTGTATGATGGCAATATGCTACTCAAACATCTACAGTTCTTAGTGCTGAAATAGGTTTTTCTTCTCTAATTATACCTAACAAACTTTTTTTCCTTTCATCTTTACTTAAGATAACTTATAATTGCATGCCATGCTATAAACTGTTACAACTGGCCAAATCAGACACACTTCATTTCTGCCGTAGCCTCAAACTTTTAAGTTATTCCTATCATTACAGAATAAGCAAAAGCTGCAAGTTACCTACATCTTTATTTTGGCCAATAGTTTTAACTCTACCTCCACCATCTAAGTGATATAAGCAACCAGGGAAACTGAGTGATATGGGTTTTACCTTCTTTCTGTTCCTTAATCCTACAGTTAGCAATAATATGCCCATTGACTGGTTCGTGTAATGCAGTGGACAGATGCAAGGCACCATGCTGAAGATAAGTGTATCGAATTTAGGAACTAATTGGATTTGAGAAGGAAGAAGCTGTCTCAAGTCTTGAACATTTACAACAGAAGAGCACGGATGTAAGAGATCATTTATTTAAGTCGTGCAGATACAGATTTTTTTTCTCTTTTGGTAGAGATGAGATCTCACTATGTTGCCCAGGTTGGTCTCAAACTCCTGGGCTCAAGCAATCCTCCTGCCTCTGCCTCCCTAAGTGCTGGGATTACAGGCATGAGCCACTGTGTTCGGTAAGATACTATTGCAAGGGATCTCTTATTTTGGGATTTGAAAGTGCTATGGTTTGAACATGTTTCCCAAAAATGCATGTGTTGGAAACTTAATCCCCAGTATAACAGTGTTGGGAGGTGGGGCTTAATTGGAGGTGTTTAGGCTATTAGGGCTCCATCTTCATGAACGGATTAATGCTGATTATTGAAGGGTGTGAATCTGTAAGTTTGATCTCTTCCTCTCTCAAGCTCTCTTGCCCTTCCATCTTCTATCATGAAATGATGCAGTAAAGAAGTCCCTCATGAGATGCCAGCACCTTGATATTGGACTTTCCAGACTCCAGGAGTATGAGAATTAAATTTCTGTTCTTTATAGGTTACCCAGTCTGTGGATTCTGTTATAGCAACATAAAACTAAGACAGAGTTCCTGGTGAGATATCTTGAAAGAGGAGTTCATCAGACAGTTTGAAAGATTAAGCAGAAAATAAGGCAAGAGATGGGAAGAAGAGATGAAAAGGAATGGGCCATCAGTAGAGCTGCTATTTGACACCCTAGGAGTGGATGAGATCATCTAGCGAGGAAGCCTAAAGGGAAAAGAAAATGGCCTGGATTATTTGCATTTGTGCAATTAAGAGTTGAGTGTGCATTGGTTCTGTCCATCAAGAGAGTATGCTGTTGGAGTTCTTATCACCCCCCGCTCCACACCACGCCAAGATGAAGTAGGACTTGTGCTGCCGTAAGAAAACCCGGGACACATCTATGCGATACATTAAGGAATCTTTTTTGTCTTGACAAAAAGACTCAACAGAGATTTATTTTTAAATAATCAACTTTCTGAGTATTTTTCTAATCAAAAGAACATGTTATTTTTTAGTAAGATTAAAAATAAAGTCTGAAAATTTTAATGTGAAATATAATTGATAAAGTTCCTCAGCAAAACATTTATTGCATAAAGATACAACTGTGCTTAATATGTAGCTTGTTAAAAACAATTAAATGGCTGCCACATTTTACTCCAGAGGTAGATTCATTTCATTTCCATATTGGACTCAAAGATCACTTTCTATAAAGTAGTCTCAAGATGCATGTTCCATTTACAAAAGCCCTTCAGATGAAAGATGTTTTTGCAAATGCAAAATATGAATTATTGTCATCATCATCATTTTTATTGTGCTAGGCATGTGAATGGATTTTGCATCTGGTGGCTGGGTTAAAATCTAAATTCCTAAAGCAATACTGTAATACTTTGAACCATAGTGACATCCAAGAGGGATAATGACTTTCTGATGAAGTGAGCAGCTACTCCGTGGTATAAGGAGAAATGCCAAACCTGGAACCTGGTGCAAACTCACTGCTAACTCCTGGCTGAAAGTGGATAATAAATGGCTGCAGGCATTTCCGAGTTCCTCTGTGTGAGCCTCTAACAGCAAGAACCACTGGAGGTCACAGTGCTGAGGAGCCTAACAATTTGAAAGATATATGTGTGTGTGTGTGCCTGTGTGTGTGTATGTGTGTGTGGGTGTATGTATAGCTAAAAAATTAAACTGAAATACTCTTTTCTAAATACCTTACACAACATAAGTGGCCTGTATCATCTTTCAAGACAGAGTATCAGTTTATTTCAAATTTAGAGATACTGGCCTCGATTCAAATTCATGGCAGTTATAGAAACCAATGTTCCGTGCCTTGATTCAGGTGGCAAGCATTAAATCTTTTTCCGGCTGTCATGCAACAACAACTTTAATACAAATTAGTACTGCCAAACTCAGTTTCCTGGACTCAGAGGTCCTTGATGCTACTCCGTGAATTTTATTCAGACTTTCACATGAACTGTATGTTTTTTAAAATGGTAGCATCCAAGAAGAAAAACCTAAGCAAAATATAGTTTAATTATTCCAAATTCAATATTCTCATTTACAACTCATTACAAAAAAAATAATATCCCCTTTTGTTATTTTGATAAATATGAAATAATCATTATATCATACAGGAGAAGGTACTCAAATGCAAATTCCATTTCTATAACTGCAATCTCCATTTAAGCTGTTTACATTGAACAGAGACATGTCAATCAATAGTAAATCAAAAATGTAATGCGTTAGTACCTCATGATTTCTAAGTCAAACCTTTTCAAAGCTCAAAACCCTGGGAACAACCGACCAAAATAAGAGAGCCACCTCTTTTCACTAGATAGAAAAATTCAATTACCTCTGAACCTGACACTCCAAACAACTTTGAAATGACTTCCAGGAAGGAAAGATCTGTCCGGGAAACAATATTTCAAGGTAGGAACCAATTCTTCTTGTTTCTTACATTAGTTTTTAATTAAGACACACAAGAGGAAATGTACTAGTTAGTTTTAGCTCCCAGGTCTGGATGTGTGATATGTTCAAAATCATGATTCTCTGGCAAAATGTTAACACTCACAGAAAGTCAATCTAGCTTCTTAAAATTCATAACAATAGGTCATTTCTTTTCTTTACAACAAAAGTTTTTGACAAGTCAATTGACATAATCCTAAAACTAAGTGACCTCCCAGTTTAGTAGCTGATTTTACTTAATAAGCACTTCAAGACTCACATAATGGGCAACGTAACACAAAAATAACCTAATTTCAAATTTTGGCCAAGTGGTTTTACTCCTTTGTGATCTTGGAAATACAGAATTCAGTATTTTTAGACAGATCATTACAAGAAAAAAAAAGCAAAAATTTCAAAACCAAAGAAAAGTTTGGGAAAGTGTTATTTCTTTAAATATTTATTCCACTATGATGCATTTAAATCCCTCAACAGGGCAAATAAGGACTCTACTATATTGCAGCCCTCAGGCCCAAAGAAAGAGATGCTACGATAATGGCCCACATATGTGTATGGGCCTTTTAAATAGACTTAGAGTTTGTAAAGTACAGAACAGTGGCTTCAGACAGACACTTGCTATTACTACCGATGTGACCTTAGACTGATACCTTCATTCCCCGAAACCTGGTGTTCGAAATTGTAAAATGAGAACACTGCTACCTACCTCAAAGGACTTCTTCCAAGGATTAAATGAGACAGTGTGTCTAATTCAGTGGTGCATATAATACACACTAAGTAACTGTAAATTCTAAATCTTATTTAAACTTTACAACAATCAGTGAAGTAGGTAGTAGTAGTATCCCTATTTTATATAAGAAGACCCAGAAGGCTCAATTTGTTTGAAGGTACAGAGGCTTTAAGCAGCAGAGTTAAGAGTTATCTTTTAAAGATAAATCACAATAATCAGAATAATAACTATTAAAAGAAAGCATTTCTTGTATACCTACAGTGTGACAGGTACTGCACTAAGCTCTTTAATATTTTATCCAATTTAATCCTCTTAAGAATACTATGAGATTCACACTATTATCTCCATTTTATAGACAAGGAAAACTGAGGCTCACAATGGCTGAGCAACTTTAAATTACTCAAGTTATTTTTTTTGAGCCCTTATGACGTCCCAGGTATGGGAGATACAAACACACGCAGACAGATGGGATTCCTGACCTCTTGACTCTAAAAACATCACACCTAAGAAATCTTCAAAGGGTGTCATCTTAGAGACGAAGGAAAATATCAGCCTGAAACTGCAAGTAGGCATTACCTGACACTGTCATAAGGGAGACAGCAACCTACCACTTGAAGACCTTTCTCGCCAATCCATCCAATGTCTCTCTGATACACAAAACAATGATCATTTCCATTTTAGAAAGGAGTAAACTGAGATGCAGAAATACTAATAACCTTGGATCAAAGGACTGAAAACAGTTTCATCAGTGAAAATAAAACGTTTCAGGGAGAATGGAACCTGAACACCTAGTGAGCCCCACGAGTGACAGAGACCCAGTTTCCTCCAAAGAGTCTAGATGGCCCTCCCTCCACCTAGCTTCCTAGCTCCCCAATCCATAAAAAGCTGCTAATATTTAGAAATACACAAACTCCATAACCCCTTCCAACTAGTGCTGGAGAGAGAAGTTCCCAGGCAGTACTACCATTTTGCAGAACTCTGGGGGACTCTATTCACACAAAATACAAGTGAAATGATGCTCTCTGAGTTGTATACGGATGGCCCTTATCCCAATTGTGTGTTTGGGCTTCTTCTTTGGGGTAGGGTAGGTTGTGTTTGTTTTCCCCCAAAGAGGTCTGTCCCCATTCCAACTCCCAATCTTACAAAGAGCCAACCCTCCAGTCACAGTAGAAAGGCAGATACTAAGAAGCAGAATATATACACATAGCTAAAAAACAGACCCTTTATATCTGGAGTCCTGCCTGTTCTCCAACTTACTAGCTGAGTGGCTGAAGGCAAGTTTTCTCACCTCCCCACATCTTTACTTCCTCATTTGTAAAGTGGAATAATAATAAGAGCACTTGCCTCAAAGGGTTATTGCAAGGATTAAATGAGATAATAAAGTGCCTTGCACAGTGTCAGGCACATGTAGCCTCAATAAATATTAGTAGTAGTAGCTATATTTATTATCGTTTTAAGTCCAACTTTGCTAGTCCTCTTCAAATTACTCAGACCCATGCAACAATAATGCTGACAAATATCAGTAATAAATAGCATTAAAATAAAAGATGATTTTTAAAATAAGAAACCAAAATAGATTTCAGATCTTCGGACACTGCCTGTGCTATGTGGCTACTAAAATATTAACAATATTGAGAGAAACTGCTGAAGTTTTTCAACGAGAAATTTATGTATGTATGTATGTATGTAGTTATTTATTTATTTATTTATTTACTTACTTACTTACTTAGAGACAGCATCTTGCTGTCACCCAGGCTGGAGCGCAGTGGTGCAATCACAGTTCACTGCAGCCTCAACCTCCTGGGTTCAAGCAATCCTCCTGCCTCAGCCTCCTAAATAGCTGGGACTACAGATACACAACACCATGCCCAGTTGATTTTTTTTTTTTTTTTTTTTTTTTTTAGTAGAGACACGGTCTTTCTATGTCGCCCAGGTTGATCTCAAACTCCTGGGCTCAAGAAATCCACCCACCTTAGCCCCTCAAAGTGCTGGGATTATAGGGGTGAGCCACCATGCCCAGCCTTAAACCAGAAATTGTACATATGCCTTTTCTCCTTTATTTACAATTCCATTAAATAAATAGATTAGGCGTGTGTGTGTGTGTGTGTGTATGTGTGTGTGTGTGTGTCAGAGACAAAACTCGCAGAAAGGTAATAATGGCCTTACGTCTAGAAATACTGACTAGAAGAACCTAGATAAAAAGACATGGCATCTTTGGAGCCTATAGACTATTTTAAAGAATAAAAAATATGAGTAGGCAAAGTCTTGATGCTAGCTCCAAAATAAGGAAAATGAAAGTTTACCTATGGGACTACATTCATAATTATAGTGACAAATCAGTGTTTTTAGTTGTTGCAATCTCAAAGTATCTTTTAAAAGTAATGTTATGCAGTTAAAAAAGTGTGTGTGTGTGTGTGTGTGTGTGTGTGTGTGTGTGTGTGTGACCTCGACCAGACAATACTTTATAGGAAAGGGTCCTGTGTGAACAGAAGGGGTTAAATCAAGTTTTAAAGACAAATAATGAGTAAACTCTCTAGAAAAATCCACATTTATTTATATCCACTTTTGGACAACTGAGTCACCATTACTAGAAGTTAAGCTTTATTCACGGCTGAAGCGAGGGCCAGAACCTGAGAGACTGAAGTTACCTTGACTCTTCTGATTTCTCAGTAGGAGTTTGTTCAAATAAAGGTGTTCAGTCAGATAACTAACCTTAGCACACAGATACTTCTACTTGCCTTTTATTGCAAACCCTTTTTGTCCTCCCAATCTTTTGCTCTGTTCTGTGTGTATGTATATAGTAGTAAAAGAAACACTGACTAATGTTGAGACCTAAATGAAAACCAACTAAGGAACAATGAAATCTTGCAGACAGTTGGAAAGAGATATGGATTTTGGCCTTGTAAATCGTTTAAGGCAGTGCCCTCCAAACTTCTTTGATCATGCACCACTATCAGTAAGAGAGTTTCTAGAACAGGCCTCTAATACATATGTACCACTCTATTTCTAAAGTACGAATGTATAAAACTGTTCTAATACAGCATGTATGTTACAAAACACAAATAAAAAATAAATTTTAAATGGCAAAGTCAAAAATAAATATAAATAGAAGTTTCATTATTTCCTTTCTGAATCAAAATGAGTCTCCCTACAAACCACCTGGAGTGCTCCCATCACACTTCGGAGACCTCAGATTTCAGAGACCAGAGCAGGTGAGACACACTGAGGCCCAGTGCGAGAGTCGTCTTCCTAACTGCCCCTACCATCTTGCTCACTGGTTGCAGGAGTGCTTCTTAAAGCAGAGTCCAGGGACCACCTGCAACAGAATTGTTTGGAGTACCTTTAGATTCCCAATCTCCACTCTTGCCCGACTTAATAAATCAGCAGGCCTGTAAGCCTTCATGTTTATCAAGCTCCCTGAAGGATTTTCACACACACTAATGTTTAAAAGCCACTGATGTATAACAATCACCAGGAGCTGATTGTCTTTGCTCCTTCATAGTTGTGGTCCCCAAGGAGTCCAGAGGAAGAAAGAGTCTAAGGTTAGGGTCGTTCAGGTAAAACGCACGCGTGTCCACAAACTCTCTCTCTCTCTCACACACACACACACACACACGCCCCTCACCACCAACAACCACAAATTATCAAGGAAGAAAATTACCTTTAAGAGGTGGAAATGCTGAAAAACATGCAGAGCTGTTTGTTGCTGTTGTTTTGTTTTGTTTTATTAATTACCAGAACTATCCATCCTTCGTGATCTGTTGGACTATAAAGCACTTCATATTCCTCTACTAGAACATGTTTTTAAAACTGATGTAAGATTAATAAAAATAAAAAACTGTGAGCAACTTTTGCTCCATCACACTGGTCTAATGATTTAAAGATAGCAAAGATGTTTCCTTATAAATCTCCTTTGTTGGCAACATCAACAAAGGTGACAATGACCATTTGAAAGGAATAACGGAAACAAGTCCCTTCTAGAAACTGAAAGGAGTCAGGCCCAGTAGCTCACATCCCTGTGGTGGCTCATGCTATTCAGGAGGCTGAGGCAGGAGGACTGCTTGAGCCCAGAAGTTCAAGGCTGCAATGAGCTATAATGGTGCCAGTGCACTCCAGTCTGGGCAATAGAGGGAGACTCAGTCTAAAAAGGGAAGGAGGCAGGGAGAGAGGGAGGAAGGGAAAAAAGGAGGGAAGGAGGGAGGGAAGGAATGGAAGGGCAGACAAAGAAAAAAAAACAACCATACTTTCTCAAATGGAGACAAGAAATCAGCCAACTGTTAATGCAAGTTCTCTGTGCTGGTAGTATTAAAAGACTTGATCTGTAGGTGACAGGTTCTCTATTCAGATATCCATCTCTATGATTAAAGGAGTCTTTAATCATTCAAGTGCTTGTTGTAGACTTTTATGTCACCCTTTTACTAGTATGGTACTCTGTAAAACTATTCAACCAATAGCATCCACTAATATAGACAAATCTAAAGATCATGATTGATTACCCACTAAATTCTGACAGACTACTTTATTAATCAGATACTCCATATTTATTCTCAGTAGTAGCAATAAAGGAAAACTTCTTTCGTTTGTTCTTTTCTGCTTGTGCTTTTTGTTTGAGACTGACATTTTTAGACCTTTCTAGTATAGTCCGGATGCTACCATGATAATTAAAGGCAGGCATGTGGCTCTGTTCTGACCAATGAGATGTAAGGAGAAGTTAACTTGGAGCTTCTGAGAAAGACTTTGCTTTTCTGATAAAAACTATGAAAGTGGCTTGACCTCCAGGTACCCTCACCCTTCCTGCCTTGAGAGCAGACAGGATGGAGATGAGGTATCCATGCTGAAGAGACTAAGAGAACCAAGAGAGATATTAGCTCTGTCTTTGTTTGGTTGCTAAACCAATACCAACATTCACCCACCTCTACACTTCTAATTATTTGGAGAAAAAAAAAAAAAAACAAAAACCTAATCTTTGTTTAAGCTACTACTGGCTAATTTTTCTGATAACTGCAGTGGAAGGCATACCTTGCTGGTACATACCTTCTTTTCCTTCATCACATTTCCAAATTCAAATTCGATATCACCAAACAACTCAATTGTCCTTACACTCTGCTGAATTACAAAAGCATTATCTGTAACTCAGCTGTGGCCATCATCATGTTTTTGTGCATTATTATTATCACCATTTTTCCAATGGAAAGCAAACTCCTTGAGGATGGAGTTTGTTTCATTCATCTTCGTTCCCCACGGAGCACTCAGCACAGTGACTAGCAATCTGAAGTGTTCAACTAAATATTTGTGAATGAACTGATAATAAAGAATAACTTCTTTTGTCACCTAGATGACAATACTCAAACTCACAGTTCTCCTCATCTAAATGACCTCTGGGAAGGTTCTCTTCCTACACTCTGTGGAGCCATTCATGTACTAATTCCTCAATGTTAACTGACCACTTACTGTGTGCAAGGCAATACCCTATGTATCAAAGGAACAGAAATCCATTTAATACAGTTCTTGACTTCAAATAGTTTCTAGAAAATATAGTTTTATATAGAAAATGAAAATATATTCACTAAAGTTATGCCTTATGGCCTATTTAAGATGTCAGCACTTGAAACAGTTACTTAAACTAGGCTTCCTTGTGATAGAAATGACATTCAAAATTCAAAATATGGCCAGGCTTGGTGGCTTACACCTATAATTCCAGCACTTTGGGAGGCCACGGCAGGCAGATCACTTGAGGTCAGGAGTTCAAGACCAGCCTGGCCAACATGGCTAAACTCCATTTCTACTAAAAATACAAAAAAATTATCCGGGCATGGTGGCATGCACCTGTAATCCCAGCTACTCAGGAGGCCGAGGCTGGAGAACTGTTTGAACTCGGGAGGGAGAGGTTGCAGTGAGCCAAGATAGCATCACTGCACTCCACCCTGGGCAACAGAGCAAAACTCTGTCTAGAAAAAAAAATCAAAACATACTCATAGAACTATAAACAGAATTTCATTTACAAGCAATTCCAAACTTACAAAGTTCTGAAAGTACATTTTTAGATGGAACTTGGAACACTTTTTTCAAACAAACAACTTTTTAGATTGCAGTTAGGTGTCTGATCAGCCCCAGATGCCTGTTTAACCTTAACATGGCAGAATAATGAACCATGTATTCCCATCATAAAGATAAGTCAGTGAAAAGGAAATTTTTAAAAAGTTAATAAGAGACAAAAACCCCATTCTACCCCATTCCTTGTTTGGGCTTGGTGTTACCTCAAGGCAAAATCTCCAAACAGATGAATGCGTCCTTAGAATGTCTGTTTTATTTAGAATCTTCTCTTTCTTAGATACTAAGCTGAAAGTGCCTTTATTCAAATCTTAATCACCATTCCCATTCTCTACACCACAAAGCCCCACCACCACCAAAATCATTTTCCCCACCCTAACAGTCAATGCAAAACTCTCTTTACCTCAGATATAAGAAAGAAGTCAACGGGACCAAACTAATCCACAAGAATGCCTTCCAGCAGTATCTACCTTGTAAAAACAGAATATGTGCTAACTATTAAAATGAGCTGAGTATTTCAGGTAGAGTAGCAGTTGTCCATTGTGTGTGTGAGAGAGGGTGCTTTTTTGTGAGTAATCCTGAAACAAATGGAATCTGAGGGTAAACTATCCTATTCCAATCCTTCTATCACTTCCACCCATTTCCAATTCCTGAACTCCCAGGTCTTGATGACTCTTCCAACAAAATGTATTTTGTTCCACAAAGAAATATGAAGGATCTATTCTGTGGCAAAGTGTTTCTCTTTTCCCCTTTCCTACAGTAGGTTCCACGGCAGACAAAGAAAAGATTTTAATAAGGGGGAGAGCAATGGGTGAGCAGGAGCAACCTGCTGGATTCAGCATGGGTCATTTGAAATTTGGCAACCCTCTGTACTCACAGGGTTGAAGACTTTAATTAAAACAAAAATGTGATTTCAAGGAATTTAGTTTAACTGTTCTTTTATGCTGCAGAATTTAGCAAAAGCTGTGTGTGTGTGTGCATGTGTGTGTATTTTACATTGAGCAAACTTGATTTTAGGAATCTTCAAAGATAGAACAGACATGAATTATTTTCAATATTTTTTAAACTAAATCTTACATTCATTCCTTATTAAGGCTTAACAGGGTCACTAAAACATCAAGTTTCTTTGCTTTTAACTAGTATTGTACCAGCAGTATTTTACTACACAGGATAACTCATGCTGATCAAGAGTCCCACTGATTAAATAGATATCTGTCAACTCATAAAGAATGAGAAGACTTGAATCTATCTTAATAAGCACACGTATGTTTATTGCAGCACTATTCACAATAGCAAAGACTTGGAATCAACCCAAATGTCCATCAGTGACAGATTGGATTAAGAAAATGTGGCACATATACACCATGGAATACTATGCAGCCATAAAAAAGGATGAGTTTGTGTCCTTTGTAGGGACATGGATGCAGCTGGAAACCATCATTCTTAGCAAACTATCACAAGAACAGAAAACCAAACACCGCATGTTCTCACTCATAGGTGGGAACTGAACAATGAGATCACTTGGACTCAGGAAGGGGAACATCACACACCGGGGCCTATCATGGGGAGGGGGGAGGGGGGAGGGATTGCATTGGGAGTTATACCTGATGTAAATGACGAGTTGATGGGTGCAGCACACCAACATGGCACAAGTATACAT
The DNA here is from genome assembly GCF_043159975.1 of Macaca nemestrina. Classification (NCBI taxonomy): domain Eukaryota; kingdom Metazoa; phylum Chordata; class Mammalia; order Primates; family Cercopithecidae; genus Macaca; species Macaca nemestrina. The sequence goes on from NC_092131.1 coordinate 75,210,298, forward strand.
ATGTAACAAACCTGCACGTTATGCACATGTACCCTACAACTTAAAGTATAATAATAATAAATAAATTTAAAAAAAAGAAAGAAAAATAAAAAAAAATAAAAATAAAAATAAATGCTGTTTACCAGATTAAAACATTTCAAAATGGATTTAAAATGAACATGGTAATTTGAGTCCTTAGTAATAAACTATTTGGAGACCATGACCATGGATTTTATTCCAATATGAATAAACTGCATAAATAAAACACATTCTAGAAAAGTATATACGGGTATTAGTCCTCAACTGAGGAGGTAGTATCTAAGCATAAAAAAATTAAAATGTGATCCAAAATGGAGCTCACAAAACATCACTTCTACTATTATGCCTGCTGAAAGCTATCAGTACTATTTTAAAGTTATTTATCTTCACTTATGAAAGTAAGCATTTTTAATAAAGATTGTCTCAGGGAACTGAAGATAATATCATAAATGACTTATAATTTACAGTCCTGCTTATCCATTTCATTAAAAGATGCCTTAAAAACTATCTTTATTTTAGAGATGATGCACAGGTAGTAAGACTATAAAGAAAAACACAGGTGGGGCGCGGTGGCTCACGCCTGTAATCCCAACACTTTGGGAGGTTGAGGCAGGTGGATCACTTGAGGTCAGGTATTCGAGACCAGCCTGGTCAACATGGTGAAACCCTGTCTCTACTAAAAATACAAAAATTAGCTGGGCATGGTGGTGCATGCCTGTAATCCCAGCTACGCGGGAGGCTGAGGCAGGAGAATTGCCTGAATTTGGGAGGCAGAGTTGCAGTGAGCCGAGATTATGCCACTGCCCTACAGCATGGGTGACAGAGCTAGACTCTATCTCAAAAAAAAAATAAGAAAAAAGAAAGACACAGAAATCATTTTCATTAAAGTCCAACCTTAATTACCACAGAGAAGAGAGAGTGCAGTACTTCCAGGTGGTCATTTCTGAAATGGCAATAACACCCTGGGTAGGTGTCACGGGTTGGACTGTGCTCTCCCAAAAAAGGTATGTTGAAGTTCTAACCCCCAGTACCTACTTTAAAATAGGGGTTTTGCAAATGCCGTTAAGAGGAGGTCATTAAGGTGGGTTCTAATCCAGTATGGCCAGAGTTCTTACACAAATGAAAAATGTGTTACAGACACACACACACAGGAAAAACACCATGTGAAGATGAAGGCAGAGATAGGGATGAGGCATCGACAAGCCAAGGAGTGCCAGAGATTGCCAGCAAACCTCTGGAAGAAGGCAAGAGGGAGGCACGGAACAGTTTCTCACTTACAGCCTTCAGAAAAGATTAATGCTGCCGACACCTAGATCTCGGAATTCTAGCCTCCAGAATAAAAAGACATAAAAGCTGCATTGTTTGAGCCACCCAGTTCGCAGCACTTCATTACAACATCCCCAAGAAATGAATACAGTAGGGTAATTATTTTTTTAATAATTACTTTTAAACTATATATGCGTGTTGTGTGAATTTTTCTGAATGTATTTTTTAATTAGCAATAAAAAGTAGAAGGAAAGCCACTTCTTTGGGAAAGGTAAGAGAAAACCATGAAACTGTGCAAGAATCAAAAGGGACATATTATGTTAGGTCTCTGAGTTGGAAAATTAATCAAGATACTGAATTTGAGGGTAATGAAAGCAACTAAGGGCAGCAACAACAAAACTGTAAGGACAAACATTTTGTCTTTTCTCGAAAATTGAGAATTTTCAGATATGAATTTAATCTATCTCTAGTCTAGGAAAAAATGATAGAAAAGAATCAAAATCAAGTTCAGTTGCTTTTCCATTAACACATATGACTTCTTTTATCCCATGTTTTGAAATTTGCTCCATAGGTTTACAAAATCATTTTCCTTAATATCCAGATATCTCAATGTGTTTTAGAATTTTAGCCCCTAATATTGCAAATGCCCTTTAAAAAGTTTTCATTTTAGTTCCATATTCATCCTTGAAGCCAGTGTCTCTTTGCTCTTCTCATTAGCCTCATATTGTTTTCAGTAATTACTAATGTGGTTTTCTTTTCACTTAAGTTAGAAAAGGCAATCCTATGTGACATTCTTTTCTGAATTATAGCAAAGTACTAAAAATTATTTTTAATGCACCTTTTTAAAAAAGAGTTTCTGAAAGGTAAACATTTATTTGTCTACTATTCAACTAATTCCACGACCTACCATTTACTTTTCATTAGCAGGCCAGGATTTTTACAAATTCTACAAGGCTGATGTTAGTCTTACTTTACAGATAAGAAAGCTGAGATTCAGAAGCGGCACAGTGGACATTCTAATCTAGTACCTCTAGTTCTTCTATTCTAAGAACTGTTTTTCAGTCTGGTATAATAAAGGCCATCTAAACCTACAAACTCAATCTAACAAAATCACCAATCCTATCCATGTGCAATGCGGAAAGAGGATTTGGTCCAGACCTTTTTATATAAAACACAATATTTTTGTCACAATATGGGCAATATTTCCTCATGAAAACTTTGGCACATTATGAGTACATTTTTTAACTAATGAAATACTTGTTGTGACAATCAGTCCCTAGGACGGTTCACAATAATCCACACCTCCTAGTACTTGGCACCCTCATGTACTCCCCACTCCCCACCCATACTGCACCAGGGTTGGTCTCTAAGTCCAATAGAATGTGGTCTGACATTTTTAAGATTAGGTTCTAAGAGACTAAAGCTTCTGTTTTGGGTTCTCTCTCTCACAACTGTACTCTGATGTGAGCAAACTGCCATTCTGAGGACACTCAGGCAGCCTCTGGTGTGGCCTAGGAAGTGACGGACTGAGACTACCAGGACAGCCACAAGGAACTGTGGCAATAGAACACCAGAATTTATTCCTCCAAACTCTCACTCTGCACCCCCTGACCAACCTCCCTCCATCCCCTGCCCCTCTAGTCTCCCAGTCTCTGGTAACCACTATTCTACTCTCTACTTGTATTAGGTCAGCTTTCTTAGATTCCACACTAGTGAGAAATGCAGTATTTGTCTCTCTGTGCTTAGCTTACTTTGCATAATATAATGTCCTCTAGGTTCATCCATGTTGTCACAAATGACACGAACACACTCACAATGTAGTACTATTGCAATGATACACAATGATATCTCCTCAACATATTAATTTCCTTCACTTTTGATATATATCCAGTGCTGGAATTGTTGGATCATATGGTACTACTGTTTTTAATTTTTTTAGGACGCCCCCCCAAGCTGTTGTCCATAATGACTGTACTATTCCCACCAACAGTGTATAAGAGCTCCCCTTTCTCTACATCCTTGCCAGTATTTGTGATTTTTTTTTTGTCTTTTTGATAATAGCCATTCAAACTGGGCTAAGATGATGACTCATTATGGTTTTGATGTGCATTTCCCTGATGATTAGTAACATTGAACATTTATTCATGTACCTGTTAGCCATTTGTATGTCTTCTTTTAGGAAATATCTATTCAGGTCCCTTGCCCATTCTTTAATCAGATTTTTTTTCTATTCAGTTGAGTTCTTTATACAGTTGAACCTTGAATAAAGCTGGGGTTGGGGGCACCAACCCCCGACAAAGTTGAAAATCTGTGTATAACTTCTGACTCTCCAAAAACTTCACTACTAATAGCCCATGTTGATGAGAAGCCTTGCCGATAACATAAACAGTTGATTTCCACATACTTTGTAAATTATATGTATTATATATTCTTATAATAAAGTAAGCGAGAGAAAACGTTATTAAGAATATCCTAAGAACAAGAAAATACATTTACTATTCATTAGGTGGAAGTGGACCATGATAAAGGTCATCATGATCTTTTCATTGAGTAGGCTGAGGGGGAAGAGAAAGAGGAGGGGTTGGTCTTGCTGTCTCAGGGGTGGCAGTAAATCCTCATATAAGTGGGCCTGGAAGTTCAAACCCATGTTTTTCAAGGTTCAACTGTATCTTCTGGATATTAGCCCCTTGTCAGATGCACAGTTTGTGAATATCTTCCCCCATTTTGTAGGTTATCTCTTCACTCTGTTGATTGTTTCCTTCACTGTGCAGAAGCTTTTTAGTTTGATGTAATCCCATCTGTCTATTTTTGCTTTTGTTGCCTGTGCTTTTTGAGGTCTTATCCTTGCTCAGGCCAATGTCATAAAGTGTTTCCCCTATGCTTTCTCATAGCAGTTTCACAGTTTGGGTTCTTACGTGTAAGGCTTAACATTTTGAGTTAATTTTTGTAAGTGATAAGAGACAGTGGTCTAGTTTTATTCTTCCACATGTAGATATCCAGTTTTCCTAGTACCATTTCTTGAAGAGATTGTCCTTTTCCTAGTGTGTATTCTTGGCATCTTTGTCAAAAATCAATTGGTTATAAAAGCATATAACTTCTCTATTTTCTTTCATTTCAGCTATATGAATACAGAAGCTATTCATATACCTTCTCTGTTCTCTTTCATTGGTCTGTGTGTCTGTTTTCATGCCATTACCGTGGTGGTTGGTTACCACTCTTTTGTAGTATATTTTAAAGTTAGGTAGCATAATGCCTTCAGCTTTGTTCTTTTTTCTCAGTATTCTTTAGTTATTCAGGGACTTTATGTGGTGCCTTACAAATTTTAGGATTGTTTTTTATATTTCTACAAAGAATCTCATTGTTATTTCTATAAGTATTGCACTGATTTTGTAGATTGCTTTGAGCAGTACAGCCATTTTAACAATATTAATTCTTCCAATCCATTAACATGACATATCTTTCCATTTGTTAGTGTCCTCTTCAATTTACTTCATCAATGTTTTATAGTTTTCATTGTAGAAGTCTTTCACTTCCTTGCTTATATTTATTCCTAGTTTTGTTTTTTTTTTTTAATCTATTGTAAATGTGATTGATTTCTTTCTTTTTCAGATAGTTTGCCCTTGGTCTACAGAACCACCACTGATTTTTGTATATTGATTCTGTATCCTGCAATTTTACTAAATTTGTTTTTTAGTTCCAACAGCTATTTTTAAACAGAGTCTGTGGAGTTTTCTATATATAAGATCATGTCATCTGCAAACAAGAACAATTTGACTTCATTCTTTCCAATTTGGATGTCCTGTATTTCTTCCTCTTCTCTAATTGCTCTGGCTAGGACTTCAGTACTATGTCGAATAGAAGTAGTGAAAGTGGGCATTCTTGTCTTGTTCCAGATTTTTAGAGAAAAAGGTTTCAACCTTTCCCCATTCAGTATGATGTTAGCTGTGGTTTTGTCATTTCTGGTCTTTATTGTGTTAAGATACATTCTTTTTACACCTAATTTGTTTAGGGTTTTTATAATAAAGAAACATTGAATTTTGTCAAATGATTTTTCTTCATCTATTGAGATGATCAGATGTTTTTTGTCCTTCATTCTGTCAATGTTATGTGTCAAATTTGTTGATTTGTATATGTGGAACCATTCTTATATCCCTACGATGAAGCCCACTCGATCACTATGAATGAGCTTTTAGATGTGTTGTTAAATTTATTTTGCTGGTATTTTGTTAAAGATTTTTGCATGTATGTTAATTTGTGATACCGGCCTTTTTGCTTTTATTGTGTCTTTGGTTTTGGTATCAGGGTAATGTTAGCCTTTTAGAATGGATTTGGATCAACTCACTCTACTTCAATTTTTTTGAATAGTTTCATAAGAATTGGTATTAGTTCTTCTTTAAATGTTTGGTAGAATTCAGCAGTGAATCCATCAAGTCCTGAGCTTTTCTTTGCTGTGAGACTTTCAGTACTGATTCAATCTTGTTACTTGTTATTGGTCTGCTCAGGTTTTCTATTTTTCATAGTTCAATACTTTGTTTGCTACCATTTCTTTCTTTTTGTGTTTTAGAGACAGGGTCTTGCTCTGTCACCCAAGCTAGAGTGCACTGATGTGATCATAGCTCACTGCAGCCTCTAACTCCTGGGCTCAAGAGATCCTCCCACCTCAGCCTCCCTAGTTGCTTAGCACCACCACACAGAACTAATCTTTTTAATTTTTTTGTAGAGACAGGGGTCTTGCTGTGTTGCCCAAGCTGGTCTTGAACCCAGTTTCAAGCAATCCTCCTGCCTTGGCCTCCCAAAGTGCTAGGATTACAGGTGTGAGCCACTGCACCTGGCCTCAAACTGCCATTGTTTCAGGCTTCTCTAATTACACATTTTAAAATGCATAAACTTTCTCTGGCAGAATATATGGGTTGCCTATTTACAACAGATGTATCTATTAAATCTTCAGAATTTCTTCTACTCATATAGAATTTTAAACATCTTCATTAATAGATTTTATTCTCTATTTATATCACATTGTATGTATATATGTAACCATTGGACTTTTTTAACTTAAGGAAGTAGTCAGGAGGTTGAGAGTTCCACACAGTTTGCACATATATGGTATACTGGATAGGAATGTGGGATCTGGAATTCAGGAGACATAGACTGCAATCCTGGCTATCAAATTTGCTAGTTATGTGACCTTGGTAATTTACTTAACCTCTCTGTTACTCACATCCTCATTTATAAAGTGGCTATAACACCTACCCCATAGAGTTGAATAAGAAATGAAGAACACAAAAAACACTCTTAGCACAGAGTATAGAATATAGCAAACACTAAATCAATTAATGTTCTTTTTTTTTTTTTTAGTGTAGCAAAATGTGGAACAAAAGAGCTGAAGAAACTTTCTCAGTTGGGGACAATATTGTTTTGGATATTATCAGTCATTTTGTCTATATTCTGACCAGCGTTTTCTGTAAATGTGATCACTTTGGATTTTGCATTTTAGTAAGGGCAAAATAATTATTCTTTGAATATTATTTTAAGGTATACCAAGGAAAGACAGCGAAAAACTGAATCTTCCATTAATTAATAGTGTCTCAGACCTCCCAAATCATGGCTTCTCAGTGTATTTTTCTTTATCCTGTAACAATAACAAAAGTCCTAATACTGAGGATCAGGGTGATTTCATGCCATGCAATTATCATATTACCTGGTACTTATAGAGAACTTTAGAATCTATAAAGCATTGTCCAATGCATTAGGTAATTGAATCATCTACTAAGTTCTAGTTGAATACTAAAAATTAATTTTAAATGTAAAATTAATTTAAACATTAAAATGGGGAGTCCAATTCTGTCTAACTTCAAAGTCGATCATGGCACTAATGACTGCCTCTGTCTCTTGGATAATTCATCTAGGGGAAGAAGGGGACAAACTGGGTGGAAGGTGTGGACCACCATGTCAGTAAGTATGTGCAGGGATTGCGTTCTACCCTCCTCAGCATCAGTTATACAGGGATACCCACTCCATTCCCTCCCCTCACAGCCAGCACTTTGTTGAGGTAAAAGAAGAACCTGTCTTTGAAAATGCTGGAGAACCCAGTTTCAAAGTTTCTCTCTTCTTTTTTCCCCCATGATTTGCTTTGGAACAGCCTGATCCGTTATCTTTTTTAGCAGCTCATTATTTCAATTTAATGTCCTTATCTGCTGTTTCTTTCCACTTCGCAAAGTTCTTCTTATCAAATGTTATTCTGTATTTAAAATCTGAAGGATAGCTAATATGGGACCTATTACAGCAAACACAGAAAAAAACCTTATTTTGCCATTATTTATTTGCATTCAGAACTGCCTTCCTTTTTGAAGCAAGTTCTTTAGCCTCAGAAGGTATAGTTTTTATCATTAAATTCTTTTAGACTTTCTTCAGAATCGTCAGCTATCACCACTATGAGAAAAGCCACTGGAGAGTGCCCATTTAAACAACAGATAGATTTCCAAAAGAAAGGAGATGAAGGGATCTTGAATTAGAAGGAAATGTGCACTTTAAAATTGTGGTCAGGCAGCTGAGGCAAAAGGATCACTTGAACCTAGGAGCCCAAGGCCAGCCTGGGCAATATAGTGAGACCTCACCTCTTTTAAAAAAAAAAAAAAAAAAAAAAAAAAAAAAAAAGAAGAAGAAGAAAGAAAGAAAAGCTACCCCTGGCCAGGTGTGGTGACTCACACCTGTAATCTCAGCACTTTGGGAGGCCAAGGCGGGTGGATCACTTGAGGTCAGGAGTTCAAGACCAGCCTGAAAAACATGGTGAAACCCTGTCTCTACTAAAAATACAAAAATTAGCCAGGCGTGATGGTGCATGCCTGTAAACCCAGCTACTCGAGAGGCTAAGGCAGGAGAATCGCTTGAACCCGGGAGGTGGCGGTTGCAGTGAGCCAAGATCGTACCACTGTACTTCAGCCTGGATGACACAGCGAGACTCAGTCTCAAAAAAAAAAAAAAAAGAAAAGAACAAAAGAAAGAAAAGCTACCCCCAAAGGTTTGTGGTATAAACTCTGAAATTTTAGCATTTCCTTAGATTTCATAGGTGTTAGTAATCTATCTCTTGTTAATACTTGCAATTAATACTCTGCCATTTATAAACACAATATGTCTTATTAAGACATTTTTATCACTTATTAATGGCTTATTAAGTGGTTTGTCTTGTTCTAGCTTTATGCCAATATTATTACTTGCAGTTTAAAATAAATCAGTAGTGGTTAATAGTTTCAAAATTCATTTTAATAACAAAAAATCTAGTCTTATGTTTTTCAATTTAAACCAATATTAATAAACCAACTCACTTTTTGGCATCCTCCTCTACAGGCAGAAGTTCTTCAAATATCACCCATATGTCCTCTCCTTCCCTTTAATACAGTAAGACCCTAAACCCACACAGAAACAGTTTCCTACTAACATCAAAAAGCAACAGAACATTGTACCAAAATATTTGTTAATTCAGCTTCCTTTTTTACTAATCACCTGTTTTGACCCCAAAGCTACAAATGAACATTATTTGAGGAGTTTTATATTTGTGTTTAATTATTTACTTAGAGTAAATAATTAAATTGTGTTCATTTGTGTTACACTTAGACAACAGAATATCAGTATTCTATTCTGTATTTGAACTTCCAAGTCACTGTATTCACTCTTTTATGTTTTATTTACCCCTAAAATTTAGTTTCCTAAAAATAATCTAAATGAGACTGTGACTGAGTAGCAAAGTTCATAGCTTCTAAAAGACTTAGTTCCTCCTCTATAAAATGGGGAGATATCTTCCTCAGAGGGTTACTGGGGGAATTAAATGAGATAACGTATGTAAAGCTCTCAGCATAGTGACTGAGACAAAGTTTAAGAAATGTTGCGTTCATGGTGACAAGGATGATGAGAATGAGGATGATGACAATGATCATGATGATGATGGAGGGTGTGTCCCTGTAGGATACCACATGATATGCACACTATCGATGACCAAGAGGCATCCATCCTCAGTTGCAGATATGGAGCAATGTATCACAACATGTTACTGAGATTCAGTGTGAAAACAGCTGGACCAATATAAGGTGGCAGCACTACAATCCGATACGAATTCACTTTTTTTTTTTTTTTTTTTTTTTTTTTGAGATGGAGTCTTGCTCTGTCACCAGGCTGGAATGCAGTGGCATGATCTCAGATGACTGCAACCTCCACCTCTCAGGTTCAAGCGATTCTCCTGCCTCAGCCTTTCAAACAGCTGGAACTACAGACGCTCCCCACCACGCCCGGCTAATTTTCTGTATTTTAGTGGAGACAGGGTTTCACCATGTTGGCCAGGATGGTCTCGACCTCCTGACCTTGTAATCCGCCCGCCTTGGCCTCCTAAAATGCTGGGATTGCAGGCGTGGGCCACCACACCCAGCCGAATCCACATTTTTTTTTAGAGAATTGTTATTAGGTTTCAAATCACTGGTCAAATATTACTTTGAGTTTTAAATATTTGTTTCTGTAATAGAAATAGTCACAAAATATTTTCGAAAACAAAAATGTTTATTTCAAGAACTGCCATGAAATTATCACTTACATGGAGAATTAAGCAGCACAAACATTTCTCTAAATACTTCCAGAGGTTAGTGAACATGTTTAAACACATGTGCTGATGAAAACAAAACAAACCCAAACACAAAACGCTGCTGTCAGGGTTCTTCTGATTAAATAAAGCTGTCTTATTGCAGGTTTTCATCTGCTACTATTTCTTAAATGATCACTGCTAGGTTTTATGTAAGTTCTTTCCTTTTTTCTAATTCCACATCAAACATATAAGTATATATGCACTATGAATAAAATTCATGGCATGAAATGATTTCATTCTATAGTAAGAGATCCAAATAATGTTTTAAAAAACAAATAAATGTATGACTGCATTTGACTAATTGGTAGACTAATGAAGAAAATCCATTTTTATAGCTGCTCACCATTCCCTTTAAAAAATGGTCTACAATTTGGCATTCCACTGTGGTGTTCTTGGTGATTTGTCGGAGATGCTGTCTCAGCCAATCACCATTAGGCACTGGAAGAGGTACGTCTTTTTAGCTTCCATTTGTATTCAAAAATGACTCTTTTTACATTAAAATCTGATTTTACTTTTACTTTTCTCCTGCTGTTCCAAGAAATGTTCAAGGATACAAACATAAGACTTGGCTTCTCGCCGGGCGCGGTGGCTCAAGCCTGTAATCCCAGCACTTTGGGAGGCCGAGACGGGCGGATCACGAGGTCAGGAGACCGAGACCATCCTGGCTAACACGGTGAAACCCCGTCTCTACTAAAAAATACAAAAAACTAGCCAGGCGAGGTGGCGGGCGCCTGTAGTCCCAGCTACTTGGGAGGCTGAGGCAGGAGAATGGCATAAACCCGGGAGGCGGAGCTTGCAGTGAGCTGAGATCCGGCCACAGCACTCCAGCCTGGGCGACAGAGCGAGACTCCGTCTCAAAAAAAAAAAAAAAAAAAAGACTTGGCTTCTCCATGGCTACTCTAATAAATATTATTTTTCCTACTTCCCTCCAGAACTCATTACATGAGTTTGGTAATCACTGTAAGGAATATGTAAAGAATATTTAAGTCAATGAAAAAAAATCTATATAAATACAAAGAAAACATAAAAGTAAACTCTCTTGGGTGATCTCTCTTTTAAAGTTGTTCCACGTATTTGATTACTATCATATAACCAATATATTACCCTTCTCTTCCAAAGTTCCCTAATACATACTTGGAAGGATAGGAAGAACTACAGATTCTGCCTAATTCAATGATTAAGTACTCATTACTCACCAAAAAATATATATATATGAAAACTGAAACTCACATAAAACATCATTAGATATTGTGTGTCTCTTACGTAGCATTCATAGAATGTTTATGCCAGTTGACATAAGCTACCTGACTTCAGTCAGCATATCCCCTCTTTGTGGGTATAGGTGTGCACAGAAAGAACATAGATATCATCACTACATGAATGCTTGCTACTTGATAAATTCAGCAAATAGAGTTTTCCCCTCAATAAACCCCAAAATACTCAGGAATCTCAACACAAAGTAGAGATGCCATTATTGAGGAAATGATGTACGCCCGACGCTTCTAAAACCAGCACTATGTGTATATTCAAGTGCTCACTCCCTTACATCATAGTTGTAAGTAAGTCTCTGTCTGTGAGAAACCTGAACACAATTCATGCAGGCTGCAGAAGGTTTCATGAAAGAAAAGAAGTTTTAAACTGGCAAAATTAAAATAAAATCAAAGTAGGCCGGGCGCGGTGGCTCAAGCCTGTAATCCCAGCACTTTGGGAGGCCGAGACGGGCGGATCACGAGGTCAGGAGATCGAGACCATCCTGGCTAACACCGTGAAACCCCGTCTCTACTAAAAATACAAAAAACTAGCCGGGCGAGGTGGCGGGCGCCTGTGGTCCCAGCTACTCCGGAGGCTGAGGCAGGAGAATGGCGTAAACCCGGGAGGCGAGCTTGCAGTGAGCTGAGATCCGGCCACTGCACTCCAGCCCGGGCTACAGAGCAAGACTCCGTCTCAAAAATAAATAAATAAATAAATAAATAAATAAATAAATAAATAAATAAAATAAAATAAAATAAAAGTATATGAAATATTTACTCGTGTAAATGTAAACATAGTTTTCTGAAGGCTTAGCTTATTTCAATTTTCTAACTTTAATATTATTAGACTGAAGGTCATTACTTATGTCTGGAATCTTTACTTGAACTACAGTTAAAGTGTGAACACACAGATGCACACATGTGCACACACATGCCCTCACAAATGTATTAAATACCAGGCAGCCCCCTAGTAACAATCAGGCCAAGTGTAAGATTAAAGGTTTTGTGGTTTCTAGGGCATAAGAAGCAAAGCAAAGGTTTTCAGAGCAAGAACACTGAGGCAGAAATAAAGAAGTTCAAAAATCAGTCAAAATAAGCAAATCGTGTGCCTAAAAACCAGGAGGTCAAAGAGAGATTAAAGAGGACAAATTTAAGTGGTCAAGGCAAACAAGACTTACATCAAGCTTGTCCAACCCATGGCCCAACACAAATTCGTAAACTTTCTTAAAGCATCATGAGATATTTTTTTTTTGCCAAGTTTTTTAGCTCATCAGCTATCGTTATTGTTAGCGTATTTTATGTGTGGCCCAAGACAATTCTTCTTTCAATGTGGCCCAGGGAGGCCAAAAGATTGGACACCTCTGACTTACATGTTATAGTCTGGCAGAGGAAAATAATACTACCACCATCACCATTTTGTTATGAGCCTGTTCTGGGGCTACTTCATTTTCTAGAGTTTAGTGTGTTTTCCTGCCCATGTATTTACCCGCTCACTCATTTGATGTATAATATACTGAGCACGTACTATGTGCTAAATACACGGCACATGGTATAACTGTATAATTCAGTTTTGGGTCCCATTGAGTTTCAGGTATCCACGTGAAGTAGGAATGGCCATGGACAACACACAGTTGTGTATATGGATTTAGAGACCAGGAGAGAGATCTTGATTGCAAATGAGAATCTGGTGGTGTTAGCATCGTCACTCTGTTTTATGAAGCCATGAGAACGAATGCCAGGGTCCTGGAGGGAGTGCAGAATGAGATGAGTAGAAAACCCAGACAGAACTCTGGAAACCAAACAGAACTGGGAGGAATACCAGAAAAGCATGGCGTCATGGAAGTCCAGGGATCAGAGTACCTCAAAAAGAAAGGAGTGATCAATAGTGTAAAATGCTGCCAAGAGATTATGGAAGATAAAGACTCAAAGTGTCTATTGGCAGCAGATGACCTCAAGTTTGGAGGTATACAAGGAAGCTGAAGGGAGTAGGCAAAGGAAAGACTGAGGATAATGGTAGGTTCATGGGGTTGGGAGTGGGGGTTATTAACCCTTCTGGAAGCATTCAGTTATTTGGGGGAAGAGAACTTTCATTTTAAATAATTCACAAGATGAAAAAAACAAGGTAGACCATAGGGGTCACAGGCTTTTTTAAAAAGAGAAATAAATCTTCAGGCGGCAATTAAAAATGGAAAGGCCCAACTTTGAGGGCAACTGATGAAGTATATTTAAGGAAACGCTGGGTCAATCTGAGATAAAGGAGTACAGCAAAGAGTGGTTATAATGTAAAAGCTAAACCGGAGCTTTTCTGTACTGAGTTGGAGTGGCAGACAGTGAATGTAACTGCAATAATTCCAAAGCTAGTTTTTCTACACTTACGCTACAAAACGTCCTATCCTAAAAATCCCAGAGACAATGAGAACTTCCGTAAGCCCATAATGCTTACTGTGATTTTACCACCAAATTCAGGATTAAGAAGTGCACAGTTCCCACACTAAGAGACAGAAGTCAGTCCAAAGGATAAGGGAGTAACTGTGTTAAACAAAACTGAAAATTTTTAGCTTTCAAAATTATTAAGAGAATAGGCAAATGCAAAATAAAATGCTGGAATAGAAAATGAATATTCATAATAACCCACACTTAAAAGATATCAAAGATCAGTTACAAATTAACAAATTCAAATGTTTAGAAAGTTAATAAAGAGCTTATCACTATGTTTGATATAGAGTAACAGTGAAATAACCAGTAATTATTAAAATCTTACTTTTAAAACTGTAAAACATATATATTTACACAGCTTTTTCTGGGAAGAAGAGCATAGTATAGAGATGGTATATGTTTTTCAGAAAAAAGATCAATCTTCCCACGCAGACACTGAACATAGAAGACCAGTTTCATCTGAACCTGGGAAGCCAGAATTAATTTGGACAAATTAACTAAAATCATCATCATGCTAAGGCACCACACCAAATTGCCATTCATGGTTATATTGGTTTCTGGAACTCAGTGCTCTCACTGGAAAAATAGAAAGGTTTTGGCCAATAGATAGAGTTTTCAATATTAACACTGAACAGAATTTCTAACTATGTTATAGAGCAGACCTCTGTCTATATTTGCATGGTGTGTAGAGGGGGCATATTTTAGATGTGTTTTCAGACATACTTAGGTATATACATAAACACATCAAAAGTAATTTGGGTTTCGGAAAAGTGGATGTGTTTCCTTACCTGTGTATTAATAAACTGGTATTTAAATTTTATTCCAACATGTATTCAAGACATATGTCAACATGTCTGAATAAGGCTAATATGCATTAAAGACAAAATTCAGTGTCTACAGATTATAAACTTTGGAGAAAGTAAGCTATGTCCAGAGTAAAGAGAGAAAGGAATAAGTATATTTGAACTACTGATCCACTCTTTCCCTGGAGCTATTAATGATTTCATTTCATTTAATATATTAAGTTCAAGCAAGTTTATCAAGGTTTAGCTCACTATTGGTTTGTATGAAATAACAATGTTCACCACTATCAATCAATCATGGTGAGGAGCTAATCTGTGGTTATTTCACGTATCCTTGCATGATATTTTCAGTGCAAAGATTTGTGTTATAGGTACTATATACACAAGGCCATGTGATGACTGAATTGTGCCACCAGAGGAGAAATCCCTAGAAAAACTGTCAGCCCTCTTTGTTACCTGTTCTATTTTACATGATTGAATTTTTCAATTTTGGCCTAATCAACTTAAATTATTATTGGTACAATTTTGTGAAATACAGAATTAATGGAATTCAAATTTTATGGAATTATAATTGACTATAAAATGGGTTTAATATGATTCTAATTTGAAATCATTCATTGTTCCAGAATTCATCTATTTGGTGGTATCATTTGAAAGTTAAAAAAAAAAAAACCATCAATGGTATATGTGGTTGTAACTGATTTTCTTGATTCCTTGCTTAATAGAGAGTTGTGACACATCTTGAATCTAAAACTATTCTCTGTAGAGTTACAGGGGTATAATCTTCAGGGAATCCACAACATAGGATATAAACAATTCAACTTTGAAACCCAAAAGACACTAGGAATTACTAAGCATTAAAAATATATATTGAAAAATGCTTATATTTCTCTATTAATTTCTTTTTTACATCTGAGATCATGGGGCATGTTATGTGTAGCTGTAGATTTTTGACAGATATGGGAAATTCCTGGGATGAAATGTAAATATCAATAGGCAGAATTAGAACCGAAATTCATTTATTCCTTCATTTTCTAACTCTGTTCCAGGGAGATGTTTCAGCACTGGGGGTGCAAAATGGAGACCAATTTGTTCCCTTCTAGAAAGGTCACAATTTATGTAAAAAGACAAGTACAGAAAAAGACTATACTTTATTTCTTCATCATCCATCATTTTGGTTAATGATCCTCGATATTGGTTATGGATATCTTGAGTTTTAGCAATAGAGTCTGACAGTGAACTATGATCAGCTTCTCAAAAGACATGTAATTTCCATGTTATGTTGTCACCTCTTCAAGAGTATCTTACAGCTTGATGTCTTAGCATGATTTCCAAACATATTGGACTCACGTTTATGTAAGTAGTCCCATTGCAGAGAAAGACTGTGCAATGTATCCAACAAAGTATATTTTGGTCTGTGTGATCTCACTACTTATTAGAGTATACTTTGATAATTAATTTACATTAAATTATATTAATATACATTATTATATCCTATTGAGACAGACATTGAGCTAGAAGACTAGAAGGGGAAAAAGCAAAATGTCAACTCACTGGACATTGATTGCAGGTGAATGCTTAATTTTAAAATTGCATCTGAGTTGACCGGAAGCCACAGGTTCTTTTGATCAAGCCTTTTAAGTGAGCTAGAATAACAAATTATGGTATATACAAAAGTGTGACTCCATGCAAAAGGTAGGAATATATTATGACCACAAGAATGCCCATACCACCATAATTCACAAAATGCATGTCTATTCACAACTGAAAAGATTGTATAAACTATGCAGGAAACAGAACTACAGATTACAACTTGCTAAGCAAGACTGTAATATCCTCATAACCATCTTTTAATGTAATACCTCACCATTATGCTAGGCATGATCAAACTTTTGGTCAACCTATTTATGTTATAATTGCAATCATTAGCTTTACAGGACAGTTACTATGGAATCAGAAGATAAGGAAGGTGATGATTTAGTACAATTTGAGAGTGCAAAAATGCTTAATACCAACAATGTCTATGGGAGGTATTAAAAAGTAAGATAGAAGAGGAGAGTTACAGGGTCAACCAGCCTCATACTGGGATTAGGAGAAGGGTATGGGGAAGGGAAAAACAGTATGATGTAGAAAGGTTATGTGGGGAAATGGAGGGGCCCCAGAAGAAAGAATGAACTAGAAAACCACTTTACAAGAGTCAGAAGGTAGTTAACATGGTAAAAGAATGTCATCTCATCAATCCAGACCGAGGCTTAAATCCAGTTTCAAAACTTTACTAGCTATGACCTCATCTACAAAGGAGAAATATTACAGAACCTATCTTATTGGGTTATGGAGAAATTTAAGTGATCTAATGTAAAGATGAAAAGGTGAACTTTAAACAAGTTGAAGTTTATGGGTAAATAGAACAAACCAGGAAGCAAGCATGCTTACAAAAGACAAACACTGATTGTAGGTGAATGCTTAATTTTAAAATTGAATCTGAGTTGACCAGAAGCCACAGGTTCTTTTGACCAAGCCTTTTGTAACCAAGCATGCTTACAAAAGAGGACAAACACCTACTGTGATACAACGGAAGACATGAGAACAGGAATACATTAACAGCATTAGGACCCATCCACTGCTGAATCAGCTAAACCGAAACAAGCCTGGCGTACTCCACCACATGATTCATGCTTAAGAAATTTGGGGAAGATTACATATTTGGAACCTTCATCATTTTCTCTCCGAATTGTTGACTTTGTGTTGCATTAAGCTCAAGGCAGCTCTCAACTACAGGACTATGCCACCATCAGGTCTTCTCATCCCTCTAAAATAATCCTCATTTTAGTGGTTCAGATTGTTGAGAGACAAGTCTCTATGTCTCTCACATTTCTTCACATCTTGCAGATAAAGTACTATTAACTGTCCTTTGTTAAGGATTAATTAAGGCTGTACAGATAACAGTCTTGGAAGACACAGTGTCCTCCTCCAGAGTAAGGAAGACATGTTTACTGCCTGTTTTAAAAGATTCAGGTTCCCTAAACTCAAGTGTCCGCTTGTAACACAACCTACTGCACTACTGCGTGTGCAGGTATCATTTGACCCTCTTTTTATTACCCTGTGGGAACTGGGGCTCAGATAATTAACTTACACACTAATATTCTGACTACTGTTAATGCTGTGAGTAATACACTGTCCTTCGTCTCCGACCCAGCATTCATTAAAGTGTAGCAGGCCAACTTGTTGGCTTGCAAGTAGAGTAAAATCTAAGATCCTTCACAATTCTTGACATAGATCTTTAGGGAAAATAGACCCCCTAGAATCACTGTTAAAATGGTATGAAGATGCTGTTTCAGTAGATTATTGGATTTCCTGAAACCCATTCACTAGACTACTGCAACACTGATAGACCACAGGACAGAAGACGCCCCACTCAGTCAGGGCCTACTGAAAGTCTTTGTGACCATGTATGAAATAGAAGCTGCTTACAAGTGAATAGCAGCAGAATACAGCGTGGTGTTTATCCTTGGAACAACACTTAGTAAATGAAAACAGCTGCAGGAGGCAGAAAGGGA
Source organism: Macaca nemestrina (assembly GCF_043159975.1). Taxonomy (NCBI): domain Eukaryota; kingdom Metazoa; phylum Chordata; class Mammalia; order Primates; family Cercopithecidae; genus Macaca; species Macaca nemestrina. The sequence goes on from NC_092131.1 coordinate 75,228,254, forward strand.
CCAGATCTTGAGAAGTCTAATGTGGTTTGGTTCAACCCAAGTCTAAAACACTTGCTATGGATGCCTTTCTACAAAAAAATACTATAGCCATCTATAAATCCCAAGTTTAAATTCTATTTCAGCACTGAGCAGGTATTTCCAACCCTGTTTTTTTCTTTCCTTTTTTTTTTTTTTTTTTTTTTTTTGGTTGTTGTTTTGGGGTTTTTTGTTGTTGTTGTTTGTTTGCTTTTTGTTTGATGTTTTGTTTTGAGACAGGGTCTCACTCGGTCGCCCAGGCTAGAGTGCAGTGGCATTAACATAGCTCACTTCAGCCTCAAATTCCTGGGCTCAAGCAATCCTCCTCCCTCAGCCTCCCAAGTAGCTGGGACCACAGGTGTGCACCATTAAGCCTGGCTGATTTTATTTTTTTGTAGAAACGTGGTCTCATCATGTTGCCCAGGCTGGTCCCGAACTCCTGGGCCCAAGCCATTCTCCTGCCTAGGCTGTGATTAAAGTGCTGGGATGAGCCACATGTATTTCCAATTTTGGTTGACACTACATATCACTCAATTCTAAATTTCTTCATTGGTGGTAGATTTTTACCACAGTTAGTGACTTGTAACTAGATAGACAAATATGGTTACCAATGAAAACATGTACAACACATGTATTTAACCCAATTCATGACATTCACCCATTTTTATACTCAATGTTGTGATAAAATTAATTTTTTTTTCTAAAACAATGTCACTATGAGACATTGTTTCCAGGGGAGGTACTTCAAAGTGTTGACTAATGTATCTATATGTGTGGTACGGGAGACAAGGAAGGGCACACTAAAGGTTTTTCACGTTCTATTAATTGAAAACATGTTTGTTATGATAGGCTCCTTTTAAAAATTCAAACAAACTTCACCCCTTAATCTGAATTGTTCTAATCAGATCATCTTCTAGTACCTAGCCAAAATTAGCTTCAGGAAAATAGAGTTTTGATGAGTGACGAGGGGGAAAAGGAGTTACAGAAGTCTAGTACACATTATAACGTTTTAAAACATTTTCCTAAGTGTCTTCATAATGGAAAAATAGAACATTACCTTTTGCAGAACTGAGTATTTCTTTGGGGAACAATATTTTATCAGTGGTATATTCCATTATTGCTGACAAGAGCTATAACTACATAGTTACAGGGATGAAATACTCTTAATCTACATGTGATACACAGGACATATGTATAATCTACACACATATATAGAAATTAAGCAAAAAGTTTAATCATCTTATGAAAATATACATGCAATGCCTATTAAGTATCATTAATTGGGAATTTTCAAGAAAACATAAATAAGTGATACCTCTATTTTAAAAGTCATTAATCTACTAGATGCAAGAAATCTTACCTACTCATAAATCTTTAAATCTGTCTGCACTACAAACCCCAAATCAGTTCACCTTTACGAGTAAAGGAGAAGAATTAGGAGAAAGTGCTTTTTAAAAACAAGGTTAAAAAGAAATAAATAACTGTTGTAGTTTGGGTAAATATCTCACTACAGAATTTATTCCTCTATAAATGTTTTAGGAACACACAAAATCTTCAGAGATTAGTTATTCCCTTAAGCAGTTGCCTGTCCATCAAATATTACATTGTTAACTTCCTTCTTCATGGTATATCATCTAGTTTTCCAATATTTCCAGAGTTCTTCTACTGTCTCAATTGAATTTAACAAACAAATGTACTTATCTCCAAACATTTTTAGTATTTTTCTTTAGTGCTACATTGAGTCATGGCATCATAAGTCACTTTAAAATTTAACTTAAGGCATCCCATTGCTTCCATTGCAAAGTCCTCTGGATACTCTTGAAATAAGATGCTTCCTTTCAAAGATGCTTTTATGAAGAAGAATATTTAAACATCCTATATTTTATATGGACTGAAATCTGTATGACAAGCATCATATTTGATATAAAAAATTTATTTAATCATTTTATAAATATGGAATATTTGTAAATGTTAATGCCATTGGAAAAACAATCTGCCATTTATAGTACCTCATCTCATTATTTTATATTATATGTCCACATAATTCAAATCACATAATCATAGATTTTTGCAGCTGGAAGTAGGTATTAGCAACTCAATATGCAAATAAAGAAACTGAGGCTCTCAAAGGTTAAAGAACCTACGTAGAATACAACTTCCTACAAAGATAATGGAAGACTAACACTGGTGACCAGGATTTATGCCATTCCATGCTGCTGCACTAGTTCCCAAGCAGCAAGTAACCAGTGGTAATTCATAATGTATTGCCCTGACAATCTCGATATCCATGGGCTTCTGTCTTAAGTACACATTTATTACTGAGTAATGGAACTCTTGCTTTTTGCCGGCCCATTGCTGTACACAAAGATTGACACCCTTTGGAGCATCTTGACTTTGAGAGCTCTCTACTAACTTCTGTCCTGGTGTATTTTACTGGCAGTTTAAAAATCCTGATTCAGCAACGTTATGGCAATACTATTACAGTTATCTTTTAAAATATACTAAACCACATTAGCTAGAGGGTGGTGTCACTATCATAAAAAGGGCTATGGGCCAATCATTTGTTTCAGTTGCTATGCAGCCACATCCATACGGCACAGATTGAGGCCTCAGGAAATTCTTAACATTCTGAGGTAAATACAAAGACGTGGGAAGATTATTTCTTTTTGTTAAGACTGTTCTACCTAGGTAGTAGTTGTATCACATCTGAAATGGATGCTGAAATGTAGATATACCCAACTTTTTATAGTTATAAGCTTCCCTATGTTTTATTTTTTAAATGATCCTGACTTTTCTCATCCTAAAATCAATAATATATGTGCTGTATGAAATTAAACCCTATGGATGAAACCACAGGCAAGAGCAGTAAAGGTTATGGAAAAATATGCCTTTATAATGCTTCTGTTATCTGTGCTGCTAACTATAACTCTTGCATATATAATTCCATTATACTTTTATAATTCAGGGCTTTGAAAATGCTTTTGAACCATTAATATATTTTCCTGGTTAAAATTCTTTGAGATGTTCTTAACAAGAGTCTTAGATAATGAATTTGGGCAAACTCTGGAACAGTCTTTACAGTATTATCATTCTCATTAATTTTCAGAACTACCCACTGTGTTGAGATGATTGTCATGGACCTAAGACTTCAATTTGGCTAAATATTTTTGCATATATTTCAACATATAAGTAACTAACAGATGTTTAAATGTTAAGTTCATATGGAAGAAATGGTTAAATGTATTTAATCTCATGATTTCTTTGCCACACTAATTCTTATTTTACTATTTCTATATGTATTACACTATTTCCTCTATACTTTGGTGTATAATAAACCAAAAATTCCAAAATTCCTTCAAAGACAATCCTTCAAAACATTCTAGAATTAAGACATCTATGCATATATAAATTTAATATATGTAGCATAACTAACTTTTTTAAAAAGAATACCTTAAACAGTGATATAATTAGTAATATAAAATAATTATTTTTATAAAATATACAGAGTTCATATAAAGCATAGGACTGGATTTTTTACTTTTTTCCTTTATATTTTTAACAGAAAGAATGGTTTCCATTTATATTCTTATTTGGCTTTATCAACCTGATATATACTGCCCTAACCTGCCAGTAAAATATGGGTAGGAGACTAAAAACAATATTACTTTAAGAGAGTTAATGCAGTACACAGTTCCATACTTTCATCTAGTTTATTCTTTTCTCTTTGCCTGTTTGGTTATCTCTGAAGACTGCTTCTGTTTCCATTGTTTCATCCTTTGGCATTCACATATCAGAGCAATAAGTATTTCATTACTGGTTTATCTGTCCAGAGGCTTGAGAAGCGGTAACAATTAACCCTCCCTTCACAGTGATTGATACAGGCTTTGCTTTCAATTTGTTCCACTACACAGATCATGAAATTCTGAATGCAATCATCCTCATTGACCTACACTTTCAAACACACAGCTACAATGAGACTAAAGTAATTATTAAAAGGAACACAGGACTACTGAGATCTGAAACAAAGTCTTTTTAAAATCTGTTAGACGACCTTCTGGTAAAATTGGCAAATTCTGATGCTAAGGAAAATGATAGCTTAGTGTCCCTGTCTGGAAATATTCAATGCAAGCTGATCAATGTATATTATGGTGATTGCATTGGCTGTAGTATGTCCTTAGAAAATACAGAAAGCCATTCTAGAACTGTTAGAAATACATAGAGTTAAACTGTTAACATTGTGCCTTACTCTGTATAAAATTTTTTTAAAGAAACTAAAGTTCCTGATTTCTGTAAAAAGTAAAATACACTGACCATAGCGAAGAATTAAGACTGGAAATGCAATAGTTTTATTGTCCAAGAGTTGCATACCTGAGCCCTACATTTTCCCTCTCCCCTCTCCCTTTAGATGAAGAGTCACAGTAAGAAATGAATACATTTTTCACAAAGTCTGGAAAAATGGCTTCAAATAAATATTAATCTACTGCAATCGATATATATGAGGAATGGAGAGGGGCTGGTAGGAGAGTGGTGACTACAGAACTATATTAAAACAAGGGTTGCAGTTAAAGAAAATCAGGGCAGAAAGCAAGGCAGCAGGCCTGAGGCTCTAATCACAGAACAGAGTGATGGAGATGAACCAATACTGCATGGATTAGCGATGAATTATTTTGAACCGTAATCATATGCCTGCACAGGAGAGACGCAAAAGCTAACCATTGCTCATAAACTGATCTGCTGATTTCCAGAGACAGAAAGAGAGAGGCAAAGAGAGAGAAAAGAATAAATTCATATGCTAAACTAATTCAGAATAATGAAAACCTAAAGATGTGGTTATATTTCAAGTAACATTTTATGTTTAATGTCTGCTACATACTACATAATATGGAGTGTTTCAAATATAAACTGTAAAGTTCTTAGATTCAGACAGGATTAAACCAACCATTTCTTCTAAGATTAGGATGCAATATATGTACTCTACATTCCTCGTTGCCCAATAAAACCATTTTTGGACAACTTTGACATCCCCCAAATATAAATGTTTTAAGTATTTATTTACAAAGAAGAAACAGCATTCAAGAAATTAACTTCCTTTGGATAATGTGAAAAATTCATAGCAAATGAAGATTCAATTGTTAGAACTAATTTTGTTAGGAAGAAAAAAATCAAAACTGCTGGTAGCAAGAGATTCCTGAGATTCTTATGAACAGACTGTTTAAATGAAGAGCACTTTAATCAGTAGAGGAATTCTCACGTTTCTAATGTCTTGCTGTGCATTCTGCAGGTTATAGTAGCAGCTGGTAGAGGTCATATATCTTTTGTGAGCATCCCAAAAAGGCTCACTGCCAGACTGTTAAATTATGAATAAGCAATGAACAAAAGAATGCAGATACGGTGGTGACAAGATAATCCAAGCAAATTTATCTATGACAAATTTCACAGGATTAACAAATTACATTTACACAGAACAATAAAAATGTGCAAAAAAAAAATGATGAGCCTACTTTTCCTTACAGCATTAGGAAAACAAAAAGTCACCAATCCACTGCATACATTTAAGTGTAACTCAATCTAAAGTAAGACATTTATAATGTTCAAGATATCTATGTAACATTTTTCCATTTCAGATAGACATACACAAACATGGTATATCTTATATTTTATATATAATTTATGTTGTAAACAGTGTATATATATGTATCATGTGACTTATATATAAGCTGCGCACACTATATACAAAAATCTTGTATAATTTAAAAAATCATATACATGAATAGAATATATGTTTTTAGAAGTGGATTCTGATGAATAAATTATATTTGTAAAGGGAAAATGTCCCCTCCATCAGCACAATACATACTAGTTAATAAAATATCCTTATTCATTCATGTCTCCATTTTCTAGGACCACAGAGAGAAGTTCTGCAAACAGTTTCAATCATTCCACTTGCCATCATCAAAATACTGCCATCTCTCTGAGTTAAAGTGCTTCTGAATGAAGTTTAGAGCTAGCATCCTTTTCCGCAGTGTTACTTTAGCAGAAAGGAAAATTCAGAGATTTAGGGAAGAGAGTGTTAATTATATCTATATTCACACACAGATGACCCTTAATTCAATATTAAATTCTTTATAATAAAATTCTTTTTATAAATCTTACAAATGAAAACGCCCTAGTTCATCAGCTATGAGGAAATATTATTGAAATGCCCTATAAGTTTATAAAGTGGTCTTAAAATGCCGTGGGACACTACTTTTCAAAATATGCAATTAAGATTTGTAAGTTTAATGTTTTATACTAGGTACCCAACTCACAGTCCTTTAATTCTGCATTAGAATACTGATGATAATATAATACTGTAATCAGATGTAATCTCTTCTAAGATGATCTGACGGCTGTTTAAAATTTTGTAGTCTATTTTTCACTTAATGCTTCCTATTGACTTTTGTTTTTTATCTTCAATATTTCAGTAAAACAACCCTCTAAATTTTAAGTTCTTTGCCACATCTTATAAGGCAACTTATCCTTTCATAAACAAGATATTTGCTGAAGGTAAAAAATGAATCTGATACACAAGCAATTACCTTGCAACCACAAATACTCAAGCAATTCTTATTCAGTCCTTTAAAGCATGAAATTTCTATTATACATGTTATTTTTAAAGAAGCTATTTAGTTGACAATATTACATCCAAAAATGTAATATTGTGGCATGTTTGTCTACTACTGCAATCTTGCATATATTCTGCAATGAACACCCACCCACGTCACATGCTACAAAGTTTCCTAAAGTACAGTTTTTGTTAAAGAACTGTTATGTATCGGACCCTAGGGTTCCTGGCTTAGAGGAAAAAAATGTTACCAAAGCCTAACTTTCCCTTCTTGAAGATGACTCTGCGTGTGTGCGTGCGTGTGTGTGTGTGTGTGTGTGTGTGTGTGTGTGTTGCAGGGATGGGGGAGTAAATAATAACTTACCATTTATGTATTTATTGTGGTCCATTTTAACATGTCATATTTTTAATTAAATGAGTGAATGCATGTAAAGCTCTTAGAAAAGTACCTGTTTATTAGCACACGATGCTATATAAATGCTTGCTGCCACTGTTATAATGCCAGATAATTTGGCAGGAGGCCAACTTGTACAAATCCTTATAAATTTCAAAAGATAATGTCCAGAAATACAGTTAGGTATTAAAATGAGTTATTCAGAAAGCCTTATGAGACTGTTTCCACACAACCAGTGGCAAAAGTATTACAAAATAAAAATGCTTCAACTATAATCTTTAGACAAACTTGTGGCACACTCTGAGCCATGAATTATATGAGCAGAGGGCCTTGAGAACTTCACATGCTGTGACCAAAGAGGCAGATGTACATGGAAACCTGATTCTTCTGACACCACTTAGCTACAAATCTGCCCTAAAGTATGTATAGCTATGGAGTTTGCCCACAAAACTACTGGGACAGTAAAGGGTGAGGTAACGATGCTTTCAATATTGATTCTTTCTCTAATTTCATAAACACTGTATTTCTCCAAACATCTGATGAAGGACCAAAACACAGGGCTATCATTCACTACCCACAGTGAATTGGTCTTTCTGCCATTGGAACTCTCTGATATTGGCTCGGAAATCTCTGAGTTTGGAAAGTCTGAAAACGCAGGCCCTTCCACACTGGTGTTCAGGTACGTTTCTACAAAGACTGTACTGCCTAAGTTCACCTCAGAGACAAACCTGAATTCAGTCTCTAACTCTATCACCTTCCTTGAGAATGCTAAACCTCTATTTTCTCGTGCATAAATGGGGATATCAGCATTTCCCTCCTAGGTCAGTGGGGAAACTAAAGAGAAAATTATTGTGAAGCATGTAATATAGTGTCTGAAACATGGCAGTGTCCAATGTTTATATTATATAATCATCATCATCATATACTATTTTTATTTTTAAATCTCATCAAAATAACTTTTATAAAATTTGCTATAATTTCACTTCAATTTATACAGTATCTTTTCTCACTCCTTCCTCCAGGAGCCTCTAACCACTTTATAGTCACTAATTACAATAGTTTCCAAATTGAATAACTATCCTCCCAGAACATTAAGCTAACAGAAGTGAAAAAAGAAAGCCTTATATTTCTATGAATTCATTACTTCTTACTCTTTTAGAAAAGGGTGTCTTCTGGCTCTCTATAATATTCTATATATCCAATAGAAGGGCAAGCCTATAACCAAAGCAACTGCTCTTACAAGGTATATATTTAGTACTGTACCTGGCACGCATCACCATGGTCCACAGTAGAGGTTCAATAAATGAAGCTGAATGAAAAAACCAGTCAATCATTACATTCTAGGGCCAGGAGAACTGTGGGCCATAATAACATAAGATCTTTATCTTGCTTCTTCTGGTTTCATATACAAGACCACAGCATTTCAATTAATTCACCAAGACACTATGTTTTACAAATGCATACAGAAAACTTCAACTATTGCTTAATGTTGTCACTGCCCTAGTCATTTCAGATACAGTCGCAGTTACTTTATTCTTACTAAGCCATGTCCTGTTTCTGCATTGTAGTATTACTAATATTACCACACATTCTTCTAACTATTCTATCAAACTTAATAGTGCAAACATCCTATTCACACTAATGAGGCCCAGCGCAGTAAAAATACCATTCAGTTACAGTTGGTTTATTACACTGACCAATGAGGAGGAAAAAAAGGCTACTATTTACTAGGAAAATACTAACATCATCGAATGCAAACAATTGGATTTTCCCATAAATTCTAGTTCTTACTAATCATAGATTTATATATTTAAAGTTTCACATATTCCATTATGTGCAATTTTGATAGCATTTAAAATTTAAAGAATAATATTTAATCAACTAAAATTTAACATACTAACTTAGTTACTAAGTTTCAGCTTTATTCATCCTAAGCAGTTAAAGACATGTCTATAAAACACCTGAAGTTAGACCGTAGCCCCAATACAATGCAGAACTTTTAAAAATCAATTAGAGTGATTAAATGTTATAAGCAGAAAAAGTGACTGTGTAAACATAGCATGGAGGTGGTGGGGGCTAGTTCTGCTTTCATGTGGGTTAATTTTCTTTAAATTTAGTGACATTCTGCATAAGATACAGGTTTACTAGAATTTTAGAAAAACAAAAACAGATTAACGTTACATTAAGGTCATTATTAATAGTAAAGCACTTAAGGAAGTTAGTAAAGGAAAGCATTCAAAGGATTTTGAAATTTTTGTAATATACTCTCCATAAATATCCCCAAATAAAGGCCAGGCACAGTGGCTCATGCCTGTAATCCCAGCACTTTAGGAGTCTGAGGCAGGCAGATCACCTGAGGTCAGGAGTTTGAGACCAGCCTGGCCAACATGGTGAAACCCCCATCTCTACTAAAAATACAAAAATTAGCTGGGTGTATTGGCATGTGCCTGTAATCCCAGCTATTTGGGAGGCTGAGACAGGAGAATCACTTGAAGGCAGAGGTTGCAGTGAGCTGAGATTGTGCCAGTGCACTCCAGCATGCCTGGGCAACAGAGCAAGACTCTGAAAAGACAGACAGAGACAGAAAGAGAGAGAGAGAGACAGAGAGAGAAAGAGGCAGAAAAGAAAGAAGAAATCCCCAAATATGAAGACCTACAGCTTAAGAAAATAAATAATGCTTCCCCAAAAGTGTTGCTTCACAGAAGCCATAGAAAACCTCACCACAGAGCAGGGGATCCTAGCAGCAGGTCCCACTTCAAACAGACACAATTTTAACATACCACTGAATCCCAGACCAGGATCTGGGGCAGGGAAAAGGAGTAAGGTGGTTCACAGGTATTCTGGCATTCTCATAAAATAGCTATATTACAGTATAGGGGCAGCCATTGGGTAGAAGAATTACAGGGGAAAATCAAAATTCATATGACTAAAATTATCAAACTACTCCAATTTGTGGATTATATTTGAAGTACAGTATAAGTCTTACCAATTCATTACTGAGATATTAATTGCACATCACTTTTAGCCATATTTTTAAGACTATATAAAGACACAGAAACCAAAACCTTACTAATAATACTACTAGGTGCTGAAAATACCTCATGTAACTTAAAAAAAAAAAAAAGTATCAAATAATGTTGAATTCAGGTTTGCTCATTTGCTCACTGTAAGGAATCAAATCCAGTGATTAGCATATTGTGCATGTGGAGTAGTTATATGCCTTTCAATTCATAAATCAGAAATTGGACATCTGAAAAGATGTTGTAATGTGGGAGGGCCTTACATAATAATAAAGGTCATTATAACTCCTGGCTCTGGAGCTATACGATCTAATATCCTCTCTGGTGGATCATGATATGCCCATGCATTACAGTTCTTGTTGACAGTCTGTTGCCTTGGAAATATTTCATTATTTCAGTTTTTCCATTTGTAGACCCTTGGCCTTGTGATATGAAGGCCATCCTATTTCATATTTTCGATTATCATTCAAGCAATCTTTTGGAGCTATTTATATATATAAGCAAGTGTTAGACAATGCATATAATCATTTATCATCCCTATTTAAGCTTATACTGTAGATAGAAATACCTCCAAAAAACAGTCTCCACCACCTTTACTTTTTCAACCAAAAGCCTTGTGCTACTGGGATATGCTTTGCAAATCAGCATGGGCATATCACATGCTTGACACTTCTCTCTGTCTAATTTTCTTGGTTATACATCCACATAGTAGAAAAACTTTGTGGTAGCGCTATATAATTTGCAGTCTATTGGAGTTTAAAGAAAATCAAACAAGTTTATGTACACAAGGTTTTCAACTTGTTCTTTCAGGCTCTAAAGAGGCACTTTCTGTATATATAACTCAGAGAAATTTAAGAAGCACTAAATAGTAACCAAAGACATTATCAAGAATGAGCTTATTTTTCTGAAATTTACATTATAAACATTACTATAAGGAAATGACTTTGGTACTGAATTATTTTACACAGGTTAGATATTTCATAAATAAATGAGACAATTCAAAAGATATATTTTTCTCTGTTTCTGCTTACTAATATATTTGAAAAGCAGTAAAGAATACATTGTCCATAAATGCCTCTGTGAAATCAATGATTTGGAAAACATTTTTTTAAATAAATAGGAGGATACTATTTAAAACATATCCACAGAAAGTCATCTTTTATAAACATATTTGTGTTCAACTGCTACAGGGAAATACTACTATTAACCAACAAGTTCTAGGCACAATGTGCAAATAAAGGTGGAATTATTCACTTACTTGAAGCAAGTAGTATGAAAAACAGCCCCCTCCTGAACAAACCATCTGATTTCCCATTTCTCATTACAAAACCAAATCAACTTACATGTGTAATGTTTACACTTAAAGTGTTAAGAGCATTTAAAACCCTGATAACAGAGTGAACCCTTGGGGCATAAAACAACTGTTTGGATAAGGGGCCAAGTTGGTGGTTACTGCCTTTTGAAAGGCTTAGTTTATAACTCCTTCCTTCCTATCTTCTACAGTGCTCCTTCTGCCCCGCACCCGGCTGTTACTCCTCCTTCTCCATACAGGTTAAACCTTCTCAGATCCAACCTTTAAAATGACAGCATCCAAGCTGAACAAGAAGATGCTATTAAAGGGCATTAAATTAAATACAGTATATCCTCCTACAACTTCAATCAGAATTTCAGACCAAGTGTTATTTAGTTCAGCTCTCAAGTGGAGCAGAATAACAAATCGCACACTTTGATTTACCTTCTTCGAATGCCAAATGGAGACAGGTGATAAAGAAAGCACTCATGCACAGGCTATGAAGTTTCCTCTAGAAATTAATTCTATCTCTGAGATTCTTATCTCAGAGAAATTCCCAAAATGGCACACAAATAGGCCTCTGCTAGAGAGATTACTGGGGCCATCCCAGTAAATACATTTATTAACAACACAACTGGGAGGGAGGGAGGGAGGGAGGGAGGGAGGGAGGGAGGGAAGGAAGGAAGGAAGGAAGGAAGGAAGGAAGGAAGGAAGGAAGGAAGGAAGGAAGGAAGGAAGGAAGGAAGGGAGGAAGGGAGGAAGGGAGGAAGGGAGGAAGGGAGGAAGGGAGGAAGGGAGGAAGGGAGGAAGGGAGGGAGGGAGGGAGGGAGGGAGGGAGGGAGAGGGGGGGAACCAATTATAAACTTCTGATTTCAAAAAGTATTCATGTTAGATAAAAAATAGTTTTTAAAATCCTTGCACAACGCTCTGAGAAATTTTTTTTACTACAAGAGTAAAGTAATATGTGAATTCTTCATGAAACACTGATACTTCTTAAGAAGTAAATGCTCATTTTAGCTATATGAGTTATCAGATTTTCTACAGTTTGGGAGCAATAGTTAATGCTATACACATTTAACATCTTTAAAAACTGGATTTTGTATGATTTACTCCCTGATACATGATGTTTACAGAATCATCTCGCGTTTAGAACTAGTCAATTATGTATCTACTAAACAAAAGTATTCCTTAATCCTGACAATTCTGCCTTCCCTATTGTATGAAAGAAATAAGCAACAGTACAATATAAGCTTTTTAAATGAATGGATGCCTGAATATCTCCTTATCGTCTTCTGATGTAAGCTATAGGTTAAATATTATGTTGCATCAAAAATAAAACTATGTTATAATAATTAAATCTTGCAACTAAGCACACCCCTTGTCTTCAAGTTCACTTAAGCCTGTGAGGAAAATCAACGCGCCTGCTGCGGGTGGGGGTGCATATATCTGACTGTATTTGTTTTCCTCATGAATCAATGGGTAACATTTCATGCTTCCTACTGCGCCTTTCCTCTTCGGAGACAGAAAGAGATATCCACTTTGCTCAAACCAATATGCTATATACAATTAATGTCATTAACGCTGCCAATTAATAGTAAATAGGATTCCAAAGAAAGTAGGCTGGGTGGACAGCAGGAGGGAAAACCACGTTGGTGGTGATGGGGAGGGGGTGCTGAGTTACTCTGAAAATCTATCAATGCTACTCACGTAGGACAGTTACGGGTATTTTGAACACAAACTCCCTTTTCCTGTGGCTGTACTAGTTTAACTAACTTCAAACAGACATGCTCCACTGAGCCCCTTGCCTGGATATGCAATTCTCACCAGGAACTTTTTAAAACACAGATCCCCAAACAGTAACTAACGGGGCATAGATGCTCCAACTGCTGACACATTTTGGATCTCGCTGTTTGTTTGCTTATTTGGATTTGAGGGTTTTCTTCTTTATTTTTCTTTTTCCTTTGGGAGGGGCATGGAGGGGAGGGAAAGATGAGAGCGGAGGGCAGAGCGGGAGACCCACAAGTTGCCGAGCGGAGGGCGCAGCCCGGGAGGCGGGGAGGCGGGGAGGCGGCGAGGCGGCGGCCGCGCTCCTCTGGGCTCGGCCCGGCCTAGCTACTCGCGCGGAGACGGAGCCGGAGCCGGAGCCGGCCCCTCCGCGACACATTCCGGGCCTGGCGCTAGCTCCGCGCTCCCCGCCCCCGGCCTCCTCCTCCTGCTCCTCGCCTCCTCCCCCTGCTCGCCGCCTTCCCTCCCCCTCCCCAGCCTTATTCCCTTCCTCGAGAGCAGCTGCCAGGGGACCTGCGGCGGCCCCGGGGATCCCCGGCCCCCCACCCTCGCTGCTGCTCCCGTCACAAGGCAGCGCCTTCGCATCTCTGTTTGTTTCTCTTTTTCTTTTTCTCCTTTTCTGTTTCTTTCTTCTTTTTTTCTTTTTTTTTTTTTTTTTTTTTTTTTTTTTTTTTTTGTCAGCGAGTCACTCTATTCGCCGAGCCGAGGAGGTGCGACTGCTCAGAGAGCCCGGCCGCCGCCAGAGCCGCTCGCTGCCGCAGCCGCCGCGGGGACAATGCGCGGGGCCCCGGGCGAGCGCTGCGCCCAGACGAGGTCCCCGCGGGCTCGCGGCCCAGGAGGCGGGCGGGCGGCGGAGCTGGGCCCTCGGCGGCGGAGGCGGCGGCGGCGGCGGCGGCGGGAGCAGCGGCCCGGCGGCAGGTTCAATAAACAGAAAAGTGTTACCGTTCTCGCCTGGAAGGATCCTGCTGAAAGCTGGGCTTGGTGGGCGCCATCTTCCTGCTATTTTTTTTCCTCTCTTACTTTTTGCCTTTCTCCCCCCTCCCGGGTGGGGGGCGTGGGCGGGCGGGGGTGTGCGTGTGCGTGGGGTGGCGGGAGAGTGCGGCCGTGCGCGGCGCTCTGGGCTGCCCGGCGGGCGGCGGCCGAGGCTGGGGCCGTGGCCGTGGCCGTGGCGGCGGCGGCGGCGGCGGCGGCGGCGGCGGCGGCCGTGCTGTTGAGGCGGGGAGGCTACGGAAAAGTAGTGGGGCCAGAGCCTCGCCGGCGGCCGGTCGTTCCCTCGCGCCGCCGGTGCTCCCAGGCGTGGGTCGCCGCCTCCTCCGCCGCCTGCGCCTTCTCCTCCCGCTGCTCGCCGGGCGCCGCCGCCGTCCATGCGCCGCAGAGCGCCCGCGGCCCGGGCCGCCCCGGCTCCCGAGGCATGCCCGGCGCGGAGACAGGCGACCGGCGGCGGCGGAGAAGAAGGAGGAGGGGGAGGCGGCGGCGGCGGGGGGAGGCGGCGGCGCGGTCCCGCGGGCTGCCCGGCCCAGGGCCCCGCCGCCTCCAGGTTCTCACCCCCGCGCCACCACCCGCGCCCCCCCGTCACCCCTTTCTACCACCCGGAGCCACCCGGTGGCAGGTGGGGCGCACACCCTCCCGGCGGGGGGCGCGGGGTCTAGGCCAGGAGGAGCGGGGAAGGGGAGGACACGCAGGGGGTTCCAGCTTGACCGCTGTGAAAGTATTTCTGGGCATTTTCCAGCTGCTTTGCTCCAGAGCGCTCTCTCGCACGCAGACACACACACCCCCCCTTGTCTCTCTCTCTCTCTCTCTCTCTCTCTCTCTCTCTCTCTCTCTCAATCTCTCTCTCTCTCGCTCGCTCGCTCTCTCTCTCTCGCTCTCGTTGGGGGACTGGAAGGCTCCGCTGCCGGCGCAACAACGCCACTCAGTTGCAGTTTCAAACACTTCCCTTCTCTGGAGTATTGCAGCCAGGAAGAAAGAAAGAAACAGCAAAAGGAACTGGGAGGCCACGGGAGCGAGCTGGGGCAGGACACAGTCCCGGGAGCTCCTTGGGGGCAGCGGAAATCAATGCGGGTGGGGGGTGCGCTGGCCCAAGAGCCCCGTGGGCGGCGCAGCAACAGCACAAGCACCTTGTGGCTCTGGGGCTCTCAGCAGCGTTCCCAAAGCCGGAGCATCTGCATCAGTCACGGACGTACAGGAGTGCAGACCCCAGGGTTCACAGGTGAATCCCCGCGCCTTTAAACTCACATATGGAAGCCCCTCCCGACTCGGGTCCTGGGACCTGGGACCGGACTGCGCCCTCTGGGATCTAGCCCAGCCGCACCCCGGTTTGACAGTTCAGCAAGGCCTAGAGAAAGGCTGGCTACTCAGTCCAGGGCCCGCGCTAGATTCCTGTTACCTGGGTAGACCCTGGTCAGTGCGTTTTCTCCACTAAACCAATCAGAAGCGTGTGGACAGCTTTTTACGCAGAGACTTGGGTCAGTCATGTGTCAACCAGGCAAGTAGAAAGGACTCCCAAAGCATTTCCACTTTGAATGAATGAAAGCGCCTGATGGAAAACATCAGTCCTGTGTGAGGTTCTGCATTTGACTTTAAACTTACGAAAAAAAATAAAGACCTGAAAAGGGGTCCTCCATTCAGTCTCTACGACTCCAGTAAAGTAGGGCTGGGAGTTGGAAACTTCCAACGAACACATAAATGTTTTTCGTGGTAGAGGTGTTTAATCTGCATGATGGTGTTTTAAGTTCTCTTTGGAGTACACTCTACAGGTAGGAGAGAATGAGAAATGAACTGGAGTGGAGAGTGTTATGGACAAGATATACATGGGCTGGCAGAGAAGGGAAAAAGTTGCCAGTTCAAAGTGTTGGCTCCAGGACACCCAGTCTAGGGGGTTTCTGCCCCAAGATGACAAATAAGAGAAGCTTGTAGTCTCCCAACAGGCCACTCTTTGCTTGAAAAACCCCCACTCCTGTCACTCCCGCGGCAGACTCCTCAAAAGTACTTAAAAATAATTTTTTGGTAAAATGATATGTCACCATTCACTTAACAAATCCAGATGGAAACAAATCCAAGCGGAAACTAAGTCTGTCCCTCAGAACCCCACAATCCTGTTGAGGTGCCAGAGGACAGGGGACTCCTGACTCAGACCCTACCTGCAACACCTACCAATGACCTTGCCCTACACGGCTCACTCTCTGCCCCCCTCCCCCTATTTTAACTAAAAGACAGTAACAGGTGTCATCATGTCTTAGCAACAAAATCAAAGAAGTCTACATTTTTCACAGCTATCATCTTCTCTTCTGTCAATATAACACAAAAATCGAAGGAGGGAATAATGCACCCCAAAAGCTAAAGTTTAGAGATGCTAGAAAAAAAAAAAAAAAAGCCTTAGTCTTTAGAACTGCAGTGGAATTCAGAGACTTCATAAGGGACCCAAATTCAGAGTTGAAAGTGGAAAGCACCAATGCAGCTCTCAGTGTTGAGGTGGCAGACTGTAGGGGACTGCCCCTGGTGCTCCTGCCTTGAGGGAAAATTGTCTCTGAGGTGATCTTTATGGTAAGGGATAACAACACTCAGAGCAAACCTGATGGCAGAAAATTCCTAAACCCCCACCCCTTTATGCTCAATTTATATGGTATAGGTTAGCTCAAGTTCCCGGAGGTCCCTGAAATCTTCCAAAGGCCATCTGACACTTCTGACCCTTGACTCCCTACTTCACAGACCATACTACTGTGACCATTGCCTGCACTTCCTAGTTAAAGTGACCGCCAGATTCTATTGTCATTTAAATGTTGTATAAGTGACCAAAAAAAAACATACCTGAACCATGAAAAGGAAAAATCTCATTCTTTTCTAGTCTTTTATGTTTGAAAGAGACCCAGATCTTTTGTATTAAAGGTTCCTGTAATCACTGAAGTAAAACAAGACTAAAATAATTTAAATCAAAAATCTCTTTGACAAGGAATAACCCCTTTTTGAGTTATTTTCCAAACTCTTAAAAAAAAAAAAAAAGAAAAAAACTTCAGGCAGTACACAGAGCATATAATGAAGGCTTCTACAGAATATCTGGAATACTGGGCATCAACTTGGAAAACACTCAATGTGTTATGCAAAATCTGCTCTGGTCACTGGGCCATTGGTTGGAAGGCACAAAATATGGCAGTGATAGATTATCTTAACCTTTTCAGTTTAAATACTGTTGGTTCAAATCAAAGGTTCTCAAATCAATGAAGTTTGAAATACAAGGTAAAAATAGGAACTGTTATTTGAATTATGCATTGTGTATATTTTAAGTTAAATGCCATTGGCAAATCTCTCAGATGTTTAATCGTGTGCAATCTGGGAAACACAAATATTTAATTTCACACTTTCATGTGCTCTTTTTTCTTCCATCTTTTATAAAACCAAGCCCCACAAATGGGGAGTTTACCTTTCACAGTACATTGTTAGTTTTTCTCAGCGCATTTTTGTGGATTACATTTTCAGTAAAATCTTGGAACATCAAAAGTTGTCCTCAGGAAAAACTTCAGGGTTCTAAAGCTGTTGGTGGTGGTAAATTGCTTTCCCTTTCTTTCCTAATTGAATCAAATTACTATTTCAATGTCAAATACATAATTTTTAAGAAAAATCTATAAATACTTTTAAGAGAAATACAAACAAATAATGCTTTAAAACTTCCTTCTCACCACCTACCCTGACTTTGTAAAATTTGCTTCCTAACTTGTATTTCTGAATCTTAGGCATTTGCATTATAATGCGTTTAAGATGAATACTTAACAGCGCCGAGGAGACTCGGATTTCATGCTGTATTTCCCTGTAGTAACAGGTGACATGATAACACTGTTATGTAGAATTCCAATCTACAGCTACACGTGAAAATCGTTCCTATTCTGTTTGGAAACAAATGATCAATCAGCCTCCAGTGATCAATTGCCCCCCTAGCTGTCCGTCTGCGCGGGTCCGCATCCGGCTGGGGCATTGAGAAAATTCCACTGGAAAGGGATGAGGATCCTAAACTTTGCAAAAGCACCTTGTGCGGCGTCTCAGACTTCGCTGCAACTCCTCCGCTACTCGGGGCTGAGGCTCTGGATTTGGGGGCCAGGCAAAGGGCAAAGCATGATTTCACTTCGCCAGCGCACTGGAGTGCTTTTCAATCCACCAAAGTGAAGTGTGTTTTTCTTCCTCATCTGTAGATAACGAGGGGCAGGCAAAGTGAGCCCTGGCAATGTGCATGTGTGTTGTAAGACACAAAACAGGAGGCAAAGTGAGTCCCACCCAAGCACCCCGGGGCGGGGGCACTATCCCAGTCCAGGCGGGACTACTCACCGCTGCTGGTAGGAGGTGATGCCCTGGACGTTCTGCGGGGTGCCGTTGGCCGCGGCGCCGGCCCTCCCCATGCCCGCGCCGGCCGGCACCCCCGCGGCCGCCCCGCCGGCCGCCGCGGCCGTCACCTGCACGCTGAAATCCGGAAAGATTCGGATCATCGCCGCGGCTTCGGCCCCCGGGCGCGGCGGCTCTGGGCACGGGCTGGCGGGGGTTCGGGCTCGGGCTCGGGCGGCGGCAGCAGCAGCAGCGCGAGCAGCGGCGGCGGCAGCAGCGGAGCCAGGCACCAGCCTGCAATCCCATTAGTGAGCCGCGGCCACTGTGCGCCGCGGAGAGACGCTTTGATGTGCGCGCAGCGGGCTGGGGTGGGGGGGTGCCGCGAGCGCGAGGAGGAGGTGCGGGGGGCGTGCGAGGGACTTGCAAACAGCAAAACGTGTCGGGGTGGGGCCTTTTTTCCCTTTTGGGGGGCGGCGGTGCTCCCCCCTCTTTCCAGGATGTTGCTCTCACTGGCTGCTCCGGCTGCGCCGCGCGAGCCCAGCTGAGGGAAGAAGGGGAGGGGGTGGCGGAGGAAGGATGCACCGGGAGGCTTGGCGAGGACTTGGCCGGTGCAAGGGAATGACCGGCAGCGGAGGGTGCGTTTCTTTCCCGCCCCCCTCTACACACACACCCACACACACACACGCCGCGCACTTCCGACCCAAAGTGCAAGACTCAGGCGCGCTCTCTCTCCCCTCCTTTCTCTAGAGAAATAACCACCATCCAGGCAAGCTCGCGCCTCCCGCGGCTTCCAGCAACCTGGAAGCCAGCCCGCGTGTGCAGGAATGGGGGCGTAGAGCCTCCCTTCCTGTCCGGAACCCCACTCTGCCCGTCTTATGCACATCAGGCAGCGCGAGGGCTGCCAAGCGCAAGTTGGGCTCCTCAAGAACTTGATACTTATCGAGGAGGGATGGTGTGCAAAGACGGAGAGAAAAAAAGAAGCCGCTTTTGTGCAATGGAGAGTTTGTTCTCCTTGTAAGAATGGGCTCTTCCCGCTACTGGTGGGCGGGCGGGTTGGTCCTGGACAAACTTGTGAGGTGAGGACTGTAGGTCCGGCTAGAGGGATCCGGTTGTGCCCCGATGACCCACCTCTATACGCCCCTTTCGACCGATGAAACGAATAAATTAGCAGCCACCACTGAGACGAACTCTGCAAATTCCAACCACCAGGGAAACAAAAAGAGAAAACACGTGCATTTATTTCCTCGCGTCTCTCAGTTACTTCTCCACACTATTACATCAATGTTTCTTTAAGGGGTGAGGAGGCATGCCTGCGGTTTGGGTGAGCCTTTTTAAGTGACGACTTGCATTCCTTTTCACTCGGCTAGTGGGTGGGGGCGGTAGGAGTTGATCGTTTCCCCCACCCCCTGCCCAGGACCCCCGTTGTCCCACTTCCTCCTCTTTCTTCCGGCTCGCGAGCCGGGAGTGGAGTTGCGGGCGGTGGGCGCAGTCTCCTTCGGGATGAAGGGCTCCAGCTCCCCTCATCTTGCGCGCGCCACCCTCGCCCCCTTTGCTGGTGCGGCTGGTGCTTGCCCCTTCTTGTCCTTGCTCCTTCCCACTTCCTGCACGCCAAGGCCCGGGCCCCACAGCCGCAGCCAGGGGACGAGTGGCCGGCCGCCTTGCCTTCCGCAGGAACCCAAGTTGGGATCGGCTTAGCGTGGTGACCGCGGCCGCGCCGCCCCAGCCCTCGGCCAATAGCGCCTCGCCCGGAGAGGCACCTGCTTAACCCTTTGAGCCTAGGGCGCAGCCGGCAGGCCGGGACACAGAGGGGCAGGGCGGATTGGCCAGAAGTTGCCAAGGCCGAGAGTGACACAGGCCGCCCAGCCCAGCGTCCCCGCACACGGTGTAGGGGCCAGACGCCTGCCCTTGCCGCAGACCCGGGCGTCCCCTCCCACCCTGATGGCTCTCGGGAAACAGCCAACCCGCACAAAGGCGAGCCTTTGCCCTGGCGGCGTCCCGCGCCTGCCGGGGCAACCTCTGAACTCCCCTAACCCAAGTCAGTTTCCGGAGGCGCCTCCTGCGCCCGGCAGCCGCTGGGAAACAGAGGGAGGGAGCCCCAGCTCTCGCTGGCCGGGCCCACGGCGCAGCTGCGTTTCCATTTTCCTTTCAAAGAAAATGCTTTGGACGGCAGATAATACCAGGAGATATGAAACTGCTTCGTCCCCCACGTGTTGCACGTAAAAAGAATCGTAATGAGCATCTGTGTGAGGGATCCCACGAATTTGTTGAAGACCTAACCGAGGTCCTGACTCCCTCCTTCCCGAGAAGAAATCATTTTCTAGCTTATCGGCATTCATTTCGGGGATACTTATTGTGCAGAGGCCAAACGCAAGGTCTTTGGGCCGGGATTGTGGTCATGGGGGCGGAGGCCGGGCTGGTGGAAAAGATTTGATCACAGAAGTGGGTCCTCATCCCACGCGGAGCACACAGCGCTGGGCGTCGCAGGTTGACGTGCATCTCAGCGCGCTCTCCTCCCTACCTCTCGGGCTATGAAAAGATCACAAATACCACTCCTTGGCTCTGCGCAGGCTTTCTCAGAGCGAGAAATGGGAGTTTATGCCAATTCGAGAGCGGTCAGGAATGTTTTAGGGATTGGGAAAAGTTTCTTTCTCTGACTGCATTGGTCAAGGCCGGCGGTATTGTAGGCCAAAGGAAGTCTAGTATGTAAATGACTCATGAATGAGGCTAAAAATGAACCCCGATGCAGGCGGTGCCTTTCTATAAAATAGCTTTTAATTGTTGGCCCATTGTGGGGTGGTGCTGTGCCTGCCACAGATGTCTAGGCCAACCAGTTGATGGAGGCTTCCAGCAAGTGGCTCCTGGATCCACGTGTACTCCAGGAATGTAATGCAATATTCCACCTCGATCCTGTGCATCCAGAGGCAGCCTCAATGTGCCAAGTGAGTCAAAGGAGGGAAAAGCCCTCTGTGGCCAGAAGTGCAGAACTTTTAGATTAGTGTCCCTTTTAAAGTCTTTCTGCACAGTCAACGAGTTATATTTACAAAGAATATTACTGCTCTTCTTTGTTTCAATACCAATTCTATGACTAGAAGAGCCCAGCAATAACATTTTATTCACTACTTATTTTACAAAATCGTTATTTTACACTACTTATTTTACAAAAATGTATCACCCTGTTTCCTGTCACTTTTGGAGGGCAATTTTTTCTTGGAAACCCAAAGGGCAAAATTGCCCCAATGGAAAGAAAATGTGAGATTTGTTGTTGGACATTTAAAACTACATAAACTGAAGCCTTTTCAATTATGCTTTGTTATCAAAATAGTTTAATGAGCACATTCAACTTCAAAGTTCCAAGCTTTCAATTACCCATCTTTACGAGAATTAATATGGCTCCTGCCCTCCAGAAAGTTTGTTTTCTAAAACAGGAATACACAAAATACTCAAAGAAGATTTGCACAGTAGGTTACCTTACAATGCACTTGTTAAGTCTGTTTCAGTATTTTATCCTTACATGTATAGTTTCAGAAGGTCGGTTTGCATGCATGAGAGACAAATTCCTTATTGGATCTGCTTATCTCCATGTTCATTAAGGACCTTAAGCAAAATATAAGTTTATTCTCTCATTAGTAATTCAGATTTCATTACTCTGCTCCTTCAGTTAAAATCTTTACATGCTAGCAGCTGTTTTGAAATATTTTGAAAGTTGCTTTGGCATTCACCCAACCAAAAGGACTCCAGTTAGCACTAACCTGTATACTCTCTCATTTTATACCCCTGCCACATCTAAATTTCAGTGCATGTAGAGACTTGGAAAAATGATTATATGATGTTTTAACCCCAAATACATGCATGTGATATATAGATACACAGTTACATATTTACATCTTTATCCTTGTCAGTGTACAACTGTGCCTTTTACTCATACAATACAAATATCTATTCTCTGAAAATTCATTTCCATGTACTTAAATTGTTTGACTTTGAATTTTCACTATTTCCTGTCAGAAGGTGCCAATGGCAGGTAGGAGAGAGAAGCCTACAAAGCCTGAATGTATCTAATTTTTGCTTCAATTTACTCAGATATTTAACAAGAAAAAAATGTATACAGAGATCAGGATAAGGTAAAGCAAAACAACCTAAGTAGAATAAAAATACTGTAGGTAGTATATAAAGAAAAAAATGCTTTCCTTGGAAATGTTAGATGTTTTTACTGAAGTGATTATGCTGCAAAAAGGGTTTTTTGTTTTTTTTTTTTTTCTATAAAGAAACTCTCATAATTTCCAACAACCTGAGAGTTGAGTCTTTATTACAGGAGAAGCCATGAACTAGTATTACACAGTGCCTCCATCATCTCTTGCAAAGAAGATTTTTACATTCTGTAGAGGGCTTAAATCTTTGATTTAACCAATTTTCCATCTTTGCTCCTCAATCCAAATGGAATTCTAGCTCTTACTGCTAAATTTGCCATTCTATTAATATGTCCTTAGTACATTCAAAAGCAAAACAATAATGTCAGGGGAGGAAAACAACCATAAACTTAGTAATATAATCATTGTTGGTATTCCAGAAGAGAAACTAAGGAATTAAGAGATAATGACTAATAAATTTTTATTATATATGTATATCCACATATAATATATAAAAAGAGTTCTGAGGATATTTTCGTATTAGTACTACATATATCAAACTGAAATATCTCGGGCTATTATGCTAAACTAATTCTCAGAGGACTTTATAAATACATACCTAGAAAAAGAAGAGGTATAGTTACAAGAGTCTTTTAGCTTTTAAACTCAGTAGCAGGCAGTAGGGGAGGAGACACTATTTAGAAAAATTGGTGTTAGTGGGGAAGGGTTTCAGAAATCCAATGAGGATTTTAGTTAAAATATTTACACATTGTGGCACACATAATTCCAAAGCATGTGCAAATCAATATAACTATAAATGAACTTTGAGTTAAATGCAAAATAACTACTCTTAACATATTTAAAAGGCAAATTTGTCTTTAAACAACAATCTTTTAAGTTTCTTTTGCTTATTTTCTCTTGATAGTGGATGTGATGTTGGGATTGAAATATTTCTAATTTCTAGAGAACTGATTTGCTGTTTTCCTGTGAATATAAGAGTCCTAAATGTTGGTTCTAGTAGTTTGCTGCTTCTATTACTGTCAGCGTAATTAGAACTTCGATGGAACTACTAAAACCTAACTTGGTACCCGTACCACAGATCTGCAGATTGTGGCTAGTTTTTGTTTCACTGGAAATTATACACAGTGCTAACTGGAACTTGAGTTTCTACTTGACTTGGTTCTTCCAGGTAGGCATACCCATGTAGCCATTGGGCTCTTTTCTTCACTGAATTTTCTTATTGATTATAAAATTATTAATTCAATGCCTGATTGACTAATGGAATAGCTAATTGCTTTGGATTGAATTTTATTCAAAATAAAAACATTAGAGTTCTGAGATGAATTTTTCATTTTCAATAAGATATAATATTGCATAAGCCTAATAATACAGCAAATCAAACAAATGGATTTATTAAGCTGCATGCTCAGTAAACCTTTCTGTTTTTATTAAACTGTTATGTTCCTTCACCCTCAAGAGATGATTCTCAGACTTTAGGGTACATCAGAATTACAAGAAGGGTTTTTTAAAACACAAACTTCTGGGCCTTACCTCTACAAAATCTTATTCTGTAAATCTGGAGTGAGACCAATAATTTGCATTTCTAACAAGTTCCTAGATGATGCTGATGCAGTTGGCCCAGGCGCCACATTTGAGAACCACTGACCTAGAGTGTTTATGACAGAAGATCCCAACTTTGCTGCACACACTGACTGAGCAGTCAAAGGCATATTATTTAAGTTCTCTTTGCGTCTGCAACCGGGTATTAATTCAATCCAGCA
Source organism: Macaca nemestrina (assembly GCF_043159975.1). Lineage (NCBI taxonomy): Eukaryota > Metazoa > Chordata > Mammalia > Primates > Cercopithecidae > Macaca > Macaca nemestrina. The sequence continues at coordinate 75,252,578 of NC_092131.1, forward strand.
AAAAAAGATGTGTCTTGTGTGGTGGGAATTCAGACACAGTTTCCTCCTTTAGTGAGCCAATAGTTTTTTAGAAGAGGTAGATAGTAAATAAATAAATTGCAGCAAAATATCATAAGGGCAACAATAGATTTATGTAAAATGCACAAAACTGGCATGGGGATTGGAAGCCAAGCCAGATGAGAAGAGTAATTAAACATGGTCAAGAGCACAGGGTATGAATTATGTTCTCTGAGTTGAAGGTGAGTCTACCATTTACAAGCTAAGTGACTTCAAGCAATTTGTTTACTTTCTCCAAGCCTCAGTTCCTTACTTTGTAAAACTAGTATAGGCCGGGCAAGGTGGCTCACACCTGTAATCCCAGCACTTTGGGAGGCTGAGGCACGTGGATCACCTAAGGTCACGAGTTCGAGACCAGCCTTGCCAACATGGTGAAACCCCATCTTTACTTAAAAAATTAGCTGGGTGTGGTGGCGGGTGCCTGTAATCCCACTACTCAGGAGGTTGAGGCAGGAGAATTGCTTGAACCGGGGAGGCGGAGGTTGCAGTGAGCCAAGATCGCACCACTGCACTCCGGGCTGGGTAAGAGAGTGAGGTTCCATCTCAAAAAAAAAAAAAAAAACAAGAAGAAGAAAAGAAAGAAAGAAAAAAACTAATAATATAGATCTAAAGGATTATTGTAGGCATTAACTGATGGAAAATACATAAAGTACTTAGTGCGTGCCTAACGCATGTTCATTACTCAGTGTAAGGTAATCATTCCCAGAAGACCAACGTCTAAGTTCTCTTCCAAGTTTTTTTCATGGTGATGGAAAAGGTCTTAGTGATAGTGATTATTCAGACAAGTTATAAAATATTTACGTGTTCTGTTTATGAAGGTTGACAAGTCTAAACAGTTATTTCTTCTAAACTTACAACAATATACCTGAAATTATGAGTGACTAACTTTTTCATCAAAGTCAAGAAGGATGCCATGTAAAAGGATTGCACGTGTTCCATGAAGTCAGGAGCACTTTTCTAGAGGCTTGAAGTTTTGCTTTATACAAAAGTTGGTAATCTTCTGGCATCAATCATATACAAGAAGTGCAGAGGCATAAAATAAAATAGCTTCACAAAGTGTAAATGCAATTTGAATATCAGATTCTATATTGGTTATTATTGGAATTAAGAATATTTAGATTTTATTCCAAATCTTTTTGAATCAATGAGGGTAAGGATAATTGAAATCTTTCACTAAAGTATTACATAGTGCAATGATTCACAAACATTTTTGTCTCAAGTCCCCTTTAATATTTTTGAGCCACTGAAAGAGATTCGGATTATATATATCACATCTATGAATATTTACTGTATTCAGATGTAAAACCTATAAACTTATTATTTCATTTAAAAATAACAATGGGCCGGGCGCGGTGGCTCAAGCCTGTAATCCCAGCACTTTGGGAGGCCGAGACGGGCGGATCACGAGGTCAGGAGATCGAGACCATCCTGGCGAACACGGTGAAACCCCGTCTCTACTAAAAAATACAAAAAACTAGCCGGGCGAGATGATGGGCGCCTGTAGTCCCAGCTACTCGGGAGGCTGAGGCAGGAGAATGGCATAAACCTGGGGGGCGGAGCTTGCAGTGAGCTGAGATCCGGCCACTGCACTCCAGCCCGGGCGACAGAGCCAGACTCTGTCTCAAAAAATAAATAAATAAATAAATAAATAAAATAAATAAAAAATAAAAATAAAAATAACAATGATAAATTCATTACACAGCATAACTTTTTTTTAATTTTTTTATCCCCAAACAAAAAGTAGAACTGTGATACTGTTTTATATTATTGGTTCTCTTTAATATCTGGCTTAGTAGAAGACAGATATCTCTTCTGTATTCAGTCTTTTATAATGCTATGTTGTTTTGATTGTGCATGAAGAAAATCCAGCCTCACATAGATATGGAGTTAGAAAAGAGTTAGGTTCAAATATAATCACTTTTTCATATAATTATGGGTATTCTTTGCTATTACACCAAAACTCAACAAATAGTAGCTTCTTAAAAGTTAGTTAAAATGTGGAATCTGAAATCATAGTAATAAGATATTCATAACTGTGGCCATTAAAATCCATTGATCTATAGATTTTTTTGTTCATGCATGATTTTTTTTTTTTGAGACAGGGTCTTTTGCCACTGGAGTGCAATGGCAAAACCATAGCTCACTGTAGCCTGGAACTCCTGGGCTCAAGCAATCCTCTCGTCTCAGCCTCCTGATTAGCTAGGACTACAGGTATACACCACCATGGCTGGCTAAATTTTTGTCTATAGTGAAGAGGGAAAATAATGTCTTAGTTTTATTATAAAATAGTGTTGCCCTCATAGGCACCCCAAAAGAGTCTTCAGCCCACACTCCAAGAATTGATGCCTTAATACTATGCAATTCTCAAGTTGTTATTAATAAATTAAAAAATTAAAATTCTCTTTTCTTCATTTTTTAAAGAGTGAAAATGTACTTTACAATTCTATATTGCTTTACTATCAAATTATGAATGGGTTATTACCAATGTTGTACTTAGAATTTCTTTTCTTCTAGTTTTTATTTCTGTGGGTATAGTAAGTGTATCTATTTATGGGGTACATGAGATATTTTGATTCAGGCATACAATGCATGATAATCAAATCAGGGTAAATGGGGTATCCATCACCTCAAGCATTTATCCTTCCTTTGTGTTACAAACAATCCAGTTATATACTCTTTTAGTTATTTTTAAATGTACAACAAATTATTGTTGAATATAGTCACTCTGTTGTACTAACAAAAACTAGGTCTTATTCATTCTATCTAACTATATCTTTGTACCCACTAACCATCCCCACTTCCCCCTCACCCCACTGCCCTTCCCAGCCTCTGGTAAGTATCATTCTACTCTCTATCTCCATGAGTTCAATTGTTTTATTTTTTTCAGTTCCCACAAATAAATGAGAATATGCCAACTTTGTCTTTCTGTGCCTGGCTTATTTCACTTAACATAATGACCACCAGTTCCATCCATGTTATTGCAAATGACAGGCTCCCATTCCTTTTTATGGATGAATAGCACTCCATTGTGTATATGTACCACATTTTCTTTATTAGGATTTCTATTTTATGTAGAACTCGAAATAGGTACTTTGTTCCCATATACTATTATTAACATCCAGGAAGTGGGTACTGTTTTGATCAAAGGAACTCAGTTACTTAATGTTGAAGATCTCAGGTCTGGAACTTCATTTTTTCTCTATTCTCTGAGAAAGCTATGAGAATGTATAAGTGAGAATGATATTCCAGAAGGCTGGAAAGATGAAATATATAAGGAACTAGATTAAGTTTCATATCAGAAGTAAATTTTCCATCATTCAGAATGTGAAGAGGGCCTCCTCTGAAAAAGTGGATCCTCCCTTACCTGGCACATATTTTAGCAGACAAGAAAACTATCTTCTAGGTATTCAGAAGAGAAATTTTTACACTGGGGGTCAGAGGGAGTCAGTGTCCTCTAAATTTATAACATATATACATAATCTTTAACCATATCATCTCTATATCATAAACAACACATCACAACACTGTTTTCAAAACATGTGATCTTTCTAACATGGTTTCCACAGGCAACTACAAATAATTTCTTTGTTTATCACTATTCTAAGGCAGGAGGATTTCAAGTTCTTGTTCAAAATGGGAAAACAAACTGAATTATTGTGCAAAGCATCTTCACTTGCTCAAAAGTATAAGGAAAAAGGTCTGTAACTTAAGTATTTCCAACAATTAATTTTATTTAAGTACCCTGGACAGCTGCTCAGGGTACAGACCAAATAGGGTGAGGCAACCTTTTGAAGTTAGGTCACTATCTATCACCAGTGACTCAAAACCAAATCAAAGATATATTTCAAACAGGTGATAAACCACTGAAGAATTAATCAGCTAACATAGAAATGAATATAATCTTGCCCCAAAATTATACCCTGTCAGATATATACATAATGGAAAGTTTTAGAAGAATATGCTTCTTTATTTATAGAGACAACTTTTCAGTCTCCGTGCCTGGAGGGATCAAGAAAGGATGTGTATAGAACTTTTATCTGTGTACCTTTGCACAAAGCTAATACACTAACAAAACTTTTAATTCTACTTATTTTGACTGATAAATGATCCCTCCAAAAAAGTTACTTGTGTGGTTATGGCCAATAAAAACTATAAACTTGAAGAGGATTCACTGAGAATTACAACTTATTATATACGAGGGAAAACATCTAAACCAAAGTTTTGTCAATCCTTTTGTTGTTGTTGTTGTTGTTGGAGTCTTGCTCTATCACCCAGGCCACAGTGCAGTGGCATGATCTTGGCTTCACTGCAGCCCCCACCTCCCGGGTTCAAGCGATTTTCCCGCCTCAGCCTCCCAAGTAGCCGAGATTGCAGGCACATGCTAACATGCCCAGCTAATTTTTTGTATTTTTAGTAGAGATGGGGTTTCACCATGTTGGCCAAGCTGGTCTTGAACTCCCGACCTCAGGTGATCCACCCACCTCAGCCTCCCAAAGTGCTGGGATTACAGGCATGAGCCACCATGCCCAGCAATCTTATTTTGTTTGATTTTGAAAAGTGATATAAAGTATTTGCACTTGGAGATTTCATTGTTGCTAAAGATCTTGGTTTATTATGATTTCCTTATTTTTTACTTTTTTCTAAAAAGGTATATTAAACAATGTAGAAGGAAAATACACTGTACATGAAGCTACCTTAGCTTTGTGTAACACAAACCCAAATTAATAGTTGCTTATATAAGACAGAGTTTGTTTCTGTCTCACGTTAATATTTAAAAGTAGATGGTTCAGGAGCCTGGGTTTCTTCTCTCTTGTTGTTCCACCATGTCAGGGGTGTTGGGCTAATCCACACAGTTGAAGATGATCAGCTACCACATCCACATCACAGGACAGAATTACCAGGAGGGAGGGAGAGAAGGGCGTGTACACTGCCCTTCAGAACATGTTTTGGGCATGACGTGTACTGCTCTCACATCTGATTGGGCAAAATCTAGTCACATGGCCACAAATGGCTGAAATGAACTGGGAAATGAAGTACATATTACAGAGTGATGTGGCCAGATAAAAATCAAGAGTTCTATTATTGTAGAATAAGACAGTTCAATTCAAAAATCCACTGAAAATTAAGAGACAAATAGAAATCCACTTAATCTGAAATGAAAATATTAGAAGTAACTCTTCACTGAAGCTTATGAGGATTAAGTTCAACAGTGTTTATTTGAAATAACCAAATTTGAAAGTATTCACCAGTAAGCAGATAAAGATGCTTCTGATTTTCAATGAAGACAAAGGGGAAGGGATATAGGAGTAAAATGTGGCAACATTTTTCCTTTTGTTAAAAGGAAGAAGATGACAAATTTCTAAGAATTCTAGTATAATAAGAAATTTTGTATTATGAGGTATGATTTTCGTTTGATTTATGATATAAAACTTAAATTCAGGCAAATGTGCACATCAATAATACTGTGGTCGTCTGTTGTTCCTTTAGCCTATATTCATAATGCAAGGGAGGGATAACAAGGATCAAGTTTATCCCATCATCATGTTTATACTTTGTGGGATTTACAGAAATGGCTTCAACCAAGCCTCCACCACACCCTTCATTGAAGGAGAGTCTGTAGGCACTTAACAGTTTGGGAAAGAGAGAACCCCCTGTTGGTGATACCAGATGTCTGACCATTTTCAGTCCAGTTTTACACAAAGACAGGCCTCAGAGTAACTCGTTTCCTCCAGTCTTCTCTATAAAAGATGCTCTTACCTTCACCCTGAGTTTATTCTGAATTTTTACCTAAACTACAGGTTTCTTTCAAAGAACATTTTGATATTACATACACTATTCTTAGCATTTGAAAGCTGCAAAGAACATAATACAAATGCCTCAGGTATTTTTTCAATAGTTGAGAAAAGTTCATCTTCTACAGGGCATGTGAAGGGTCAGGACAGGGAAAACTTGAGTGAGAGCTCCTGGATTTTAATACTGGCCAGGATCTTGGGGCAAATTGCTTAACTTCAAGACTTCCTTTCATTGATGCATAAATTTATTTTGACAAACTCTCCTTAAGCACCTACTATTTGCCAAGTATTTATTTATTTTTATTTTTTTGAGATGGAATGGAGTCTCGCTGTGTTGCCCAGGCTGGAGTGCAGTGGCACGATTTCAGCTCACTGCAACCTCTGCCTCCCGGGTTCAGGTGATTCTCGTGCCTCAGCCTCCAGAGTAGCTGGGATTACAGGTGCGCACCCCCATGCCCAGCTAATCTTTGTATTTTTAGTAGAGACGGGGTTTCACCATGTTGGCCAGGATGGTCATCTTGATCTTTTGACCTCATGATCCACCTGCCTCAGCTTCCCAAAGTATTGGGATTATAGGCGCGAGCCACCACACCTGGCTGCCAAATATTCTTTTAAGCAGCAGGGCTACAGCAGGGTATAAAACAAAGCCCCTGTTCATCAAAGCTTTCATTAGAGGTAAGAGGAGATACCAATGAACAAATATGCATAAAAGTCAGAAAAGATACCTAACAGGGTTACTATAAGGATGAAACAAGGTAAGCAATATAAAGTGTTTAGCACAGTCTCTGACATGCAAACGTACTTCCATGGAAAAGTTATTATTGGTACTATTACATGGATTTGGCTATAGAAACAACAAAAAAATTTGAATTTTTAATAATAGTCTAAACTAGCATGACTAGTCTGTATAGAAGGCATTGTTCCTATTATCTAATCTTTTTTTGTAAAAAATAAATTTTTTAAAAAAATCCCCAATTCCAATTATTGCAATGCATAATGAAACATAATCTAACATTTAATAAAATTTGTAACTTCCCCTCTCCTATTTCTCTCAGTTTTCAGTACCAAATAAATTTGTAAAAATATCATCATAAAGAATTTAATGGGTCCAGGCACGGTGGCTCACACCTGTAATCCCAGCACTTTAGGAGGCCAAGGAGGATGGATCACCTGAGGTCAGGAGTTCAAGACCAGCCTAGCCAACATGATGAAACCCCATCTCTACTAAAAATGCAAAAATTAACTGGGCATGGTTGCATGTGCCTGCAATCCCAGCTAGTTGGGAGGCCGAAGCAGGAGAATCGCTTGAACTGGGAGGCAGAGGTTGCAGTGAGCCGAGATGGCGCCATTGCACTCCAGCATGGGCAAGAAGAATGAAACTCTGTCTCAAGAAAATAAATAAATAAAATAAAATAAAACACAAAATTAGCTAGGCGTGGTGGCACGTGCCTATAATTTCAGCTACCAGGGAGGCCGAGGGAGGAGAATGGCTTTAACCCAGAAGGCGGAGGTTGCAGTGAGCTGAGCTCGGGCCACTGCACCCCAGTCTGGGCAACAGAGTGAGACTTTGTGTCAAATAATAATAATAATAATAATTAATGGTGTTGAAATGGTTAAAGAAATGAAAATGAAACAATATTTCTTGATTATCTGCTACTGTCAGACACTGTTAAGCATTCTGTACATACTCTGTTTTAAACTTCATAGCAATCCTATAAAGTACATCTTATTAAGCCTTACTTTTACAGAAAAAAACTTCATAATCTACTATTGATTCCAATAAGTATTTGAGACATTTCAAGAGTATTCAACATAGCTTATACTTTTTAGTTTCCAGTTTTTGTTTTACAAATAATTGCCCACATATACATTTTTGTAAGAAACAAAGGAATACAGTATCACCCACCAGACTGAGAAGAGAAATGACAGTTTTATCTCAATAATTATTTATTCTAAAATAAATCAGGGTTTGTAACTTCCCCTATTAAGTTAATTCAGTTATGATATAAAACAGTCATAACCCCCTAGTTCAATGAACAATGCTCATAGAAATTTGAGCTTCTTGTTTTTTCTTTTTTTTCCTAATGGGTACTGACAGCAATGGCATAGATCAGTGGTTCTCAAAGAGTGGTCCCGGGACCAGCATTATCATCATCACCTGGGAACTTGTTAGAAATGCAAATCCTCGGCCTTCCCCTATTGAATAAAACATGCTGAGAGTGGGGTCAGAAATCTGTACTTTAAAATGTTCTCCAGGTGATTATGATGTACTCCAAAGTTTGAGGGTCACTGGCATGGATACTTACTGATATAAGCAATAGGCAATGTTACAGACCATTATAATACTATTTTCTCTGAGGCAAGACTCCCTCTCCCTAGCCTACAAAATGTATGTCATCGGTTTTTTTTCCTGTGGAAAGAGAAAACAAAAAACAAAATATTTCTTTAAAGACTCAAATTTCAAGAAATTTCTAAATATCACCGTTTTGAGAGCTGCCCTGATAGTAAAACTAGAGCAAACATTTCAAAAGCAACCAAGGTCCACTTCCTGTTTTATAGTCTTCTGCTTCTAAAAGGGTAGGGAATGTATTGCAAAGACCCCAAATCCTGAAAGTACAGAAGAACAAACCAAAAGAGTGAACAGAGAGCCCTCACCAGTGTACTTTAGAGGCTTACTTTCCTACCTGGAGGGCCAGAAAGAACAGGTCCTGTTCAGTATGTACGAGGCCAGAGAGCGGGATTGGTTTGTTAAGGCTGTCACTGAGATTAGAGCTTCCCGGAGCTCCTGTCCTAACATCAAGTCAATTTCTTGCTAAACTCATTCTCATTTTAAATGGGAAAAAGATTAGACTGTTGAGTGCTTGGGGAAAAATATAAAACTGGCTGGTAGGCAAGCTTGCTTTAAAAAAAAAAATTCTCTCAGCCTTCTGAACTGAAAGATAGCTTAATAAAAGCAACGGAAAAGACTAATACCAGAGGAAGAAAAAATAAGAGGATGAGAAAAAAAGAAACTAGATCCCCCTTAAAATCAGCATTCGTTAAATACCAGTGAAAGAAAACGACTTTAAAGTTCTTACAAAGGTACTGTTGAGACAGAGGAAGAGACTAACAAATAATTTGAGTAATATTTTGAGACTTTAACTCCAGAATGATGTAGGAAACAGGAGCTAAGGATGCAAAAATACGCTTACCATTAAAAGAGGCCATAATTCTCACATGAACACTTGCCCTCCCATGGTGCAGATGCCCTTCTCACCATGCAATCGGAAACTGTCCTGAAAGAGACCTGTTGCATGATGTAACTGGAAGACAGCAAAAATGATTACATTTTATTTTCTTACAAATGTGAAAAATAGTAAAGAAAGGGCTCCTGGAGGTTAACTTATCACCCCAGTCTGTTCAGGAGACAGGAGTGCAAGAGGATTTGGGGAGAAGGTTTTTTAGACCAGACATAAAGCTGAGATTTATGAAAGGCAAATGGGGAGGATACAGAATTGAGCAAAGAGACTCTCAGACGCTGGAAAAGTCGGGAGTTATATAGTGTATTAAAGGAATCCCCCCATGCGTGGCAGAAGTGGCTGGCCCTGGCACTCCCATCATGTTCATTGTTTGGGGACCATCAGGAAAGAGTGTGGCCTTGGTTCAAAGTTGTAACATACTCCAAAGACACTGCTTCAGAAAGCTGTCAACCCTCTGGACTCCTCACAGCTGAGTAGCAGGTTCTTTCTTAAGGAGAGATGCATCCATCACATCTCCCTGGCGGCCACAGGCCATTCCAGTGCCATTTGAATCTACTTCTCTGTAAACACTCAGGGGCAGCCCTGCAGGCTTCTCAAGGCATGTTCTTCCGAAGGCAGTCCTTCTTGCAACTGATATTCACTTCCCTTCTCCTCTCCATTCTCCTTGGCCTCCCTTATCATCTCCATTGGTTTTGATGGTTTTTGAAAAAGTGTGTATTTCTCTTTTGCAGATGACTTGGATTTGTTTCAAAATCCCAGGGGCCTGCATTGAGATTCTCCAACTGGGCTTTTCCCTAAATACCAATGTATCCTTTACCACCACTAAACAAAATCATAGGGTCTGCCTGATCATGTGGTCTGAGCAGCGGGGCTGCTTGAACATGAAGTGTGCACCTGATACCTGTCACCTGATACTTCAGCTGAGGGAGTATTGCTAGGTATGGAATGTGTTGTCTACAGAACCCAAAGCAGCTTACCAAGCACTGTGCTCCTTTCTTTCCTGTAGGGTATACAAGATGTCACAATTTGTTTTTTGTTTGTTTATTTGTTTTTTATTTTAGAGGGGATGCCTCAGCATGTCTCTGACTGCTGGGCCCCTAAAAACTTTACCCAGGTGACAGTCCCCTGAATCTTCAAAGGGTTGATTTCCTTTCCTCTGTAGTACACGTGCCTTAATCAATCTGTCTGATCAGCATAGTATCATCAATGCAATGGATAAACATGATATTCTGAGGGCTCTTCAGATGGTTCATATCACTTAGGACTCTGTTATGGCAGAGTTAACATAGCCCTGGGGCATAACTGTGAATGCATTCTGCTCTCCATATCATATAGATGTGGACTTTTTCTGTTCCCCTTTCTTGATGAGAATCAAAAGTAGCATATTTGCTAAATCAAAGCCTACATATCACGTACCTGAGGTCCTTGCCAGGGTGAAATCCTATATTCCAAGAGAGTGCCCCTAAGTCCATAAACTCTCCTTCATCCAATCTTATGTTCTGGTCTCCTTTGTCAAGCACCCTCAAAATCCAATCCCAGTACTTTCCCAGCTTCTGCTGGTAGATGCTGACTAATTTTTGTAGCAACTTTTAGACACAATTGCTGTCTCTGTGATCAGGCCAGCACAGATGTGGGTTATGCTGCAACTTAATCCTAGGTATCAACATGCAGCCAGAAGCACAGATAAACCCTGAGTGGACACCCCTGATGCCTTGCTGGGAAGAAGCCCTTCCAGTGTCTCCTCACATGCAGAGAGCTCTAGCTCTTAACAGGAATGCATGGGTTCCCCACACAGGCTCTGAGGAATCTGGGAAACCAAACTCTTTAAGGATATCAACTCAGATGTCCCTATCCAATATTCAAGCTTCCTCATATTCCCAACTCGTGCTCGATTATTAGTCCTGCCTCTACTAAGCATCTCATCATCTCTGAAGCTCAGTGATTCTGAGCCCTGAGGTTGTTTTCCAGGTTTTTCTGAAGGTAAAGCCTGCTTTTTAAGCTGCCAAAGAGGCCCCCTGGACCTCTCACTGAGTTTTCAGTTTGTTAACTGCCCTTAGCTTTTCATTATTCTTCTGCAGGGTTTCAATTCAATCTAATAACAGCAAACCAACTTAATTGTCCTTATATGCATTATTCTCCTGTCATCTCCTACTCAGCCTTGTTCAAAGTCCTGAATCATTATAGCAAGTATGATGTTCCCTTCCACTGCAACGTTGTCCTAGGTCACTGCTTGTGAAGGTTTAAGCAGTGGGGTCAGCACCTCGTGCTAGGAACTATGTGTGCTCTGTTTACCACCCACAACGGGGTCCTCATTGCTAGATGCCGAATGACCCAGCCTGACAGCCCATTTTACCACCAGTGTAGGTCACCCAGGAGGTAAATGCTGAGACAGAGCCAGGAATGCACAAGGTTTACTAGGAGGTAACACCTGTGAAAGATACAGGGCAAGAAAGTGGGATTAGACAGGGAAAGCTTTCAGACACACTTGAAAGTGTGTAAGAAAATGGGAGGAAGCAAATTGGAGAGCCTCACACTGCCATGCAGACCTAACCAATTCTTGGCCAACCCAATGGGAAGCTTCCAATCAAAGACTGCCCATAGAGGAGCACAGCATTGGGCAGAACTATCAGGCCCTAGAACCCTGCCATGCTCAGTCATGAGGACGTGGCTGTGCGGGAAGAGTAGGATCTGAGCTAGGGTGCTCTGGTGGATCCTGAAGTCACTGCAGATGGAGATCAGCAATTTGCAATCTGAGTGTCACACTTCCATAGCTGCCACAGTTATTTAATGAACAAATGTTTATTTTTCACTTCAGAAAACAGTGATGGGGTCAGGCTTGGTGGCTCACGCCTGTAATCCCAGCACTTTGGGAGGCTGAGATGGGTGGATCACTAAAGGTCAGGAGTTGTGGGCCAGCCTGGCCAACATGGTGAAACCCCATCTCTACTAAAAATTATCCCGGCGTGATGTCGGGTGCCTGTAGTCCCAGTTACTAGGGAGGCTGAGGCAGGAGAATTGCCTGAAGCTGGGAGGTAGAGGTAGCAGTGAGCCGAGACCATACCATTGCACTCCAGCCTGGGTGACAGAGCAAGACTCCATCTCAAAAAAAAAAAAAAAGATGAGGCAAGCCAAGAGTTACAAAGACCAGCACATGGAGAGGACCTGCCTGAGAATGAAACCAGGTGAAAGGAAAGCAGCATGGAGGAGAAGAACTTGAGGATCTGGATTTTGAGGACACATTTGGAGCCCTTTGATCCCTCCAGACTTCAGAAATCTAGATCTACTCCAGGACTTTTCAGTTATGTGAGCCAATAAAGTGTTTATTTGGCTTAAGTCTGTTTGAGATGGGTTTACTTTTAACTAGAAGATTCTTAAGTCAAAACTGGTAGAGAAAGGGCTGAGTCTGGAACAGTGGTATGTTATAAGGCATAATCCTCTTTAATACGGGTCCAGAGAAGAGTCATTTCATATTAGAGTTGGAAAAGACCTTACACAGCCCTAGGTCCAGCCCAATCCCTTTAAACAAGAGTCAGTGAAAGCTGAGTGACTTGTCTAAGGTCACAAAGCCACTTGGTAGCAAGGCACATTTTGATTTTAAGTCTGCAGGTTTCTGGGCCACAGTTATTTTCACTGTAAAACATTATGTCCCTTGAGAGAAAGAGGGAGATTACACAATGTTTAGATTCACAGAACTCATAAAAAGTGGGAAAAAAAAAATTACAAACAATAGCAGCCAGCTAATGCTAATTTAGTATTAATGCCAGTAATCCTGGATAATGTGGCTATTGAAGAATAGTTACTAATGCAGGCTTCGTACTGTAATTTAGCATTATTCAAGTAAGAACAAAATCAAAATACACACTTTTGAACAAAGTATGAAAAATATTTAATCCTTATGTTCTTTTTGCAACTTGTCTGAAAGTGTTTCTTCCCTTTGTTCAGCTTATTTCTATTCTTTAGAACTTATTGATAAAATCTGGAATGTTGTAAGAGTAAAACCATTTGGAAAATTAAAATTAACTTTTTCTAGTGCATTGTTATTTTCTTAATTATTGCAAAGCACTTCAGGGAGGCTTTTCTGTCTTAATAGTGCCACTATCTTGTTTTTTATAAAGTATTCTTATAACAGCATTTAAAAAAATCAGCCTTCCTAGATTTTAAAGGTTAAATTAAAAGCTAAATTTTTGAATGATGACTGTGTCCACAGAAAATACCTTAAGGAAAAGGTGAAGAATTTATACATTTATGAGTAATTGATACCTTTACAATTTTTTTATTTTCTATAAAAGGGCTTATGAATCATTTGGGGCTTTACATTTCAGGGAAGATTTATTTGTAGGTTTCCATTTGTTTTACCCAGGCTTTTTATATATGTGTGTGTGTGTGTGTGTGTGTGTGTGTGTGTGTGTGTGTGTACATATATATATATATATATATATGTTTTAAATTTTTTGAGATGGACTGTCCCTCTGTTGCCCAGGCTGGAGTGCGGTGGTGAGATCTTGGCTCACTGCAACCTCCGCCTCCTGGGTTCAAGCAATTCTCCTGCCTCAGCCTCCCAGTGAGTTGGGATTACAGGCACCCACCACCACACCTGGCAAATTTTTGTATTTTTAGTAGAGACAGGGTTTCACCATGTTGGTCAGGCTGGTCTCGAATTCCTGACCTTGTGATCTGCCTGCCTCAGCCTCCCCAAGTGCTGGGATTACAGGTGTGAGCCACTGTGCCTGGCCCAGGCATTATATTTTTAACATTATTTCTAATTTTTAAATGTACATGACATTTTTTTAATATACGAGATTTGGGGGGGCATTTTTCAGACTTCTCTAAAAGCAACATTATGATAAATCACACCTCACTCCTGCATAATGAGCTTAGCGCATCAATTTTACACACTGTGGAATGGAAATAGGAGCAGGCAAAGGCTGAAGAGTGGCAATGAAGAGAGTGCACACCCTGATGCACACTCCATTTGGAACTCTCTGTGCTTCTACGTTTTAAAATAAATTTGATTTCAGGAATTTTGTCTATAATCTTTTATTCAAAGCCTATGGTTCAGTCTCACTGTATCCCAGCAAATCTTCATATTCATGGACATCATAATTGCAAAGAGATGGCACTTTAAAGTATGTACATAAGTACTATCACTGCAAACACCTAGTCAAAAAATACTGATAAGCAAAGAAACAAAACTTGATCATATTAATAAGAAACGAGAAAAGTAGTATATTCATATTCCACTATGAAGAAAGCCTGTGTTTGCCTCCTTGGCTACAATAAATTCTTTTATACATTCAATAAATATCCATTGGGCATCTATGTTAAATACTGAAGATATGAACGGACTCAATCCTCACTCACCCCTGAGGACCTTGAAGAAGCAGGGAGGCTAGACACGTAAACTAACATCTAGGGGACCATGCAGCCAGGAGGCCCCAGAACTTAGTGGTGATTGACGTGAAAACGGATGAGAAGGTGAATGTGACTTGGACAAATGGAAGGGAGGACAGAAGCAGCCTTCACAGAGGAGAAAATCAGTTGCAGTTTCACAGGCGTGGAAGCAAAGAGCATTCTAGATCAGTCGTTTCTAGTAGGTGAGTGGGAGCACGTGTGTCCGCCTCATGCAGGGAATGGAGCACAATCAGAGCAGTCGGGGTCGTGGTGGGCAGCAGAGGTGAAGCAACACAGCAAAATGAGCAACAAGAAATTAGACTCAGGTTTGCGAGCTTAGCAGGAGGTGTATTTTAAAGACTTGAAAGCCAGATCATGGAATGTGGATTTTATCTCACATACATCTGTTAACTGAAAGTAATGCACAAGAATGTTCATGGCCACACTATGCAAGCCCCAAACTGGAAATTTCCCAAAAGCCCGTCAACAGTAGAATGGATACATCAATCAGAGTACATTCATGATAGAATGAGAAAAAAAAGGAACACTTCATACAATATGGCTAAATCTCAACGACGAAAGAAGTCACACAAAATAGTACATATATAAAGTTTCAATTTACAGAAATAGTTTCAAAACGGACAAGATTACACTATGCTGTTAGGGGACAGGAAGGGGTTATTTCAATGTGGAAGAATGAATAGCTTCAGGGGTGCTGACAATATTCTGTTTCTTGATTTGGGTGCTGATTTTACAAGTATAATTTGTAAAAATTCATGGAGCTCTATACCTAGGTTTTTTTTTTTTTTTTTTGCGTGTACATGATACTTTAATGAAAGGTTTTAAAAAATCTTCCCAGTGTCTAACATATGAGTAACATTCTGTATGAGTCAATGTTTTTAGATATATCTATGTGTTTACCTTCCAGGCATCCATCTACCTTTCAGATTAGGTTAGCATGCCTTTCTGATTAGGACAGTCCTTTCTGTACAATCAGTGATTTGTTGCAATGTGGAAAAGCATGCAGGTTTTTTCTCACTGGTTGTGACTGGCAATGCTTCCTAGTGGACAAGTGCTGAACTGGGACACCGTACAGTGTTTGCAGTGAGCTATGTGAAAACGCTCTGGTTAGGGCCTTTGCATGTGAAACTTGCTTAACATATACCAGCTCAGGGGCTAGGAAAAATCTGTCCCTGAACATCAAAACATTAAGACCGTAACCAACTAGGCTTTTGAATGAACTGGCAATTAAATCATTCTTAAGAGTTGATTTGAAAGCACTTTATAAACAAATACACCCCATGCCCTGATCCTCCTTGTACACTGTATTTTATTTTCATCATAATTTACATTACAGAAAATTAATGTTGATTCTACTGTAAATGATGCTTTCTGATCATTGTAACCTGGCAGAAGTTGTCCTATTGATTAGATTGCCATGCTAAAAATAACATGCAGTTTTACAAATTAAAATATCGAGTCAGGAAAACCAATACTTAAAATTAGATGGTTTTTAAAAGTTTAACACTGTTGGACGTTTAAATCCATGAAAACTAGGGAAAGAAGTGTTTTTAAAATTTCATATATTGCATTTTCGTGATGATATTTAAAAAATCCGGGTTTTTAACTGAATTTTCTTGAGGTATTTAACATGTTTTATTTTAATTTTAGTTTGTGTAAAATTAACAAACCAAGATTGGAAACTTATTTGTCAAACTTGAAAGAATGCTTAACATTTGTTAGGTGAATTAAGATTCATGGATTGAATATAATAGTACCTAAATCTTCTAATTCGTGAGCCCATTTTCTTTGTCCAAATTAAAGTAAAAAAGGATTTTAGGTTTGAAATCCAACATGATTTCTTTCGTTATGCTGCTTTATATTTAAAAATCATCTCTAGGTACGGGGAACCCTCCTGAAAAAGCATAATTTCAAGTTTCTTGTAGGAGATAAATAATTTAAATGCAATATATCAAAGAAAGTGGACAATTAGTGGTGACAGAGGTAGTTGCACAATAACCCACAGAGAGGAAAACTAACACAAGAAAGATAAGAAATGTGAATACCCGTTTGCTTAAAAGAAGTTTTAATATGGTCGCTTCCTGCTGGCTGTGAGTCTTCCTCTCGAATGCATATTATACACACATTCTGTACGAAACATTCTGTTATCAAGCTGTCCTCATGTTCAGGGGTCAGTGGACTGGCCTGGAGGCTGGGATTTACAGGTACCTGGATACGGCTTTCTACTTAAATTTGAAGAAACCCTTTGGTCGCCTGCATCTGACTGTCCTCTAACTTCTGACTTGGTGAGGACTAGTGTTACCCCTGCCTCTTCCCACACCATTTCTCCTTCGCCTTCTCCTTCTCTTTATTCACCCCATGGTTAGAGTCCTTATGAGACATTTTTGTTTCAAGCCTTTGTTTCACAACAAAACTTATTATGTTATTTTCTCTTTTTTTAATTTTTGGATTTCCCCAAATAAATAACACCCTTCACCAGCTCCCTACCATTGTCTGACAGAAGAACACTAATTCAGAGAAGAAAAAAATGTTAATGTAAAAATTACAACTTTTAGAAGCAACCATTCATTTTCAGTGTTAGAGAAAATGTGGAGGAAATGCAAGTCTTACTAAATAGGAAACTGCAGTGCTAAAAAGGAAAGTGATCAGCAGTTTAAAGTTTCAAGGCAAATAACCACCAGTACCAGAAAATAATGGCTAAATAAAGGTTAAAAAAGAAGATGATAGATATGCTGATCAAAAACTATCTCAGAAATGAGCTTCCCTTGAACATTAAATGGAAAAATCCAGGGTTGGGATTGCCAACTGTTTACAAAGAAAAGATTATTCAGAAAGACTACGTGACCTAAACAATAACATCTTTCACATTCTTCTGGGAAGATTGGTAGATAATATGAAATTTAAACTAACATTTGGACTTTGTCCATTTTGTGCACGGTGAAGATATCTTTGGCAAGCTATTTAAAATATTTTCCTATCAGTTTGTCATTCCAAAATATGGTGAAAGCACACTTCTGCAGTTGTATTCTGTGGTATGAAGGAAAAAAGTCAAAGGCAGAGGCCACTTTACCTTTTATAGAGATAAATAACAATTCTTTGTATCTATTTTGCATTATTTGCACCCTCTAATATATGCAAGATACAATGTGAAGAAATTCTTTGCAAGAGCAAAATCATCACCCAAACTTGGGCAAGTTACTTAACCCCTCCCTCCAAAACCACACTATGCTTTAGTTTTCCAATCTAAAAAATGGAGATAATAGGGGTACCTATTCCTTGAGTTACTATGAGGATTTGATGAGTTGATACCTAAAAACTACTTAGGACAGTGTACGCCCATAGTGTCAAAAATAAAGAGAAAAAAACATAAGACAGTGAGATGATACTGTTTATAAGACTACAAATTATCAAAACATTTATAACTGCTAGAAAAACTAAAAAGAAGGTGTGACAGGCCATAGGAGGCCTGCAAAGCCTAAACTATTTACCATCTGGCCCTTTACAAGAGTGTTTACCAACCCCTGCTCCAAAAGATCATCTTGACCACAATAGATATGTTGATTAAGTGTAAGTGAGTAATATATATGGAAAACCACCAATATTTAGATTTTCTCTGGGGTTACATAGCATTTACTAAGATTAAAAATTGATTCTATAACCAGATTACAGTTTCTTCCATAACTTCAAATGTTACCAAAGTATTTATCAAAGGAAATCATTCTGAGGTATGTCTGACATCTGATGCCAACAAATTGTTAGTCAGGGATTTTTTTGTTTTGTGTTGAAGTCTGGCCTATGAACATAATCACCAGGAGCTAGCAGAGATGCAGAGAAGCTTCGAGAACATTATTGTGAAATTAACCTCATTCGGGCTGCACAGCTCCAGGGGAACCAGCCATGTTGTATTCCATGTATATGAGTTATGCTTAGCAGCAGACTTCTGAGCAGTAGACAAGATGAACCAAACCCCTGAATTGTGCAACCCAGTAGCACTGACCTCAGCTCCATTTTCAATGGAAACAATTTGGTATATGAGGACAATAATTTAGACAATGTGTTTTTATTTTAGCAGACTAACAAACTCAGCCTTGATATCTTCTTATCAAGAAAGAGAAATATAGGTTGGATGTTAATATCATGATTTCTGCAGATTGAATGATTTTTTCCAAAGATTTAAAGATCATGGACCCAGGGATGGATGCCAACTGGTTGGGGGTCAGGATGGTAGGACAAGTGGCTTACCATAAAATTATTATCTTGGTCTAGGAAAGTTTAGCTAAGTTTTAATCCATGATCTAAATGAGCACATAGACACCATGATTATCAAATTTGCTTATGACGTAAAACTGGGAGGACTAGAGAATACTAGGCATGGTTGCCACATGAAAATTTTAACAAAGAACCAAAAGTAAGCAAACAATCATAACAGAATTTTTTTTTTTTTTTGAGACAGAGTCTTGCTCTGTCTCCCACGTTGGAGTGCGTGCAGTGGTGCTATCTCAGTTCACTGCAACCTCCACCTCCCAGGTTCAAGCAATTCTCCTGCCTCAGCCTCCCAAGTAGCTGTGACTACAGGCACGCACCACATGCCTGGCTAATTTTCTGTATTTTTAGTAGAGACGGGATTTCCCCATATTGGCCAGGCTGGTCTCCAACTCCTGACCTCAAGCAATCTGTCCGCCTTGGCCTCCCAACTGCTAGAATTAGAGGTGTGAGCCACTGCGGCTGGCCTCGTAAAAGAAATTGATCCTTTGCATCAGGGAACCTGTTAAATCATGGCTTTCTCAATATTGATATGTGTAACCGATGTTTTAACCTAACTGTATTTAGGCTTCAAGAGACTCAAGGAATATTAAGAGACTAGGGTAAATATAGAGAAAAATAGCCCTAGATATTTGACATTTTTTATTGAGTTTAATATATCTTTTTCCAGAGGTGAGGTTGTAAGGCAGGACTTAAAATCCCTAGTTATAAAAACTAAAGGGCCACATGCCAGATTTAGTGCATAGATAGGTTTCATTTACCACCCTCCACGTAGTATCTTATTTAACCTTTTTAATTAGTTGCTCAATTGAAAAATCCCATGATTTCACATAAACATTGGATTTTCAGCTTCTCTTGAGTCACAGAAGCGCTGGTGACACGGGCCCCTGATTCCCCTGGGAGCATGCCACTGGGGTAGCATAGCACTCACTCTCCTGTGGCCAGGCCTGCACCCATCGGGTCCCCATAGCCCCTACCACTCCCTACTGTATTACACCTGGCCTGCTTTCATCATTTCTCTATGTGCCTGGTCTCTAGGCATTTAAATTTGTGATTCCTGTAAAATTCAATTTTCCTGAAAAAAATGGAATTGGACTCCAAATACAGTTGGTGCCCTTGAGAGGAGCTGAGCTTCCTGTCTTGGAGGGCAGTATTGTTGAGGAATACGATGTGGATGTTAGAGAAGAGTCCTGCATGGGGCTAGAGGTTAGACTGGATCAATGTTTATCAAATTCCATTACATTTGTTTCATTTTATTTTTTGAGGTGGGGTCTTTCTCTGTCACTGAGGCTGGAGTTCAGTGGCCTGATCATGGCTTACTGCAGCCTTAAAGTCTGGACCCAGGCAGCCCTCCTACCTCATCCTCTGGGGTAGATAGGATTATAGGTGCAAGCCACTACACCTGGCTCTCAAATTTCTTTTTAAAAGAAAAGAGGCTTGCAATATTGTTTGCTTAAATTATTTCTGCTTTAATGACTCTTAAACATTCATAAACATACAACCCGTAACATTCTTGTTTTAGCTTTTTAATATAAATTCCAAATATTTAAATCAAATTTCAAAATTATTGCTGTCAAACAGCTCTATAAACTTTTTAAAAAGTCAGATCTTATGTTTTTAGATACTTATATTGTCATGTCTTAATTCAAGCATTTATGATGTGTAGACAAAGGCTGTATTTGTGATTTTATCATCGACATAGTTTTGAATGAACACTTAGGCACTGTGCTTAGTTGGGACTGTAAATTTAGGGATGAACCCCACAGTCCAAGACTCAAACGAAGCTCGGTCATTCACAACCAACATTCAGTGAAAAATAAGATAATCTTCATCATGCCAATTCATTCCAATTATGAATTCCAAAGTGCTGGTTTATACTATTTGAGATTCAGCTGCGCATGTGTAGGTTTCTCTTTCAAACGGAAAGCTCTGACTCATTGAAATGAAGTCAAAGGATATTCATAGTAAGTGCTTAATAAGTGGCCACCGTCGTAGGGACTATACAAGATATATAAGATAAGTCTCTGCTCCTAAGGAGCAGACTCCCTCATTAAAGAGAAGCCACAAAAACAAAGAATTCATGAATAATAAAAATAGTGCATAGTCTAATGTACTCCAGACTACATATATGATCAACGTTTGGAGAAGGGAAGGATGAACACAAACTGATGTAATTTGTGGAGAATGAGTAGAATGTGGATGATCCAAAGGAAGGGCAGAAATGTTCCAAGTAATGGACACAGCGTGTGCTAAGAAACATACTCCTCCTACTTGATGGAGACGTGCAAGGCGCATGTGGGTGTGTGGGGAGCTGGTTACAGAGGTCCTGAACACTATACAAGGTTGCATCCTTGAGCACTGCCTTAGTGATTGATGAAAGAGATGATATGAGGTAATAAATGTGATGGCATCTCGAAGACCAGCACGGAGGCCAGAGCTCTGATTCAGGTGGGCACGAGAGGACTCCTCCAGGAGGGCACAGAAGGGAAAATACGATTTGTTTCCATACGTGGATGTGTTGTGGGGGGCCATGGATTGGTGTAGTATGATGGTGACACATCCAAGAGAAATGCCATTTAAAGTGTAGAGGACTGTGAATGTGCTGACAGAGATAGCTGAATAACGAGCTCACAGTAGATCTGTTGCATTTCATTTGATATCATGGCCTTAAAGGGTAGAATTTGCTCCATGAAAAATGGGCTCATTTTCCCTCAGAGATAGATGCAAAGAGAGTTTGGGTAAGGCTACAAAGTTTGAGATGAAAATCAGAGAAGTTGAGGTGGCTTACGTGATAATGTCACTATTTTTTTTTTCAATGAAGTAGAAATAAAGGGCTTCTACTGAGAATGAGTACATAAGATTAAGGGTTGAAGTTTAGGGAATGCAGGAAAGGCAAGCAAGGAACCCACTAGTACAGGGATTCGAAAACACATAAATAAGATGATTGTTTAAGCAGAGAGGAAACAGTGTGAATTTGTAGCTGAGTGTGGTATCACGGTTTTGAGAATTTTCCCCAGCACCTTGAGAATAACCAAGGACACAGAACCAAGAATACAGACAGTAGGAAAAAGTGGTATAGGATTTTAAGGTAATATGTGTATATTATTCACATGGTTGTTCATTTCACAAAGTCCAAACTAGGTATGAAAGCAAATCAAATGAGAGTTGCTAGGACGTGGGCTGGGAAGAAGGGAAGCATCAGAGGGCACAGAACAAGGAGAAGAGCAGAGGGGACAAGGAAGGAAAATGTTGTGTACCAAAATAATCATTATAAATTCCTGTGTTCAAGCTTTATAAGTACGGAAGCCCTGGGTGATTCTGTTACCACAGGTAAGGCTGTGTCGAAAGTCAGTGAAGTTGGGAGATGACTAAGAAGATGAGAAATTGTGATGCCAGGGAGTTACATGGTCATCACTGTGTATACCGAAGCCACGGAAAACAGTGACAGAGCCCAGGTTATAGAGAAGGTGGAGGCTTTAGTACCACGATCATTGAGGAAGTTGGAACAGCATCTTGGAACCTGAGGTGAGGGAGAGAGTGGTTTAGGGAGATGTCATGGATTCCAGAAAATGATTGTTGGCTGGGTAACAATTGTTACAGGGGATTGGTTGCCTCTTGTATAGGACACTTCATGTGCCTCTCTTCATATCCTCTTGAGCAACTGCTTACTGCAAGAATTGCTGCAGCAACCAGCTTCAAATAAATGTAAGCAGACAGCATCTCAGCTCAACTACACCACTCGGCTCTTGTGTTCTGTTCCAGAGCTTTTCTGATGATGCACTGATGTGGCACTCACTTATGCGTGATCTAAAAACCGGGAATTAAGACTGATTGGAACAACACTTGACCAACACTTAGCTGGCGGATAAGCACTTCCCTCTTCCATCCCTTAGGCAAACAATGGAGATGCTTTCTTTAAGGTTCCTCGGAGCATCCCGGACGGATTGCACTGCAGCTGTCCATCGCAGTGATCAAGTAGATAACCCATCTTTGTATTGGCTTTCCCTCCTTCCTGAGTCACTCTTCCAGTTCCCCACCCTGTGCTCTGGATCGCTTCCTAAAATATCCTACCAGAATGCAAGCCCTTGTTGCAGACCTGCTATCTTGGAGAAACCCAAGAACCCTTATCTGTAAATGAAACCATTGAGCGAGTAATAAGGAAGGTTTCATGGTCAAGTAAAAGCCAACTTTCAGTTAAGCAGAGGAGAAAGGAGCCCTGAAAGAGAGGAGGTTTTTACAGAACACAAGTGTCAGACAAATCCTCCTGGAACGGGTGGAAAGTCAGAGCAAGAGCAGGGCTGACAGAGACGAAAGCATAAGAGGAAAAAGAGAAAGGTTAAATATGAATTGTATACATTAAATAAGCCCCTCTGCATCAGAAAATAAATGTACTAATAATCATGATGGGCACGTTTTAGACAGTTGTATTTATTGCTGTAGCTTTGTATTTGCCTTCATTTGTTCCACCCCAGGCAGGACATCAGACAGTCTCGCCTTGTTGCATATCTCCCTTTCTTGCCACTGCTGATGTCATCCTGTATCTAGACCTTACCATCACTTAGAGTCACATTCATGTCTTTTGTTTTTTTCTTGGTGTCTAATTTACTATAGTTTTACTGAACTCGCTTTTCTCTAAATGGGATACATGGTCAATTCATCTAAGAAAAAGTGTCAAGAAACGAAACATAAGTACCCACAATAATACCATGTAGTATCCACTGGGGAACATTTTTAAATATACATTTATATATAATTATATAATTTTAAAAAATACTGTGTATTTTTTAAAGACATGCAATACTGACACAATGATACATTCCCCTGGGAAAATATTTTTGAATATCACTACCAAATTTTACCATATTTTTTGAACTTTCAAATTTTGAAATAAGAAATCAAGTTATTTTGAGTCCTATTTATTCTGAGCTGAAGATGGTCACTTTCAGACATTTTGATTTAAAATTTTAGGTCATCAGAGGCATCGGTAATGAGTTGAAAGGAAAAAGCTGTTGCTACTTCCTGAATCTGCTGAGTCATAAGCCATATGTATACACTGGTCCTGTCAAACCTATATCAGCCTGCAGGCCTGGAAGAGGGCCCCACCTGTTTAGTATTCAACTGAACCTTGAATTGTTATTGCTTAGAAATAATTCACAAAGGAGACACATTGGGTTTGGAAAAATAGAAAACTGAGATCAAGAGTCATTAGCTCCCTATCTCCTGCCAGTCTTTCACACAATTATTTAGGTTTTTTTCCTCCTGTACCACTCACCCTAGACTTAAGCCATTTATGTTTAAAGTTCCATTATTGGAACACTAAGCTTGTGGGAGTTACTTATATCCTACTCCTCAAGGTCATAGCCAAGGTCTGATTTTTCACACAAAATTTCACAACCTGCAGCATAAATGGGTTAAACCTCTTCCTAGATGAGACTTATTCCACATGATATTATTGATATAATATTATTGATATTATTAATATTATTCCACATGATAATATAAATTATTCCACATGATAATATTACTGATAAAACTGATTTACATTTGTAGGTCTCGTGCCCATAGTAATACTAGGTCTGGTCTTTCTAATGGAAAGCAAGGTTTTGATTTGTCATGTCCATCACCCCCTCCTCTTACAGCCCACATTTATGTACACAGAATCATCTCACTTTCACAGCCATGGCTTAATTAGTACACAGAGCTTTGAGAAGTCATCTCCTTTACCTGGGTTCTATCAATTATTTCTGCTATTCATTTTTTAATTCCTCCTCCTTTATCTCTCACCTCTCATTGATGAGGTTTTATAAGGTATTTTTTTCTTAAAGATAATTCATCATTCCATCATCACAGTTAGTGGTGTCAGTTTAAGTCATGAATTTCAAAGCACAAGTCAACAAAATGTAATCCTAACCATCCAACAGGCTCTAATCCTCAGAAACAGTTTTGTTAGGGGTCCTCCATCCTTCCTTGAATAGGTAAGCTCTCCAAAAGCTACTCGGTCATAGCAATACTAATTATCAAGATTAAAATGTATTTATTAAGCATGTATGCCTAAGCCATATATAGAACAAGTTAGTTTAGGGCTCACTAGGACGTAGAAATCTAAGATTGCCCATGAATAGCTAGTTGGAGGGAAACGGTATTTTACTAACATTTATTTATGTGAAATGTGTAATGCAGTAGACTTGGGCTGTTTTCCAAGGCCAACATGTTGACTTTTTGTTAGGAGGGTGGAATCACCCCTACTCCATAGTCAATTCATGGGATATCATTGGAATTGTCCATTCTCCACACCTCCCAAACCACACAAACACAAGCTCACACACACTTACATATATACTCACTCATCTGGGGGCTGGAGAAGGAGGAATTCGACTCTAGCCTGGCCGTTCAGAGCATTCTACCCACTGGCCGTGGAAATTGTCTTTGGGATTGGGATGTGATACAATTTAGTCCAATGGGGACTCATTGTGGGAGTGTTGTCTTTCCAAAGAAGTCCTGAGAAGATGTCATAAAAACATAGAATCACTCATGGCTGTCTTGTCACCTCTAGGAGTCTGCCTGAAAGGAGCAACATAGAGGAAAACAAATCCAGAAGATGGACAGAGAAATCAAGACCTGATGATATCCTCCAAAAGCTAGCAGATGGTTATATTTTATTGAAGCCAGTTCTACCCTCATACTTTCCAGTTATATGAGTCAATATATGTCCGTTTTTGTTTAAACCAGTTTGATTTGGATACCTGTCGCTTGCAAGTGAAGAAGTCCTTACTAATGTATGTAGCTGGCCAAATAATAAGTTTTACCAGCATTTTGTATCAAATCTTTTGCACTTCAGGGCTTCTTAATGTGAAAACTATATCAGTCACTTTGAATTACCTGTGGTGCTTACAAAATGCAGATTCTTATGCTATAACCCGCATATCTCATCAGAATCTATAAAGGTGAGGCTCAGGGCCCTCACATTTGACAAGCTAACTCTGGTGATTTTATGCATACTACAATTTGAAAACCACTGCAGAAGTCATGACTATAGCAACTCAGATCCAGTAGTTTTTTTTTTTAAACAAAGCGACCTGTAAGTTCAAACAACAATTCTTTTCAAATAATTGATCATCAGATTTTTAAATGTCACCATTGATGTAGACAGAAAACAAGCTAAATACTCAAGGGTATATGTGAAGGAACTGTAGTGGGACTTACATATTTAAATAACTGCAGAAGTTCCTGACTACATTTTTACCTGTAATCTAAGTGGTCATTAGGAGAAACACACTTCTACTAGATACAAGGCTCAGGAACACTGGCAGATAAGGTAGGAGGGAAAAATTAAGTTTACCTTTAAAAGACACCAGAATCAAGGGAGACCGCAGTGGAGACAAATGACCATGCTGTGCCTTTGTTCTTTCCAATGTTGAATAAACTATATCTCTCCAATGTGGCATGAATTCCCCATACGTGAATAATTCTTCATTTCCCAAAGAGCATCAGTACAAGAAAATATCCTTCCTTTTTGAGGACCCCATGGATCCTTCTGCTTCTCTGGATCTTTTCTGTTATGTTTCAATACAGATGTGTTTAATTAGCTCAGTTTTGGGACCAGACATTTTGAAACTCAAGGAATTCACTTTCAAACCAGTGTAGAAGGAAATGGAATATGTGGAGCAAAATCAACATGACTCTTGTCAGCGAGTCAATAGATAACTATATTGTGATATGTACTGAGCAAAAAAACAAGAGAAACAACTATACTAATGAATCTAAAAAACTCAGACTAAGTAAAATAATCCAAACACAATACAGTACATAAATTATGAGTCCTCTATGAAATTCTGGGAAGGTCAAAAGTACAATGAGAGAAAGCAGGTCACTGGTTACTCGGATCTGGGATTTAGGAGAAGGCATCCGCCATAAAGAGGCACAAGGGAACATTTTAAAGGAATGGGATTGTTCCATCTCTTGATTGGGGAAGTGGTTTCATCAATGTGTATAATTACGGAAATGTATTAAATTATATACCTCGAATGAGTGAATTGTATTATATGTGTAAATTATACTTCATGAAAAGTATTATTACAAAGTGAAATTTAGATGGAGTGAGAACAGACTTTTTTTTTTTTTTTTTTTTTTTTTGAGACAGAGTCTCACCCTGTCGCCCAGGCTGAAGGGCAGTGGTGCGATCTCAGCTCCCTGCAGCCTCCACCACCCTGGTTCAAGCGATTCTCCCAGCTCACTGCAGCCTCTGCTGCCTGAGTTCAAGCGATTCTCCTGCCTCAGCCTCCGGAGTAGTTGGGATTACAGGAGCCTGCCACCAGGCCCGGCGAACTTTTGTAGTTTTTAATAGAGATGGGGTTTCATCATGTTGGCCAGGCTGGTCTTAAACTCCTGACCTCGTGATCTACCCACTTTGGCCTCCCACCGTGCCCGGCCAGAGAACAGAGTAGGATGCAAGGAACAGTCTGCAGAGGCCTGGGCTGCAGTTTGGGGAAATGGTCTGGGGTCTGGAGATTTGGGCAGGTCCCAGCAAAGGAAACACCTTGGCAACTTAATGGAGAAGGGGAAACTCTTCTCCTGGGGTGGCAGCTTCTTCACTTTGCTTTGTCTTATGTTGCTTATTGGCTTCAGTGCCACACTGATCAGAGCTAGAGAAAGCCCAAAGCTCTCCCTGAAGGTGATTAAGATCTTTGGAATTTGCTTACTGATAGGAACATGGTAACATAGGAGGTATCGACCAGGAAGGGCTGAAGTAGACGACAATAACATGCAGAGTGGCATCCTGGTGTGGGCATGTGTGGTGTTCAGCTAAGGATGTACTGGGAAGGAAGAGAATACTTTCCAGTCTAAAGGACATTCATCTAGAGACCAATAGCCTCTTTTGCAGGCTAGTCTCCTCAGAATTATTCTAATGATGTCAACAGATTATTCAATCTAGGAGCAAGTTCCAAGCTACTAAACGATGCCAGAAGCAAGTTCCAAGCCAGGAAAGAATGCTAGTAAACATTAATTGAGTTAGAAAGTATATCTCTGGGAAAAAAAAAACTTTGCAAAAGATACAGAAAATTGCTTCTGAAAAATTGAGGGCATTTAACAAGCAAGTTTGATTACAGCAGCTTTAACCCAGACTTCTCCAATGAGAATGGAAGCTATTTTTTTTTTTAGATACTTTCCCATAAATATCCTGTCTGCATGCAGAGAACAAAGGAGAACAGTTGAAGTCTGTCCATTTCATAAACCCCTTAAAAATAATGGGGTATCCCCAGCAGTGGTGTTTTATGAGTTAGACAATAGATTTGGGGTGCCAAGTGGGATAATTTTTTATTTAAACCCTAATTTTCTTATTCACTTATGTGCTGTCATAAAGCAAATGAAATTTGGCTCTTAAAAAAAGTGGTAACTCATGTAAAGAAACAATTAGAGAGATTATTAAAAATCCATAAATCATATTAAATTTATAAAAAGCTCTTAGTGCCAATAAATAAGTCATGTCCTTATCTAGACACATTCAAACTGGGCATCCATTTAAAAAGCCCAAGGAAATGAAAAGTTCAAATGGAAGAAGAATCACCAGATGAATTACTTCATCCTAAATGTTGCAATTGGCTTCTTTTACAGGAACAATTTTTTTTCCCAGAGGTGATGCAGAACCTCATCAATCTAGCTCTTTACCCTTGGCGGATACTTGCCTTTCTATAAGCATATATTTTTTTTCTCTTTGGCTTCAAACACAAAACAGGGTATCATTGTGCTCCAGGATTTGTTTGAAGAGATTTCATCTGGAAAGAAGTCAAGCAGGGCACTAGCAGGGCAGCTTTTACAGATTATGACCTGTAATCTGGTTAATACTCTGAAACACAAAGATCCGAATGTTGGGATAAGACTGCTTCATACACGGTCATGTGCTCCACCTCCCCCAGCCCCAAGGAAGTCATCCCAGAGACTGACAAGAAGCCAGCCCAGGCATGCTGGCAGGCTAAAAGGAACGATCATGTAAATATAATGGCATATATTCCAAATCTGGCATAGGATAATCATCTAATAATAGGATTCACTTATTCTGCTGTTATTGCCATAGGAATCAATTTCCTTTTTGGTTTAAGGACTTTACACCATATCCATGGTCCTTGATAAAGAGAGGGTATTGGGTTTGAGTGTAAGGCTTTATTTCCATTCAGATATTTGGACTAAACCTTCAAGTTTTACTTTTTAACTAAAAGGTTATGTAAAACCAGTGTTTAACTTTACATATCCATTTGGAGACCAGTAAATTTTAATTCATCCTCTTTTAGGAACCATCTGCTGAAAGTAAATCTTCATAACATCTAAGTTAAATTGTGAATATGTTTTCCTTTATTTAAATGCAAAGAAGTTTCTATAAGTCACTAAATGATATATTTTTTCTCAATTCAAAATAAAAGATTAAAGTTTGTTTCCTAAGTCAAACTTGAGGGATTTTTAGGTGATTTGGCTTACAAACAGCTCATTAATGGCCATTTTAAAGTCCTATGACATTATTTCTGTTGTGAAAATCAGAACTGCTCACAATAGACTAAATCTCAAAACCTCTTCTTTTGTGCAAATCCATCTTCCAACATATTCACGTGCATCCCTGTGCCCTGTGATCATGGTAATTAGGCATCCCAACAGTGATTCTCCAAGAAATACTTAACAATTTACATGCAGAAAAAGTTATCAGAGGAAGCAAACCCCAAACCCCTAGTTCCTATGGGCACCATTTCTTCATTTCTTAGTCATAATGGAAAGTGACCCTTTCAGAGGAATACTTTATCTAACAAACATAATAACAGAGTCACTGGACCTCGAAAATATTGATGCACCTGCTCTGTGAAGGAGTTGTTGTCCTCTGAGTCTGTTCCCTTCAAAGCTGATGCCACCGAGGCAGAGAGATGTCTGAGACACTGGAATGCTTGTGGCTCTTGGAATATTATTAGAGCTCCTAAAGGTGTACATCAACTATGTACCCACAAAAACTTTTAAATAAAAAAAATTAGACCTCCTGATTCACTGTCAGCGAAGTTTTTGCAGACTAGTTGGGGAACTGAGCCACATTCCTAAAAAACACTGTCAGGGAAAGAGTAAATACTACATTTCAGACACCTTACATATATACTGACTCTCAGAAGTGGCCCACTCGTAAATCAGAAGTACCCAGGATTATTCTTCTGAGGTCAATCATTTTTCAGTTTGGCTGAGAAACTGAAGTTAGGCTGAAACTGAAGTTAGGCTGAGTAATTTCTGCAAAACTTTCAGAGACCAAAATGAGGAGAAATTCTCAGACATGTCTGGTCTACAGATTATTCACCTATTTCATCCTGCAGATTGTTATTTTGTTTATATATAGACTTACTTGTTTAAAAAAATGAGCCAAAGCATTGTTCCAAGTGAAATTTTAAATGTGAACATTTAAAAAAATCCTTTTGGGTAGGCAGGAGAGTAGATTTTAACTGAGTTCTTCTATGACTCAATGGAAAGAATCAGTTCTAACACTACTGTCACCATCCCAGCGTTCAAATAAACATCATTTTTAAACTTCATGTTTTGCACATTTTGTACTTGTAGAAAAGAAAAAGGAAATGGGAGAGGGAGCTTCAATCTGAAGATGTGTGGCTGACTTTGGCACTTAGGAACTTTCTCTGCTCTATTTTCTCTATTTATAAATGCTGCTTCTCAATGTATTTTTACATTGAACATTTTAAAAACAGATTTATTTTAATAGAGAAACAACAGAACAAAATTTAAGACACCACTAATACACTTCCAGGATAGAGCAAAGTGTTAATGCAAAATGAACATACATTAGAGAAAATGTAACCTTTCTCAGGATGGACTTCTCACATAAATCCTCCCCTTCCTCCGGAGGCTGTGCGACAAATATCTTGGCTGTCAAAATCAGAAAGCTTTTGATATAGGTCCCGAGGCAAATTCCATATTTTTATACCATTTTTTCTCATTTCTAAAATGAGGATAACACCACCTTCATACTCTACGACACAGTGGAAACTGAAAATTAAAAATAAATAATAAGTAGGGCCGATTTTTTAGTGGTATGCTCTAAAATGTCAGTCTTTAAATTCAAAGACCACAGGACCATTTGACTGTAACTTTTAAATGCCTGAGCAGGTGAGTTCTAGTCTTTTGAATATCCCTCCTTTCTTTTAATCAATAAGCTTATTAATTTTGGAAATTTACTCGTTCTCACAAGTCTATGATGTACTTCTATATATATTATTTCGTTTGCTCCTCAGCAGAGCTCTGTGAGGTAGACCTGATTTTTTTTCCGTGAGGAACTGAAGGACAGAGAAGCTACTACCTTGACTGAACCTTATAGTCTGGCGGCAGTGGCAGTCAGCCTTGAACCTAGGTCTGTGAGGTCAAATTGTCATGCAGTTTGTGCAGTCTCCCAGCCAGACACAGCCAGTTCCTCATTAGGGAGAAGGCGGCCATGTTTTTCTTTATCCCTCTCACTTCCAGAGCCACATGAAAACCCACCAGAATAATGGGATGAGTTTTCGGGAAGGGGGAAGTGTACGTGGATATATCCCAAACAGAATAGAGATTCCATACAGCAAGGCCTGGAGTTTTACATAGCTCGACTAAGAATTGCTCATCATTCCTCTGTTACCTTATTTGTTCCAAACATTTTTTTTCAGACAATCAAATGGGGGATGGGACCAGGAGGGAATGAGCAAGAAAGAAATGCCAGTAATCACGGTGAATAACAGTCGTAGGGGTAAAGTGACAGCTCAAGGTTTTACTGTTGTCATAAAAGTGGTGCAGTTTTAGAGCTTTAAGATGAGCAAATCTCTGGGGTCTACGTCCACCGTGGTTCTAATAGCATTAGAAAGGGTGAGTTGTTATAAACAATAACAAGATTTATGTTAGTGCAAACTGCTAACTATTGACTCTGATTTTGAAGAGAGGAGAAAAGAGAAAGCGAAACTAAACCAGATTCCTGTTATCTCTCTATTTATGGGAAAGTGAGAAACTCGACCGATTCTAGTGGACATTAACAATGGGAAGGCAAGCAACGGAGTCTAATGCTTTAAGATTATAGTCGGTAGAAATAAAATGGAAAAAGAGGACAGTAAAAAAAAGCTGTAGTGTGACTGCTTTGAACTGAAAGTTTCTAACCACAGAAAGGAGCTGACCAAAAGTAGCTGGACTAGGACAATTGCACGCCCAGAGGAACAGAGATTTTGAAATCCTACTTTGTGGAACAGAACACCTAACCAAAAGTGGCAACCAGTAGAAAACAAAACCCCAAACAGTCTTTCATGCTGACTTGTCTTTCAGTTTGTAAAATGTTTTTGAAACAGAAGACCTAGGATTTGCCTTCACTACCTGGACTTGACTTTTATGCCAAATTAACATACAAGGATGCCATCTCCATCCCTTTTTCGTCAATAAAAAGAAGACTGAACCAAGCTCTTCTCCTCTTTGCAGTTATTATCTATTATAAGAGGTACTTTTCTACCCCAAGGAAACTTCCCATTGGGTTTATGATTATTATTGAATATCACAAACATTTTGGCTTCATCAGTTTATATTAACTGTCTCATTAACTCAGATATTTTCAGCAACAAAAAAATGACCCTTATTGTATTATTTTAGGTGGGAAGTTCATCTTCTTAAACACAACCACATTATTATAAAAACAAATATATAGGAAAGAAGTCTTTGGCCACAGGAGGGAACTTAACCAAAGTTCCATTGACAGATCTTAGCACAGTAAAAAAGAATTCAAGCTTAAGACAGAGAACTGAAAATTAAGCACAAGATCTCCTCCCATAATCTGGGAATTTTATGACCTCCCTAAAGGAAAGAGTATATGGTCTGTTAAATCTGATCATAAAATATATCCTTGAGGCCTTCAAATGTAACATGTCGAATGCGCAATCCATTCAGTATGGGCCAGTTGGACAGCTAAGATGTCAGCCCCCCCACTTCCAGGGTAGTCCTTCTGGTGTTATTGCCACAGAATACAGCCTTCAGAAAAAGAATGCAAGCTATAAAGTCAATGAAATAGTACAAATATTAGGATAGACATATACTTTCATTATATATTTATTAAATGTACCTGAATATTATACCTATACATCTACTTTTCTATATAGGACCTGGAAAGATAAAAATTAAATTTTTAAGCGGTTATCTATGGAGTATGAGATTGGTAAGCAGTCTTTACTTTTTATTTTGTACATTACTTTATTGATTTTTTACAGTGAGAATTTATTTATTTAGCAATTAAAAATAAAGTCAAGACAGTTTTTTTTTTCCCCTAAAGAACATATTAGGTAATTGGAGACCAAAAAAAAAAAATCTGGTTGGCTCAGACAAAGTTCAGTGCACAGTTAAAACTAATTATTTTGGGGTGATCTTATGGCTAAGAAATCATGATGTGAGAAAGATTATTTTTTTATTTACTAGGACATCTCTATAAATTCACTAATTTGTCCTAATTTGTATTGCCTTTGAGATTCATTTAGATTCGAGCAGTTAGCAATTATTTCTGCCTAGGGAGGATAAATCATTACCCTAGGTAAAGCAAGTCAGAACCATTACAAAGTTTTCATCTCAACCAAAGAACATTTTAGAGTACCAATTCTAGAGATGCATGTTATAAAAAGATACACTCTGATGGTTTGGGATTGGAAGCTCATGATCAAGAGGCAGAATAACAGCAACACCATAGCTTTTGTGCAAGATCATGATCAACTCTAAGCTACTTAGAAAGCTGGAGTATTTGGGGCCTGGAGCCCTCTGTATCCTGACATGTGCAGTCTCACACTGAACAAAGCAGGTGTTTAAATACACAAATTTCCTGTGAGAATGGAGACAAATAACTGGAGTGCAGTTAGATTTGTTTATTTGCCAATATTTTTTAAATATGTAGTAGAAACAAAGGATCTAGTGCTGAGGTGCTGAGGTGAGGAAAGGAGAAGGGGAATGAAGGGTAAGAGGCAAGGGGGTGCTTAGAGTTGTTCCAACCAGTTTCATAAATCGAGCCACTGAGGAAGGTATAAGAAATGAAGACCAAGTTCATGAAAGCCCAGAAATTGAGGATTTGCGTGCAAGACATACTCTCTAAAACAACTAAACAAGGAGAAAAAGGGCAAGAAAGAAATACTTCATAAAGCCAAGCCTAAACTAATGCTTTTTGCCCTATACCTTCACATTTACACTTAACCTAAAAAGATTAAAATATCATAATAATTCTGAGATTCCTGGCTCTCAAGATTTCCATTATGACACATCAATAAAGCAAAGCAAGGTGACTGAGAAAGAGCGGCCGGCTTTCATTTCCTGCTCATTTGAAGGTCACTTTTGGAGATAAAGATTATATTTTTGCAGAACCAGAGGATACACGAACATTTCTAGAAACTTGTAACATCAGATGTTCTGAACGAGCAAAGGAAAATGAATGATCCTATTAAGATACTTCTGACCATAAATCAGAGGTGTTAAGCTCTGACTGGCTAACTTCAGCTTCCCATTTGACTCATTTGAAAATGGAACTGATGTGAATGTAGATTGGAGGAAGATGCTCAGTGCCATTAGAAGTGGCTCATAAGCTGCTCCTCACGGATCTCAGATTGAAATACAGTGTGCCTAGCACCTGGGGACAAATATTTGCATCGTATCATTGTTAAGTGACTCTGTCCAAGTAGCAGAAAAATGGGTGTCATGCCTGTAATACAAAAGAACTGGTTGTGTTAAAACACACAGTCTTGCAGGGAAGGGTGGTGAGCAAATTACTAATGCCTGGCACTTGGAAAGGGTGATTGCCTTTTCAAGGTTTTTTAATAAAGGACTTTTTTACCCCTCTCCTATTTGCACAAGCATCTATTTCTCCCTATGCTCTGATGTC
This sequence comes from Macaca nemestrina, assembly GCF_043159975.1. Lineage (NCBI taxonomy): Eukaryota > Metazoa > Chordata > Mammalia > Primates > Cercopithecidae > Macaca > Macaca nemestrina. The sequence goes on from NC_092131.1 coordinate 75,287,227, forward strand.
ACAAAATTTGCTTCCTCTAATATTTGTGATATTTTGCTTTGACCCTCTAAGGGGGCAATTCTTCAGCAAGGGATATGTGGACTCATTTTCTGCCATTCTTTCTGAGTTCTTAGTATCCAGGGACTTTTTCCTAGGTAGCTTGGCAAAGTTCTGCCACTCACTCACAGGCAAGTGACTTGACCTTTCAGAGCCCCAGTTTTCCCATCTGCAAAATGAAACTAAAAAAATTCTCATCCCAGAGTGGTGCTTTGAGGCACAGAATTGGATTTGTTAAGGAAAAAAAACCTGGGACTTAATAAATGGCCAACAAATGTTATCTTTCTTCTACTACAAAGGTGCCATGTGGATAAAGATGAACTCCTTGACACAAAAACCCCAACGATTAAGTGATCAAATAATTATTTTTCATTGCTGAAAACATTAAATGCATTACCTTTGCTTTGCCAGGGCTCCATGCAGTGTCGGGCACACAATGGCTAGTCGATAATGTTTGTCTCATAGTTGCTTTAAATGACCCCTATCAATGCAAACAGATCAGCCATTTCAATGGTCAACTGTGGGGGAAAGAAGCTATCAGAACAGCTGAAGAAACGTTGTCGGTGAGCATCTGTGATGGAGGCGAGTGTTGGGGAACTTGGTGAGGGCCTCTGAAGGCCTCTCTTCTGAACCTTGTGTGATTGCCATGCCACGTGCCACTAATCAACACAATGCACAGGGCAGAACATTAGAAACAGCTGTTTAAGGATTTCATAAATATCGCTTAGCCTTGAATGTGCCATGGTGAAATAGGTATATACTAGTCCCTGCAAAGAACAGAGCAGAGACACCCAGCCATGATCTTTAAAAGAAACCAAATGGTATCTTACATATTCTGCTATAACTACCACAGGTATTGCAATTAGGAAAGTCACGCATGAAGGCAATTAAATGATTAATTATTGAAAAAACTAAATAATGACTCAATCTCTAAATCATAATTTTATCATCTGGACAGTTTCTTAAACTGCAGGTTGTTGAGAAATAGTGCTAAATATTTTTCATACTTAGAGTTTGAATTATAAACTATAGTTCTTTAATACCAACACATCTTAAAGAAGAAAACATATTGAAGGAAAATTCTATATTTCTTAATAAAGGATTTTTTGACAAATCTATTAAATTCTAAAATAAATACTTCAAATTAAGTCGGACCTCACTGAAAACCCATAGTACATCTGAACTGATATTTTTTTTTCAGTAAATAAATGATCAAAACGCCATGTTATACATGCCAGAATTTCTGTTTCTATTCCCTAAGAAATTCCTGAAGAGGAAACTGTCATTTCATTTGGACGTGTTTTTGGTGCTTGTGGAGATGACTTTTGCACCTAGGTACAAATACTGTAGTTTGTAAGGCTTTGAAAGTTATTTGTTTCTTCATTCAGTTGCATGCCAAGGTGCTCTTTCTCTCTTTTCACAAGACTAAGTTTTCTTCATTCAAGTTGGAAAATTAAACCAAAATAATTAAAATATTAAATATTTCTCATAAATTCTGAAATGATTCACTAAAGTTGTCGGGTATAGTTGTTAGAAGCAGAAAATATTTGACAACTAGGCTTGTCAATTTACCATCTGTGAAAGTATTTTCAAGGTCTTTCAAACTTATCCAAAAAAAGAGTATAATTTCTCATCTTTATTATGTATTATATACTTGATCACATACTCCCAGTATGCTCATACATTCCTCTGAATGTATGAATTCATATTCACACCTTGATTTTTTTCATTTGCGTTCATTGTGCAAACTTTTGTTGTTCTATTATGCCCTAAGCTCTGGATATAATTATGAACAAATGCCCCAATACCCACTACCCTCGTGGGGTTTACGATCTAATATGGGAGAGAGATGTTAATAAAAAAATCATAGAAGATAAATAATTACACACCATGGTACATGCTCTGAGGAAAAAGCATTAGGTGTGATGAGAGCAAAGAAAAGGGGATCTGACCTGGTTTGGTGGTTACGGGAAGACTTCCGTGAGAAGGAGAGTTGGGTTGAGGTATGAAGATTACTGATCAGTCATTAATGATGGAAAAGGCTGGAAGAGAATGCAGTTGGCTGACCTAGTTTCAAAATTTGGGAAGAATCATTCTACTTTGAAGTAAGTAGAAACACGACCAGTGTAGCTAGAGACTTTGAAGCAATAATTCCCAACCCTGGCTGCACTTGGGAGCTTTAAAAAAAATGCAGACACCTGGGTCCCATCCCCTGAGATTTAGATAACCATCATTAGGGGATGAGGCAGGACTCTGGTATTGTTTTAAAAGTTCCCAGCTGAATCCAATGCATAGCCAAAATTCAGAACTGCTGCCTTAGAGTTAGAGGGAGTGTGACAAAGAAAAAGCTTGGGGGTTAGACCGTGTAAAATCTTCAGTGCCTCGTCAAAGTTTTTGGTCTTCATGCTAAGAGCAAGGAGAAGCCTTTGAAAGAGCATGTAAAAAATGAATATGCAATTATGATGGTGGCTGAGACAGCAAATGGCTATAATAATGAGAAAATCACTAGTTTTAGTGACCTGGATACACTCATTCATTCATGTGGTCATTTTTTTCCCTGTGGAAGAACAGTTTATTGAGATATGATTTTGTGTTTTTTCCTCCTGTATTTTTTTTCTTTTGAGATGAAGTTTCACTCTTGCTGCCCAGGCGGGAGCGCAATGGTGAGATCTTGATTCACTGTAACCTCCACCTCCTGGGTTCAGGTGAATTCTCCTGCCTCAGCCTCTTGAGTAGCTGGGACTATAGGCGCCCGCCACCACGCCCAGCTAATTTTTTTTTTGTATTTTTAGTAGAACTCCTAGCCTCAGGTGGTCCTCCCACCTCGGCCTCCCAAAGTGCTGGGATTACAGGCATGAGCCACCACACCTGGCCTTTTCCTCCTGTATTTTTAAATCTCTAGCCTCTACTAGCAGGTAACCTCTTATGTCAAAGCTGCTTGAAGTAAATGCTCTTCTGGCCAGGCTCATTGGCTCACGCCTGTAATCCCAACACTTTGGGAGGCCGAGGCAGGAGAATCTCTTGAGCCCAGGAGTTCAAGACCAGCCTGGGCAACATATTAAGACCTTTTTTCTACAAAAAAAAAAAAAAAACAAAATAGTGAACTGGTTGTAGTGGCGGGCACCTGTGGTCCCAGCTACTTGGGAGGCTGAGGTGGAAGGATTTATTGAGCCCAGGGGCTCAAGGCTGCAGTGAGCCATGATCATGCCACTGCACTCCAGCCTGGGTGACAGAGCGGGACCCTGTCTCCCCTTTCTCAAGAAAACAAACAAACAGAGGCCGAGACGGGTGGATCACGAGGTCAGGAGATCCCATCCTGGCTAACACAGTGAAACCCCGTCTCTACTAAAAAATACAAAAAACTAGCCGGGCGCGGTGGCGGGCGCCTGTAGTCCCAGCTACTCAGGAGGCTGAGGCAGGAGAATGGCGTGAACCCGGGAGGCGGAGCTTGCAGTGAGCTGAGATCCGGCCACTGCACTCCAGCCTGGGCGACAGAGCGAGACTCCGTCTCAAAAACAAACAAACAAACAAACAAACAAACAAACAAAAAACTGCTCCTTATGTTTTTTTTTTTAAATAAATTATTTTATTGAATTATTTTATCCTAGAGTGGAAAGGAGACGGCAGTGCCCGCAAAGATTAAGGTCAGCTGGGGTCAGAGCAGGTGGAAGACCTCATGGGAGAGTACAACGGTGTTACAGTGGTGTTTTGGGGGTCCCACAGCTGAAGAATTTAAGGGATGGTTAAGAGTTGGTAAGGATACCTTCCCAGAATCCACCCCCTCACCCACCATGAACAACCAATGTTGATTATTAATATTGTATTTCTCACTATCCATATGAGAAATACAGTGATAGTGAGATAGTGAGGGTGTGGATTTAAGGTTCAGTTTAACTTGATTTGAAGAAAATGAAGATATGTGACATGCCTTATATAGTAAAGTTATGGTTGCAGATTCACAATCTTTATATTACGTTGAACCATATACAGTAAGCACCAACTACATGACAGTCATCATGCTAGAGGCTAAGAACAGACCAGTGTGCAAGATAGACCCTGGTTACAGCTTTTATAGCACAGTGAAAAAGACAGACTTGAAATAAAATAATTGTTCTGTAAAGGAAAATACCAGGAAGGAAATTTGCAGTGATGTTAAAATGTGCAAGGTGAGTCTACGGAACTCTGTTCCACCGATCTATTTTTCTATCTTTACAACAGTGTGACACTATCTTGATTACTGTAGCTTAATAATAAGTCTTGAAGTCAGTAAAAATTCAACTTTGTTCTTTATCAATATTGTTTTACTCGTTCTAGGTTTTTATCACATCTATGTAGAATCAGCTTGCCAATTTCTGAAACAAAATTCCATGGTGTTTTTATTAAAATTATGTTTTATTGGGATTATATTATAAAGTAAACTTGTGGGGAACGAATGCCTTGCCAATGTTGAATCTTCTGATCCATTAACATAGTAAATATCTCCGTTTACTTAGGTTGTTTTAAAAATACAGCAATTTTTTTAATGTTTTAAATGTACAATTCTTGTACTCACATTTGTCAAATTTATACCTAAATATTTTATTTTATGATGCTATTGTAAGTGGTATTTTTCAGTTTTAATTTCTAATCATTTGTTGCTAGTATGTAGAAATGCAATTGATTTTTATATATTTATCCTACAGCCTTGCTAAATTTGTTCAAGTAGCTTCTTTGCAGATTCGTTGACAGTTTTATTTTTCTTTTCTAATCCGTATGCCATTTTATTTCTCACCTTATTGCATTGACCAAGACCTCCAGTACAATAGTGAAAAGAAGTGACAAGAATTGTAGGACTTTATAGATGCCCTTTGCCAGATTAAGGAAGTTCCCTTCTATTCATAGCTTGCTGAGAGTTTTTAACATGAATGGAAGTTGAATGTTGTCAGATGCTTTTTCTGTGTCTATTAGAATGGTCATACAATTTTTCTGCTTTATTCTATTAATTTGTTGAATCATCTTAATTTATTTTCAAATACTAAACTAACCTTGAATTCCTGAGATACTTCACTTAGTCATTTTATATTATCCTTTGTGTATATTGCTAAATTTGACTGCTACAATTTTGATAAGAATTTTTTTGTTTATATTCATGAGGGATATTGCCCAAGAACTTTATTATAATATCTTTGTGTGGTTTTGATATGAAGTTACCCTCATAAGTTGTGTGGGAAAGTTGTGACCTCATAAGATGTGTGGGAAAGTTTTCTTACTCTTATATCTTCTGAAAGAATAGGTGTATATTGGTATTATTTCTTTCTTATATACGGGTTATCTATTTCTTCTTCAGTGAGTTTTGAGCATTTGTGTCTTTCAAGAAATTTATCTATATCATCTATGTTTTCATCTAAGCTTTATTGGCATAAAGCTATTTATACTATTCCTTTATTACATTTTAAAGTAGTATACGTAGTGATATTTTTTCTTTTCTTTTCTTTTCTTTCTTTCTTTCTTTCTTTCTTTCTTTCTTTCTTTCTTTCTTTCTTTCTTTCTTTCTTTCTTTCTTTCTTTCTTTCTTTCTTTCTTTCTTTCTTTCTTTCTACCTCAGAAGGTCACACTCTGTCACCTAGGCTGGAGTGCAGTAGCATGATCACAGCTCACTGTAGCCTCGACCTCCCAGGCTGAGGTGATTCTCCAACCTCAGCCTCCTCAGTAGCTGGGACTACAGGTGGGCCCAGCTATTTTTTGTGTTTTCTTGTAGAGATGGGGTCTTGCTATGTTGTCCAGGCTGGTCTCAAACTCAGGCTCAAGCATTCCACCTACATGAGCCTCCTGAAGTGCTGGGATTACAAGCCTGAGCCACCATGCCCAGCTGGTATTCCCATTTTCATTCTTTTTGTGGGTAATTTATGTTTGTTTTTTCTTGATATTTTTACTAGCAGCTTATCACTTTAATTTTTTTCCAAAGGACCAACTTATGGTTCAATTAATATTTTCATTATTTTGTTTTCTATTATATTGAGTATTATTTTCTATTGTATCTTTTCTTCTGGTTACTTTAGATTAATTTGTTCTTTCTTTCTTAGTTTCTTAAGGTAGAAATTTAGATTCTTTGTGAATCCCTTCTTCTTTCCTAATATTAGTGTTTAAATTTATGAATGTTTCTCCCCTTATTGATTTGATGACATCTGACAACTTTTGATATGTTGTCTTTTTCTTTTCATTCAATTAAAAGTATTTTCTAATTTCTCTTTGACTTTGTTATTCAACTCATGGGCTATGCAGACTTGTTCAATTACAAATATTTGGGAATTCTCTATATGCCTTTTTGTTAACTTTAATTCTATTGCCATCATAAAGCATACTTTTTATTATTAAAAATATCTTAAATTATTAAAACTGGTTTATGGCCCAGAATATATTCTATTTCGGTGAATGTTTCATATGTACTTGAAAAGATTGTGCATTCTGCTATTATTGGACAAAATGTTCTATCAATTTATTACATCACGTTGGTGATAGTGTTGTTCAAATCTTCTGTATCCTTTTGATTTTTGTCTGCTTATTTTATCGAATACTGTAAGAGAATGTTTAAAATCTCCAACTCTAATTGTGGACTTTTCTATTTTACTTTTCAGTCCATAATAATTATTATTATTATTTTTTTGCTTCATGTGCTTGAAACTCATTTATTAGCAACTCAAATATTTATCATTATAAAATACCCCCACTTATTCCTGATAATATTTCTTATTCTGAAATCCACTTATTCAATACTAATAAATTATAGATTTCTTTTGTTTTGCCTTTTCATAGTATTTGGTTTTTTCCATCTTTTTAGTTTTGGTCCATCTTTTTTTTTCAATATTTAAAGTGAGTTTCTTAGAGACAAACTATTTACAGTTGTGTGCATATGTAAATTTAATAAAAGTAAGTGCTCTCTTTTATGGTTTTTTTTTTTTCTGCAGTATAATGATTTTGAGGGTCATCTGTGTTGTTGCAGGCATCAATCAACCTGCTGGACATACACTAAGGTGACTCTCATGAGTCACATCCTTTTACAAACCCTTCCCCTTGAGCGTGGGTGGGACCCATGACTTGCTTTTAACCAACAGAATGTGGCAAATAAGGGACACCATGCTCCTATTTATTTTATTTTTCCTCACTGTTAGATTTGGATTTTCAACTCACCTAAAATTTGTTTGGAATTAGGCTGTGAAATGACATTCTGAAATTTAAAATAGTTAATAAGTGGTCCCAAAATAATTTATTGATTTCATTTCCTCATCATTCTGTAGTGTCTGTTTTATAGTATATTAAATGCTTATATTTAGACAAGATTCTGGAGGAGGCAGGACTTTTAAACATGGAAACCAGTTTTAGGGTGGGGGCTGGAATCATAGAGAAAATATAATGAAAAAATGAAAAGATAAAAAGCAATTACTTGAGCCCCAGAGGCAGAGGTTGCAGTCAGCCAAGATTATGTCATTGCACTTCAGTCTAGGTGACAGGAGTGGGGAAAAAAAAAAAAAAAGCAATTAGTGAGGCAACAATTAGGCAATAAAAATGGGAAAATAAAGGTTTGTTTTCTGATTATAAAGTTCTTAAAATATTCTGTGTAAAGATATTTACAAAAAAGAAATTGAAAAAGACATAAATAAATGGAAACATATCCTGTGTTCATGAGTTGGAAGAATTAAATTGTTAAATGTTAATGTTAATTTGGGGAGTAGTATTGCCCATACTACTCAAATCAATCTACAGATTCAACGCAATCCCTACCAAAATTCCAATGGCATTTTTTATGGTAATAGGAAAAACAATAATAACATGCATATGGAATCACAAAAGACCTGAATAGCCAAAGCAATCTTGAGCAAAAAAAGAACAAAGTTGGAAGCATCACACTACCATATTTCAAAATATACTACAAAACTCTAGTAATCAAAACAGCATGGTGCTAGCATAAAAACACATATATAGACCAGTGGAACAGAACTGAGAGCTCACAAATCTCTACACATTTAAGGTAATTGATCTCCAATAAGGGTGCCAAGAACACACAATCAGGAAAGAACAGCCTCTTCAATAAATGTTGCTGGGAAAACTGGATAGCCACATGCAGAAGAATAAAACTACACTCTTAATCCATGTACAAAAATCAAGGCAAAATATATTAAAGATTTAAACATAAGATCTGAAACTGTAAAACTACAAGAAGAAAACATAGGGAAAAAGCTTCTTGACATTGGTCCGGTTAATGATTTTTTGGATGTTTCAAAAAGCACAGACAACAAAAGCAATAACAGGCAAATGAGATTACATCAAACTAAAAAGCTCTTGCACAGCAAAAGAAACAACAGAATGAAGAGACAACCTATGGAATGAGAGAAAATGTTTGCAAACCATACATCTGGTAAGGGCACAGAAAGATATTACCTCATACCTATTAGAATAGATATTATAAAAAAGACAAAAACTAACAAGTGTTGGCAAAGACGTGGAGAAAAGGGAACCCTTGCACACCATTAGTGTGACTGTAAACCAGTACAGCCATTATGGAAAACAATATGGAAATTCCTTGAAAAGTTAAAAATAAAACTACTATATGATCCAACAATTTCACTATCGAGTATATATCCAAAGAAAATAAAATCAGTACGTCAAAGAGATATCTGCACACCAATGCTCAGTGCAGTTTCATTCATAATAGCCAAGATATAGATTAAACCCAAGTGCACACTGAGGGACGAATGAAGAAAGAAAATGTGATATATATGCATATGATGGAAAACTATTCAGCCTTTAAAAAGAAGAAAGTCCTGTCATGCAACAACATAGATGAACCTAGAGGACGTTATGCTAAATGAAATGAGTCAGCCACAGAAAGACAACTACTGCATTATGTCGCTTATATATAGAAGCATTGAATCCATAGAAGCAGAGATTAGAATGGAATTTGCAAGCGAGAAAAGTCAGGGAAAGGGGACTGGGGAAATGTTGATCAAAGGATACAAAATTTCAGTTAGACAGCTTGAATAGGTTCCGGAGATCTGTTATACAGTGTGTGGCGGCGATAGTTAATAATAATGGATTGTATACTTGAAAATTGCTAAGAGAATAGATCTTACATGTTCTCAGCACAAAAAAATGATAAGTATGTGAGGTCATTAACATATGAATTAGCTTGATTTAATCATTTCACAGTGTACAGCAGTCTTCCCAAAGAACAATTTTTTGTTTGTTTGTTTTTGAGACAGGGTCTTGCTGTGTGGCACCAGGCTGAAGTACAGTGGTGTGATCACTGTAACCTTGAACCCCTTGGCTTAAGTGATTCTCCCACATCAGCCTCCCAAGTAGCTAGGCCTATAGGTATGCACCATCAAGAACAATTTTTTAAATCGCAAAATACTGTAATTAAAGTGATATGAATGTGGTCTCTCTCAAAATATTTTATTGTACTGTACTCACCTCTCTTGTGATGATGTAAGACGATAAAATGCCTACGTGATGAGATGAAGTGAGGTGAATGACATAGGCCCGGGATATAGTGTTAGGCTACTACAGACCTCTGACAATATGCCAGGAGAGTCACCTGCTTCAGGTGATCCTGGACCATCAAGCCATGAGGATGCCGAGGCTGTATGTCAGGAGCAGATGATGCAGTTGACTAATGGGTATTCTGACCTAGGTATACAGTGCGGAGACACTTGACAAGAAAATGATTCATGTCCTGGACAGTATGGGTCAGGCCAACTTGAGATTCTTCACACTAATCAGAACAATGCAATTTAAAAGTTATGAATTATTTCTGGAATTTTCTACATAATATTTTTTGACCCAGTTGACCACAGATAACTGAAATCATGGAAAGCAAAACTATGGATAAGAAGGGACTACTGCACACCTATGTCAAAATGTCATGCTGTATGCTGTAAATATATTCCATTTTTATTTGTGAATTATACCTTAATAAAGTTGGGGAGAGAAAGAAATTTACAAAAGAGAAAATACAACTTACTGATAAACATATTAAAAGTTAACACGTGTTGAAAAGTTCATATGCCCCAGTAACCAGACTAACTGCTTTACATGGATCTCATTCAATTCTCATAGCAGCTCCAGAAAGTAATAGAGGCTGGGTATATTTTAATACTCGCTGTATATATTATTCACTTTCACTTGGTAAATTAGAAAAGTTTATTGAAATTCTGGTGGTAAGACAATTTCTTGGGTAGAACACAAAAAGCACAAGACAAAAGGACAAGTCACAAAATGGGAAAAAAAATTTGCATTGCATATATCTAACAAAAGTACACATATCCAGAATATATAAAGAAGTCCCAAAACTCAAGAAGACAAACAACCCATTTAAAAAATAGGCAAAAGATTGGAGGAGACACTTCCCCCAAAGATGTGGAAATGGCAAGAAAGCATCTGAGAGGGTCTGCATCAGCTGCCATTTGGGAAATGCAAATTAAAACCACAGTGAGATGCCACTGCGAACCAATTAATATGGCTAATATTAAAAAGATTGGCCATACCAGGCTGGGTGTGGTGGCTCATGCCTGTAATCCCAGCACTTTGGGAGACGGAGGTGGGTGGATCATCTCAGGTCAGGAGTTTGAGACCAGCCTGGCCAACATGGTGAAACCCCTCCTCTACTAAAAATGCAAAAATTAGCCAGGTGTGGTGGCACCTGCCTATAATCCCAGCTACTCAGGAGGCTGAGGCAGGAGGATTGCTTGAACCTGGGAGGTGGAGGTTGCAGTGAGATCATGCCACTGCACTCCAACCTTGGCAACAGAGCAAGACTCTGTCTTAAAAAAACAAAAACAAAACACAAAGATTGGGCATACCAAGTGTTGTCAAGGATTTGAAGCAAGTGGAACTCTCATACACCGTTGGTAGGCATGTTCAGTGGGTTACCACTTTGGAAAAACAGTGTGGTAGTTTCTGATGATATCAAGCATCCACTTACCATATCACTAGGAAATCCTACTCCTAGGTAATTGCCCTGGAGAAATGAAAGTCTCACATGAAAACCTGTAAGTGAATGTTCATAGTGGCTTTATTCAAAACAGCCCAAACCTAAAGCAACACAAATATTCCAAAGGGAGAAAGAATAAACAAATTGTAAATCTGCCACTCAGCAACGATGAACTTGTCACAACTAACAACACAGACGGATAGCAAAGTCATTATGCTGAATGAGAAAAGCCAAACCCAAAAGCATATACAGTGTGTGATTTCACTGACAGGAAATTCTAGAATAGGCATAGGTTATTTAGTGACAGATCAATGGTTCCCTAGGCCAGGGAAGTGGGGGACACTAAGGGACACTTGTCTGATTGGAATACTCTGAGTTCTAACTATAATCATGGTTGCATGGGTATATATATTTCAAACTCCTTGAAATATAACTTAAAAAGAGTGTTTGTATTACATCATAAGCAAGTTATAGCTAAATAAAGCTGATTAATAAAAATATTTTTTTCATCCCAGTGGAATTTTTTTATGTTATTGAAACTGAAAAAGCAAAAAATAAAAGTTGAAAAGAAGTTTTGCTATATAAAAGAAAGCTTTGTTAAAGCAATAATGGCATAGCCCCATGTTGAAATATTATACATTTATTGTACAGCATGAATAATATTTAACGACATAAGAAAATTATCAAAATGGATTTTTAAGGAAAAAGAGTCACACAACTATGTGTGTGACTTATATGTGAATTATGTGTATCTGAATTATACCTCTCTTTAATATTCTCAAGTCAGTCCTTACAGCTTAAAATTTAATTTCTTTATGCTTTCATGCTCCCTCATTAGTTTTTCAAATCTTGGCAAAAGGCTTGTTTAACTGTGTAGCCTTTTCACAAATTACTGTGTTGCCCAAAGATACACCTTTTTGTGCCTGGATTTCTATCTATAATTGAGAATACAGAAAAACATATATACGTAATGTGTTTCTTCACAACCTTAGAATGTATCTAGCCACATGGGGAAATACATTCTGCAGTCTTTTTTGTTGTTTAACACGACTGAACCAGGCCAGACACATTAAAATTATTTCATATTAAAAACATGGCATACATTATAATGTGTTATGTTAAAAACACATTTTGGAAGGGAGTATAGTGATGATGCTATTTTTCTCTCTTGAAAATTAAAGTTTCTGAATTTTTGCACAGAACACAATTTTATGCCACAAAATAATTATAAACACTCAGAAGAAATTATGTTTGACTTTCTTTCCCATTTAACCTGACATTTTATCATTTTAATTGTCCTTGTGAGTATTTGTGTGTCAGAGGAGAATTTTACATTCAAAAAGTTAACCCAATTCTCTTTAATTGGGGAGTAGAATCAGAAATTGAGTCCTTGGGCAAAGCCTGGCAGAGAAATTGAATATCAGCTCCATTTAGGTTTCAGAGGTGAAACTACCAATTGGCTATTATAATTCAGGGCATGAATACGCCTACTAATAAAATATTTTAAGAATTATTTTCTTTGCTCAAAACATCCTCAGTGCCTCCTAGATGTCAATTAAATTAAGTCTTCATTCTCAGTATGGAATTCAAAGCCTTCTACAACCAATACCTAGTTCTACCACTTACCAACTATGACTTTGGCCAAGGTACATTTTTCTGTCTGAGCTTCTGGTTTCTTAGTTGTTCAAGTTTTTGTGGGTACATAGTAGTTATATATATTTATGGGGTACCTGAGATATTTGGATACAGGCATGTAATATGTAATAATCAGCATGGAAAATTGTGTATCTATCCCCTCGATCATTTATCCTTTGTGTTTCAGACAATCTAATTATACTCTTTCAGTTATTGTAAAAGTACAATTAAATTATCATTGACTATAGTCTCTCTGTTGTGCTAGCAAATACTAACTCTTATTCATTCTTCTAACTATGTACTTTTTGTACCCATTAATCATTCCTACTTGCCCTCCACTCCCCCACTATCTTTCCCAGCCTCTGGTAACCACCCTTCTATTTTCTATCTCCATGAGTTCAATGTTTTTGATTTTTAGAACCCACAAATAAGTGAGAAAATGTGTTTTTCCTTCTGTGCCTGGTGTATTTCACTTAACGTAATGATCACCAGTTCCATCCATGTTGCAAAGGACAGAATCTCATTCTTTTTTATGGCTGAATAGTACTCCATTGTATGTAAGTACCATGTTTTCTTTTTTTTTCTTTTTTTTTTTTTTTTGAGATGGAGTCTGGCTCTGTCCCCTAGGCTGGAGTGCAGTGGCGCGATCTCGGCTCACTGCAAGCTCCACCTCCCAGGTTCACACCATTCTCCTGCTTCAGCCTCCTAAGTAGCTAGGACTACAGGCACCTGCCACCGCGCCTGGCTAATTTTTTGTATTTTTAGTAGAGACGGGGTTTTGCCATGGTCCCAATCTCCTGACCTTGTGATCCGCCCGCCTCGGCCTCCCAAAGTGCTGGGATTACAGGCGTGAGCCACCGTGCCTGGTCAAGTACCATGTTTTCTTTATCTTAGTTGGTTTTAAAAATATTGGCCAGACACTGTGGCTCATGCCTGTAATCCTAGCACTTTGGGAAACTGTTTTTGTTTTTTTTAGCTGGGCATGGTTGTGTATGCCTATAGTCCTAGCTACTCTGGAGGCTGAGGTCAGGGGGTCAGGGGATTGCTTGAACTTGGGAAGTTATGGCTACAGTGAGCCATGATCATGATTGTGTCACTGTACTCCAGCCTGGGTGACAGTGTGAAATCTTGTGAAAAGAAAAGAGAGAGAGAGAGAGAGGAAAGCATAAAGAAAAAAGAAAGAAAGAAAGAAAGAAAGAAAGAAAGAAAGAAAGAAAGAAAGAAAGAAAGAAAGAAAGAAAGAAAGAAAGGAAGGAAGGAAGGAAGGAAGGAAGGAAGGAAGGAAGGAAGGAAGGAAGGAAGGAAGGAAGGAAGGAAGGAAGAAAGAAAAGGAAGGAGGGATAAATTAAGAAAGAAAAGGAAAGAAAGAAAAGAAGGAAAGAAGGAAGGAAGGAAAGAAGGAAGGAAGGAAAGAAGGAAGGAAGGAAGGAAAGAAGGAAGGAAGGAAGGAAAGAAAGAAAGAGAAAGAAAGAAAGAAAGAGAAAGAAAGAAAAGAACCGAAGAAAGAAAAGAGAAAGAAAAGGGAGGCAGGGAGAAAGGGAAAGAAAAATATACAGGGAGAATAATATCTTGCTTATAGAATTGTGGGCAATAAAATAAAATGTTGAGCACACTATATGTGTGGTATATACTAACTAGTCAGTACATGGAAACAATTCATTTAATGTGTTACTGGGTTTATTTATTTATTTATTTATTTATTTATTTATTTATTATTTTCCCTACTGGGTTATAGCTTAAAGGACTGCTGTTGTTTTTTTTTCCTTTTCTCTTGTCTATTCAATGGATATTTATTGAATGCCTGCCATTGCCAGGCATCATTCTGGGTGCTGAGGTCACAACAGTAAAGAAAACCAACATGGCTCCAGCCTTTAAGTAGCTTTCAGTCCAATGGGGAAGACAGTCAACAAATAAGAAAAGAAATTCAAAGGGCAAAATAGCTGAAGGGGATATTAGCATAAGGTTAAGGGATAGAAACAGCATTTTGTAGTTGTTGTTAGAGAAGGACTCTAAAAGGTAAGGCTGAGGTCTGAGAAATGAGGATTTGGACAACATGCAAAGAGCAGAAGGGAAGTGCAGCCCAGTAAAAGGAATGCTATGGGCCATAGGGCAGATTTGACTAAGAGCATGACATGTGAACGTGCAGAGAGGAGGGGCTGGAAATTAATGAGCGAAGGGGAGACAGTCCTGAGATTTGCCTAGAGAAATCTGCAGGGACCAGGTCTTCATTGTCTTGGAAGCTTGGCTACGAGTTTGGGCACTATTCTGAATGCTGTGGGAAACCCTGGAAGGATGCTAAGCAGAGGAGTGGCAGCATGCAATTGACAAGGGAAAAGAACATTCTGCGGAATTCTGAACACCAAATGAATGGGGCCTGGGAGTCAGGAAGGTGGTACAGGAGGACAAGAGTGGAAGAGTCTTTTCACCTGCCTCTCTGGGAGGTGTGACTATAGAGTATGTTGGGTAGGGCCAACTCTGGAGCACTCAGATTCATAAAGCAAATATTACTAGATCTAAAGAAAGAGCTAGATTGCAATACAGTAATAGTGAGGAAGCACATGTTCAACACGCTACTTGCAACATTAGACAGATTATCTAGACAGAAAATCAACAAAGAAATATTAGATTTAAATTGGACTTTAGACCAAATGAACCCAAGAAACATTTACAGAACATTCTATCCAATAACTGCAGAATATACATTATTTCTATTAACACATAGAACATTATTCAGGATAGACCATATGTTAGGCCACAAAACAATTCTCAACAAATTTTTAAAAAATGAAATTATATCAAGTACCATCTCAGACCACAGTGGAATAAAACTAGAAATTAATACAAAGAAAAACTCTGAAAACTATGTAAATACATGGAAATTGAACAACATACTCCCAATTGACCATTGGGTCAACAAAAAAATTAAGAAAGAAATTTTAAAATTCCTTGAAAAACAAATAAAAATAGAAACAAAACATACCAAAACCTGTGGGATACAGCAAAAGCCATGCTAAGAGGAAAGTTTATAGCAATAAATGTCTACATCAAAAAGAAAGATTGCACGGCCGGGCACAAGGGGTCATGCCTGTAATCCCAGCACTTTGGGAGGCCGAGGCTAGGTGGGTCACCTGTGGTCAGGAATTCAAGACTAACCTGGTCAACATGGTGAAGCCCCATCTCTACTAAAAACACAAAAATTAGCCGAGCGTGAAGGTGGGCACCTGTAATCCCAGTTACTTGGGAATCTGAGGCAGGAGAATTGCTTGAACCCGGGAGGCAGAGGTTGCAGTGAGCCAAGATAGTGCCACTGCACTCCAGCCTGGGCAACAGAGTGAGACTCCGTCTCAAGAAGAAGAAGAAAAAAAAAAGAATTACGAGGCCGGGCGCGGTGGCTCAAGCCTGTAATCCCAGCACTTTGGGAGGCCAAGGCGGGCGGATCACGAAGTCAGGAGATCAAGACCACAGTGAAACCCCGTCTCTACTAAAAAATACAAAAAAACTAGCCGGGCGAGGTGGCAGGCGCCTGTAGTCTCAGCTACTCGGGAGGCTGAGGCAGGAGAATGGCATAAAACCGGAAGGTGGAGCTTGCAGTGAGCTGAGATCCGGCCACTGCACTCCAGCCTGGGCAACAGAGCAAGAGTCTGTCTCAAAAAAAAGAAAAAAATAATAAAGAATTACGAACTAATAAAAGAATTACGAATTCATGATCTACAATGTACCTTAAGGAACTAGAAAACTAAGAACAAACCAAACCCCAAATTAGCAGATGAAAAGAAATAATAAAAATCAGAGTAGAACTGAATGAAATAGAGACTAAATGAATAATAAATAATACAAAAGATGAACTAAATGAAAAGTTGTTTTTTTGAAAAGATAAAGAAAATTGATAATCTGCTATCTAGACTAATCAAGAAGAGAGAAGACCCAAATAAGCAAAATCAGAAATGAAAAAGGAGACATTACAACTGATACCACAGAAATACAAAAGATCATGTGACTGAGGAAGATGGTGGATAGGAGGCAGGACTAGCTTGCAGCTCCTGCTTGGACAGGTAGAGCACCAGGTGGAGACTCACACTGTAAACTTTTGTTCCCAGAACTACTGAAAGAATATACCAGGAAAGCCAAGAGAATCCACAGACCCTTTAAAGGAAATGGATCACCGCTGCCTACTCCCTGAGATGCTGAAAGTGAGTCTGCTTGCTTTCTCAATGGGGAGGCCTGTGATCTGGGCCAAGTTCTCAGCCCTGGTCACCAGCTGCCTGGAAATAGACTTGGTGCTGTTGGAGGGGGCATGATGGGACTGAGACCAGCCTTTAGAACTGTGGGCTGTGTGGGAGCAGGGTGAGGCCTGTGACTGCCAGCTTTCCCCCACTTCCCTGGTGACCTGTATGACTCAGCAAAGGCAGCCATGATCCCCCTAGGAATAGAACTCCATTGGACTGGGAACCACACCCCCATCCCCCACAGCAGCCACAGCAAGCCCTGCCCAAGGAGAGGCTGAGCGCAGACATCCATATCCCTGTCCCCTCCTAGTGGTCTTTCTCTACCTGCCCTGGTAGTAGAAGACAAAGGTCATAATCTCTTGGGAGCTCTATGGCCCTGCCCACTGCCTGAGAAACATGAATACTTAACCAGGTGTCCCAAGGGCAAGTTTGCATCTTCCTATAGGACCACAGCTGATGTGCTCTTGAAAGCACCACCTCCTGGCTGGAGGCCAACCAACACAAAACCAGTGCACTAAACGAAAACACAACCAAGGACCCTCACAGAGTCCACTTCATTCCCCTGCTACCTCCACTGGAGCAAGTGCTGGTGTCCATGGTTTCAAGACCTGAAGATAGATCACATCATAGATACTCTTTGTAGGATTCTTTGTAGACACATAGGACTCTTTGTAGACACTCCCCAGTACCAGCCTGGAACTGGTAGCTCCAATGGGTAGCTAGACCCAGAAAAGCAAAAATAATCACTACAGTTCAGCTCTCAGGAAGCCCATTCCTAGGGGAAGTGAGAGAATATGACACCAAGGGAGCATACTTTGGGACGAAAAATGCTGAACAGCAGCCCTTGAGTCCCAGATCTTCCCTCTGACATAGTCCACCAAAATGAGAAGGAACCAGAAAAACAATGCTGGTAATATGACAAAACAAGATTCTTTAACACCCCTGAAATATCATAACAGCTCATCAGCAATGGATCCAAACCAAGACAAAATCTCTGCATTACCAGAAAAAGAATTCAGAAGACTGATTATTAAGCTAATCAAGGAGGCACCAGAGAAAGGTGAAGTCCAACTTAAATCAAAAACATGATAGAGGATACGAAAGGAAAATTCTTCAGTGAAATAGACAGCATAAATAAAAAACAATCACAACTGCTGGAAATCAAGCACACACTTAGAGAAACACAAAATGCACTGGAAAGTCTCAGCAACAGAATTTAACAAGCAGACGAAAGAACTTCAGAACTTGAAGACAGACTTTTGAATTAACCCAATCCATCAAACACAAAGAAAAAAGAATTTTAAAAAATGAACAAAGCGTCCAAGAAGTTTGGGATGATGTTAAACATCCAAACCTAAGAATAATTGGTGTCCCCAAGGAAGAAGAGAAATCTAAAAGTTTAGAAAACATATTTGAGGGAATAATCAAGGACAACTTCCCCAGCCTTGCTAGAAATCTAGACATCCAAATACAAGAAGTTCATAGAACCTCTGGGAAATTCATTGCAAAATGATCATCCCCTACGCACAAAGTCATCAGGTTATCTAAAGTCAAGACAAAGGAAAGAATCTTGAGAGCTGTGAGGCAAAAGCATCAGGTAACCTTAAAAGGAAAGCCTATCAGATTAACAGCAGATTACTCGGCAGAAACTCTACAAGCTAGAAGGTATTGGGGTTCTATTTTTAGCCTCCTTAAGCAAAACAATTATCAGCCAAGAATTTTGTATCCAGTGAAACTAAGCTTTATAAATGAAGGAGAAAAACAGTTATTTCCAAACAAATGCTGAGAGAATTCACCACTACCAAGCCAGCACTACAAGAACTGCTAAAAGGAGCTCTAAATCTTGAAACACAGCCACAAAATACACAAAAATAGGACCTCCTTAAAGCATAAATCTTACAGGACCTATATAAAATAACGCAAAGAAAAAAAAAACATATTCAGGCAACAAATAACACAATGAGTAGAATAGTACCTCACATCTCACTACTAACATTGAATGTAAATGACCTAAATGCTCTACTTAAAAGATACAGAATGGCCGAATGTATAAGAATTCACCAACCAAGTTTCTGCTGTCTTCAGGAGACTTACTTAACACATAAGGACTCACATAAACTTAAGGTAAAGAGGTAGAAAAAGATATTGCATGCAAATGGACACCAAAAGTGAGCAGGAGTAGCTATTCTTATGTAAGACAAAATAAACTTTAGAGCAACAGCAGTTTAAAAAGACAAAGAAGGACATTATATAATGATAAAAGGACTAGTCCACCAGGAAAATATCACAATTCTAAATATACAGGCACCTAACACTGGTGCTCCCAAATTTATAAAACAACTACTAGTAGACCTAAGAAGTGAGATAGATGGCAACACAATAACAGTGGGGGACTTTAATACTCCACTGACAGTATTAGACACGTCATCAAGACAGAAAGTCAACAAAGAAACACTGGACTGAAACGCTACCCTAGAACAAATGGACTTAACAAATATTTACAGAACATTCTACCCAACAACTGAAGAATATACATTCTATGCATCAGCATGAGAGAAGAGAAAAAGGGACCCCCCATATTATTCTATATTGTTTTATGCTCAGTGCTTGTTTTAAGAAGAAATAAGGAAGTGAAACCAAAGGCAGGCAGCATGGCGCCAGGCACCAGAACCAAAACCAGACCCAAAACCAGACCCCCAAACCAGGCCTGGGTCTGCCTGACCTTAGCCTGATAGTTAAAATTCAATCCATGACCTAGCAACCAATGTTATCCATAGATTCCAGACATTGTATGGAAGGACATTGTGAAACTTCTCATTCTGTTCTGTTCCACTCTGATTACTGGTGCATGCAGCCCCTGTCACATACCCCCTAGATGGCTCAATCAATTACAGCCCTGTCATGTAAAATCTTTAGTGTCGTGAGCCCTTAAAAGGGACAGAAATTGTGCACTCAAGAAGCTCAGATTTTGAGATGCTAGTCTGCCGATGCTTCCAGCTGATTAAAAGCTACTTTCTTCACTATCTTGGTGTCTGCGGGGTTTTGTCCACGGTTTGTCCTGCTACAAGCACATGGAACGTTCTCCAATATAGACCATATAATCAGCCACAAAACAAGTCTCAGTAAATTTAAGAAAATTTAAATTATATCAAGTATATCAAATACTCTTTCAGACCACAGTGGAACAAAATCGGAAATCAACTCCAAAAGGAACCCTCAAAACCATGCAAATGCATGGAAGTTAAAGAACTTGCTTCTGAATGCTGGGTCAACAATGAAATCAAGATGGAAATTTAAAAATTCTTTGAACTGAACTATAATGGTGACCCAATGTATCAAAACCTCTGAAATACAGCAAAAGTGGGGTTAAGAGGAAATTTCATAGCATGAAATGCCTACATCAAAAAGTATGAAAGAGCACAAATAGACAATCTAAGGTCATACCTCATGAAACTGGAGAAACAAGAACAATCTAAACCCAAACCCAGCAGAAGAAAAGAAATAATGAAGATCAGTGCAGAACTAAATGAAATTTAAACAAACAAAAAAATACAAAATATAAATGAAACAAAAAGCTGGTTTTTGAAAAGATAAAAAAAATTGATAGGCTATTAGTGCAATTAACCAAGAAAAGCACACAGAAGGTCCAAATAAGCTCAATTAGAAACGAAATGGGAGATATTAGAACTGATACCACAGAAATACAAAAGATCATTCAAGGCTACTATGAACACCTGTATGCACATAAACTAGAAAACATGAAGAAGATGGATAAATACCTGGAAATATACAACTCTCCCAGATTAAACCAGGAAGATATAGAATCTCTAAACAGACTAATAACAAGCAGTGAGATTTAAATGGTAATAAAAAATTTGCCAACAAAAAAAAGTCCAGGACCAGATGGATTCACAGTTGAATTCTATCAGACATTCAAAGAAGAATTGGTACCAATTCTATTGACACTATGCCAAACTATACAGAAAGAAGAAATCCTCCCTAAATCATTTTATGAAGCCAGTATCACCCTAATACCAAAACCAGGGGCAGACATAACAAAAAAAGAAAACTTGGAACCAATATCCCTGATGAACATAGATGCAAAAATCCTCAACAAAATACTAGCTAACTGAATCCAACAGCATATCAAACAGATAATCCACCATGATCAAGTAGGTTTCATACCAGAGATGCAGGGATGGTTTAATATATGTAAGTCAATAAATGTGATACACCACCTAAACAGAATTAAAAACAAAAATCACATGAATTAAAAACAAAAATCACATGATCATTTCAATATATACAGAAAAGCATTTGACAAAATCCAGCATCCCTTTATGATTAAAACCCTCAGCAAAATCGGCATAGAAGGGACATACCTTAAGACAATAAAAGCCATCTATGACAAACCCACAGCCAACACTATACTGAATGAGTAAAAGTTGAAATCATTCCTCCTGAGAACTGGAACAAGACAAGAATGCCCACTTTCACCACTTCTATTCAACATAGTACTGAAAATCCTAGCCAGAGCAATCAGACAAGAGAAAGAAATAAAGGGCATCCCAATCAGTAAAGAGAAAGTCAAACTGTCACTGTGCTGATGATATGATTTTATACCTAGAAAACCCTAAAGACTCATCTAAAAAGCTTCTAGAACTGGTAAATGAATTTAACAAAGTTTCAGGATACAAAATTAATGTACACAAATCTGTAGCTCTGCTACACACCAAGCTGAGAATCAGCTTGCTAGCGACCATGCTGAGAATCAAATCAGGAATTCAGTCCCTTTCAAAATAGTTGCAAAAAATAAAATAAAAGACTTAGGAATATACTTAACCAAGGATGTGAAAGATCTGTACAAGGAAAACTACAAAACACTGCTGAAAGAAATCATAGACAACAAACAAATGGAAGCACATCCCATGCTCATGGATGGGTAGAATCAATATTGTAAAAACAACCATGGTGCCAAAAGCAGTCTACAAATTCAATGCAATTCCCATCAAAATACTACCATCATTAATCACAGAACTAAAAAAAAAAAATCAACGTTTTTATGAAAAAAAATCATATGGAACCAAAAAAGAGCCCACATACCCAAAGTAAAACTAAGCAAAAAACAAATCTGGAGGCATCATATTACCCAACTTCAAACTATACTATAAGGCCATAGTCATCAAAACAGCATGGTACTGATATAAAAATAGGCACACAGACCAATGGAATGGAATAGAGAACCCAGAAATAAAGCCAAATACTTACAGTCAACTGATCTTCAACAAAGTAAACAAAAACATAAAGTGGGGAAAGGATGCCTTATTCAACAAATGGTGCTGGAATAATCGGCAAGCCACATGTAGAGGAATGAAACTGGGTCCTCATCTCTCACCATATACAAAAATCAATTCAAGATGGATTAATGACTTAAATCTAAGACCTGAAACCATAAAGATTCTAGAAGATACCATCAGAAAAAACCTTCTAGTCATTGGCTTAGGCAAAGACTTCATGACCAGGAACCCAAAAGCAAGTGCCACGAAAACAAAGATAAATAGATGGGACTTAATTAAACTAAAAAGCTTCTGCACAGCAAAAGAAATAATCAGCAGAGTTAACAGACAATGCACAGAGTAGGAGAAAATCTTCACAATCTATACATCGGACAAAGGACTGACATCCAATCTACAAAGAACTAAAAAAATCAACAAGAAAATAAAAAGTCTCATCAAAAAGTGAGGTGAAAACATGAATAGGCAATTCTCAAAAGAAGATACACAAATAGCCAACAAGTATATGGAAAAATGCTCAACATCACTAATTATCAGGGAAATGCAAATTAAGGCCACAATGCAATACCACTTCACTCCTGCAAGAATGGTCATAATCAAAAAAATCATAGATGCTGGCATGGATGTGGTGAAAAGGGAGCACTTTTACACTGTTAGTGGGAATGTAAACTAGTACAATTACTATGGAAAACAGTGTGGAGATTCCTTAAAGAACTAAAAGTAGATCTACCATTTGATCCAGCAATCTCACTACTAGGTATCTACCCTGAGGCAGGTAAGTCATTATATGAAAAAGATACTCACACACACATGTTTATAGCAGCACAATTTTCAATTGCAAAAATATGGAACCAGCCCAAATGCCCATCAATCAATGAGTGGATAACCAAAATGTGGTGTGTGTGTGTGTGTGTGTGTGTGTGTGTGTGTGTGGTGTGTGTGTATATATATATATGGTGGAATACTATTCAGTCATAAAAAGGAACAAAATAATGGCATTCACAACAACCTGGATGGAATTGGAGATGATCATTCTAAGTGAAGTAACTCAGGAATGGAAAACCAAACATCGTGTGTTCTCACTCATATGTAGGAGCTAAGCTATGAGGACGCAAAGGCACAAGAATGAAACTTTGGCCGGGTGCGGTGGCTCAAGCCTGTAATCCCAGCACTTTGGGAGGCCGAGACGGGCGGATCACGAGGTCAGGAGATCGAGACCATCCTGGCTAACATGGTGAAACCCCTTCTCTACTAAAAAAATACAAAAAACTAGCCGGGCGAGGTGACGGGTGCCTGTAGTCCCAGCTACTTGGGAGGCTGAGGCAGGAGAATGGTGTAAACCCGGGAGGCGGAGCTTGCAGTGAGCTGAGATCCGGCCACTGTACTCCAGCCCCGGCAACAGAGCAAGACTCCATCTCAAAAAAAAAAAAAAAAAAAAAAGAATGAAACTTTGGACTTTGGGCACTCAGGAAAGGGTGAGGGGTGGTGAGGGATTAAAAAACTACACATTGGGTACAGTGTACACTGCTTGGGTGATGGGTGCACCAAAATCTCAGAAATCACCACTAAAGAACTTATTCATGTAACCAAACACCACCTGTTCCCCCAAAACCTATTGAAATAAAATAAATAAATAAATAAATACAAAAGATCATCACAGACTATTATGAGCAAGTATATGCTGAGAAAGTGGAAAAACCTAGAGGAAATGGATAAATTCCTGGAAACATACAGACTACTATGTTTGTACAGCCTACTAAGGTTGAATCAGGAAGGAACAGAAAACCCAAACAGACCTATAACAAGTAGCAAGATTGAACCAGTAATAGAAAGTTTTCTGACAAAGAAAAGCCCAGGACCAGATGGATTCACAGCTAAATTCTACCAAAGGTACAAAGAATAACTAATAACAAATGAAGCCAGCATCACCTTGATACCAAAGTCAGACAAGGACAAAACAACAACAACAACAACAACAAAAGAAAACTACAGGCCAGTATACTTGATGAACAGAGACACAAAAATCTTTAACAAAATACTAGCAAATCAAATCCAACAGCACATCAGGAACATAATACAACACAATCAAGTGAGTTTTATTCCAGAGATGCAAGGATGGTTCAACATATACAAATCAATAAACAGGACACACCACATCAACAGAATGAAGGAAAAAAACCATATATAGAATTATCTCAATGGAGGCAGAAAAAGTATTTGACAAAATTCAACATTCCTTCAACACAAAAACTCTCAAAAAAGCAGGCATAGAAGGAACATATCTCAGAATAATAAAGGCCATATATGACAAACCCACAACTAATGTAACACTGAATGTGGAATACTTGAAAGCCTTTCCTCTAAGGACTGAAACAAAACAAGGATGACTACTTTCACCACTCCTATTCAACATAGTGCCAGGAGTCCTAGCCAGAGCAATTGGGCAAAAGAAAAAATAAAAGGCATCCAAACTGGAAGAGAGGAAGTCAAATTGTCCCTCTCTGCTGATACTACGATCTTACATCTACAAAAACTGCAAAAGATTCCACCACAAAACTAAAAATAGGCCAGGTGCAGTGGCTCACACCTGCAATCCCAGTGCTTTGGGAAGCCAAGGCGGGAGGATTACATGAGCCCAGGAATTGAAGACTATCCTGGGCATCATGGCAATACCCCATCTCTATAAAAAATTAAAAAATTAGCCAAGGATGGTGGCTTATGCCTGTAGTCCTAACTACATGAGAGGCAGGAGGATAGCTTGAGTCTGGGAGGTTGAGGTTACAGTGAGTTATGATTACACCATTGTATTCCAGCCTGGTGACAGAGCAAGACCCTGTCTCTAAAAAGATAAAAAGTAAAAATATAATTACCATTCAGTCCAGGAGTCCCACTACTGGGTATTTACACAAAGGAAAGTAAACTTATCAAAGGGATACCTGAACCTGCACATTTATTGCAGCTCTATCCACAACAGCACAGATATGGATTCAACCTAAGTATTCACTAACAGAAGAATAGAGAAAGAAAATGTGGTATATATGCCAGGCACAAAAAGACAAATATCTCATGTCCTCACTTATATATGGGAGCTATCAAATTTGATCACATGGAGATGGAGAGTGGAAAGATAGATAACAGAAACTGGGAAAAGTGAGTGGGGGTCAGATAGGAGGATAAAGGTAAGTGGGTTAAAGGGTACAAACATACAGTATGATAGGAAGAATAAATTCAATATTTGTTAGCAGAGTAAGGTGACTATACTTAACAAAAATGTATTGTAGTTGGGTGTTGGACACCCAAAATACCCGGACTTGATCACTGCCCATTGTAGACATGTAACAACATTGTCCATGTACCCCATACATTTGTAAAAATAAAAATAAAGAAATAAAAATAAAATGACTATTCAAATACTGACAATGTTCTAATGATAGACCTTGTTCTATCACTGATGTTGTTACTCAGGTTAGTAATGCTGAAAATCTGCATGATCACCCAATCAGTAACTACTGACAAGTTTGGGGATGCCAGAAATGACCTCGAAGTACATCTTCAGCTATTTGGTCTTTCCAAAGGCTGAGATCAAAGACAACACAATGTGAAGACCCAGACAAAAATGTGATGCCTCTCTACCTACTGCTGCTTTATTATCATTACTATACTCATCACTAACTAGGCTTTCCATGTTTTAAAAATGTTCTGTTTTCTTTGTTTACAATGTTGTTTCATGGGAATAAGGACTCTGTCTGTCTGGTTCAATAACATGACTCTCAAGCCCAGAAAAGTACCTGGCACACCGTGGATGTCCTATTGATGTTTGCTGAGCAGATGGGCAGATGGATCAACAGATAAATACAACAGTAGTACAGGCAAGAAATGATGGTGATTTGGACTTTTGCAAAAGAAGTGGGGAAAGTAACAGATTTTGTTTGCCTATAGAATCAATAGGACTAGCTAAAGGAAGTCCTATTGGAAGATGAGGGAATATTATTAATCAGGGTGACTTCCAGGGTTCTGGCTTGAGAAACTTCTGTATCTTCAGTGAGATACAAAAGTATTAAAGAGCATCCAGCCTTATACATAGGTGCCCCCCAAATTCTTGTCAAATTAGTGAATTGAGCTGAACTTCAACTTTGATAGATTAAATTAGTAACTATGAAATTGAGAAGTACCTGCAAGAATTCTGGATATGATTTTCCCAGATCTGCCCACACTGCTGACATCTGAGGCCCACGTTCTCTTCTCAGTGGCAGAACTGTGAAGGCAGAGGCTGCTGAGGGGCAGCTTGTTGAGTCTTACTGGCCTAGAGAGAGAGACAGAGGTAGCACATTGCCGTTGCTATTCTAACTTGAGGTTTTCACTAGGTTGCTATAAAGGTAAGTGGTTTGCAGTTCCTCACCTTGTTCCCTGGAGAAAAATGAAGAACACCCATTCAGAAAAATATGACCGATTTTCAAATTAATTATTGGAACAGTATCTGAACCATGAAAAATTCCGTTTCCAGAGAAGGATTAAAAAAGAGCATACGGCACTAATTGTCATAGAGTCCTTGTTACATTTTATGGATTTTCCATTTTGTAAAGCAGTGGCTCATTTAAAGGAAAAAAATTAAACAGCAATTCCAGCAAAATGTTAAATTAATACAGACGTTAGCCCAGACTCCATGTGTGTGATGTTGGCAGGCTCCACACAGCTCTTGTTCCTGTGGACACCACACATAGGGAGGCAACCTCCTGGGCTCACTGCTACTCAAGCCTTTTACTAGAATGTGAAACCTGGTGTGTCCTTGCCCCTGAAATTCATTATGTGGGCTTCATGGGCCTGCTGGTCCTCCAATTAGCCATGTTTTCTTGCCTGATTTCTGAAGAAAGGGACAAAGCTATTTGAATGCAGCAGTATCTTACTCAATATGGAGTCTTTATCATTTTTCCCTTTTCAATGATTTTACAAATAACGGTGTGTAGAGCAGAGGGAAGATAACCATTCCAGCATGTAGCCACCAATCATCTCTTATTGTTTACAAAGAATGGGCAAGTGTTATTCTATACTTTGGGTCAAAAGAAATTTTTAAAAATTTGCTAGAGTCATATGCACGCATAAGTAGAAAAGTTTCATTCTTCTAATCAACAAAATCACAGTATCTTCTCCCAAATGGCCTCACTACATCAAATCTCCATTGCCTGTAATGATCCTGAAAAGCTGTAAACCTGATATCCTTTTCCCACTCCTCCATGCTCCCTATTCTCATTGCTTCTATGCACTTCAGGTGGCAAGCAGGGCAGTGCAGGGTAGATGGAAAATAACAGGGTTTAGAAGAGATGGGCCTGACTTCAAATATTGACTTATCCCCATCATTGCTGTTTGACCTCAGGAAAGTTGCTTGTCCTAATCTGTGGAGTGGGTTTAATAAATGTCTTGTAAGGTGAGTGTTAGAGATTGTACATGTATTAAATAAACATCTTGTAAGGTAAGCATTAGTGATTTTACATGTATTAGAGATAGTATATATGAAGCTCCTGCAATGTACTAAGTGATCATAGCTGTCATTGTTGCTGTCTGTACCACGGCCTAAATTCTCATTGCACGCTGATTTGCTTGTTTGTCAATACCACCATCTTCCCTTCAGTTCTGTATTGTGAAACTGTCTCTTCCCTTCCATACATTGAACGTCTCCCTATCTTTCCTCATTTATTTGTTTAACAAATACAAACTGTGGAATTATGATGTCTAAGTATGACATCAGTCATACTGCTCTGGAAATCTCCCTGCCTTTTGAAAAACCTCTGTCAAACCACATTTTTGCATTAAAAAAAATCCACGGTATTTTTATTTAAATATTTACATGTATTTCAAAGTTAGCACCAATTTATTTATTGGATGCTGCTACTTTGGAAGGCATCGGAAGGCCGAGATACAGACCACTGGGAATTTGTATTCTAACAGTTGATGCAGCTGAGGGCAAAGTATTTCAAACAAGTAACTTAGAAAACATGTTCATAAGTTAGGTCTGGAATATTATAGTTTATTATCTCTATTGCAGGAGGCCATGTAAGACCTAAGGAATCAGAGAACAAAATGTGGAGGGGCGGAGCCAAGATGGCAGACTAGAAGCAGCTCCTGTGCGCAGCTCTCACGGAGAGGAAACGAAAGCCTAGTGAACACTGACCCTGCAGGTGGATCATCTGAGAAACACCTGGGGATCCATCAAGGCAGCAAGGGGACACAGAGAGCAGAGAGAAACAAAGCTGGGCACCAGCTTGTCTGGGCTCAGTGCAGAGCCAGGAAAACCTCTCCAACACAGGAGAGAGTCAGTGAGTGAGAGCCCTCAGGGGAATTCATGCTCCCCACGGGACATGTGCAGCACTGGGAATGGGAGAATCCCTCTGAAAGCCCTCCACCACCCACTGCACTTCTAGACTGAGGCAGAGAGTCACCCAGCTGTTTTGCAGGGTTAACTAAGAGGACCTCTACTAGCCTTGGGCTCCAGAGTAGACCAGTGCCCGTTCCATAGCACCAATAGAGGCCACAGTTCTGGTGCCTGGAAGCAGTAAGATTTCTCCACCCTGCCCCTTGCTGGATGGGGCTTGGTGTGAGATTCTGGCCCAGCAGTCCCACGTCACCTGAACATGGCCAGCTACTCCACCCACCCCTGCTACTCGTAGCCAGGAAGTCCATGCCTGCTAGAGCTTCTGGCCTAGTGGCCCCACTTCTGTGTGAACTTGGCTAGAGGGCACAGCCTCCTGTTGTTCCAGAAAACAGCTGGATGGCAGGGTGCATGACCCTCCATCCAACCCTGCCACAGGGAACCTGGTGGACAACACCTGGTAGAGCTTCCGGTCCAGCAGTCCCACTTCTGTGTGAATTCAGGCAGTGGACAGTGGATACAACTTTCTGTTGTCCCAGAAAGCATGCGCATGCCAGGGCAGATGGTGCCACCCATCCCCATTCCTGATAGCGGGTAAGCAATGCCTGCTAGAGCTTCTGGCCCAGTGGCCCTGCTTCTATGGGAACTCAGCTGGAGGGTACAGCCTCCTGTTGTCCCAGGAAACACCCAGATGACAGAGCAGGTGTCCCCACCCACCCTCTCTGCTGGTAGCCAGGTGAGCCACGCCTGTTAGAGCTTTTGTCCCAGCAGTCCTACTTCTGCCTGAATTTACTGAGGGGGACAGCCTCCTCTTGCCCTAGAAACACCCAGAGAGCAGGGCGGACAACTCCACCCACCCCTGCTTCTTGTAGTCAGACAAGCCACACCCACTAGAGCTTCCAACCCAGCAGTTCCACTGCTGCTTGAATTCTGGGGGCAGGCACCACCTTATGTTTTTCCAGGAAGCACAGGGATGGCAGATTAGGGCCAATCTGGCAAGGATACAACTTCTCTGCCAATGGTGGCCCTTGCCTAAGGGAGCTCTGTGGACTGGAATACCCAACAAAAGAAACATGGGCACAGAGACAGTAATTGGAGGAGTCTCTTCCAAGATAGCAACCTAAAAGACTGAAGGAAGATCATACCCACATAAATGAGAAAGAACCTGTAGAGGACTACGTGCTCGCAAACGAGATGGTTCGATAAGTCCTGCTTTTGCAAACGAAGCAGGGCATTGGGGGCTTGTTTATGTGTAAACATCTTGAAAATCCAGAAAGTCAGGGAAAGGTCAGAAAAACAAAAATGTGTCTTGTGACTTGGCAACATTCCACAAACGACTGTATAAAATAAAGCAGAGCGCGCCATTTGAGGCGGCCGCCATGTTTGTCTTGTCTTGTGTTGTCTTATGTGTTCATTCCTTTGTTTAGGAAACACGTGGACCCCAACAGAACCAACTCAATAACTTTGAGGCTTAAAACAATTCTCAGCAAATTAAAAAACAAACAAAATCGTACAAACCATCCTCTCACATCACAGTGCAATAAAAATAGAAATCAAGGCTAAGAAAATCACTCAAAACCATACAATTTAACGGAAATTAAACAACCTGTCCCTGAATAACTTCTGGGTAAATAATGATACTAAGTCAGAAATCAAGAAATTATTTGATACTAATGAGAAAAAAGATACAACATACTAGAATCTCTGGGACACAGCCAAAGCAGTGTTAAGCAGGAAGTTTACAGCACTAAACGCCCACATCAAAAAATTAGAAAGATCTCAAATTAACAGCCAAACATTACAATTAGAGGAACTAGAGAAACAAGAGCAAATCAACCCCAAGGCTAGCAGAAGGCAAGAAATGACCCAAATCAGAGCTGAACTGAAGGAAATTAAGATGTGAAAAACTGTACAGAAGACCAATGAGTCCAGAAGCTGGTTCTTTGAAAGAATTAATAAGATAGGTCAACCACTAGCTAGACTAATAAAGAAAAAAGAGAGTAAGATTCAAATAAACACAATCAGAAATGACAAAGGGGCCATTATCACAGACCCCACAGAAATACAAAAAACTCTCAGAGCCCATTATGAACACCTCTATCCATACAAGCTAGAAAACCTAGAAGAAATGGATTAAAAACATACAAGCTCCTATGATTGAACCAGGAAGAGATTGAATCCCTGAACAGACCATTAACAAGTTCCAAAACTGAATCAGTAATAAAAACCGGAAAAAGCCCAGGATCAGATGGATTCACAGTTGAATTCTACCAGATATTTAAAGAAGAAATGGTACCATTTCTACTGAAACTATACCAAAAAATGGAGGAGTGGGGGATTCTTTCCTAAGTCATTCTATGAGGCCATCATAATCCTAATACCAAAACCTCCCAGAGACACAACAAAAGAAAAAGAAAATGTTAGGCCAATATCCTTAACGGACACAGATGCAAAAATACTTGACAAAATACTAGCAAACCAAATCCAGCAGCACATCAAAAACTTAATCCACCACAATCTAGTAGGCTTTATTCCTAGTATGCAAGTTTGGTTCAACATTCACAAATCAATAAATGTAATTCACCACATAAACAGAACTAAAAACAAAAAACACATGATTGTCTCAATAGATGCAGAAAAGGTTTACAATAAAATTAAACATCTATTCAATCTACTTGTTAAAAACCCTCAACAAACTAGGCACTGAAGGAACATATCTCAAAATAATAAAAGCTATCTATGAAAATCCCACAGCCAACATCATACTGAATAGGCAAAAGCTGGAAGCATCCCCCTTGAAAATCAGAACAAGACAAGGATGCCCTCTCTCACCAGTCCTATTCAACATAGTACTGGAATTCCTGGCCAGAGCAATCAGATAAGAAAAAGAAATGAAACACATCTAAATAGGAAGAGAGGAAGTGCTACTATCCCTGTTTGCAGTTGATGTGATTCTATACCTAGAAAACCCCGTAGTTTCTGGCCAAAAGCTCCTTGATCTGGTAAACAATTCAGCAAGGTTTCAGAATACAAAATCCTAGGAATATAGCTAACAAAGGAGGTGAAAGAACTCTACAATGAGAATTACAAAACACTGCTCAAAGAAATCAGAGATGACAGAAATAGAAAAACATTCCATGCTCATGCATAGGAAGAACCAGTATTGTTAAAATGGCCATACTGCTCAAAGAAGTTTACAGATTCAATGCTATTCCTATCAAACTACAAATGACATTCTTCACAGAAGTAGAAAAAAACTATTTTAAAATTCATATGGAATAAAAAAAAGAGCCTGAATAGCTAAGGCAATCCTAAGAAAAAAGAACAATGCTGGAGACATCACATTACCTGACTTCAAACTATACTACAAGGTTGCAGTAACCAAAACAGTATGGTACTGGTACAAAAACAGACACATAATACAAGGGAACGTAATAGAGAGCCCAGAAATAATACCTCACACCCACAACCATCTGATCTTCAACAAAATTGACAAAAACAAGCAATGGAGAAAGGATTTCCTATTCAATAAATGCTGTTGGGATAACTGGCTAGCCATATACAGAAGTTTGAAACTGAACCCCTTCCTTTCACCATATACAAAAATCAATTTAAGATGAACTGAAGACTTACATATAAAACCTAAAACTAAAAACCCTGGAAGATGATCTAAGAAATGCCATTCTGGACATAGGACTTGTTAAAGATTTCATTATGAAAACACCAAAAACAATTGCAACAAAAATTAAAATTGGCCAATGAGACCTAATTAAACTAAGAAGCTCCTGTACAGCAAAAGAAACTATCAACAAAGTAAACAGACAACCTAAAGTATGGGAGAAAATACTTACAAACTATGCATTCGACAAAGGTCTAATATCCCAAATCTAGAAGGAACTTAAATTTGCAATAATACAAATTTCAGAAAAATAAAAGTAATACACATGGCCAACAAGCATATGAAAAAATGCTCAATATCACTAATCATTAGAGAAACACAACTCAAAACCACAAAGAGATGCCATCACACACCAGTCAGAATGACTATTACTAAAAAGTCAAGAAGCTGGGTGCGGGGGCTCACACCTGTAATCCCAGCACTTTGGGAGGCCAAGGCAGACAAATCACAAGGTCAGGAGTTCGAGACCAGCCAGAACAACATGGTGAAACCCTGTATCTACTAAAAATACAAAAAATTAGCCAAACGTAGTGGCGGGCACCTGTAATCTCAGCTACTCAGGAGGCTGAGGCAGGAGAACAGCTTGAACCGGGGATGTGGGGGTTGCCGTGAGCTGAGATCACTCCACTGCACTCCAGCCTGGGCAACAGAATGAGACTCTGTCTCAAACAAATAAATAGTAAAAAAAAAAATAACAGATGCTGGTGAAGTTGTAGAAAAAAGGGAATGCTAATACACTGCTGGTGTGAATGTAAATTAGTTCAGCCATTGTGGAAAGCAGTTTGGACATTTCTCAAAAAACTTAGAATTACCATTCAACCCAGCAATCCCATTATTGAGTATATGCACAGAGGAATATAAATGGTTCTACCATAAAGACGCATGTATGTTTATGTTCACTGCAGCACTATTCACAATAGCAAAGACATGGAATCAACCTAAATGCCCTTTGACAGTAGACTGGATTTTAAAAATGTGGTACATATACACCACAGAATACTACACAGCCATAAAAAATAACAAAATTTTTTTTTTTTTTTTTGAGCTGGAGTCTCTCGCTGTGGTGCCCAGCCTGGAAGTGCAGTGGTGTGATCTCACTTCACTGCAAACTCCGCCCTCTGGGTTAAAGTGATTCTCCGGCCTCAGCTTCCTAAGTAGCTGGATTACAGGTGCCCGCCACCACACCTAGCTAATTTTTGTATTTTTAGTAGAGGTGGGGTTTCACCATGTTGGCCAGGCTGGTTATGAACTCCTGACCTCATGATCTGCCTGCCTCGGCCTCTCAAAGTGCTGGGATTACAGGTATGAGTGCCCGGCCCAAGATCACGTCCTTTGCAGCAACATGGATGAAGCTGGAGGCCATTATCCTAAGCAGACTAACACAAGAACAGAAAACCAAATACTACATGCTTTCACTGTAAGTGGGAGCTAAACAATGAGTACAAGAACACAAAGAAGAGAACAACAGACACCAGGGCCTACTTGAGGGTGGAGCGTGAGAGGAGGCTGAGAACCGAAAAACCACCTATCAGGTACTATGCTTATTACCTGAGTGACAAAATAATCTGTACACCCAACTCCCGTGACATGCAATTTACCTATATAACAACCTGGACATGTACCCCTGAACCTAAAATCTTAAAAGTAAATTTAAAAAGAAATGTGTATACAGCATGTCCTCTACTTTATGTAAGATTACAATTTCATAAACAATACAAAATATACAATTTTTTGTGTTCAGTAGAGCACCTGAAACAGTTGGATCTTCAGTTATATCTAGAAATAAAAGTCCTATTTCTACATGTTACTCAGTTTTTCTGTTGTGCCTTAATCTCTGAACTTTTGGATCATAAATAGATTTTTGTAATTATAAATATGCTGGGAAGAGATTGTAGCCCCATGCTTGATTCTCTGGGTAGTTCTGGGACACATAAAGCGTAGATAATTGGTACCTGCAAATAGTATCTCCAAGCCCATTTTAATTGAAAGTTTTCATGTTTACCCTTAGTGAACTTTCTGCTAGAGCTACTGACAAATAGCAAAATAGACGGAGAATGCTAGTGATTCTGAACCCACAGGTGTTTGAACACAGCTGCTGTAGCAGTGAGAGTTTAGGACTGTAGGAGAGTGTATTAGTCAGGGATCTCCAGAGGGAAAGAACTAATAGGAGATATATATATATATATATATATATGAAAGGGAGTTTATTAAGGAGAATTGACTCACAATCACGAGGTGAAGTCCCGTGATACACCATCTGCAACCTGAGGAACAAGGAAGCCAGTAGTGGCTCAGTCCGAGTTTAAAAGTCTCAAAAGTGGAAGCTGACAATGCAGCCTTCAGTCTGTGGCCGAGGCCCAAGAGCCCCTGGCAAACCACTGGCATAAGTCCAAGAACCCAAAGGCCAAAGAACCTGGAATCTGATGTTCAAAGGCAGGAAGCATCCAGCACAGGAGAAAAATGAAAGCCGGAAGACTCGGCAAGCCAGCTTATTCCCCCTTCTTCTGCCTGCTTTGTTCTAGCCATGCTGGCAGCCGATTGGATGGTGCCCACCCAGATTGAGGGTAGGTCTTCCTCTCCCTGTCCACTAACTCAAACGTTACTCTCTTCTGGCAACACCTTTACAGACATACCCAGAAACAGCCAGCCATCTAGGGATCCTTCAGTCCAATCAAGTTGACACCTAATATTAACCACCACAGAGAGGATCCAAGGCTTGGCCACCCCAGAGGGAAGCAAGGTATTTGCCCAGGACCCTGTAGGGGGGCCTGGTTTTCAAGCAGGATGACAGAGCCATAGAGGGAGCCGGGAATGTCGGTGAGGTCCAGTAACTCAGCTTTATAACCTGAGGGAGAATTTCCAGTACGCTCTGTGAAGATGATTAAAACCCCTATAGGAGGAGCGACCCAATCTTCTGAATGCTCACAATATTATACAGAAAATTCCTGGAAATGCCTATTCATTTAGTAATAATTAAGTGCCTACTATGTGCAAAAGCTCTAGCCTGTACCTATAATCTAGCATTGCATGTGACCTTGAGTCTACTTTTATTCTCCTCGAGAGACTCTACCAGCAAAATCTTCTTGTTAGAGGGAGAAAAGTGCTCTATTTGCCATTTCTGAACTGAAATGCTTCCATCAACCTTGAATTACAGGAAAAGTCTCCTATACTTAGCTATTGTTTGCATCATCATCGTCATCATTATTGCAGGCTCCTGAAAGGGAGCAGAGAGTGCTTCTTTTAATGCCAACTATGATTTGCATGTTCATAGAAGGTTTGAAGTTTCAGAAATTAAATGTTGGGGTGTAAAATTCTCTTGAAGGAAGAAAGTATGATTGCATCAAACTTTCAAAGTACAATCAACGTCTAAAGGAAATATAATTATTATTGTCGGTTTATCACCTCAAACATGTTGTTGTAAATGTCATTATATCAGATGAGTTTGGTAACAGGTTTTCCATTTTGCACTTTATTTGACAAGGTGATTCATTGTTTAGTGCAGTTTAAGATGTCAGTCCTTCTGGAAGGAATTGAGCTGAGCGATGTGCATAAGAACATTCTTCCATCAAAGTATATGATTAAAGAAGGGTTAGACTCCTGAAATATTGTTTCCAAACTTGCTTTGAATAAGAGTGGTTTATTTGTCGAGATATAATTTATCACAGTTTGCTACATCTGGGAAAGTGTACATAGACTCTACATGCTGACTGTAGTATAATACTTTGTATGGCTCTAAGCCTGGGCAAGATAATCCTAGCTTGGGTAAGTTTGTCTCTATCATGGAAATCTATCTTGAAATTGCAGCTGTGTGGTTTTTTTTTGTTTTGTTTTGTTTTTTTTGTTTTTAATAAAGTATCTTACAGTGAACCAGAGTGATAGAGTAAACTATTTGGGCCCACATTATTGCATAGAGTGTATTGGGCTACCATGTGTTGGTCGCCTAATATAAGACACTTCACAACAAAGCATTCAGGTTTTGATCACTAGAAGGCAGCCAGGGCCTTCTTTTTGCCATTGTGATGATGCCACAGCATTTCCTTTTTCTCTTTGTTAATGTCCCATATCAAAATTGTAAATAAGAACATAGATCTTTGTAATAAGGAACGCCATTTTTATATCTATACTTACGAAATGCCAGAAACTGGGCTACTTGAGGTCTTACCTCTCACATACAAAGTGATCTTGTAAATTATTTGCATCTTCGTTATATGATTGAGGGATCTGAGACTCTGAAGGAGTAAGTAATTTGCCTAAAGACAGACAGACAGCAAGTGGCAGAGCTGGGATTCCAACTGAGCCCCTGTGACTCCAATGCCCAGAGCTCTTCCCTTCGTTGTGGTTGCTGTGTGTGTCCAAAATGCACCAAGTTTACCCTCCTTTTAGCAGTGTGGCCTATAGGTTTTACTGTTTGCCTAAGCAATGCCTATATGTATATGTGGTATCTTTTAAAATTCCTCTTGATACCTGTTAGTGTCTTATTTTAGGTGCAACAGCACACAATAAATGTAAACTGTGAGAAGGAACATTCTTTCTTTCCTTTCCCCCATTGAAATCTATGCTGATTTCAACAAAGGTCAAAGTGTCCCAGGCTTCTTTAAAGGAAAATTAGATGTAAAAGAACTCCCAGATATCTTCCAAATTACATTATTTAAAATGAACAAGGTAGAGGGCGTCATGTGATAAAAATTTCTTGTTTAAATTGAATTGAACAGCCTTTTTATGAGAGATGCAATGACCAACATTTGAGAATATGAAATAATAGTGATGTATTTATGCCGTTGCCATTAAAAATGACAGATATGTCATAGCTGAATAATATCCTCTTCAATGATGAAAAAGAGGCAGCATTGATACTTCCATGGGCTCAAGGCTGAAATATTTTCAAGGCCCCTTGGTTTTTCTTGACTGTAGAAAGTCCAGGATATTTGCAGGATGCTCTGTCTGGACGTAGCTCTGCTGCTTGGAGTTAAGGTCAAGACACCAAATTTCAGATCCATTTGAAAACATATATACCACACTAGGGGAAGGGTTTTGGTGACATTTCCTATTTATGTTACTGCTCTGGAAGCTTTGAAATTTGAGGTTTGTATGTGTGTTTGATCACAGGTTTCTTGGCTTACATTTCTATAAAGCCATCTCTTGATAACAGGGATTGTTTGTGTTTTATTTAAAATTTTAAAATGCATATCTGTATGCATCTATCTCTCTACCCCTACATAGCAACAAATGTACACTTTATGGTTTTAAACTCCTCATAGAATTAAAATGGTCATCATACCTTCTTTACATAATGCTTTGCTCAGCAAGCAGCAGGAGATTGGATAGTGGTTACACACTTGGTTTCTGGTGCAGGCTCAGATCCCAGCTCTCACTCCACACTATTTCTGGGATCTTGGGCAAGTTCCCAACTTCTCTGTACATCAATTGCTCCATTTTTAAAATGGTATCTAATTCACAGGCCTATATGAATTTATATGTTTTGTTTTGTTGTTTTTTTGAGACAGAATTTCGCTGTCTTGTTTTTTGAGATGGAGTGGCGCGATCTTGGCTCACTGCAGCCTCCACTTCCTGGGTTCACACTATTCTCCTGCCTTAGCCTCCTGAGTAGCTGGGACTACAGGCGCCCGCCACCATGCCCAAATAATTTTTGTATTTTTAGTAGAGATGGGGTTTTACCACGTTGGCCAGGTTGGTCTCAAACTCCTGACCTCAGGACATCTGCCCACCTCAGCCTCCCAAAGTGTTGGGATTACAGGCGTGAGCCACCACGCCCCGCCCTGAGTTTATATTTAAACTCCGTTATATTTAAACTGAGTACCTTGAAGAATATTTGGACATATAGTAGTGCTGTGTAAGTAGGTGCTTAATAAATGAAGTTTTGTTAGAAGCAATATAAGTATAATGGATTAGGATAATATGTTTAAAAGCATATTTTGAGAAGCATTAACTTTTTTGAAGTTTTGCTTGGTTCTCTTGGGGAGATAATTGATCAAATGTGAAGATACACATCACCTTTAAAAGGGAGCTGACATCCAGAACACGACAATGATGTCCACTTTCACCACTGTTACTTAACATAGTACTGGAAGTCCTGGCTAGAGAAATTAGACAAGAAAAAGAAATAAAGGCCTTCAACTTGGAAAAGAAGTCAAATAACCCTTGTTTACAGGTGATATGATCTTATATTTGTAAAATCCTAAAGACTCCATCAAAAAACTATTAGAACTGGTAAACAAATTCAGGAAAGTTGCAGGACACAAAATCAACATACCCAGATCAGTAGCATTTCTATGTGCCAACTGTGAACAAAAGAAATCAAGAAGGTAGTCTCATTTACAATAGCTACACATAGAATAAAATACCTAGGAGTTAACTTACTAAAGAAGTGAAATATCTCTAAAATGAAACCTATAAAAGATGGATGAAAGAAATTGAAGAGGACATCAAAAGATGGCAATATATGCCATGTTCATGGATTGAAAAAATCAATATTGTTTAAATGTTCATGCTACCCAAAACAATCTACACAGTCAATGCAATCTCTATCAAAACACCAATGATATTCTTTACAGAAATCAGAAAAAACAATTTTAAAATTTATATGGAATCACAAAAGACCCAGAATAGCCAAAGCTATCCTGATCAAAAATAACAAAACTGGAGGCATTGCATTACCTGACCTCAAAATATACTACAGAATTAGTAGTTAACCCAAACATCATGGTACAGGCGTATAAACAGACACATAGACCAATGGAACAGAATAGAGAACGAAGAAACAATCCATACATCTACAGTAAATTCATTTTTGACAAAGTTACCAAGACATACACCAGGAAAAGGACAACCTCTTTAATCAATGATGATTGGAAAACTGGATATCTATATGCAGAAGAATAAAACTAGACCTCTCTCTCTCTTGCCATATACAAAAATAAAATCAAAATGAGTTAAAGACTTAAATCTGAGACCTCAAACTGTGAAACTACTACAGGAAAACACTGGGGAAACTCTCCAGGGCATGGAACTGGGCAAAGACTAGCGACCAAAGCAAAAATGGACAGATGGGATCACATCAAGTTAAAAGACTTTGGCACAGCAAAGGAAACAAGCAACAAAGTAAAGAGACAACCCACAGAATGGGAGAAAATATTTGCAAACAACCCATCTGACAAGGGGTTAACAACCAGAGTATATAAGGAGCTCAAACAACTGCATAGGAAAAAAATATATACTCTGATTTTAAAATGGGCAAAAGATCTGAATAGATATTTATCAAAAGAAGACACATAAAT
Source organism: Macaca nemestrina (assembly GCF_043159975.1). Classification (NCBI taxonomy): domain Eukaryota; kingdom Metazoa; phylum Chordata; class Mammalia; order Primates; family Cercopithecidae; genus Macaca; species Macaca nemestrina. The sequence continues at coordinate 75,326,722 of NC_092131.1, forward strand.
GGCAAACAAGTTTATGAAAAGGTGCTAAACATCACTGATCGTCAGAGAAATGCAAATTGAAACTACAATGAGATATCATCTCACCCCAGTTAAGGTGGTTTTTATCCCAAAGACAGGCAGTAAGAAATGCTGGTGAGGCTGGGGAGAAAAGGGAGCTCTTGTCCACTGTAGGCTGGAATGTAAATCAGTACAACTACTATGGAGAATAATTTGGAGGTTCCTCAAAGAACTAAAAATAGAACTGCCATATGACCCAGCAATCCCACTGCTAGGTATATAACGGCCCCTAAAAGGAAATCAGTATATCAGAGAGATGTCTGCACTCCTACGTTTATTGAAACACTATTTACAATAGCCAAGATTTGGAAGCAACCCAAGAGTCCATCAACAGACAAATGGATAAAGAAAATGTGGTACATATACACAATGGAGTACTATTTGGCCATAAAAAAGAATCAGATCTTGTCATTTGCAACAACATGGATAAAATTGGAGGTTATTACATTAAGTGAAATAAGCCAGGCACAGAAAGACAAACTTTGCATGTTCTCACTCATGGGTGGGAGCTAAAAATTAAAATAATTGAACTCATGGAGATAGAGAGTAGAACAATCATTATCAGAGGCTGGGAAGCATAGTGGGGGGCAGGTAAGGAGGGCACTTGGGATCCAGCCCTGTTTTATGCCATTTAAGACAGACATTTCATCTCTCAAAAAGAAGGTGATGGCTAATACGTACAAATATATACCTATTTGTATATACTATATATACAATGTATATATTGTATATTATGTATTGTTTATATTATATATAATATACAATAGGTACAAAATATAGTTAGAATGAATGTGGTCTAGTATTTGATAGCACAACAGGGTGACTACCGGCAACAAAAATTTATCGTACATTTAAAAATTACAAAACGAATATAATTGTATTGTTTGTAACACAAAGACAGGATAAATGCTTGAAGTGATGGATACCCCATTTACCCTGTGTTATTATTACGCATTACATGCCTGTATCAAAATATTTCATGTACCCCATAAATATATACACCTACTATGTTACCCATTCAAATAAAAAATAAAGAAATAAAAGTAAAATAAAGTGAACTGACATCCACAGTAGGGTAACTACAGAAAGAACCAGAGTAAGGTACACAATGCAAGTCAGTATGACTATCGTTATTCTGAACTACAGTTCTTAAAAACAGTAAGGGGCAGTGGTCAGAGAATTAATCTGCTTAAATCCAAGACTGACCTTAGACAAGTTCCTAAATGTTCCTGAGCCCCAGCTTCCTCATCTATAAAACGGAAATGTAATGTATCTACCTGTTAGGTTGCTGTGAGAATCAAATGAAATAATATTTGTTAAGCACTATTAATTTAATAACAGCTGTGATCAATATTAGTATTGATAGTTTTATTATTTCAGGTCCTTTTTCACAGGCTTTTCTCATCTGTCTGTTAATAATTGTAACTAGTATCAATTGACTCAGCTTATAATGGGAAAATACACAAGACTTACTGTGGACCACAGTAAGACTTGAAGAAGCCCATATATACATACACAGTGATAGAGTTTTATAACATAATTTGTCAAACTTTGATTTCTGTATTTTTTAAAATATGTGAATAAATCACAGTGAATTTATAGAACCAAAAAATAAAAGAAGGGTAGATAAAATAAAATGAAATATTTAGCAAATAAGAAACCAGCCCTGAAATAAATGATAGAAAGAATCGGCCTCATTTACATGAAAAGAGACTGACAAGTGACCGGCTCAAAGCTTCGAAGGATAGTTTTTCTGAGAATGTTGACTTTAATTTATGAGAAGATAAAAGTGCTGACTAGAGATAGTGGAGATCAAGTTGGGCAACATAAGGACTTTTATACACAAATGATGTTCCCACAGCAGGACAGTCTCTCAACAGAGATAGTATAACAACAGCCTCTAGAAATCTTTAAACATTAACAATCTCTATTCTGAATGTTTAGTAATTAAATCTAATTTTTGGACATGAAAAACTGGAACTGATAACCACTTTCTACCAAAGTTTTGATTTTGTATATCACAGACCAAAGCCTCCCAAACTTAGTTAAGTGGGACACCAGAATGCAGTGTTACTGTTGTGCTGAGGTTGGACCTTCTTAGGCCCATGTCGGGCCCCCAGGAGGGACCACAAGGGCCAGTCACCACAAGCAGCCTCCTCCATTTACCCCAGAGTATGATACCATCTCTTATGTATGCCATGAGGCAAAAAACATAAGGAATCATAGACTTGGATGCATAATGCACTGAAAAATAGCTGGTATCTAAATTCAAATATATTATCAATCAACTGAAAGCCTTTTGGAGGCCAGATACAACCCCTTGGTATACATATGGGAGCCAGAACAGAAACAAGAAAATTAATGAATTTATAGATTTCATTATTCAAATGATCTTAGGTGTTCTTTGTATTTTTCTCAGGAAAAGGACATTAGAGGAATCCAACTGGGACATTGCAATGGCTTGGCCAAAGTGACAAGGCCTGTATTTCCATGGCAAGTGCCGATAGAGCCGAACCATTTTCAACAATCCATACCTTGAAAGTCTCAAGTGATATGATTCCAACTTTCCTTGACAGAAAGCCAAAACAACTTCTTGAACTGAAGGAGACAGATCACATTCATCACGTTCTTTGAATTTTTGTCTCTTTCTTCTGTGCTTCCAAATTGTTTGGTTAGAAACTTTATATTTAATCATGACTAAAAGAAGGAAATATGTATCCATGTATTCATCCATCTACCATTCATTCATTCTTTCATCAAGCAAACATTTAGAGAAGGCTTATATTTATAGAATGACTGTGAAAGCATTGGAGAATCTAATAAAATAGAAAGCTAATTCAAGCCATAAGATGTATGCAAACCTAAGTATACTATAAGAGTGTATAAAGAAGAGGCCTGAGGACAGATTAGGAAACAGGTTGTGGACAGTTGGGAGAGAGGTAAGAAATCAGCATGCAGCATACATATCTGAGGATAAAATGCAGTCTCTCAATCAGTTAGGAGCACTTTAAGACTTTTCATGGAATTATTGATCCATCATTGGTCATTGAATCTATAAAGAGGCCTAAGTGTATGATCTCAACATAGATTCCAACCTTATAATTCTCTCTCAGAGCCATTACTGCTGGCAATATGGCACAAATTAACATGGATAGGAAAGACCTTCTTTTTGAGAGATGAAATGTCTGTCTTAAATGGCATAAAACAGGGCTGGATCCCAAGTGCCCGCCTTTCAATTTTATAACTGAATAAGTTGTTTGTCTTTAGATGACCTAGCCACAGTGTGACAAGTGCCTCTCATGTGTTGGTGACATGCCTTCCTACATGATCACAGAAGTGGCTCTGACAAGCAATTCAACCCATTGGCCAAAGTGTATCAGGAAAAGCTGCTAAATATTAATTTTTATAAAACTGAAATAATTAATTTTGGCAGACACACTTTGATGTCCAGATGGATAATATCAAATTATTCTGCTCAACTGATAGCCATAGTTAGTTCCCAAGGACACCAGCTGGTGATTTACTTGGTTAACCCTTTCGATGCAGTTGCATTTTACAGGAGTCATGTTAAGGATCTTCTCTAGTCAAGACAGACCTTTGGTACTGCTTATCCTCAAAAGCTTTCAAGACAGGCCAACTCTTTTGTGCCTTATGGTACAGAGTTATGGCATTTGCATCAACAATTTGTGCAGACCCCAAAGTGTTTTGTGAGCACTGCACTTCATCCCTTTGAAAGTGCTCGTTTGGCTCACTGTTGTACAGAGGTGAAGTGACCTTCCATTACAATAAAAATATCAGATAAGTCCATTTATTTTCACAAGGAAACACCCTTGTCATCTTCACTTTGGATCTTTTTTCAGTCAGCAATATGGGCTATCTGTGAGTAGAAATGGATAGTAATCTCAATTTTGAATTGTCTATTATTAATCTCCTGTCAAAAGTGTAGCTGAAGCTAAGGGGGCCACCAATCACTCGTCTTTAAACTTCTCCAAAATGCAACCATATTATGCCTTAAGTTCTCACATAAGCTTATTCTACAAAGTAGCTCCATGTGGACTTTTTAAAAAAAGGATTTAAATTATAGTATTCATCATGTCATTCAATGACCCTTAAAGCAAGACATATAGGGTGCATTCCTCACAAAGTTCAGGTGCAAGAGAAAGTTACTCCTTTTATTGGACAAAGAGTACTCCCATTGGTCATTCTTTTTCTTTAATGGGTAGGAAGCTCAGAGTAAAATTTTATGCTCAGTTTCAGTATTTGTTCTCTGTCTGAATTTTCATATAATTATTCCTTCACTACTTTTATTTATTGGCTTGTGTCTTTCATTATATTAATGGTTTCCCACTTAACCAAGATTTTTATTGTAAGCTGCCTCACATCACACATCACCTTTGGAAGTAGGCAGTGTCTAGATGCATATGAAAAAATATTTCTTCAACATAGATTAGATACTAGAGCAGGCACTCCCTGGAGGACTGTCTGAAAGTGTAGTCAGTGTTATACCTAGAAAATAATAACTTGGGATATTTATCCTGTAGATTCCTAGGCTCTATGCTAGGTCTACTGAATTAGAATCAAGGTAGACTGGGAATCTGCCTTTTTGCAAGCAACTCACTTGAGTCTTCTACACACTAAAGACTGAGAACCACTGGCCTAGAATCATTCTCCAATTGATCCACGACTTAATTGTGTCTCCTCTCCCCAAGTTGGAAATTTGCCTTTAAGACTTATGTTTCACCAGCATTGTTCACAGCTCTAGCAGGGGACAAATTTAGATATTCACTGTCAGTGACCCACAAATGAAAAGGGAGTTGGGATATCTATCTATCTATCTATCTATCTATCTATCTATCTATCTATCTATCATCTATCTATCTATCTATCTATCTATATTTCCTAATTATATATATAGGAAATATATATTTATTTATTTCTCTCTCTCTCTTTCTCAGAGACAGATTCTCACTGTGCCACTCAAGCTGGTCTCAAACTCCTGGGCTCAAGCGATCCTTCCACCTTGGCCTCCCAAAGTGCTAGGATTACAGTCATGAGCCACCACACCCAGCCAGAATCAGGAAGTTATAGCCACCATGTAAAAATCATAGGAGTCTTGTCATCAGAGTGGGAATGGAAATGAAAAGTATTTAAAAGAGTTTCAAAATGTGGGGAAGAGCTTCAACCAGGACCTTTCTAGTCACATTAGGGGATTTAGAGTGAGAGAAGGGCGGGGGGGGGAGAGAGAGAGAGAGAGAGAGGAAGAAGGAGGAGGAGGAGGAGGAGAAGAAGAAGAGGAGGAGGAGGAGGAGGAGAAGGAGAAGGAGAAAGAGAAGGAGAAGGAGAAGGAGAAGGAGGAGAAGGAGAAGGAGAAGGAGGAGAAGGAGAAGGAGAAGGAGAAGGAGGAGAAGGAGAAGGAGAAGGAGAAGAAGAAGAGGAAGAAGAAGAAGAAGAAGAAGAAGAAGAAGAAGAAGAAGAAGAAGAAGAAGAAGAAGAAGAAGAAGAAGAAGAAGAAGAGGAAGAAGAAGAGGAAGAAGAAGAAGAAGAAGAGAGACAAAGATCAGCGATATCCCAGAGTTTGAATCTTGAACAATTAGGAAAATGTGAATGCCAGTATCTGAGATAGGAAATGTTATATATGAGTAGAAAATCATGTTTGATTTTAAAATATGAAGTCCTAAGGAAACCACCAAGTGGAAAGATGGACCTAGACCTGAGAAAAGTCAAGTTTAGAGATGAAATGCTAGAATTTTACACCTCGAGGTGAACTGATATTATAGGAATACAGAAAAATAACTCAGATAGGAACTACAGAGTGGAAAGAGAGGAAGGCTAAGAAGGAAACTGGGAGGAAGACATCTAGTAGATAAGGAAGGAGACACGTGTCAAAATGAAGGAAGGAAAATAGAATTTTAGGATTCAGAAAACAAGAGAAAAATGACTCTCAAGAAAGGTTTCAAGCACCAGAAGCTTCTTTGTGTTGGGTAGGATTAAGATTTCCAGAGGCATTGTGGTTGAGCAGTTACAGTAGAGGGAAGGGGACAGAAATAAGACTGCAGAGGAAGAATGAATGGGAGGGATATGACTAAGATGAAACTCTGAGAAGTCTGATTGTGTAGGGTGGAGAGATGTGATGGTAACTCTTCAGGGAAGGAGGGTTGAGGACAGGGCTGCTAGTAGACTTTACAGTGTCTTTTTGAAAATTAAGAAATGCATCCCTTCCTCTTGGTAGACATTTTTCCATATGTGAGCTGGCATGACTTGGCCAGACAAATATTGGATGGATTTAATCCTGACTGGCCTCTCCAGCTAGGAGTCTTTATGCAGTGTGCAAGCCCATGCTTAAATATATGCTGCCATCCAAAACTTTCTCTCAACAGTGCATGCACACTGCACTGGTCTGGCAAAAGTTGCCCGTTGTTGGTAGAGGTCAGGGGGCATCAAATGTAGTTAAGGGACAGGAGAATAGGGGTAACTGCCAGAGGAAATTCAAAGAGAAGCATGAAAAGATGTACTTAAAGCACAGTTGCTCTTAGACAATGAACACAGCAGATATGGTCATTTATGCCAACACATTTCTTGAAAAGTTTTTCTCATGTCATTAATCCTTTCACATAATCCAGGCATGGAATGAAATGCAGTCTCCTTTTGTATTTTTTTAAGAACCTCAAAAAGGTTGTGATATCAGTGTGTGTCATATATTTATAAAAGAAAGACATCTATGAACTAATATGGAGTGATTTCCAGAGGATATTACATTTTAAACTCAAAGACAAAAAATGCATTTAGTATGATACTTTTGAGGCTAGAAAGAAGGAAAAATACAAAAACACATATATCTCCTTATTATTACAGGAAGAAAGAGAAGAAGAATCAGCCAGAAGACAATGAATTTGTGTGTTTACAAGGGCTGGGGGGAAATGGGATGGAAGAGATAGTGAAGGCGGTATTGGTTGTTTGAGTACCGTTTTTTGTATAGTTTTAAGTTGGAAAGCACGTGTATTAGTTCATTTGTGTTGCTACGAAGGAATTACCCCGAGGCTAGGTAATTTATAAATAAAAGAGATTTGACTCACCGTTCTGCTGGCTGCACAAGAAGCGTGGCTCCAGCATCCACTTCTGGGGAGGCTTCAGGAAGCTTTCACTCATGGCAGTAGGCAAGGTGGGAGCAGGTGTGTCCCATGGCGAAAGAGGGGGCAAGGGAGATGCCTGCCTTCCTTCCTTCCTTCCTTCCTTCCTTCGTTCCTTCCATTTCCTCCCCTCCTCCTCCTCCTCCTCCTCCTCCTTCTTCTTCCTCTTCCTTCTCTTCTTCTTCTTCTTCTTTTCTTCTTCTCCTCCTCTTCTTCTCCTTCTTCTTCTCCTTCTTCTTCTTCTTCTCCTCCTCCTGCTCCTCCTCCTCTTCTTTCTTTTTCCTTTTTTGTTTCTTTCTCCTTCCTTCTTTGCTTCCTTCTCTATTTCTTTCTTTCTTTCTTTCTCCTTCTTTCTCTTTCTTTCTTTCTTTCTTTCTTTCTTTCTTTCTTTCTTTCTTTCTTTCTTTCTTTCTTTCTTTCTTTTTCTTTCTTTCTTTCCTTTCTTTCTTCTCTTTCTTCTTTTTTTCTTTCTTTCAACAGGATCTCACTCTGTTGCCCAGGCTGGAGTACAGAAGTGTGATCACTGCAGCCTTGACTTCCTAGGCTGAAGCAATCCTCCCCTTTCAGCCTCCCAAATCGCTAGGACCACAGGCATGTGCCACCACACCCAGTGTCGACTTTTTTATTTTTTAATTTTTTGTAGAGACAAGGTCTCACTGCATTACCCATGCTGGTCTTGAACTCCTGGGCTCCAGCAGTCCTCCCACCTTAGCTTCCGAAAGTGCCAAGATTACAAGCATGAGCCACTGCTCTTTTTAACAACCAGATATCATGCGAACTATCAGAGTGAGACTATTGCTGGGAGAGCACCAAGCCATTCATGAGGGATCCACCCCAGTCCACCTCCAACATTGGAGGTCACATTTCAACATAAGATTTGGAGGGGACATATATTCAATTCATATCAGCATTCTACAAGTTCAAAAAATAAAATTAGGTCAAATAAGAATGGGAGGGAAGAAAAAAATAACCTAAACTGAAAGGAAACTGAAACAAATGGACTTAACTTTAATTATTTTAAATGAATGCCATAATTATATTGAAGCGAATAAATAAAGAAATGACAGAAGAAATGAAGAGAGAAAGAAGGAAGGAAGGAAGGAAAGAAGGAAGGGAGGAGGGAAGAGGAGGGCAGGGGAGGGGAGGGGAGAAAGAAACCAATCCAAGTAGCTTATGAACTTTGGAACACAGTATTTAACCACACACCCCTAGTATTGAATAGCACTGGGTATTTGGGAAAGGGAGGGTGGGAGATGGGATAATTGTAAATGAATCCTGAACTATTTTAAATAGGTTGATTATAATGGTTTTTAAGCAATTCTGACACAATTTAAATGTATCATGCTATTTAGCAAATGGGTATATATGTTGATGTTGTTATCGAGGGTTCTTAAAGAAGGGAAATACAAATATGGAATCAAGGAAATAAAGAAAGACTCCTGTGAAAATGGACTAAAATTGGAGACATTGATGTGAGTTCTTGATTTCTAAAGTAAGTATATCTGTGTATACACATTTATATGTGTGTATGAATATGCCTTTGTGCATATAAAATTGTATATATGTTTACATTAATGTGTATAGATGTTCACATATTTCCTAACCTTGTTGGCTGAAAGCATCAAGAAGCAAAGATACCCTAGTAGCAATAAACACATCTAACACTAAAATCTTGGCCTCTAACGCCAATCCCTATTAAAAAGAACCAGGGGTCCTCAGAGACATGGCTGATTCAAGAGTTGGGACACTTAGGTACAAGACGAGAGCACTTTGTAAGACATTAAGAAATTGTTTAAAAGAGATCACAAGGATACAAGACCCAGATTGAAGAGGCTCCCACTGGCCAAACCTGGGACAACTTGAGCCCAAAATAATTTAAGTAATAAATTATAAATAATTGGAGAAAAGGAATTCATAAATTTCTGTCTCTGATAAAGAGGTAAATATGTAGGAGTGAAGGGAGGGATTTCACTGGGGAATACAAAGGGCCAAGTGATAAATGTGAACAGAGTACTAGAGTTGGAAAAACAATTTCACAACCATCTTGGTAAAGATTAATTAGACAAGAATTACCCATTGATGCTAAATATAGGAGAAAACTTGAAAAGGGCGGGATACTTGCATGGTTTTAGAGCATCTCTCCACAAAATGATCAAAATTAACATAATGTATGGGGGACAGATGGACATTGCATTTCTCCAGATATGATACTCTGAGGAGAGACCACCACCCATGCAACATTTCTGCTGAGAATGCATAAATACAATCTCATCCCAAGGAAAGGGCAAACAAAAACCGAAGAAAAATCTAGTCAAAAAGTGGCGGGGCTGGGGGGAGTCTATTCTTCAAAATTGTCAATGTCATAACAAGACAAAGAAAAGCTGGAAAAATGGTTCCAGATTAAAGGAGGCTAAAGAGATATGACACCTAAATTTAATAACCAGATCATGTACTGAAGGGGGGGATGCTACAAAAGATATTATTGGCAAAACTCACAAAATTGAAATGTGACAGGATTCAATAGAAATAATGCATCAATGGAAATGTATAAAGTTGATAACTGTACTATGGTTATATAAGAGAATATAACTATATATGCATTAGGATATGTACAATGAAACATTCAGGGATAAAAAGCCATGATGTGTGCAACTTACCTTCAAATGGCTCAGAAAAGTAAAAACCAGATAAATACATAGATTGATAGACAGACAGATACATAGACAGACAGGTAGATAGATAGAGTTCATAAATGATAAAGCAAATGGGGTGAAATATTAACAAAAGGTGAATGTGGTTAAAGTGTACTACTTTTGGTTTTGCAATATTTTATAAATCTAAAATAATTTTTAAACTGTAAAAAACAATTGTCGTTTGTTATTTTAAATGTTTATAGCAGATGTCCTGCCAGTGGTGCATCTAGCAAATATGATGCACAAACTGTGGTATCCTAGGAAAGCAGCTCTTGAAAATAATGAGAAATTTTGAATTAAACTTTTTGTGCACTGAGACTTTAGTATTTACTCTTAAAGCCAGAATATCTTTGGGAGGAGAGGGGTGAAGGCTCGTGTAAAGAAGAGTCGCATAAAGGGTGCTAGGAATATAGCAAAACCCACATTTTTATTTCACTAAATTGAAATAGATTTCTCTCTCTCTACCACCTCAGATATTAAACAAAATACACAATGAGAAGTTGCATGTTTTAAAGTATTTCTTGAGCAAAATGTAATGATAAAAATGTATGTTCATACTAGAACATTAATCTCATTCTTCAATTAACTATTGCATTTTTCTTTCATCAACCTCTGACCTTTAAGGTGTTCCTGTTGTGTGTGTTTTTAATGCCTAACTTTTCTAGAAAATGTGCACAAGTCATAATGAGGCATAATTATATACAGTATACAATTTTCTTTGGCCTTTTTCAAGTGCTCATTTAGCTATCACTTCTTCCTATAGAATTTGTATAAGAAATACTTTTTAAAATGAAAGTCCTTTCTTCATTTTGGCATGAATTATATATTTAATAAGCATTTAATATAGGCAGGAAATTTAGCAAGGTATATATGGATATTAAATGAACACCGTTCACTATAGTAAGTCCTCCCTTATTTTCGAAGGATACATTCCAAGACTCCCAATGGATGCCTGAAATCTGGGATAGTATGAAATCCTATATCTAAACCATGTTTTTCCCTACACATACGTACCTATGATAAGGTTTAATTTGTAAATTAGGCACAGAGATTAACAACAACAATAAAATAGAACAATTACAACACTACACTGTAATAAAAGTTATTATACACTGTGGCTGTAACTTTCACAGTTTGTAACAGCAAAACTGGCATGGATTTCTTTTTCTTCCTTCACAACTTCATGGATAGAAGATTTGCTCTTACCATAGATTGCAGCAACCTAGACACACTATTTGTTTTCTTTCCTTATTGAGAACTTCCATCTTTTCGTTTAAAGGAAGCACTTTACAGCTTCTCTGTGGCATATCTGAATTGCCAGCATCACTACTCCTGCATTTTAGGTTCAAGGGTTACTTGAACTCAAGCACTGTGATATCAAGACAGTCGCTCTGATAACCAAGATGCTACTGGGTGACTAATGATGGGCAGCACCTATAGTGTGAAGACACTGGACAGAGAGAGGATTCATCTCCAGACAGGACAGGGAGGGACTGCAGGAGATGTCATTAAGCAACTCAGAACTGTATGCAATTTAAAATTTATAAATTGTTTATTTCTGGAATTTCCCATTTAATATTTTGGGACTGCAGGTAACTGAAACTGCATGCAAAAAGAGACTGTGGAGAAGGGAGGACTACTGCAAATCCTTATTTATCACGATTGCAAATGAGATAATTTCCGTATTATATAGAATGGATAGCACCAATCATAGAGTATTGTGAAGATTAAATTGAGTATGTAAAGCACTTAGTAGAGTGCTTGGCATATAGCAAAGCCCTCAAGGGATCATGATTTATTAGATTGATTTAAAAAATAATATCCAGAGTGTGTTTACTTATTTAGCCTGATTTCCTATAATTTACTCATCTACAACACTAAACAATAATTGGTAATCATATGGTGAAGCTGGACCATCAAGGATTAAATTTTGTTTAAAAATGTGTGAGTTGCCAGTAAGTCACAAATGAGTTAAATAATCACACCCTAAGGTTGCTAAGAATTGTCTGTTGTTCAATCATTCTGAATCAAACAGAATCTCTTTTGTCTTTTAAAAAAAAACTCTTTACTCACTAGAGCATTATTTCATTCCTTTAGAAAATGCCTCAACCTGTAAATGATTAGTAATTTAACTTACTAAAAAATATTTTAAAATATACTTTGCATGGGAAGACATCATTGGTAAATTAGAAAAGAATATTTGGAACTTAGAACACTGATAGAAGTGTTTAGGAAAGAGGCAAATGGTATATATGTAAAAATAGAATTGTTTCCTGAAAAGTTAAGGAGTTTTCACTTTATAAAACCTTGCTGTAAGCATCATTAGTTATTTGAGATCGGCAGGGATAAGAGCACAAATATGAAGAATGATTTGATTTTCACATGATTTTAATGACGAGATAAATTTCACCAACTTGGCTTTCTATATAAAAAGACACTTGAAAATAAATGAAACATATTTGCAAGCAAACAAACACACACACACAGAGGGAATTATTTGTTTTGAATTGCTGACTTAGTGTAAGTAACTTGATCAACTAATAGAACCAAACTAATTCTACAAACCTTAGAGTATTTTTTATAAACCAGTGGTTAGGGAATATTGGGATTTAAAAGAGGATCTTATGCATTTTTATGTTCCTAATTCCTTCAATCATTTTAAGTCCTTGAATAAATTTCACGGAATAATATTTGTAATGGCCCATTGTTTATAGAGTTAGGTGTCTTTTAAAATGGCAGGTTACATTTAAGGACAAATAAATGTTTTAATAATTTCAGGATTGTTTCTCATTACATCATATTTTTATGCATTTGTGTTAAATTAATAAAATCCATTATCATATATCTTCATGGTATGGAAAAATTACCAAATCTACATCTGGTGATCCTAGTCAAACTTCCCCATATAAAATGACTAAAGAAGGGAGAAAGAGCAATGGTACAGTCTAAAACGTTGATGAACATGACAGGTTACAAGATATAGACACAAAAGGCTTTGGGTATATCTGGAAAACCTTGATGTTCCATTATCATATGACTCTGTAGTAAACAAGTTACCTCGACCACGTCATCAGGACTGGCTATTTTTCCAACATCACTTTGAGGCCAAGTTCTGTTGCATTTTACATTTGCTTTTTGAATTCCTTTTTTTCTGAAGAACACACCAGGAAGCTCAAGTTCTTTGTGCCTGTGGATTATCTGGGGCGGCACATAAATGCACAATGCGGTTGATTCTCTTGTTCTTTGGGAGCCCTCTCCCAGATTTAGGGGCACCTCATTTCAAGCAAGAGAATGCACGCCTCAGTAGCAGTGGTTCTTAAATATGATGTCACAAGGGGTTCGTAACCAATAATAGAATACCAAAATTTTGGAATACTTTTTTGAGTACTAATTCGATTGGCTTCGAAGTTACCCTTAGAGTAATGTCACTCCAATCTGCTGCATAAAGATACTCTGCTTGAGTAGGAGAGAAGGGGGCAGAGTATTCCACTGGAAATTATTTACTAATGTTTGGCAAAAGCTTGGAAGTGTCTCATTATCATCTCAGTATTTGTGTACCCCCAAAATTGATATGTTGAAACCTAATCCCCAATGTGATCGTATTAAGAGATGGAGTCTTTGGGAGGTGATTAAGTTGTGAAGTCTTCCTGAATGGGATTAGTGCTTTTATAAAAGGGGCCCAAGGGAGCTTGTTCATGGCCCCTTCCACCAGATGAGGATGCAGTAAGGTGCATCAATGAAACAAAGAGTGAGCCCTCCTCAGTCACTGAATCTGCTGGCGCCTTGATCTTGAACTTCCAAGTCTCCAGAACTTTGAGCAATAAATTCTGTTGTTTATACACAACACAGTCCAAGCAGTCTGGGCAGACTAAGACAGTCTTACACATATGAACACATTCCAAGTCCTGCATGTTGCAACGGAAAAGAGACAAAAAAGTTGCTTTATGCAGTTGATGATTTACTTCAAAATGCAAGGACAAATAAGCTCTGCATAATTTCTGCTTTGGTGAGAACCCATTAATCAAGGGCCAGAATGGTCTTATGGCATTGGCCAAAATGCCTTTGCCAAAGAAACCATACTATGTGGGCCTGACCCACCCACGTCATTCTATTATTTTACTCTGGAAATGAAAGTATGTGGCAACTCTTAAACTAAAGGGCCATTGTTGTATAGAAGGTATGTGGTTGCTTTTTAAAAAGAAGTGGCTAAAAGGTTTCCTTGAATGTTCCCTTCCCAGACGTGTGGCATTAGAAGGTGGCCGTGCTATCAAAGGTGAATTTAAGAAAGAAAAGGACTATTCTTTTTGAATATCTTCTTTTTAATTAGAGTGTCCACCTATGGCCACACCAGAGTTTGTGGTGAATACTTAATTCCTTGGTAAATTCAGCAGTTGGGAAGTGAAGGTGGACTGTATACAATATTTTGATCATGGTTTTGCCTTTGAGTTGAAAAATGAATTTGAAAAAAACTGACTGTGAAATGGCCTGAATTTAATTCCTTGGACTGCTTTAGAGAAACATTTAAAGAAAGAATTCCAGTTTATTGGTGCATGGAAGTGAGTTTAAGTTGTGTCAGTTTTTCTGATGGTTTTTATTGAACTAATTACTTAGTCTGTAATTGACTAACCCTCTAAATCAATCAAAGCCAGGCAGTAATAGTGAAGTAAATTTAAATCCTTAAACAAACTGTGGATGTGAAATAATCTTTAAGTGCACTTTATTTTTTAAGGTAATATGAAACAAGTTAAGAATGCAATAAAATCTAGGCAGTAAAAAGAAAAAAAAACACAACTATTGCAGGTGTTTATGTATTACATTGAATTTGCAAATGGAAATCTATCCTAAGAAAATGTGTCATAATTTAGAATATCATAGACCAGGGATCACACAACTTTCTGTAATAATCCAGATAGTAAATGTTTTAGGTTTTGCAGGCCATATGGCTTTTGTTGCAGCTACATAACTTTGTATAGTGTCAAAGCATCCATGGACAATATGGAAACAAATGTGCGTGGATGTGTTCTAATAAAACTTTATACATGGACACCAACATTTAAATTTCATAGGATTTTCACATGTCATGAAGTATTCTTTTGTTTTTTTAACTACTTAAAAATGTAAAAATTGTTCGAAGCTAACAGGTCAAACCAGAACAGGCAGTGGGCTGAATTTGGCCCATGCGCCACAGTCTGTTGACCCTTGCCTTAGATGGATGAAGCATGCGCTGAAAGAGTAAGTTGTAAACTTTAAAACATATCAGGAATGTCAGTTATTCAATCAATCTTCATTAAAGAGTGGCTTTGAATGCAAAGTCACCTATGTGTTTACTTGACAAAAAAAGTTTACCCTGAGTTTAATAATGAGAAAACAACTAGACCCATCAAGATTGTTGATCATTCTGCAAAACTGGCCTGGACTCTTCAGAACTGTCAATGTTATAAAAGCCCGAAGGAAAACAGAACAAAAGCACAGGGAAACTATTCAAGATTTAAAAACAAAAAAAGACTTAGAAACTAAAAGCAGTATGTGATCTTTGTCTGAATCCTGGATTAAAACAAAAACAACTGGAAGAGGACATAATTTGGGTATTTAAAGAAATATGAATATAAACTATCAGATATTATTGTATTAATATTATTTTTTTTTTGAGACAAAGTTTCACTCTTCTTGGCCAGGCTGGAGTGCAGTGGTGCAATCTCAGTTCACTGCAACCTCTGCCTCCCGGCTTCAAGCGATTCTCCTGCCTCAGCCTCCCAAGTAGCTGGGATTACAGCTACCATGCCTGGCTAATTTTTGTATTTTTAGTAGAGACGGGGTTTCACCATGTTGGCCAGGCTGATCTCCAATTCCTGACCTCAGGTGATCCACACGCCTCGGCCTCCCAAAGTGCTGGGATTACAGGCATGAGCCACCATGCCCAGTCAATGTTACATTTCTTGAGTGGGAAGATGGTATTGTAGACTTGTAGAAGAATGCCCATGTTCTCAGTTAATACATGCTGAAGTATTTGCAGATGAAGTATCATACTCTACAATTTAATTTCAAATGATTTAATCATACAAAAAAAGTGTGTGTATACAGAGAGATGAAGTAAATATGGTGAAATATTAACAATAAATGAACCTGAGTGATGAGTAGCAAGTATCTTTGTTCTACTCTCGACTTTTACATAGGTCTGAAGTTTTTCAAAATGAAAATTGAAAAAAGAAAATGTAGAAAAAATATAGCAGTAAATTTAGTTGGTTCAATTTATATTTAAAATATAAGAATTATATGACATTTGAAAAGTTAGTTTTTCTTTAAAATTCTAAAAATTTTCAACTTCTTTTAGAAGCTAAATCAAACTGACTTGTAAGAAAAACCTGGATCATTTCATTGTTTGATATTTTCATCTAGTTTGTTCCTAGGAATTATAGAATGGGTAAAACCTAGTCCGGATGAACCAAACACAACAATATCATCAAACTCAGGTTTCCAGAAGCCCTAAATTTAGATTGTTCTGTTGTTGTATAAGATGCATATTTATTCAGTGACCAGAAATCTAAAAAATATTTTTCCTTCTGTAATTAAAACCACTTTACTTTTTCTGGTAGTCAGATCCAGATGATTTTATATACTGTTTTGCTCACTAGATTTTCTTAAATGCAGAGAAACTTTATCAGAAACAAAGTAAATGAGGTCATCATTTAATTTAGAGAAAAGTCATAATCACTCTATTCAAGGACGCAAAAGGCACTTTCAGAAGAAAACCTGTAAACCTTTGGAGACAGATACCATGTGTTAGTTGCCTTTATATACCTAATGCCAAACATAGTGCCTCACATAGGTAGCCATTTAATAAACGTTCACTGAATGGCTGAATAAATGAATAAACGGAGGGAGTGCCCTACTTTATAAGGAAACAGGTTTGGTTTGTATTTGATATAAGGAGAAGATTCAAGATGACTTAGGCACTGGACTGGGCCACTGAAGGAAGTCATGGATTCTTATTTATTTATTGGTTGAAATTTACAATAATAGAATAAACATATCTTAAATATATTTCTAGAGAAAACTTAGCACTTAAATATTCAGATTCTTTTCTACATGTATGATGATAAAGACAGTTCCTTAATTTCAAGAATTCTGTCTGTTAACATTCAGTCAGGTTGGAATGGATCTGAAAACCATGACATATGAAGGGCAGTTGAGGGAAGACTGGTTGGGAGATGATGAGTAGCTGGCCTCGATTATCTCCAGGGTTGCCATGAGTAAAGATACTCTGGGCTGCTCCATAAGACAGAACTAGGACCAGTGAGCAAAATTAAATGTAGGGTAGTGGGGTACTAGGCAGATTTTAGCAACCTAAGAAATAACTTTCTAACAAAGAGATATGCCCAACAGTGGAACAGTTTGCCTTAACAGACAATGAACCACTATCGCTGGAAGTGTGTAGGCAGAGTTGGTGTGATCGTTTTCTAAGGGTAATTGGGGAGGTAGTGCCTACATGGGGTGGGAGATTGAGGCTATTTTTCCTCTTCCAACCTGAAAAGGCATTGTTCAACAAACCTGAAAGTCATTCTACAAATTTAGTGTTAATACTAAGCAGATAATTAACAAATACTTTCAATACTGCACAGTCTTCCATGAGCATGTAACAAGTAGGTAGAACATCATTGTCAGTTTGTTCTTTGAATATTTTACCAGTAGATGTAGACTTGACATTAGTTGCTACCCAAAGAAAATTAACGTCGTCTCAGTATGTAAAATAATACCATATCCAAAATAATACCATATCCCAACAGAGGTCTAGAATGCCCCTAGGAACTTCAAAGACTCTAGGATTTGTTCTTTTTCTACATCCTGGGCTGCTCTACTTGTGTACTCTGTTATCGCAAACTTAGCTTATTTTCTCCAGCTGCCCCCTAACTAGACAATTATCTCTAATGTCTTTCCCCTAAATCTTATTGAACACTGCAACTAGATGTCTGGCTAAAACTCCTTTTGAACAAATTACTACCTATTAAAAATAATTTATCCATTTAGAAATATGTATGAAAAAGATTAGAAGGGGCATAAATATACAAATAGTTATTAAAGTGGTAGAATTACAGATAAGCATTGTTTAAATATTCTTGGTGTGGCACTAATGATAAATAAAATCAGGTGCAAAACAGCCTCTACAAGTGTCCTTATTACCTAGCATTTTACATACAAAAGCTCCAAGGTACCGTTTTAAAAGACCTTTCATTAAGTCCTCCTAATTTAATTTTTCTCCTCTTACCCCTGCAATAAAGTTTCATGCATATTCCACTAACTTTCCACTCTCTCCAAGCCCTTTTTCTTCCTCCTTGTCCCCACTGCTGCTTCTCTCATTGTGCCTCTATACCTAATGCCAAACATAGTGCCTTAATTTCAAGAATTAAATACATTTCAAGTACATTTGCTCTCTTCCTCAGCTCTGCAACAAATACTTCATGTCATTTGTGTGTTCACTTGTCCCTAATGTAGGAGAGCCTTCTGCGGGCAGGGCTTTGTCTGTTTGTTCCACATTGCATCTTCTGGATCTAGAATAGTGCCTTGCAGATAAAAAGTGTTTCTGAACTATCTGTTAAATAAATGATTGTCATTCCTGTGACTACATGAACCCACAACATGCTTTACGTTTTTGAAATTTGATACATATTATCTATTGTGATTTTATATTGCATTGTACCCTTTTCTAGTTGTGTCCATGTTTTAGTGTCAAAATAAAGGGACAGATGTCACCATGTCACCTAATTTAATCCTTTAATTCAGTAAATTTTTATTGAATACCTACTGTGTCAGGCACTTAAGTAGGTGTTATGATATAAATTTAAAACTGCATTTAACAGGAGTCAGTAAAGGCCAGATGGAATATATATTTGTCAATTTCTTTTACACATATAAATATACCTGAAATCTATAAATAATAGTCAAATTTTCTATACTTTTCTACCGGTTTTCTATCAAACTCATTCAAAATAAATATTTAAAATAAATTAAGACATACAAGGTATCCTGAAATCCAACACCAAATCATTAATGATAAGTAGAAATAAAAAATCTAGTATAAATTTTTATTGGTTTAGGGGAACTGACATTTAATCATTTGCTGTTCCAAGATCCTTATAGTGACCAGAAAGATTTTGAAAACTGAAGGCTTTATGTCTAGTCTCTAGTTTAGGTAATGTTAAGCCTCTTAAGCAATATGAATATGTTTGGAAGCTGCTACATGCTATGCTTTTTCAGAACCAGATGCAACAATTTGGTAAAGAACATAGTAGAAGAGATCACTAATTTTCCTTTTCCCCCAATAATCTGTGTTTATTATGCCAATTTTAATTACCATGCAATCTAATGGACTTAAGGCTTATATTTTCCACATCACTAGACATCACAAACATGAAAGCATTTTATACTGTCATTATACATCAATGTTTGCACTTGGTTATACATATATACAGAAATTATTCACACATCTTAACCTTGCTATTTCCTCCTTTCAAACCAACATAATTTTACCGTGAAAGCAGCTTTTTAATAAATGGTATAAGAAATACAGCAAGGCACACTTTTTTAAAAAACTTTTTTCTCATTACCACCTCAAGAAGCATAAAAAATGAAAATGTTGTACATAATTCAATAGTAGAATGTCACCAGTTTATAATATACAACATCATATGGTTGTTTCTTGAAATGCTGCATAGATTATTTTTTTAAATGAAATAAATAAAATGGCGCTTTTAATAGTTGCTTAATTTTGAAAGAAGGACCAGTGTTTCTTCTCTATGCTGCAATCAATTCAAATGTTAGCTTTTTAGGTAAAACTCTTTCAATAAACACAGTCATCATACCATTTTAAAAAATCCAGATTGAAACATGAAATTGGTCAAGTACTGGTGGGGGGTCATTCTAGACAGGAGAATTTAATGGACCACCAGTTGGTGAACTGCAGAACTTTAAAGAGCGGAAGGGAGGGGAGGAGGCAAACAGAAAAGTCTAGCTGGAGAGAGAGGGGTGGTAGAGGTAGCTTGGGACAGGAATCCATGGGAGAACAAGCAGCTTTGCTGAACTTCAAAGACGATCACCTAAAGAGAACCAGCGCACACATTCAGATCACAAGGCTCGTGTGGAGAAAACACGTTTGGAAGGAAGATTCATCTTGGGAGAAGTCAATGTAATAAACGGCAGTGACAAACGTGATGGAACCAGAGACCAGCCCAGGGCGGGAGGATGAGGCCACCCCTGAGTTGCAGCCAGGCGTATCTACAAGAAACAAAAAAGTGACAAGAAAAGGTTTCAGAAATGTATTTTTCATTAGCAAAACCAAGCTCTTTGAGGAACCATTGAAGGCTGCAATTGTGGGACTACTTGCTAATGTTCTGAAATAAAAAGATACATAAAATATAAATAATTTTAATAGCCCAAGCTTCACATTACTGACAAAAAAAAGTCTCAGTGTAGATGTGAAAAATACATTGATTTTTTTAAAAAAAGATGTGGTTTCAAAGAAAACAAGAAAAATCATCAAGTTTGACCTTTTCTCTGGATCTCATCCACTCTTTTGCCTGTGAACTCAGTTTGGAACATCAAAATAGCTTCAAACCAATATGAAAATGTGAGGCCGCTGATGCCAAGTGGTGCGGCAAAGTATTTACAATGTACAATGATTCCATAGACTGGGAACTGATAGGCTCTCAGGCTTAACCCTTCCTGCAGTGATTTTATGTATGATATCGAACAATTCCACTATTGCATAGTGGTGAAAGATTCATAACATTGTGATTATCCGAAGTGTTTCAGCCTAAAAAAAGATATAACTGGGGCTTCTAGCTCAAATAGTAATGCATTTCATTTAAGGTACATACAGCATTGTGGAAACGAGATGGATTCAATTATATTTGTACATCTCATGGCTATGATATAAATTTGTTCCAAACTCGATCCATTCTGCTTGTTTCTAAATGGCTAAAAGCAACTGGTCAAATGTGAGGAACACCTAAATATCAAGTTTAGGCAATGCAGGATGCAATTATTGCAAGTCCCCTGACCAGCTCTCAAAGACAGCAGGCTTTTGCTTGTATGGGCTTAAACTGAGTTCTGACGTCTCATATCAGGTTGTTTGACTGTTCCTCAAGAACGAAATACTCTCTTTGTCTTACTCTCTGTTTTTCTACAGTCTTTCAACTTGTGTTAAGAGCCAGAAAAACCTTAACAAAAAGTCGTTTGACTGGAGCCACGGGGAGTTGGGGAAAGACGAAAAATTAGATAAAGAACAGGGGTAGACAGAAACAGATGGGATGAAATTTGGTATAGTAAAATAATGCAGTAACATAAGAAAGCCTAGTGCATTGTTCAAATGCTAAGGACATGACTCATTTGAAATCTGGCCACAGAGTAGGGAATCCTTAGGTGAGGCAAATCTGGTCTTACTAAATGCTGGCATTTAAATTCTCTCTGGATAATCAATTCTTTCAACTTGGCCCACTTGGAAATGGGCAGGCCAAATTGGCTGAGGCACAGATCTGGGGGAGGTGTGTGTGTGTGTGTGTGTGTGTGTGTGAGATAGGTGACAGGTGATGCACAATAACATCTTTGTTATTTAGCATAGCAGGGCTATTCAGAAGTGCCAGATAATTTAAAGACACTTCACATCCAGCAAAACCTTGGTTTATTAAAGTGATTTTAAAGGTAAGTTTGATAAGATTATACCTGTATTGTCTAGTGAAAAATTCACACACAATTACCAAAGGTAGTTTCTTAAACCTGGTTGACCAGCTTTGGAAAATATTAAGCACTTAATGTCAATCCAATGAACAGAATGGGAATTGTGCTGTGTACATGAGAAACAAGTGTTCTTACAGCTTTCTCAGTTTGTAAAATCTGAGCAGCAGCATTTAAAACTCTTTATGTGTGTACTTGAGCATGTACAAATACAAGTAATTGCCTAAAATGTAAAATCTACTGGCCACCAACTATCACATTTACAGACCAATGAAGTAGGAAAGGTAATAAAGCTAAAAAGTTCTAAAGGAAATATCTGCACTGTAAGTAAATACACCTCCTCACCCCACCCCCCAAAACACCACACTCTTACACATACACATAGTAAAACAAAACTCCAAATCACTAGAGCAGACCAAAAGGAAAAGGAAAAGCACACATTGGCCGCATATGATGAGTTAAATTTTTATACCATGGGATTTATCCAGCCTGAAGTTTAGGGTTAAACCATTCATCAAAGATCAGAGGCTTATGATGAGGATTATGAAGAAATAACTGTCAGAATACAGCAAAAAGATTAGTGCAAAGTACATCTCTTAGGCAGGTCCTAGGAGGCACTACAGACATACATTATGTGCTTCCTCCAAATTAGGCAGAAAGATCTGGATCTTTCCAGTTACCTTTCCTTTGATGTGATCTGCTGTAACTGACCTCTATTTTTATAGAAACATGACACATAAATGAAAATAGTGAAAAGCACAGCAGTATGCCTGGAAATCAGTGCAAATGCATACTGTTAGATCATGTTAAAACTTCTCAAGCAGTTTCAGTGGGTTTTTAATTGGAACATAGTAAATAAAAAACCTTTGAAAATCTGAAAAACATTTTTTGTTACTGATGCAAACTCTATCTGCTATTCTAAGTTATATCTCTTCTGGATGGCATTATAATCATTTCATCATCTGAAAACTTAGTTCTGGAAAAAAAAAAAAACAGCAAAAGGAATTTGGTGAATTTTACTGTCCTGATAAAAAGAGCATGACAACGGATGGTTTTCAAATGACTTTAAAAAGCACAGCTTTTTCTTTTTCTTTTTCTGAACTTGTAGAAAGAACAATGACAACAATTAGACTCTTGTAGACATGAAACCTCATATTTATCAAACAATTTTACTATGTATTCTTGACATTAAATACTAAAGGCATATCAACATTTTGAGATTAAATAACTTGTCCTGGTTGATAGTATTTTAACAATTATGTGACTATTTTTACTCAGTTATCCAATGCTAACGTCTGGTAAAAAATTCAGGCGTCCAGATGTTTTGTCCACATGATACTGAAAAAAAAAAATCCTGAATAGGACCAGTAAATATGGCTATTTAAATAGCTCTAGGCCTATAACAAGTCACTTGGGGGCGATGTGAGTTCTGCGGAAGTAAAATCTGGCTGTTTCTCCCTTTGCCCGAGATAAGGCCAGGCATCAACGGGGCTTAACAAAAAATATTGCTGACTGGCAGGCGGGCTGGCTGCTAGTTTTACACTGTCCCTGCTTGTAAAATGTGAGGGTTACAGAGATCCATCAGCACATTCACTTCCTCCAAGTCTAAAGATGGAGCTGCTCATCATTTACATTTCATTTCAATTCTATGTAAGAGAGAGAAGAAATTCCCAGAGGATCAAAAAAGGGAGAGTGCATCGCAAAGGCTTCTCTAGTGCCAGAGCTTCTGGAGCTCCAGATCTCAGCATGACTGGTGACTTGAGGGTCACAGTCACATGATGTCATGCTCAGAGTGGTGTTGCTTTCAAGCCTTTATCCCCTTTCAGAAAACAAAATCAGCCAGGCTCTACCAGCCCTTCTGTGGAGGTTGGCAGAGCCAGCAGTACAATCGGTTCTAATAGAACTTGTTTTGAAGCAGCTTATGGAATTGCAGTTACTCTCCCTTAATGGTCAGTTTTACTGCATACTGATGGAGAATGTGATTATAGGGTGGACATGTTTCACAGAAAATACATTCTCTCTCTCCTACTTTTGTTCTCACTTGCAGCCAATTGTAAATAGAGTCTGAAACACAGAAAATTAGTTGAGCTATATTAGTAAGTGGGAGGCCGTCCTTCAATTTTGCATACTGAGTTTATTTTTAGGGTATATATGGTATAGATGCCCCCCTTAGTCCCCATTTCAAGCAGCTCTACACAGAATCACACATTTTAATAAGCTTAGGGCACAGGTGTTGCAGGAAAAAAATAATGATGTTTGCCATTCATCTTTCAAATTAAATAATGTGTTTTTAAATAGTAACTTTTTTCATAATACATTATGGGAACAACATTTATCTGTCACATTTTAAAAGATGTATTTGTAATAAATGTAAATTACTTTTAGAAAATCAGTAATTAGGCTCATCAAAAAATAAACAATCTGCCACAAAAAAGATAATCTTTAGCATAGTTAAGTATAATAACTGTTATTTGAATAAGTTAACAAATTAGGGCAGATTGCTTCTGTAATTCATTTCCTATAGCACGAGTTTAGGTGACGGCATTAAGCTTCTGGAGTGGGGGGTGGAGGTGGCATTAGGTACCTCATACTTGGGTGAAATATGACTCTCACATTTGAAAGCTCAAATTTTCTTCTTTAAACTTGATTGAGAAAGCATATTCATCACTGGGGCTTAGAAATGGGAAATAACAGAATCTTTGTGTCACTTTTAGAGACACATCATCATCCTGGAATTATCGATCAATAGCTGTCTTATTAAATATGAAGAGTGGAATGACTTTCTTAAAAAATTTGATGAAAATCAGCCTGTCACCTTCAGGCAAAATTCAAAAATTCTGTTTTTATGAAAACGCCATTAACTTGTCATGTATTCTTTCTGCATTTGCTTTCTGCGCCTGTTCTCAATCTGTGTGTGGATAAATAAGAGCCTCTTCTTTAACACCAACTTTCCCCTCCTGTTTGAATCCTTAGACGTGGCCATGATTAGGAGTTGTGACAGCACAGTCTTCCACTGGGGAAGCAAATGTGATGATAGTTACATTAGACAGAAGCATAAAAGGAAGGGCCAAATCAGGAGATGCAGCCTTTAGCCTAATAATTGTTCATCTCCCAGCACTGAAGAGAACGGACAGCTCTCTGTGCAAGAAGCTGAAGTGGAGGGTATTGTTACTGTGCGTGCATTTTGATCATGGAGTATAATTGCGATTTGGATAACCTTTTCATTCTCCCTCAATGGAAGAATTTGAGGCCTTAAATTGTTCAACTACTTCCTCAAATTTTGTATTCTTGCCAGAATGATGTAATAAAGATAATGTCACTAAGAATGTCAATTTTCCCTGTTTTTTTTGTTTGTTTGTTTGTTTGCTTGTTTTTTCTTTTGCTTCACAGTTACTTTCATTGTTGGGAGCATTTCTTCTATCTAAATGTCTTATTTAGATAACTGTCTGCCATAATTGGTCATTCTGACTAGCCTTTTCTCTTACCATGGTTTTGCTGACCTGAACTCAATATTTTAAATACATATATGGCACAAGGACTATACGTACCTTTCAGTGAGATGATTTTCATGCTTGGGGAGGGGGTACATTCTACCTATGCATATTTCTATGTCGTTCTTCATGAAGGTTTAGAAGATTTTCTTCACAGGTTAAAGTTTTGGGGCTGGGATGCAATGCAGCCTTGTCTGTTGGCTGATTCGCCTTCAAGGAGAGGTCTTGAACTTTAGATTTGGCTGAAGCAGCGTTATGTTCTTCTGGCATTCCAGATTCACCTGGTTTTTCTGAACTTTCCTTTTCACTGTCAAGCTTTGAAGGAGTAAACTCTAAGTTTTCTGCACAGCCATTGGAAGTTTGGGGCAAACCATTCACTTCCTTTCCAGCCTCAGCTCTTTCCTGAGAGGAAGGACTTGAAAGAGCCACTGTATCTGCATCATCAGCTACAAGAGAACTATCACCGAACTCAGAAGAACATGCTGTTACTTGTAGTGGCACTGCAGCTTCGCTGGGAACTGCAGATTCATTTGGGGGAGCACTAGAGAAACAAGGCTCCTCTCCATCAGAGTCACCCTCAACACAGGCCTCAAAGAAGCATTCAATGTCTTCCTTGTCATCTAAGCCCGAGTCAGTAGGGTCTAGCGGCAATGGAGTGCTGCTTTTCTCTTCTATGTAATTGGTGACCTCCCCACAATCACTGTCATGAGATGAGAGAGATAAGTATGAATAAAAGTCTCCTTTTCTCAGCTGGATGGGCCGGTGAGAATGCTCCAACACTTTCTCCTTGATTTGAGTTAATGAAGTAGGAGCAGCCACTTCGTTTTCAGGTTGAGATTTACTTTTTAGGGCTGTTGAAGCCATGTCAATGATTTCCTTAACAAAGTTGTGTACTGAACAATCTTCGGCATCTTTTTGATGGAAAACATCTGGCTCACAGTTGCAACAGGAAATGTCGCTGATAGAAGCATTTTCCTCTGTTCCGTTTTCTTCAAGTGCTAGGCAACAACCAGCAGATTTTCTAGCCATACTCGGTGTTTCATCAGATGATTTCGGCGGATCAGAGTCTTGTCTGCTGTTAACCCTGGTTTCTAAAGCCAGTTCTGAGAATGACTTCTCAGTGGGGGTAGAAGCAGTGCTTTGATTTTCAAAATGGTGGTGACTTGGACATTTCTTTGGAAGATGTCTAACATCTTGGGAAACAAATTTCTTGCCAGCAGTATTTGAATCATCTAAACTATCCATAAGTGCTTTACACTTACAATGCTCACTCTCTGAAATCTCCTTCCCATTTGAACCAAGATTTTCTGACACCTTTGAAGTCCCATTCAGTTTGTCCTTTTGCCTTTCTGGAATACCTTCAATATTGCCATTTTCCATGTCAGCCACATATGGATCTTTATTAACTTTGAAAATAGTTTTCTTATTTTCACCCTTTGTCCCTAACTCATGGGTATGAGATGAATTCTTACCGTTTCCATTATTTTCAGAGACATGTTTTACAGAGCCATTTAGAAGGGCCTCAATATTCAGAGTATCAGAGGGATTGGTCATCTCACTGCTACTCACATCTTTACTGCCCTTCATCTCATCACTGACATTGCACCTTTTCTTCTCTCTTGTCAAAGACAATTTTGGCCTAATCCATGTCTGTAATTCATTCTTTATATAGTCTAGCCCTGACATCAAGTTGCAGTCTTCATAAATTTCATCATCTGTTGCAATACTGGAGTCGTCATCCTCATCTTTGATGCACAGCTCTTCTTCAGTCAAGGTAAGGGTAGAGCTGGAGAGCAGGTCACTGTCATCTTCATCATCAGTGCAAGCAGAGGTGCAAGAGACATTAACAATCATGCTGACATTGACATCGCTTTCATCAGCCACTGAACGAGTCAGACGCTTCCTGAATGATGCATTCGATTCCGGGATCTTGTTCTTGTGTAACACAATATCCTCTGAGCAAAGAGAGAGCTCGTCACTGCTGCTAAGTTCTGTTAGAGATGCCGCTGAGTCTTCATTGATAGAAGATGCTATGTCCAATGACATCTGGCCAGTAAAAGACATCTTTTGGGAAGTGCTTTGAAGAGTGATATCAGAAACACTTCGCTTTATCTTTTGCTCTGAGGGGCTCTGGATATTCTCCAAACGATTCAGGAGATCTAATGTTCTTTTACTTAGTTCACCAACTGAGCCACTGCTCACGCTTATATCCCCAGAGCTGTGACAGCTAAAAAGATCTTCATTGCTTTTATAGGATGTCAACCAACTTTCTAAAGAAGTACTTCGCTGGAGGCTGTCACTGCCATTTTTAAAGATGCCCAATCCAAATAAATCACCCCCTGGAGAAAGGGACTCAATAGATGAACTACGCGATAAAAGGGAGAGCTGTTTGGCATTCTGCATGCCAGTGAATGTCTTTTCTATATTGCCACTTTTATATGAAATGCGATCCATTTCATGAGATGCACTTGCCAAAATCCTTTCATGGGGAGGTACATCTGGTTGTAACTCTGTAGTCTGATGTTTAGATTTGCATGATTTTTTATCAAAATAAAAACCACGAAGCAGGGGATCCTCCACATGTGCTTTTTCGCTTTGTGACTGTTTCATTATCATTGGTAATTTGAGTTTTGAGCCTTGGAGGTATGAGTAATCATAAAATGTAAACACATCATGTTTTCCTTGTAATTCTTCTCCCAAACAATCAGGGGTATGTTTGGTAACACTGTTTAAATCTCCAACTTTTCCATTTACACAACCCACTGGTGAAATGGACGACTGAGAGCTATTTGGAAGCTTAATGCATTCCCCCTCATCTTTAAATTTTTGCTTTAACACATTAACTGCATCTCCCATTTGTGGGTCCAGATGCTCAGTTTCAAGGTTACTTGGGGACCCATCCACTGCATTGAGCAAGCACATTTCAGAGTTGGTAGTGGTTTCTGTGTCTCCTTCACTGACAATTCCACTCTCACTGCCTGAATTCTGGCTCATGTCTCCTCCATGACATGCGCAGGGCTTTACCAAATTGGAACTGCCTAGAAGATCTGGCAAAGATTTGGTAGATGAAAATGAAGAGTCTTTACTGAGACTCTTAGTTAAAACATTAGGCTGTGTCATGCCAGTGACCTTTGGATTGTTTTTCAGAAATGGCATGTGGTTGTCTTCATAGAGTTCAACATTGTGGAGGCTGTACACCTGGTAAATATGTGGACTGGAGGGGGCAGTAATATTTGAGGCATACTGAGATCCCCCATGGTTATCAGCCTCCTCGTCATAACCAGGGTCCTCATTACTTGTCTCTCCAAGCTTCAAGGAAGGGATGACAGGTTGGGGTTCTTGATCAAGGTCATTTGATTCCTCATTCAGACTAATTAACTTGTTACTTATGTCCATTTCATCCCATTCCAGGGCATCCTCACTCATCCCGTTTAGGTCCATCAAGCCAGGATCAATCACATTCAAAGTCTCCTGTGTGAGAGAAAGAAAAAAAGAAACGAAAAGAATTAGGGAACACAAGCATGAAAATTTTATCCATTGAAAATCTCTTGGAAGACTCAGGAAAGAAAACTGCCCCAAGCATGGACTTGAAAGATAACCTAATTATCAGCTCTATTCCTCTCTGAAATAACACCCAAAATTTACTGAAATAGGCTTTTTGATCAATAGTAATTTGTTGAAAGCAACAACATAGACTAAAATGTATGATTATTATTGTCAAATTGTAATTTATGGAATTAGCCATTTCCTATTGATTTATCTACATTTTAAATCTTGGATACAGTGAAAACTATCAGGTGAATGAAGGTAAAAAGAGTACAGCCTATGACATCTCCTAAGGTACATTCACACTGATCCTATTTTAGTTCTGGAGTCCATAGTAGAATACTATCTGCAGCCACACATGGCAAACTCCTTCTTGCCTCTATTCATGGGTTCTCCATTTTAAGCAGCTTTTGCCTGGGGACTTAGAGTTGTAGCTACCATGTACAGCATTTTATGGGCCAGAGGCACATGACTGTGTACCCCTTCCTCTGTGTTTCTGTTCAGGGATCTGTCTTTTCAGATCGTGGTGCTGCTCCCAATCAGACATAAGATTAGCAACACTTGACTGTTTCCCTTACCTGTATCTTCCTAGACCCTGAATGCTCCAGGGCAATTTCTTAGTCAAAGTTCTCTCAGTCCCTTTCTTTTCCAGTCTCTCTCTGTGACAGAGATTTCACTTTGGTCCTTGTTAACTTGGCTCACTACTGTTAGTCCTGCCCCTATTTCTTATAGACAGGAACCTCTCACTCCAGCCCACACCAGCCCCAGAATAATTATGTGAAGACTTTCCTGACCACTCCAGGATGAAGTAGCCCAGATTCCCTTATGCTGCCCTCTGCCTGCCCAGTTGGGACCCTTGATGTTTCCTTGGACTTCTTGGCTCTGCATCTGTTTAGATAGAGCTTGACATATTCTGGGACAGAGTAGCTGACTGGACTCCTGGACTCTGTTCAAATTCCTTCACTGTCCTTACTTGCTCTCCAGCTGTTTGAATTCATGCTAGAGCCAAGAAAGATAAGATGTTTTATATATATATAAATATATACACAATGCAGGCCTTGATGGGCTCACCTACAGACAGAAACACAAACAGAACTTCTAAGTTCAGCTTATGCTTATGTAGGGTAGCCAAGCAGATGAGTATGGCACTAGAACTTGCAGACTGGTTGAAGGGCTGACTTTGCTGCTTACCATATGCATGACCTTGGGCAAGTTGCTTAACCTTTCTGAGCAACAGTCTCATTGCCCGTAAAATGGGGATAGCATTATCAATTTTTTGAGATCATTCTGAGTATTAAATAAGCTAGTAATTGCGAAGTGCTGAGGAGGCAGGCAGTATTAGGTGGAGATATATATATATATATATATATTTTTTTTTTTTTTTTGACAGTCTTGCTCTGTAGCTCAGGCTGGAGTACAGTAGTGTAATCATGGCTCACTGCAGTCTCAACCTCCCAGGCTCAAACAATCCTTCCACCTTAGCCTCCCAAGTAGCTGAGACTACAGGTGTGTGCCACCACACCTGGCTAATTTTTATTTTTTGTAGAGACAGGGTGTGACTATGTTGCCCAGGCTGGTCTTGAACTCCTGGATTCAAGTGATCCTCCCACCTCGGCCTTCCAAAGTGCTGAGATTACAGGTGTGAGCCACCACATCCAGCCAGTAGCTATAATTCTTAATACATGCAGAATCGCTCTAGTGTGGTCTTGAGTCAATTCATAAAGGGTTTCCTCTGTCTGCTTCATTCTCTTCTTCACATCACACCTTCCAATTTGCTATTAAAACCACAAGGGATTCACGACATGGTAGAAAGAGACAGGTATCACACAGCATAACAGGCTAGCATATTTGTATTAACGTCAGACTTATTTTAACTGGTTGAAAAACAGCCCATGATGCTTTTATTCCTCAGTAGTGGGGGAAAAGCTTCACCTGCAGCACATTAGCAAAACTTTCCTAAGAAGCCCTCAATCCTTCCTGAAACTGATAGTTAAAGGGTACCACACAAACACATTAAGTATAAAATACCCATTCGCACTTTACTATACTGGGTATGTAAGAGATTATCTGTATAGCCTACTTAAGTTTAAGAGTCCAATTACAAGGTAAACATTAATTAAGGGATATTTTTAAATTTTCTAACAGAAATCTTTCCCACTGCCAATGTTACAGCAGTTAATCGAGTACCCAGCAATCATCATAGTGGCTTAGGTATGGAGTACATTCACTGTGATGAATTTTTATTAGAGTTTCTGTTTATTCTTTGCTTGCTGATAAAGGAAGTACTAATGACCAGTTAGTATGGCTAATGAATGTTAAAATCTTCAGCTGTAGGAACAATCAATCAGTCTGATCAAATAGTATATTAATTTCAAATACTATCTTGCCTGCCACTGTACTCTGAGAGTGATAATAAATAATTGAATCAGTCTTTCAAAGGAGCTCTTTTTGTAACTCTGTGGTTGACTTTAACATTTAGCAGCACATATTTTCCACAAGGATCCCAAACCTAGGGGCTCACATGGAGAAGTGGGAATTGTGCCATCTGGATGGGCTGGGAGCTAAGCCCAAGTGACGCCTGCAACTCAGACTCATCTTCCATGACACAGTCGTTTTCTGACCAAATGCTGCCTTTATGGCTTTACGAATTCAAGCCTAAGAAACTATAAAGCTTATAGCAGCACCTAAAGGAAAAAATTCCTTTGCTCAATAAAGTATAGTTGGCCCTCCATATCCATGGCTTCCAAATTCACAAATTCAACCAACTGCAGATCAAATATATTTGTAAACAGGCATTGTATGAACTACTATAAGTAATCTAGAGATGATTTAAAGTAAAGAGGATGACCATAGATTATACGCAAATAATAAACCATTTTATATCAGGGACGTGGGCATCTGAGGATTTTGGTATCTGTGTGTGTGTGGTGGGGAAGGAACACTGACAAATAGCTGTAGTTGGAGTCGAAAGTTTCCATAGGAAAAGATTAAACTTTTGGATGTAATATTGTTCTTTTCTCAACTCTCTCCTCTTATAAACCTCTTATATTTATTGTGATTTCTGAAAATTTTTTGTATGTCAATTCCAGGAAATATCTGACAGGATTCATTAGAAAATCATTCACTTTAGACTTTAAATTTTTTTCATATTAAAGAAGTGCTACTCACTCTGCCCTCACTCACTCCCTTCCTGTTGTGGATTAAATTCTGTCAATATTTTCAATAAAATCTCCATTTCCTCAGGATTTAACTTCAACCATAAAATATACCCCTGGGGCAAGAAAGTGGGAAAAGTTTCCAAGAAAGACATTAGAATATTTATATAACTAAAAAAGTTCTCTTTTGGAAAAAAAGATTTGCATATACAAAGATGTAACTGATGGGAAAATTATTTGGTTGAATGCTCTCTTTGATGATAGCCCAACATAACCAATAATGCTCAAGCTAATCAAACGTTTGTTTTTGTTGTTGTTGTTTTCCCAGAGGAACTATTTGGTACTTTTTTTTCAAAGGCACAATGTTTCTGTCTTTGCTATAGTGATAAATCTAAATGAATTTAGACAAAATCTAAGAGTATTTGAATGAGACCAAATGGATAGGAAGTAGTAAATGAGGTTCCAAAAGAGAGCCTGCAATTCCAGAAATAATTCTGAATTAATTCATGCAAGGGTCTTCTATTAATAAACTTGCTGCATGGGTACAGAATTTTGGCCCAAACCAAGGCATTATATAAATAATTACACACACACACACACTCACACACACACCTACCTATACAGATCTGCTCAAGAAACAAATGGAATTAAATAACGCTAGTTTATTTCATTATTTTTGTACTTAGAAGCATTTTATTTACATTAGCACAACATATACAGAGAAAGTAATAAAAGTAGCTGGAGAAATGATGATGATGACGACAAAAAAGAAGAAAGAACCAAGATTCCAACTGTGGCAGGTAATACACATCTCAATTAACACCTCCTGCATGTATATGGCTTTAATTGAGTTAGGACTCCCATGATTGCATTTCCAGGATTTTCTTAAAATTTTAGCTTAAATGGTGGTATTTAGCTAAAGAGTAAAGATAAAAGAACTTGACAGTCTACAAAACAATAACCTAATAAAGAACTGATATAGCTGCCTCTGGATACCTTTAATTTCCTTTAAAAAGTTGTGTCTTTTGAAAGATTTCTTTCTAAAAAATCTCAAAAAGACTAGGATGAACTGAATGTTACAGTTAAACTTCTGGTACTCAGAATGCGCAGAACCATTAAGGAGGTCTTGTAATATGTGTCTCCCTGTTTATTCTAGATCCAGGAATTTATTGGGCAGCACCACATGCAAAAACCAGGAAGGAGAGATTTATCTGGAGAAAAGTAGGATACAACAATAACGAACACATAAAAGTGACAACAACATAAACAGCAGTAACTGTAATTGAATAAAGATGTATATATTTACCCCAGGGTGAAAAAGCAGAACACACAGGTTTGAGGGGGTGATGGAGAGGTGGAAGAAGATAACATATAGCTCCAGATAGATAAATCAATTTAAACTAGGGGAAATGCCAAAGTTCATATATTTACTCTGCTTTTTTTGGTACCCCCCCAACCCTGAACCTAAAACCAAAGTATCTGAGCATTAGTTACATAATTATCTTCCTAAATTAGACTTAGGTAGGAATTTTACAAAAACAAAAACAAAAGCAGGGCAGGTACAGTGGCTCCTGCTTATAATTCCAGCACTTTGAGAGGCTGAGGCAGGAGGATCGCTTGAGCCCAGGAGTTTGAGACCAGTCTGGGAAACATAGTGAGACACTGTCTCAATGTAAAAATTTTTACAAATTAGCCAGTCATGGTGGCATGTGCCTGTTGTCCTAGCTGCTCTGGAGGCTGAGGCAGAGGATTACTTGAGGCCAGGAGTTCAATGCTGCAGTGAGCCATGATCATGCCACTGCACACCGGCCTGGGCAATAGAGCAATACCCTGTCTCCAAACAAACAAACAAACCATATAAGAACAATGACAAACAGCTGCTTCCATCTCTGAAAATGGAAAGATAACTTTTAAGGGAACTCTGAGTTTGTAATACTCTGCCTCTTATTGAGCAGAGAATGGACTCAGAGTTAGCAAGAAAAAAATATAGAAGAAAATAGAAATTAGGATAAAAAGAATAATGCTCCACGTTTATCAGCCATTTTGCAACTGGAGGAGGTACTCATACAGGTTTGGGTTTGAATCCTGGATCAGCCCTCCCATATGTTAGCTGTGTGATCCTGGACAAGTTATTTAACTTCTATATGCCTCAGTTCCATCATTTGTTTATCTGGGACAATTACAGTACATTGTATCTACCTTATAGATTGTTGGGAGCTTTAAATTACTAAAATGTATGTAAAGTCCTATGGGGAGAGCCTGGTACATAGTAGGGGTGCAATGACTGGCAGCTATCAGCATATATTCCCTCTGCTGAAGTGAGGAGAGGATAGTAAGGCTGAATCCTAAATAACTATAACAGTGTTTAAGACTGGAGGTTGGTTTACTAATCTCTTTGGTATGACCAAAGAGTCAATGAAAGGAACATTGATACTTTGGGAGGCCAAGGCGGGCGGATCACGAGGTTAGGAGATCGAGACCATCCTGGTTAACACCGTGAAACCCCATCTCTACTAAAATACAAAAAATTAGCCAGGCGTGGTGGCGGGCGCCTGTAGTCCCAGCTACTCGGGAGGCTGAGGCAGGAGAATGGTGTGAACTTGGGAGGCGGAGCTTGCAGTGAGCCAAGATTGCACCACTGCACTCCAGCCTGGGCGACAGAGCGAGACTCTCTCAAAAAAAAAAAAAAAAAAAAAAAAAAAGAAACACTGATTAGGCCCCTTACTCACCTCTACTGCACTATAAATGAGGTGATACATTTGTTTTTTCATATCCTAGCTGGACTTATCCCATAAAGATAACCAAATGAGAAAAGACACTTGCCCAGTCCTCAGCAAGGCATAGCTCAAGGACTTTCTATTTCCTGAAAATAACCTTTTTTTAAAAAAAGGCAAGTCCATTGTCTGTGAAATTCTATCACAACTGACACATTAGAGCAATCAAATCCTGCTCACTATCTATCAGATTGACAATAATGTTAAAGTAACTTGTCTCAGCTCAGAAAACGCTTTGAAAGTCTATCTCACACTAATGATCAAAAACTGTTCTAGTGAATGCTCTTTTTCAATAACAAAGCTGATCAGAAACTCAAAACAGACAAGTAAAATCCAAAGTCATCTCACAAATCTCACTAAAATGAGTACTGACATGGACACATTTCTTAGTCTTGACTACACAGATAATTCTGAAATAGTTGAAAATGAAAAATCCATTAGATGTTGTTTTAAAATAAGTTTTATAACAGTAAAAATTGCCTTTGTTCTCAAAAGGGATCAGGGACAAAAGGGAGTCCAGTGATGGGAAGCAGGGTTTCTTTTCCTATAAATAAACTTCATGAGGACAGGGGCTCTGACTGTCCTGTCTCCACCAGAGCCCCAGTACTTAAAATAGTGCCTGGCATAAAGCAGGTTCTTAAAAAACGATTACTGATTGCCTAGGCATGGTGGCACATGCCTGTAGTCCCAGCTACTCGTAAGGCTGAGGTGGGAGGACTTCTTGAGCCCAGGAACTCAAAGCTGCAGTGAGCTATGATTGCACCACTGCATTCCAGCCTGGATGACACAGTGAGATCCTATCTCTAAAAAATAAAAAAGTAAGAAAGGAAAAATTTACTGAGTGATCTGGAGGAAAAAAGTAAAAAGACTTGCCTGTTGTCTCATGAACTGTTGAAGGGATCTGGGGATCTGGAGAAAGGTTATGAGGGTAAACTGTGCTGTGGCAAAATCACCTGGAAAATCCCTGACTTTCAAACTGGTGCAAACTCTGTTATAAAAGCTAATAGCCTCAAAAACATGTTTCATGAAAGAAGCCAGACATAATAAAGTCATATATTGTATGATTCCATTTATATAAAATATCCAGAATAGGTAAATCTGCAGAGATGAATGAGACTGGTAGTTGCCAGGGCCTAGGGGTGCAGAAGGAGGAATGGGATGCAACTGCTTTACAGGCCTGGGGTTTCCTTTTGTAGATAACGTTTGGAGGTAGAAGTGGTGGTTGCACAACATGGTGAATGTACTAAACACCACAGAACTGCTCACTTTAAAAAGATTAACTTTATGTGAATTAAGGGAAAGCCACTGAATAAACAAAAAAAATCATTTGTAACCTTAGAGAGGGCAGGTGCTAGAGGCCAGTGCATGAGGAAACAAGTACAGGATGTGCTAGAGAGTAGCCTGGAAAAGTCCAGGTTCTCTGGTAAAATTTGAATTGAAATTAGGAGTGTGGCCCTATCAGGTACTGTTCAACACCTTGTTTGTCCTAGCACCAGTCTTGGAAGGAGAACAGAAGCCGAGAAACCACAGAGGTCATAGAATGTACAGGAAACTCTTCAATTGTTCTAATACCTCTACCTCAAAGCACAGTAGCCCATCTCAATTCTCATAACAACCACCCCAGGCAAAAAAACAAAAAACAAAAAACAAAAAACCTATCACTTTTGAATTTGATTTTATATGTGAAGAATAAGTTGCAAAGACCTTGAATGTTCTATAAACAGGGTGATTGTGAAGTTGTAGGAAGGACTTCCAAGAAGAAAGAGCAATACAAAAAAAATAAGGGTTTCTTTTCTTCCTTTTCTTACTGTAACTTCAGTTTCCCTGGAGGGGCTGCCCATCTAAGTGCTATTTGGATTAAGAAACTATGGTATAATAAGAAATATATTTGGTCTTTGTCTCAGTTCTCTGGCACAGAGCCCCTAAAGCCCTTGGAATTTCCTAAGTGATAGAATACCTTTTGTTATTCATAATGGCCCCTTTTGATCATACTGAGTTTATGCTAATGAGAAAATTTAGGGCAGGGTCCTGAGATAGCCTCAGGTTGGGGGTGGTCACCAGAAAGACCAAGTGATTAGAGGGCTGGAACTTTCTGCTCCACCTAAGGACCTCTGGAAAAGGGAGGGGTAGGGCTAGAGATGAAAATTGTAACTACCCTTGAACAAAGAGATTTGATGAGCTTCTAGGTTGCAGAATACCTGGAGATGCTAGGTGGGTAGTGTACCTGGAGAAACGTGGAAGCTTTGCCCACCCCCTTACCCTGTGCATTTCTTTTACATGTGGCTTTTCCTGAGTTGTATCTTTAAATAAACTGGTAAATGTAACTAAAGTGTTTCCTTGAGCTCTTAGAGCAATTCTAGCAAGTTATGGTTAGAATAACCTAAGGAAGGGTTGTGGGTGTCAGGCCTCGGAATTTCCATTCCTTTCCTTTTCTGGTAGAGACAAAGGAGATGTGTTTTATCTGTGAACCCAAAACTCCGGCACCGGTCACGGACTCAGGAAGACAGTCTTTCCTTGGTGTTTAATCACGCGGGGACGCCTGCCTGATTATTCACCCACGTTTCAGAGGTGTCTGACCACACGGGGACGCCTGCCTTGGTCCTTCACCCTTAGCGGCAAGCACCGCTTTTCTGGGGGGCAAGCACCCCCCCATCCCTTTTCTCCATGTCTCTACCCCTTCTCCACTTTCCTGGGGGACAAGCACCCCCCACCCCTTCTCTCCGTGTCTCTACCCTTCTCTTTAAACTTGCCTCCTTCACTATGGGCAACCTTCCACCCTCCATTCCTCCTTCTTCTTCCTTAGCCTGTGTTCTCAAGAACTTAAAACCTTTTCACTCTTGCATGACCTAAAACCTAAAAGCCTCATTTTCTTCTGCAATGTTGCTTGGCCCCAATACAAACTTGATAATGACTCTAAATGGCCAGAAAACTGCTTTTTCGATTTCTCCATCCTACAAGACCTAGATAATTCTTGTCATAAAATGGGCAAATGGTCTGAGGTCCCTGACATCCAGGCACTTTTACACATTGGTCTCTCCCTAGTCTCTGTTCCTAATGCAACTCATCCCAAATCTTCCTTCTTTCCCTCCCGCCTGTCCCTTCAGTCCCAATCCCAAGCATCTCTGAGTCTTTTGAATCTTTCTTTTCTACGGACCCCTCTGACCTATCCCCTCCTCTCCAGGCTGCTCCTGGCCAGGCCAAGCTAGGTCCCAATTTGTCCTCAGCCTCCGCTCCCCAACCCTATAATCCTTTTGTCACCTTCCCTCCTCACACCGGGTCTGGTTTGGCTTACAGTTTCATTCCGCGACTAGCCCTCCCCGACCTGCCCAGCAATTCCCTCTTAAATAAAAGGTGGCTGGAGCTAAAGGCATAGTCAAGGTTAATGCTCCTTTTTCCTTTATCCGACCTCTCCCAAATCAGTTAGCGTTTAGACTCTTTTTCATCAAATATAAAAATCCAGCCCAGTCCACGGCCCGTCTGGCAACAACCCTTAGATGCTTTACCGCCCTAGACCCAGAAGGGCCAGAGGGCCGTCTTATTCTCAACATACATTTTATTACCCAATCCACTCCTGACATTAAATAAAACTCCAAAAATTAAATTCCGGCCCTCAAACCCCAAAACAGGACTTAATTAAACTCGCCTTCAATGTGTCTAATAATAAGAGGAAAGGCAGCCAAGTAGCAATGTGTTTCTGAGTTGCAATTCCTTGCCTCCACTGTGAGACAAACCCCAGCTACATCTCCAGCGCACAAGAACTTCCAAATACCTGAACCGCAGCTGCCAGGGGTTCCTCCAGGACCTCCTCCCCCAGGAACTTGCTTCAAGTGCCAGAAATCTGGCCACTGGGCCAAGGACTGCCCACAGCCCAGGATTCCTCCCAAGCCGTGTCCCATCTGTGCAGGGACCCACTGGAAATCAGACTGCCCAGCTCACCCAGCAGCCACTCCTAGAGCCCCTAAAGCTCTAGCCCAAGGCTCTCTGACTCCTTCCCAGATCTTCTCAGCTTAGCAGCTGAAGACTGATGCTGCCGATCATGTACCCCTTACCATCTCATTAAAATCTAATCACCCTTACCCTGCTCAACACCAATATCCCATTCCACAGCACGCTTTAAAAGGATTAAAGTCTGTTATCACTCACCTGTTACAGCATGGCCTTTTAAAGCCTATAAACTCTTCTTACAATTCCCTCATTTTACCTGTCCAAAAACCAGACAAGTCTTACAGGTTAGTTAAGGATGTGTGCCTTATCAACCAAATTGTTTTTGCCTATCCACCCCATGGTGCCAAACCCATATACTCTCCTATCCTCAATACCTCCCTCCACAACCCTTTATTCTGTTCTGAATCTCAAACATGCTTTCTTTACTATTCCTTTGCACCCTTCATCCCAGGCTCTCTTCGCTTTCACTTGGACTGACCCTGACATCCATCAGGCTCAACAAATTACCTGGGCTGTACTGCCGCAAGGCTTCACAGACAGCCCCCGTTACTTCAGTCAAGCCAGAGTTCTTACACAAGAGCCAGGACCGCGCCCTGTAGCCTTTTTAGCCAAACAACTTGACCTTACTGTTTTAGCATAGCCCTCATGTCTGCATGCGGCGGCTGCCACTGCCCTAATACTTTTAGAGACCCTCAAAATCACAAACTATGCTCAACTCACTCTCTACAGTTCTCATAACTTCCAAAATCTATTTTCTTCCTCTCACCTGATGCATATACTTTCTGCTCCCTGGCTCCTTCAGCTATACTCACTTTTTGTTGAGTCTCCCACAATTACCATTGTTCCTGGCCCAGACTTCAATCCGGCCTCCCACATTATTCCTGATACCACACCTGACCCCCATGACTGGATCTCTCTGATCCACCTGACATTCACTCCATTTCCCCATATTTCCTTCTTTTCTGTTCCTCACCCTGATCACACTTGGTTTATTGATGGCAGTTCCACCAGGCCTAATCGCCACTCACCAGCAAAGGCAGGCTATGCTATAGTTATCTTCCACATCTATCACTGAGGCTACTGCTCTGCCCCCTCCACTACCTCTCAGCAAGCTGAACTCATTGCCTTAACTCGGGCCCTCACTCTTGCAAAGAGACTACATGTCAATATTTATACTGACTCTAAATATGCCTTCCATATCCTGCACCACCATGTTGTTATATGGGCTGAAAGAGGATCCTCACTACACAAGGATCCTCCATCATTAATGCCTCTTTAATAAAAATGCTTCTCAAAGCAGCTCTACTTCCAAAGGAAGCTGCAGTCATTCACTGCAAGGGCCATCAAAAGGCATCAGATCCCATCACTCAGGACAATGCTTATGCTGATAAGGTAGCTAAAAAGCAGCTAGTGTTCCAACTTCTACCCCTCACAGCAGTTTTTCTCTTTCTCATCTGGCCACTCCCACGTACTCCTCCACTGAAACTTCCATCTATCAATCTCTTCCCACACAAGGCAAATGGTTCTTGGACCAAGGAAAATATCTCCTTTCAACCTCACAGGCCCATTCTATTCTGTTGTCATTTCATAACCTCTTCCATGTAGGTTACAAGCCGCTAGCCCACCTCTTAGAACCTCTCATTTCCTTTCCATCATGGAAATCTATCCTCAAGGAAATCACTTTTCAGTGTTCCATCTGCTATTCTACTACTCCTCAGGGACTGTTCAGGCCCCCCACCCTTCCCTACACATCAAGCTTGGGTATTTGCCCCTGCCCAGGACTGACAAATTGACTTTACTCACAGGCCCTGAGTCAGGAAACTAAAATACCTCTTGGTCTAGGTAGACACTTTCACTGGATGGGTAGAGGCCTTTCCCACAGGGTCTGAGAAGGCCATGGTGGTCATTTCTTCCCTTCTGTCAGACATAATTCCTCAGTTTGCCCTTCCCACCTCTATATAGTCCAATAACGGACCGGCCTTTATTAGTCAAATCACCCAAGCAGTTTCTCAGGCTCTTGGTATTCAGTGAACTAATGGTCTTCTAAAAACACACATCACCAAGCTCAGCCACCAACTTAAAAAGGACTGGACAATACTTTTACCACTTTGCCTTTTCAGAATTTGGGCCTGTCCTCAGAATGCTACAGGGTACAGCCCATTTGAGCTCCTATATGGACACTCCTTTTTATTAAGCCCTAGTCTCATTCCAGACACCAGCCCAACTTGGACGGCGCCCCAAAAACTTGTCATCCCTACTATCTTCTGTCTAGTCATACTCCTATTCACCGTTCTCAACTACTCATAAATGCCCTGCTCTTGTTTACACTGCCGGATTACACTTTTTCCAAGTCATCACAGCTGATATCTCCTGGTGCTATCCCCAAACTGCCACTCTTAACTCTTAAAGTAAATAAATAATCTTTGCTGGCAGGGCTATGCTGAATCTCCTTAGGCACTCTCTAATTGGATGTCCTAGACCCTCCCAATTCTTAGTCCTTTAATACCTGTTTTTCTCCTTCTCTTATTCCGTTTAGTTTTTCAATTCATACAAAACCGTATCGAGGCCATCACCAATAATTTTATACGACAAATGCTTCTTCTAACAACCCCACAATACCACCCCTTACCACAAAATCTTCCTTCAGCTTAATCTCTCCCACTCCAGGTTCCCATGCCGCCCCTAATCCCGCTCAAAGCAGTCCTGAGAAACATCGCCCATTATCTCTCCATACTACCCCCCAAAAATTTTCACCACCCCAACACTTTACCACTATTTCATTTTATTTTTCTCATTAATATAAGAAGACAGGAATGTCAGGCCTCTGAGCCCAAGCTAAGCCATCATATCCCCTGTGACCTGCACTTACACATCCAGATGGCTGGTTCCTGCCTTAACTGATGACATTACCTTGTGAAACTCCTTCTCCTGGCTCATCCTGGCTCAAAAGCTCCCCTGCTGAGCACCTTGTGATCCCCCCCCCCCGCCCACCCAGCCCCCGTCTGCCAGAGAACAACCCCTTTGACTGTAATTTTCCTTTACCTACCCAAATCCTATAAAACAGCCCCACCCCATCTCCCTTAGCTGACTCTCTTTTTGGACTCAGCACACCTGCACCCAGGTGAAATAAACAGCCTTGTTGCTCGCACAAAGCCTGTTTGGTGGTCTCTTCACACGGACATGAGTGGGGATTTACAGCCTGTGGGCCAGAAGGATAGGAACTTGCGCGATTGGCATCTGAAGTGAAGGCAGTCTTGTGGGACTGAACACTTTCACGTATGGGATCTGATGCTTAACTCCAGATAGATAGTGTCAAAGTTGGATTAAATAGTAGGACACCCAGCTCATGTCTGGAGAGCAGACAGTGGCTTGGTGTAAAAAAAACCCCATAAATTTGTTGTCAGAGTGTGTGTAGAGAAACTTTTAAGTGTGTGCAGAGAAACTTTTTATAGAGAAGCAATATATTTGTGCCAATAAATCAAAGAATTAGATACTGTCATAATTTCTAAAGAATTCTCAGGTGCAGCAACTTCAGTTTTGATAGTATTATAGGTAGGTGGCAACAGATGAATCTCTTGCATCAAGCTATGTTTTTCTTAAACAAGTTAATTCTTGTGCAAATCATTATTCATAGTTGTTAAGCATCTACTGTAGAAAAAAGTTACTTTCCCACCCAACTCTGAATGTTTCACTAGAAGTAACTTGAAAAATAATCTACTTTTCACTGGCAAATAAATTACCTTGACTGTTGCTTTATATGTCAACACACTGTAATTTTTATTACACTCAGAAGAGCCTGAATAGGAAAACTGGTTTGTTTTTTTTCTTCTCAGTCTCTATATTCTGTGTTTCCCTGGAATTTCCCCACAGAGTTTCAAGAAAGTACCTAAATTTAGGACTGTTTAAAGATGAATTTTTAAAAAATTTAGGAAGAGTTTTTCAAATAAAAAGAATTTCTCTTTCTTACCTCTTTAGTATTACATAGAACTGAAACAAATAAAAGAAAGTTCAAGGGAAAAATAACATCAATGAATTTGTAAAAATCCCAACTGCAATGAAATGGTGGCAGTTTCTTCATTCTACCATATGGTAAATCTGTTTGAAGGGCAATGACAGAACCACATGCAAAGTTGCCTACATTCTTTCCCCCCAATGATAACATCTGGCCCCACTTTTTTTCCTGACATTGCTCAGGAATTGACATATCATGTGAGTTTTGTACCTCTGGATGTAATTTTTGCCTCGCCTTTGCCTTAGGGAAAAGTATACCCTTCTCCCTCCTTTATGATAATGATCTTACATTAATAAAAACTTACATTTTTTAAAACCTACAATGCGTATTGGTAGAAAAGAGGTGAATCATCATGTAAACAAGTGAAGTTTTCTAACATACGAATTTTCCTGTGAGATAGATTTCAGGTTCCAACTTTCAAACTCAGTTTCAAGAACACAAGATTCTTGGCATGATCTTGAGGTAGTCAAATGTACAAGGAAAGCTTTGCCAACATGGGGGTTTACCTGAAAAGCCTTATATCAGATAAAAGAGTTCACTCATGTTTAGGAACTGTGCCCTTTACAGTTCTGATATAAGGCTTTTCAAATAAAAAAGCAACTGTCCACTCTCCAGACATGAGCTGGGTGTCTTACTATTTAATCCAACGTTGACACTATCTATCTGGAATTAGTATCAGATCCCATATGTGAGAGGGCTCAGTCCTACAAGACTGCCTTCACTTCAGATGCCAATCACGCAAGTCCCCATCCTTCTGACTCAGTTTTAGTTGTAACCTAACCATGGGGACATTATTTTTTTTTATTGAGAGCCTCTTGTGTCTTCATTCTCAATGAGGACACATTGGGAGCCAACATTATATCATAACTGTTCTTGTTTGCTCCTCTCAGATAAATATAATATGATTTTTGTTGTTTTTTTAATAATGAGACTATGATTACAACTCATTCAGAGAAAAAAATAATAAAATGTTGATCAGTTTGGATTAGCAAATTAAGAATGACCAAAAATGGCACACATTATCTTAGTCTTTTTTTCCTCTTAACTAAGCCAGTCAAGGAAACTTGTCTTGCTTTCCTCATGCTTATCATCTGATTGGTCCAGGGTTTAAGCTAATTAATAGGTGGGTCAGCTATGAATCATTTTCTTAAGATGGTTTAACCCTTGTTCTACATCTGATTTTATTTCATTTAACATATCTTTGCTTTAATAGCCTCTCATAAAGATAGCTGCTTTTAGACTTAGTGGAGATTAAAAAGTCTCAGAATTGCTAGAACACCTCTGTTGAGTCCCCTCCATAAAAATGGCTGGGAAGTTTACAAGTTACACTGATGCTAGAAAGGTTGCTTGAAATTTCAGGATGAATTTTTCTAGAAGGCAATACACATTTTTGAAGTAAATTTCCAAGAGATTTTATACTCTGATTCCTATGCTACAGTCCCCAGACACATTAAAAACATAGACTCCCTAGGGGATTTTCTTTTTGCGATCTCAAGGGAAACACACTTAGGATCCTGAGATCCAGTTAAATTTAAGAACTAAATCTTGACTGGAATAGAAGTTCTTGTCCTGGGCTCTTACACAGGCTCTTGAGAGTTTTAAATGTCAGGACCTTAATTCAAACTGTAGCCCAAATCCAAGATTCCCAAATCAAAGAAATGTACATTTCAGTCTAGAGAAAAAGGATTTCAAAATGTGAATTCATTTTGTAAATTTAAAAAAAAAAAGGAGCATTAGGGGGTTGGGATCAGTTTAATCCCCTAAAATTCTTTGCAAAAAATAACCA
Source organism: Macaca nemestrina (assembly GCF_043159975.1). Classification (NCBI taxonomy): domain Eukaryota; kingdom Metazoa; phylum Chordata; class Mammalia; order Primates; family Cercopithecidae; genus Macaca; species Macaca nemestrina. Next base: position 75,371,035 of record NC_092131.1, read on the forward strand.
AAATAACTGCAAGTCCCAAACTCTAGGATATGGGGCCTTGAGCTAGCAACTAAGGGACTATGACTGAGTTTATAGCACAGAGATGTAAGACATTGGCCGGCTAGTGGAGTTAATTACCTGGGCCATGCCTGCTGAATTTATTTCTCCAGGCACTGGACAATGGTAGCATTTGTGAATATCTCTGCTTTGCTTGCATTCAGCGCAGAGTGTAGGATACTTTGCACTACATAAAGCTTGGTTGCTTTTTTCTCTTAACAAATAGCAAGCAATCAGGGAAATAAAATACCAGGTGACCTCCACCTTTTACCAAATCAACAATATTTCTCAAAGGTCTATTCTGCAAGACATTCTCCTGGCAAATGTCATGGCTGTGATTACTGAGCATAAGGAATACTTGGATAAACGGAGATCCCTTATGCCTACCTGTAGATAGTTTCCATCCTAAGCTGACAAAGGCTTTATTTTTTTCTCTAAAATTGAAGCCCCCTGCTCCCAACCCCAACAAATTAATCATTTTCCTTCGTTATTTAGTAAAGCCACTAGATGAGCTGTGTGTGACTCCATAAACTTTAGGAACTCACTTATTATGTTGCCTGATCAGACCTTGCATTTATTTACACAGTGTACCCATAAAACCCAGCTTTCATTAGTGCTGGGGAGGAACAGCCCTGCTCCCTTTGCTGGGGAAGGTGAAGCTGGAGAAGATAATTAACCATGAAACAATAAGGAGGCTTGCTGGGTAAGCAGTAGTGTGAAAACAGTTACTCCTCACAAAAGAGGGGAAATTAGCTTGCTGGATAAAAAAGGAAGTGTCAGATTGAAGACTGAAAGGCCTGCCAACAGAAGTAGATAGCTCTATGCATCATTAATGAAATTTTTTAACACTTAAACGCCACAGCTGTCCACATTTAAATGCATGTAAATGCCATGTGTTTCCAGAGATTAATATGCATGTTAAAATATTTCTTTCCCCTTAAACTTCTAGCTGTTGTCTCTGTCTGTTTTATTTCACCTACTTTCTTTCTAAGAATAAAAATGCGCCAGCTTTCTCAGCTTTATGTCCTCATTTCCAAAGCCCACGTACACTGAGCATCTTAGAGATGGGCAGCACGCTCATTATATTTTAACAAACACATTATTTTACATTCATAATACTGATATTTTAGTAAACAAAAAGTTTGTTTTGATTTTGCTGCTTCACAGAGTGAAGACTTATGATGTGCGTTTCCTTTCAAAACTTCCTCCTAGAGCATTAGTGCTCCCTGAAGCAGCCCCATTTTGGCAGAAATTCAGTTCTGTGCAGTGCCAAAAGAAATAGAATAAACAAACACTGCTCCATGCAGCTGGCGAGATAATTTACATATTACTGCACACCAAACATGAAGACCTGAATATGGATTAGAGCTACGGTGATGACACAAATGTCATATAGATAAAGAGAAACAAAATTCAACACATCGTTGTTTATTTTACCACTGCTACTGTATGAGTGCTGCTCAGAAAGAAAAAAAATGGAGGAATTGCTTTTTGAAAATTGGACTCCCTTCCATATTTGAAGTGAGTTCTTTCAGACCGTAAAACAAGAAAAGAAAGGAGCAAAAAGCATGGGTTATTTTGGATCTCTTAATATTCTCTACTTTTGCTTTGTGAGTTAAAACAATTTTAATGTGCATCAATTTAGACGACGTGAGTTAGTAATCTTACAGGAATAACCTTTAAAATACAAAAACACCTGAATTCTTGCCCAGCCCTTTCTCCACCCTTGATAATTTCAGCTGACCACTGAGCTCTTTAACTGAGAATGAGGTCCTTGGTTAGGGAGGTGCAGTAGGCAATATGGGCCCATAAAAGTCCCTTCAGGAAATACTATCCCATGGACAGGAGTTGTCTTAGAGTGCTCAGCTAATGTGTCTTCTCTCTTCAGCCCTGCATGTGCAGATTTATGCAAATCAATTGACCCTTTCTGACCTCAGCTAGATGTATAGGTATTCTTGGAAAGAAGGGACATCTCTCTGGATAATTATTGCTGTAACTCCTTTTCTAATTATTGGGGATGACAAGAGTTAAGAAAGTAACACAAATAATAATGATGGTGATAGGGTGAAGAACAAAGAGAATATGAGATGTTTTAGTCCACATCAAATTAAAAATTCTTTAACATGCATTGGACAAAGTTGACTTTTCTATACTTGCAAAACTGCTCTTGAAATGTGGTTTTTTTGGGAGCTTCTAGTCCTTTAATCTTTACAGGAACAGTATTATTATGACCACTCTTTCTCAAGTGTAAAAACAAAGGGACAAGTCAGGCCCACATAGGTGAATCTAGTTATGTATCATTAAAGTTTAATAGTTAAGGAATGATCTTTACAATTTAGGGAATAAACAATGTGAGAAGGTTCAAGGGAGTTGGTGTTATTTCACCAGGTGAGTAAAAGGCTACTTCTTTTCTATAGTATTTGAAAAGTTATTGGACAGGAAAAGTTCTTTATTTCCACAACTCTAAAACTCAAGAAATGGAATGATATTGCCACAAGAAAAAATAGGTGAGATACACAAGAAGTAACCATTATTAAAAAGGCAATTTAATATTCTCACAGTCTCATGAAAATTTGTGAAAAACTTATCACTAGACTTTTTTCAAAACAGAAGAGATAACAATGTATTTAGGATAATCACATGAACCACTTTCAAACCAAGCTTTTTTTTTTTTTTTTTTTTGAGACGGAGTCTCGCTCTGTCGCCCAGGCTGGGGTGCAGTGGCCGGATCTCAGCTCACTGCAAGCTCCGCCTCCCGGGTTTATGCCATTCTCCTGCCTCAGCCTCCAGAGTAGCTGGGACCACAGGCGCCCGCCACCTCGCCGGGCTAGTTTTTTGTATTTTTTTTAGTAGAGACGGGGTTTCACCGTGTTAGCCAGGATGGTCTTGATCTCCTGACCTTGTGATCTGCCTGTCTCGGCCTCCCAAAGTGCTGGGATTACAGGCTTGAGCCACCGTGCCCGGCCCAAACCAAGCTTTTAAGGCATTCCGTAATTTTGTCACATAAAATGAGTCAAATTTAAGTCTTTTTTTTTTTTTTTCTGGAGACATGGTCTTGCTCTGTCACCCAGGATGGAGTGCAGTGGTGCAGTCACAGTTTACCGCAGCCTTGAGCTCCTGCACTCAAGCAATCTTCCCCCTGTCAGCCTCTTGCGCCACCACGCCTGGCTAATTTTTTAAATTTGTATGTAGAGGTGGGGTCTCATTATGTTGCCCAGGTTGGTCTGGAACTCCTGGACTCAAGCGATCCTCCTGCCTTTGGCCTTCCAAAGCCCCCCACTTTGAGATGGAGTCTCGCTCTGTCACCCAGGCTAGAGTGCAGTGGGGCCATCAAGGGCTCACTGCAACCTCTGCCTCCTAGGTTTAAAGAAGTCTCCCACCTCAGCCTCCCAAGTAGCTGGGACTACAAGTGTGAGCCACCACGCCCAGCCAATAAATATTTTTTGAATAATGAATGAATACATAAATGTGGTTTATACTACCCTTACTCCAGTCTCTCAATATTCAATCTTAAACTCCTTTAAACATTTCTCTGGTAACCCAGACCTTAGTGATTTCCAGCTTATTTGATTCTTACACTAGAGATAGAATCACATAATTTAGCACTTGCATTCATGTATGCATTCAACAAATGTTCACTGAGTTTTGTGTGTGTGTGTAGGGTGACAGGGTTTTGCTCTGTCGCCCGGGCTGGAGTGTAGTGGCGCAATCTTGGCTCACTGCAACCTCTGCCTCCCGGGCTCAAGCAATCCTCCCACCTCAGCCTTCCAAGTAGCTGGGACCACAGAAACACACCAGCGCCCCTGGTTAATGTTTGTATTTTTAGTAGAGAAGGGCTTTTGCCATGTTGCTCAGGCTGGTCTCTAATTCCTGGCCTCAAGCAATCCAACTGCCTCAGCCTCCCAAAGTGTTGGAATTAGAGGCGTGAGCCACTGGCCCAGGGCTCACTGAATATTTGTTACATAGTACTGCCCAAGCACTGAGCAGATATAAAGGTGAATCAAGCAGACTCACCTCTCAAGTGTCTTACAGTTTAGTATTTAGTTTTGTAATTGGTGCTGTCATTTTCACCCCACACATAGTTTGGAATAACTACTGTCTCAACTATGTCAATATTATCTTGCAGATTCCTTGAGTGTAAAGCTCATGTCCTGTTCTATTTCTGGGTAGGCAAATCCCAGAACAATGCTGAGCATACGGCAGGTACTCAGATGGTACTTCTTGATTATCTGCCTGAAGGTTCAGTTCCTTTCAATCCATTGAAACATACCACAAACCATCCTTGCAAATAGATTAAATATTCAGAATCCAATATTTGCATAATCAGCAGTGATACATTAATAGTACTAAGGCTATAGGAAGAACAGTTAATCAATACTAAAATAGCCTTCAGACCATGGTCCTATGGGTTTGCTTGTACTATTTTGCACTGCTACTCTCCTCTATGCGATAATTAGCTTTTTCAATATCGGTATTTCAATGTTAAACCCCTGGATGACTAAACATAGCATCTTTTCTTTGATATTCTGCAGACTTACCCATTTATATGTTAAAAAATCATAAACACAATTCGAGGGAAACAACAGACTTAAAACATTAGACCTAAATGAAAAAGAAAATTAGAGTAAATCTGATCTTCTATAGTGGGGTAAGAAAATTATTTGACACCAGTGGCACTTCCACTTAAATGTCTTCTCTTCAGTCAAAATGTAAATGTGACTGCTACTTCATGATCAGGGGGTTGATACTGAGGCTTAATATCTATTATTTCTAGACTAATACTTCTCAACCTTTTTCAAGTCATAACACATAGAAAATGCTATCATAGATTTGCATACTGGGAAGGAAGTTGCTCACTGCAGAAGGCAAGTAGCCTATAGTTCTCCCCAGTCTCCCCTTCCCCACCCATCTCTCCTCCTACACACAGGATGATGATTTCAATATCTTAGCCCACATCTAAATGATTCATGGTACATGGCTGGGCAACTTCCAGTATAACTAGAGGTTTCTTTGGTTGGCAAAACCATGAATATATGGTAACATGAAGGAGTAGTTCAAGGCTAAATTAATGACAGACTGAGATAGGAAGAAAAAAATAAATAAGTAGACAAAAGAAATTTATTATAAACTTTTGAGACAACGTCATTCATTCAATAAATATTCAACATATTTATTGAATATCAGGTACTGAGTAAGATAGATATGAACCCAGTAGGTCAGATTACAATTTGTGATAAAATACAAGAGGAGGCCAGGAAAAGTTTGCATGAGGAAATGGCTTTGAGCTGGGATAATAAGAATTCTCTGGGAAGGAACTCAGGGTATGGGTGGGTGATGAAGGCAGAAGGAAGAAGGCTGTAGGCAGGAGGGAGCATGTTGCATCTGAGGGCTTGACAGTAGGCAGAGGGTCTGGCCTGCAATGAGAAAGGTTATGTGCCTGAAGAAGCGGGCAAGATAGGATAATCAGATTGTGTTTTTAAAAGATTACATAGGCTTCAGTGTAAAGAACAGCTGGAATTGGGTAAAAGTTGATGTGGGGAAGGCAATATTATAGGCTATAGGTAAGTGGCACTGATAAGAATAGGAAGAATAACAACTAACATTTATTGGATACTTTCTTTGTGCCAAGCAATATCCTAAGCACTTTATAGGTATTAACTCATTTATGAGAGATTCTGGTAGGTTGGGCTAAGGTGGTGATACTGCAGTTAGAGAAAAGTAGATGGATTTATGAGCTCTTTAGAAAGTAAAACCAATCAGACCCATTAATGGACTAGATGGACTGATAATGAGTGAGGTGTCAAGGATGACCCATGATTGTGGGAAAGACTGAAGAGATTGTGCTCTCTCTCCTTGAGAGACAGAATAATGGAGAAAAATCAGTTTGCCAAGGAAGATTGGCAGTTTTATTTTTGACAAACTGAGTTTGAAATGCCTTTAGGAAATCTCAGTAGAGCTGTGGAGCTGTATGTATGCGTTTAGAACTCAGATGAGTAGTTCTTGAAGTTATGGGCATTGAGTGAGATTGCCTAGAGAGAAAGAAGAGAATGAAAAGAGCATCTAGACTCAAAACCTGGGTAGAGAAAGATGAACAGAGAAAATGGAAAGATCAATGTAAGCAAAAGTAATCAGACTTCTAAGAAGTATCTACAAAAAAAAAATAAGAGTAGTCAGAGAGAAATTTGGGAAGAGGAGGTATTTGAGCTGGACTCTGGGAATCAGGTAGGATTTTTAGAGGACTTTTATTCTATAAAGTGATGCATTTTACAATTCTGTAGGAATGTTTTTTTAACTTAGCAAAATATAAAGAAAATAAAAATCATTCTTAATAACTCAGAGAGAACATCTGTAAATATTTGATGGCTCATTATGCATACATGACATGAACATACATACATTACATGCATACCCATTTTTCATTCTTTGTGAATCACAAATATTTCTGTTTTGTTATTTATTTATTTATTCTTTTCTTTATAGAGACAAGGTTTCACCAAGTTGTCCAGGCTGGTCTTAAACTCCTGACCTCAGTGATATGCCTGCCTTGGCCTCCCAAAGTGCTGGGATTACAGGCGTGAGCCACCATGCCTGGCCACAAATACTTCTTAATTCATAAAATATTTCCTTTTAAAAAATCTTTTAAGACAGAGTCTCACTCTGTTGCCCAGGCTGGAGTGCTATGGTGCAGTCTTGGCTCACTGCAGCTTCCGCCTCCCGGATTCAAGCAATTCACCTGCCTCAGCCTCCTGAGTAGCTAAGATTACAGGCATACACTGCCACACCTGGCTAATTTTTATATTTTTAGTAGAAATGGAGTTTCACCATATTGGCCAGGCTGGTCTCAAACTCCTGACCTCAAGTGATCTGCCCATCTTGGCCTCCCAAAATGCTGGAATTACAGGTGTGAGCCACTGTGCCCAGACTTCATAAAATATTTCTAAGAAACATGATTTTTAAGGATGTTAAATACTCTTAAAGGCTTACTTAAAACCCATATTGTTAGAAATTCATATTTCCAATTTTTTCTGGTTTTGTAAATAAAGCATGATGAATATCTTTATATGCATAGTTCAGGTTATTTTCTGAGAGTAAATTTGATAAAGATAAATACTAGGCCAAAGGATGTGAACACTTTTCAGTATATTAATAAATAGCTAAAGATTATGTGAATTTGCAACCAATTCTACCTCTCTAACACTGAAATTTGTCTTTAATTTTCCCTGTTTTTGATGAGTAAATAAATAGCAAATGACAAACTGTAACTTTGTATTTCTTTCACTACTATTTGGATTGGATATTTATTCATAGGTTTAGTAACCATTTGTACTTACTACTTTGTGAATCACTTGGTCATATCTTCTGCCCATTTCTGGGATACTTAGAGCCAACTGGATAGGTAGGCTATTCTTGGGGCAAAATATTTATATAGTCACAGTGGGACCAGACTATGGAGGCTTGGAAGGTTATGAACTTTGATTTACAAGCAAAATGAAACCAAAACATATCCTTGCTGAGTGGGATAATATAATGACAATAAATAAAAAATTCCCAAACTGAAATGCAGAGAAAAAAGTAAAAAGAATAAAACATCCCAAGAACTGTGGGAAATTTTCTAAAGGTATAACATATGTATAATTGGGATACCAGAAAGCAAAGAAATAATGGAGTAGAATATTTGAAGTGAAATGGTTGAGAGTATTTCAAAACTAATGACAGACAAATCATAGAGCCAGGAAGCAGGATAAATACCAAAAAATCTATGCTTAGGCAAATCACATACAAATCGTAGAAAATGAAAGACAAACAGAAAATCTTAAAAGATGCCAGAGGGTAAAAAGCTGTATCCATAGAGGAATAAGGATAAGAACCACAGTGGACTTCTCATCAGAAATCATTCAAGCAAGAAGAGAGTGAAGTGAAATATTTAAAGTGTTATAAGAAAAAGACCACCAACCTATAATTCCAAATCCAGAAATTCTCCTTCAAAGGTGAAGGATAAATAAAGACTTTCTCACACAAACAAAACCTGGGTGGTTTCATTGCCAATAGAACTGCCCTACAAAAAATATTAAAAATAGTTATTTAGGGAGAAGGAAATAACATAGGTAAGAAACCTGTATCGACATAAAGAAAGAATCCTCAGAGAAGGAATAAATGAAGATAAAATCAAATCTTTCAATTTTCTTATTTTTAATTGATCTAAAAGAAAACTGTTTAAATTAACAGTATTACCAATGTACTGGGTGATTAGGCCATATATATAAATAAAATGAATGACAGCAATGCTGTAAGAAATGGGAGGGAGGAATTGAGTATACTCTGTTATAAGTTACCTGCACTATACATGTGAATCAGTATAGTATTGTTTGAAGGTAAACTTGGATTTGTTTAAAATGTTTATGGCAAGCTCTAGGATAACCTCTAATTTTTTTTTTTTAAATAAGTATAATTGATAAATTAAGAGAGGAAACAAAATGAAATGATATAAAGTGTTAAAATAAAAAAAAGCAGAAAAAGAGGGAAAAAAGAAAGAACAAATGCAATGAATAAACAGTTACTAATATGATAGATATTAATCTAACTATATTAATAATACCTTTAAATATGAAGGGTCTAAATAATGCAATTAAAATATAGAGATTTTCAGAATAGACAAAAGAACAAGACCCAACTATATGCTGTCTATACAAACTCACTATTTATTTATTTATTTTTGAGACACAGTGTTACTCTGTTGCCCAGACTGGCATGTAGTGGTAAATCATGTCTCACTGCAGCCTTGACTTCCTGGGCTCAAGTGATCCTCTCACCACTGCCTCTTGAGCAGCTGAGACCACAGGTATGTACCACCATGCCCAGCTAATTTTTGTATTTTTTTTGCATAGATGGGTTTTTGCTATGTTGCCCAGGTTAGTCTCGAACTTCTGAGCTCAAGCAATCTGGCCACTTTGGCCTCCCAAAATGCTGGGATCACAGGCATGAGTCACAGCACCTGGCCCACAAACCCATGTTAAATACAAAGACTCTGCTATGTTAAAAGTAAAGAGATAAAAAAAGGTACCATGCTAATACTAATCAAAAGAAAGCTAGAGTATTTATATAAATTTCAGAAAAAGCAGATTCAAAACAAGGAAAATTATCAGGGATAGTGAAGGGTATTACACAATAACACATGAGTGAATTTTCTAAGAAGACATACAATTCTAAACATGTATGCACCTAACAATGGAACATATTAAAATATGTGAAGCAAAAATTGAAAGAACTGCAAGGAGAAACAGAACATCCATTATTATTGCTCAATTTTTTTTTTTTTTTTTTTTTTTTTTTGAGACAGGGTCTCACTCTGCTGCCCAGGCTGGAGTGCAATGGTGGGATCTCAGCTCAATGCAACCTCTGCCTCCCAGCCTTGAGCAATCCTCCCACCTCAGCCTTCTGAGGACTAGGACTACAGGTGTGTACCACCATGCCTGGCTAATTTTTGTCTATATATATTTTTGGTAGAGACAGGGTTTTGCCATGTTGCCCAGGCTGGTCTTGAAGTCCTGGGCTCAAGCCGTCTGCCCACCTTGGCCTCCTAAAGTGCTGGGATTACAGGTATGAGCCACCACACCCAGCCTATTGTTCTATATTTCTACACCTCTCTTTTGGTAAGTGATAGATCCAGCATGCAGAAAATCAGTAGGTACATAGTTGAACTGAACAGCATTATCACTTGACTTGATCTAATTGACATTTATAGAATACTTCATCTAACAATAGCAGAATACAAACATTTTTGTCAAGCTCATATTGATCATTCACCAAGATGTACTACAATCTGGGCCACAAAACACACCTTAACAAATTTAAAAGAATAGAAATCATACAATGAATGCTCTCAGACCATAATGAAATTAAACTAGAAATCATTAACAGAAAAGTAGCTGAAAGTTTCCCAAATATTGATAAATAAACAACACTTACTAAATAACACGAGTTAAAGAAGTCTCGATAAAAATTTTAAAATATTTTGAACTAAATAAAAATGAAAATACAACTTATCAAGATTGATGGGATGCAACAAAAGTAGGGCTTAGAGGGAAACTTACAGCATTAAGAGCATATATTTGAAAAGAAGAAAAATTTAAAATCAATAACCTAATCTCCCACCTTAGGAAACTGAGAAAGAAAAACAATTTAAGCCTAAATGAAGCAGAAGAAAAAATATTAAAAATAAGAGCATAAAAGTCAATGACATGGAAAACAAGAAAACAGCAGAGAAAATCAACTATATCAGCCAGTACTGAAAGGGATACGTCCAGAATCAATTCAACTGTTTTAGCTTTGGCCCACTCTTGTGGAAAAGGAGGAGAGCAAGCATAAATGGTGAAGTCTACCATGAAATCCATCACTTAAGACAGGATTTCCTCCTCTATTCACTTCTCTGTCATTTGTTCAAATATTTACTGAGCAAAAATATATTCATTGCCTACTATGCCAATGTATTATTTCTAGATAATTACAAATATAAGTAAGACTTAGTTCCTACAATAGCATAACTAAACTAATAATAGCAATTAACATTAATTGACTATGTGGCAGCAGCTGTTCAAAACACTTTTCATATATTAATTCATTTAAATTTCCCATTACCTATGAAGTAGGCATTACTTTTTTTTTCCAGCTTTTATTTTAGGTTCAGAAAGTACATGTGGTTTTGTTATGTGGGTAAATTGCATGTTGCAGGATTTTGGTGTACAGATTATTTCATCACCCAGGTAATAAGTATAGTACCTGATAGGTAGTTATTTTATTCTACCCTCTTCCCACCCTCCATCCTCAGGTAGGCCCCAATGTCCATTGTTTCCTTTTTGTGTCCATGTGTACTCAATGTTTAGCTCCCACTTATAAGTAATAACATTGTGGTATGTGGTTTTCTGTTCCTGTGTTAATCCACTTAGGGTAATGGTCTCCAGCTCCATTCACGTTGCTGCAAAAGACATATCTTGTTCTTTTTTATGGCTGCATAGTATCCCATAGTATACATGTACCACATTTTCTTTATCTAGTCTATTGTTGATGGGCATTCAGGTTGATTCCATGTCTTTGCTATTGTGAATACTTCTGTGGTGAACATATGTATGCATCTTTACAGTATACGATTTGGGAATATACCCAGTAATGGGATTGCTGGGTCAAATGATTTTAAGTTCTTTGAGACCTCTCCAAACTGCTTTCCACAGTGGCTGAACTAACTTACATTCCCACCAGCAGTGTATAACCTTTCCCTTTTCTCTGCAACCTTGTCAGCATCTGTTACTTTTTGACTTTTTAATAATAGTCATTCTAACTGGTGTCAGACGGCATCTCATTGTGGTTTTGATTCACATTTCTCTAATGATTAATGATACTGAACATTTTTTCATATGCCTGTTGGCTGCATACATGTTTTCTTTTGAGAAGTGTCTATTCATGTCCTTTGCTCATTTTTTAAAAGGGGATTATTTGTTATTTTCTTGTTGATTTGTTTATGTTCCTTCTAGATTCTGGATATTAGACCTTTGTCACATGCAGAGTTTGCAAATCTTTTCTCCAATTCTGTAGGTTGTTTGCTGTGTTAATAGTTTTGTTTTTTGTTTTTTCTTTGCCATGCAGAAGCATTTTAATTTAATTAGGTTCCATTTGTCAATTTTTGCTTTCAGCATCTTAGTTATGATATCTTTGCAAGGGCCTATGCCAAGAATGGCATTTACTGTGCTTTCTTCTAGGGTTGTTTTTTTTTCCTTCAACTTTTAAGTTCATGGTTTGCTACATGTGCAGGTTTGCTACAAAGGTAAACATGTGCCATTGTGGTTTGCTGCACAGATCATCCCATCACCTAGGTATTAAGCCCAGCATCATTAGCTATTCATCCTGATGCTCTCCCTCTCCTCTCACCACCCACTGAAAGGCCCTAGTGTGTGTTGTTTCACTCACATATGTCCGTGTGTTCTCATCATTCAGCCTTTCAGTTCTCACTTATAAGTAAGAACATGTAATGTTTGGTTTTCTGTTCCTGTGTTAGTTTGCTGAGGATAACAGCTTTCAACTCCATCCACGTCCCTGCAAAGGACATGGTCTTGTTCCTTTTTATGGCTGCATAGTATTCCATGGTATATATCTACCACATATTCTTTATCTAGTCTATCACTGATACGGATTTAGATTGATTCCATGTCTTTGCTACTGTGAATAGTGCTGCAATAAATATATGCATGCATGCATCTTTATATATTCCTTTGGGTATATACCCAGTAATGGGATTGCTGTGTAAAATGGTATTTCTGCCTTTAGGTCTTTGAGGAATTGCCACACTGTCTTCCACAATATTTGAGATAATTTACACTCCCACCAACAGTGTAAAAGTGTTCCTTTTTCTTTGCAACCTCACCAGCATCTGTTGTTTTTTGATTTTTAACAATAGTCATTCTGACTGGAGTGAGATGGTATCTCATTGTGGTTTTGATTTGCATTTCTCTAATGATCAGTGACACTGAGCTTTTTTCATGTTAGTTCACCGTGTGTATGTCTTCTTTTAAGAAGAGTCCTTTGCTCACTTTTTAATGGGGTTGTTTGATTTTTCTTGTAACTTTAAGTTCCTTGTAGACTCTGGTTATTAGACCTTTGTCAGATGGATAGATTGCAAAAACTTTCTCCCATTCTGTAGGTTGTCTGTTCACTCTGATGATAGTTTCTTGTGCTATGCAGAAGCTCTCTTGACTTAATTGGATCCCATGTGTGAATTTTTGCTGTAGTTGCAATTGCTTTCATTGTTTTCGTCATGAAATCATTACCCAAGGTTATGTCCTGAATGTTATTGCCTAGATTTTCTTCTAGGGATTTTACTGTTTTGGGTTTTATATTTAAGTCTTAATCCATCTTGAGTTAACTTTTGTTGATGGTGTAAAAAAGGGGTCCAGTTTCAATTTTCTACATATGGCTAGCCAGCTGTCCCAGCACCATTTATTAAATAAGGAATCCTTTCCCCATTCCTGCTTTTTGTCAGATTTGTCTAAGATCAGATAGTTGTAAGTGTGAGGTCTCAATCCTGAGTTCTCTATTCTGTTCCATTGATCTATGTGTCTGTTCTTGTACCAGTACCATGCATGCTGTTTTGGTTACCATAGCCTTGTAATATAGTTTGAAGTCAGGTAGCATGATGCCCCCAGCTTTGTTCCCTTTGCTTACGATTGTCTTGGTTATTCAGTGCCTTTTTTGGTTCCATATAAATTTTTAAAGTTTTTTCTAATTCTGTGAAGAATGTAAATAGTAGTTTAATGAGAATAGCATTGAATCTATAAATTACTTTGGGCAGTATGGCCATTTTCATCATCCTGATTCTTCCTATCCATAAGCATGGAATGTTTCTCCAATTGTGTCCTCTCTGATTTGAGCAGTGGTTTGTAGATCTCCTTGAGGAGGTCTTTCACCTCTATTGGTTAGCTATATTCCTAGATATTTTATTCTTTTTGTAGCAATTGTGACTGGAAGTTCATCTATGATTTGTCTATTTGCTTACCTGTTTTAGGTGTATAGAAATGCTAGCAGTTTTTGCAAATTGATTTTGTATCCTGAGACTTGGCCGAAGTTACTTATCAGTTTATGGAGCTTTTGAGCTGAGACAATGGGGTTTTCTAGATAGAATCATGCCATCTGCAAACAAAGATGATTTGACTTCCTCTCTTCCTATTTGAATGCCCTTTATTTCTTTCTCTTGCCTACTGTGCTGTGCAGAACTTCCAGTACCATGTTGAATAGGAGTGGTGACACAGGGCATCCTTGTCTTGTGCCGGTTTTCAATGAGAATGCTTCCAGCTTTTGCCCATTCAGCATGATATTGATTTGTCATAAATGGCTCTTACTATTTTAAGGTATGTTCCTTTAATACCTAGTTTATTGACAGTTTTTAACATGAAGGGATGCTGGATTTTATCAAAGGCTTTTTCTGTATCTATTGAGATAATCATGTGAATTTTTGTCTTTAGTTCTGTTTATGTGATGAATCACATTTATCGATTTGCATATGTTGAACCAGCCTTGTATATCTTGGGGATAAAGCTGATTTGATTGTGGTGGATAAGCTTTTTGATGTGCTGCTGGTTGGATTCAGTTTGCCAGTAGTTTATTGAGGATTTTTTCATCTACATTCATCAAGGACATTAGCCTGAAGTTTTCTTTTTTTGTTGCATCTCTGCCAGGTTTTGGTGTCAGGATGATGCTGGCCTCATAAAATGAGTTAGGGAGAAGTCCCTTCTTTTCAGTTTTTTGGAATAGCTTCAGTAGAAATGGTACCATCTCTTCTTTGTACCTCTGGTAGAATTCAGCTGTGAATCCAAATGGTCCTGGGCTTGTTTTGGTTAGTGGGCTATTTATTACTGCCTCAATTTCAGAACTCATTATTGGTCTATTCAGGGATTCAATTTCTTCCTGGTTCAGTCTTGTGAGCGTGCATGTGTCCAGGAATTTATCCATTTCTTCTAGACTTCTAGTTTATGTGCATAGAGGTGTTTATAGTATTTTCTAATGGTTGTATTTCTGTGGGGTCAGTGATAATATGCCCTTTATCATTTCTGATTGTGTATATTTGATTCTTTTCTCTTTTCTTCTTTATTAGTTTAGCTAGTGGTCTATTTTATTAATTTTTTCAAAAAAATAGCTCCTGGATTCACTGATTTTTTGAAGAGGTTTTCATGTCTGTATCTCCTTCAGTTCAGCTCTGAATTTTGTTACTTCTTGTCTTCTGCTAGCTTTGGGGTTTGCTTGTTCTTTGTTCTCTAGTTTTTAGTTGAGATGCTAGGTTGTTAATCTGAGATCTTTCTAGCTTTTTGATGTGGGCATTTAGTGCTAGAAATCTCCCTCTTAACACTGCTTTAGCATCCCAGAGATTCTGGTAAGTTGTCACTTTGTTCTCATTAGTTTTGAAGAACTATTTGTTTGTTTGTTTGTTTGAGATACAGTCTCAGTCTTTTGCCCAGGCTGGAATGCAGTGATGCAATCTCAGCTCACAGTAACCTCTGCCTCTTGGGTTCAGGAGATTCTCATGCCTCAGCCCCCCAAGTAGTTGGGATTACAGATGGGCACAACCATGCATTGCTAATTTTTATATCTTTAGTAGAGATGAGTTTTCACCATATTGGCCAGGCTAGTCTGAACTCCTGGCCTCAAGTGATCCTTCCACCTCGGCCTCCCAAAATGCTGGGATTACAGGTGTGAGCCACTGCACCTGGCTAGCAAATAACTTCTTGATTTCTGCCTTAATTATTTACCCAAGAGTCATTCAGGAGCATGTTGTTCAATTTCCATGTAGTTGTGTGATTTTGAGTGGATTTCTTAATTTGACTGTGCTGTGGTCTGAGAGACTGTTATGATTTCAGTTTTTTTCATTTGCTGAGGAGTATTTTACCTCTGATTATGTGATCAATTTTAGAGTAAGTAAGTGTCACGTAGCAATGAGAAGAATGTATATGCTGTTGTTTTGGGGTGGAGAGTTCTGTAGACATCTATCAGGTCCACTTGATCCAGAGCTGAGTTCAGGCCCCGAATATCTTTGCTAATTTTCTGTCTCAATGATCTGTCTAGTACTGTCAGTGGGGTGTTACAGTCTCCCACTATTATTGTGTGGGAATTTGAGTCTCTTTGTAGATCTCCAAGAACTTGCTTTATGAATTTGGGTGCTTCGGTATTGGGTGCATATATATTCAGGATAGTTAGCTTTATTTATTGAATTGAACCCTTTACCATTATATAATGCCCTTCTGTGTCTTTTTTAATCTTTGTTGGTTTAAAGAATGTATATTCTGTTGTTTTGGGGTGGAAAGTTCTGTAGGTACCTATCAGGTCTGCTTGATCCAGAGCTGAGTTCGGGTCCTGAATATCTTTGCTAATTTTCTGTCTCAATGACCTCTCAAGCACTGTCAGTGGGGTGTTACAGTGTCCCACTATTATTGTGTGGGAGTTTGAGTCTCTTTGTAGGTCTCCCAGAATTTGCTATATGAGTTTGGGTGCTTCTGTATTGGGTGCATATATATTTAGGATAGTTAGCTTTTTTATTTTTTTTTAATTAATTAATTAATTATTTATTTTTTTTTTGAGATGGAGTCTCGCTCTTTCGCCCAGGCTGGAGTGCAGTGGCTGGATCTCAGCTCACTGCAAGCTCTGCCTCATGGGCTTATGCCATTCTCCTGCCTCAGTCTCCTGAGTAGCTGGGACTACAGGCGCCCGCCACCTCGCCTGGCTAGTTTTTTGTATTTTTTTTTTTTAGTAGAGACGGGGTTTCAACGTGTTAGCCAGGATGGTCTCAATCTCCTGACCTCGTGATCCACCCATCTCGGCCTCCCAAAGTGCTGGGATTACAAGCTTGAGCCACTGCGCCTGGCCAGTTAGCTTTTTAAAATTGAATTGGGCCCTTTACCATTATATAATGCCCTTCTTTGTCTTTTTAAATCTTTGTCAGTTTAAACTGTTTTGTCAGAAACTGGGATTGTAACCCCTGCTTTTTTCTGTTTTCCATTTGCTTGGTAAATTTTCCTCTATCCCTTTATTTTGAGCCTATGTGTGTCTCTGCATGTGAGATGGGTCTCTTGAAGACAGCATACTGATGGGTCTTGACTCCTTATCCAGCTTGCATTCTGTCTTTTAATTGGGGCATTTAGTCCATTTGCATTTAAGATTAGTATTTGTTATGTGTGAATTTGATCCTTTCATCATGATGTTATCTGGTTATTTTGTGGACTTGT
Source organism: Macaca nemestrina (assembly GCF_043159975.1). Lineage (NCBI taxonomy): Eukaryota > Metazoa > Chordata > Mammalia > Primates > Cercopithecidae > Macaca > Macaca nemestrina. Next base: position 75,387,828 of record NC_092131.1, read on the forward strand.
TTATGTGGTTGCTTCATAGTGTCACTGGTCTGTGTACTTCAGTATGTTTTGGTAATGGCTAGTAACATTTTTTCCTTTCCATATTTAGTGCTTCCTTCAAGATCTTTTGTAAGGCAGGCCTGATGGTGATGAATTCCCTCAGCATTTGCTGGTCTGAAAAGATTTTATTTCTTCTTTGCTTATGAAGCTTAGTTTGGCCAGATATTAAATTCTGGGTTGAAAATTATTTTATTAAGTCACATGATTATCTCAATAGATGCAGAAAAGGCCTTCGATAAAATTCAACACTACTTCATGCTAAAAATACTCAATAAACTAGGTATTGATGAAACATATCTCAAAATAATAACTATTTATGACAAACCCATAGCCAAAATCATATTGAATGGGCAAAAGTTAGAAGCATTCCATTTGAAAACCAGCACAAGACAAGGATGCCTTCTCTCACCACTCCTATTCAACAAAATACTGGAAATTATGGCCAGGGCAATCAGGCAAGAGAAAGAAATAAAGGATATTCAAATAGTAAGAGAGGAAGTCAAATTACCTCTGTTTGCAGATGACATGATTGTACATTTAGAAAACCCCATCATCTCAGCCCAAAATCTGCTTAAGCTGATAAGCAACTTCAGCAGTCTCAGGATATAAAATCAGTGTGCAAAAATCACAAGCATTCCTATACACCAGTAATAGACAAAGAGAGTCAAATCATGAGTGAACTCCCATTCACAATTGCTACAAAGAAAATAAAATACCTAGGAATATAACTAATAAGGGACGTGAAGGACCTCTTCAAGGTGAATTACAAACCACTGCTCAAGGAAATAAGAGAGGACATAAACAAATGGAAAAACATTCCATGCTCATGGATAGGAAGAATCAGTATCACGAAAATGGCCATACTGCCCAAAGTAATTTACAGATTCAATGCTATTCCCATGAAGATACCATTGAATTTCTTCACAGAACTAGAAAAAACTACTTTAAATTTCATATGGAACCAAAAAAGAGTCCTTAGAGTTCAGACAATCCTAAGCAAAAAGAACAAAGCTAGAGGCATCATGCTACCTGACTTCAAACTATACAAGGCTAAAGTTACCAAAACAGCATGGTACTGGTACCAAAACAGATATATAGACAAATAGAATGGAACAGAGGCCTCAAAATAACACCACACATCTAAAACCATCTGATCTTGAACAAACCTGACAAAAAGAAGCAATGGGGAAAGGATCCCCTATTAATAAATGGTGCTGGGAAATCTGGCTAGCCATGTGCAGAAAACTGAAATTGGACCCATTCCTTACATCTTATACAAAAATTAATTCAAGATGGACTAAAGATTTAAACATAAAACCAAACACCATAAAAATCCTAGAAGAAAACCTAGGGAATACCATTCAGGACATAGGCATGGGCAAAGACTTCATAACTAAAACACCAAAAGCAATTACAACAAATGCCAAAATTGACAAATGGGGTCTAATTAAACTAAAGAGCTTCTGCACAGCAAAAGAAATTATCATCAGAGTGAACAGGCAACCTACAGAATGGCAGAAAATTTTTGCAATATATGTATCTGACTAATAGGGCTAATATCCAGAATCTACAAGGAACTTCAACAAATTTACAAGAAAAAACCAAACAACCCCATCAAAAAGTGGATGAAAGATATGAACAGACACTTCTCGAAAGAAGACATTTATGCAGCCAACAAACATATGAAAAAAAGCTCATCATCACTGGTCATTAGAGAAATGCAAATCAAAACCACAGTGAGATACAATCTCATGCCTGTTATAATGGTGATCATTAAAAAGTCAGGAAACAATAGATGCTGGAGAGGCTCTGGAGAAATAGGAATGCTTTTATACTGTTGGTGGGAGTGTAAATTAGTTCAACCATTGTGGAAGACAGTGTGGTGATTCTTCAAGGATCTAGAACCAGAAATACCATTTGACCCAGCAATCCCATTACTGGGTGTATACCCAAAGGATTATAAATCACTCTGCTATAAAGACACAAGCACACATATGTTTAATGTTTATTGCAGCACTATTCACAATGGCAAAGACTTGGAACCAACTCAAATGCCCATCAATGATAGACTGGATAAAGAAAATGTGGCACATGTACACCATGGAACTATGCAGCCATAAAAAAGAATGAGTTCATGTCCTTTGCAGGGACATGGATGAAGGTGGAAACCATCATTCTCAGCAGACTAACACAAGAACAGGAAACCAAAAACCACATGTTCTCACTCACAAGTGGAAGTTGAACAATGAGAACACATGGACACAGGGAGGGGAACATCACACAACAGGGTCTGTCAGGGAGTCGGGGGCAAGGGGATGGAGAGCATTAGGACAAACACCTAATGTATGAGGGGCTTAAAATCTAGATGACAGGTTGATGGGTGCAGCAAACCACCACGGCACATGTGTACCTACGTAATAAACCTGCATGTTCTGCACATGTATCCCAGAACTTAAAGTATAATAAATAAATTAATTAAGAAAAGAAAATTATTTCCTTTAAGAATGTTGAATATTAGCCCCCAATCTCTTTTGACTTGTAGGGTTTCTGAGAGGTCTACTGTTAGTCTGATGGGTTTCCTTTGTAAGTGACCTGGCTTTTCTCTCTGGCTGCCCTTAACATTTTTTCCCTTATTTTGATCTTGGAGAATCTGATGATTATGTGTTTTGGGGTTGATCTTCTCATGGAATATCTCACTGGGGTTCTCTGCATTTCCTGAATTTGAATGTTGACCTGCCTTGCTAGGTTGGGGAAGTTCTGCTGGATGATAGCCTGTAGCATGTTCTCCAACTTGGTTCCATTCTCCCTGTCTCTTTCAGGTACCCCAATCAGTTGTAGATTCAGTCTCTTTACATAATCTCATATTTCTCCGAGGTTTTGTTCATTCCTTTTCTCTCTATTATTGTCTGCCTGTATTATTTCAGAAAGATAGTCTTCAAGCTCTGAGATTCTTTCCTCCACTTGGTCTATTCTGCTATTGATACTTGTGATTGCATTGTGAAGTTATCATGTTGTGTTTTTCAGCTCCATTAGGTCAGTTATGTCCCTCTCTAAACTGGCTTTTCAGGCTTTCAGCTCCTATACTGTTTTGTCACGATTCTTAGCTTCTTTGCATTGGGTTACAACATGCTTCTGTAGCTCAGTTCATTATTACCCACCTCCTGAAGCCTACTTCTGTCAATTCAACCATCTCAGCCTCAGCCCAGTTCTGTGCCCTTGCTGGAGAGGTGCTGCAGTCATATGGAGAAGAGGCACTCTGGCTTTTTGAGTTTTCAGTATTTTTGCATCAATTCTTTCTCATTTTGTGGGTTTATCTACCTTCGATCTTTGAGGATACTAACCTTTGAATGGGGTTTTTGTGGGGTCTTATTGTTGATATTGTTGTTTTCTGTTCGTTTTTCTTTTAATGGTCAGGCCACTCTAGCACAGGGCTGCTGTGGTTTGCTGGGGGTCTACTCCAGGACCTAGTTGGCTCGTCTTTTCCTGTACCTGGAGGTATCACCAGTGAAGGCTGTGAAACAGCAAAGATGACAGCCAGCTCCTTCCTCTGGAAGCTCCATTCCAGTAGGGTACTGACCTGTTGCCGGCCCAAACACACCTGTAGAAGGTGGCTGGAGATCCCTGTTGGGGTCTCACCCAGTCAGGAGGAATGGGATCACGGATCTACTTAAAGAAGCAATCTGGCTGCTGTTTGGTAGAGCAGGTGTGTTGCATTCGGAGAGACCCTTCCTCGTCCAGACAGTTTGTATTCTCCAAAGCTGGCAGGCTGGAATGGCTGAGTCAACTGAACTGCAGAGATGGCGGCTGCCCCTACGCACAGGAGCTCCATCCCAGGGAGAGATCAGAGCTCTGTCTGTAGAACCCTTGCTGGAGTGGCCAAAGCCTCTACAGGGAGATCTCACCCAGTGAGGAGGAACGGATTGAGGTTCTGCTTAAAGAAGCAGTCTGGCCATGATCTGACAAGGCAGGTGTGCTGCACTGTAGAGGACCCTTCCTTGTTCATATGGTTTGTTTTCTCCAAAGGCGGCAGGCTGGAATGGCTGAGTCTACTGAACCACATAGATGGTGGCTGCCCCTCCCCACAGGAACTTGGTCCTGTCTCAGTCAGACTCCAGTCCATTGTTGTTGGCTGACTGAAATTCCAAGCTAGTAGGTCTTAACTTGTGAGGTGCTGTGGAAGTGGGGTCCGCAGAATGACACTGCTTGGCTCCCTGAATTCAGCATCCTTCCTAGGGATATGTATGGATGGATTTCCTGCCTTGCCAGGGATGCCAGGGCCAGAATTGTAAAACTCCCGGGTCTCTATTTGTGCCTGAGTGGCTGCTCTGCTGAGACTCCACACAGCTCTGTGTCTTGGACCCAAAGACCTGGTAATGTGGGCTCACAAGGGGATCTCCTGATTTGCCAGTTGCAAAGATTCATGGGAGAAGCATGGTTTCCTGGGTGGGGTTGCACACTCACTCACTGCTTCCCTTGGCTGAGGGTGGGGGTTCCTTTGGCCTCGTGCCACTCCCAGGTGGGCTGTTGCCCTCACCCCCTGCTTTTCTTCATTCTGCATGGGTTGAGTTGTTTGCTTAGTTAGTTCCAATGTGAGATCCTGGATATATAAGTTGAAGGTGCTGAATTCCCTTGCCCCTTTTCATTCCTTTCCGTGAGTTTCACAGGCCACAGACCACAAATGCTTCTAATTGGCCATCTTGACTTTCCCTTCTAGGGTTTTTATAGTTTATCATTGTTATCTCTATCTTACAGATGAAGAAACTGAGGCACACAGAAGTTAAATAATTTGCCATGATCACACAGCTACTAAGTGAGAGAGAGTCTGGCCCCAGCTCTTAATCACCATATTCTAATACTCAAGAAAATTCCCAGCTTTCTTGAAAATCTACTCTGTCTACTGGAAACTGTCACATTAAGGATACATGTCTTATATTCTTATATTTAATATCAAGCCCTTCATGTGTAATTCAAAAATTATTTCTTCCTTCCCACCTTCTTTTTTGAGATGGGGTCTCACTCTGTTGCCCAGGCTAGAATGAAGTGGTATAATCACAGCTCATTGCATCCTTGAACTCGTAGGCTCAAGCAGTCCTCCTGTTTCAGCCTCCCAAGGATTTGGAATGACAGGTTTGTTTTTGGCTGTAATAAGTGGAAACAGGAGGGAGGGCATATAGATCTCTATGTAATATACTTTCATATATTTGAAAAAAATGGTAAGGGATTTATGAAAGAAAAATAAATTTATTGGAGATTACTTTAAAAGAGCTTTTTGGTATTTGAAGCTTATCTAGAAATACTCTAAAGAAGAGAGCTGTTTTTGACATGTATAAAGACTTTTTTTTTTAACAGCGATCTCTCTTGTAAGTAATTAAGTACAAGTAATTACATAATTACTTGATTATGTAGCAGCACTAAAATTTTACAGGAGGTTTTTCACTTAAACTCTAGCCTTATAAAAATAATTGCCACAAGTCAAAATTATTTTCTAAATGTAGTAATTCTGTTTGCTTTTAATTTTTTGGGGGGTGAAATCTAGATCTATTTTTGTTCAGCAACCAAACCCAGATAAATATGTATTTAATAATGTGTCACTGTGTTCAGACACTGACTTAAAAACTTAGAATGAATCCCCAACTTACAATGTTGAGGTACACCTAGATGGAAAATGAAATTATAAGCCAAGGTCACAATCTAGAGAATTTCTTTGGTCATAAATTTCTGAAATCATTAGTCAGATTAGGATAAGAATGCTATTTATCTTAATATATGCATCACCAAATAATAAGATTGAGAGGCAGAAAAAGTGTGGGGTTCCTCCCCTTCCTTTCATTGTTTCTTTCTTTTCTTTTGTAAAGTGAGCTGTCTGATCATTGCAAATTTCCTCGAGTTCTTAGAACTCTAATTAAAATGTGGTAATTGGTTATGTTACCTCAATTACCATGATGCATGGACATTGATGCGAAGTGACACCAATTGAATCCTTTGGGTGTTTTACCCTGGGGCCATCCCATTTATCGTGGCCTTATTATTTTCAATTATGTGGCTAGATGTGTTATGTACTTTTGGGGCCAATAAATGTGTAAGGTTTCTCTGGACACAACGTTCTGTTTTCAATGTTGGAGTTCTGGAGTGCCAGGGCAAAAGAAAAAAAAATACATTTGTACAAAGAATAAAAACTTAAAACCCTAAATTCACAAAGGATTCAAAAACACACTCATTGAAATAAAAATATTTCAAAGGAATCCAAATTATTTCTGTTTAAAACATTTACTTGAAAAGCAAGAATAATTTACTTGCTACTGATAACTACTTGTCTGAAATCAGAAAACAGTGATAGGACCATTCAGAAGACTTATAGGAGAGTTAGAGAGGTAAGGAAACAGATAGGAAAGGTAAATTTTTCTTGCTCTTAAGATAAAGGTTTGGATCCCTCCGAGGGCTAAGTAGAGCTGTATTGAGTACTTTACAGATGTATATTATCAGAGATCTGTCCTCAGCATGAACATGAAAGTAAGAGTGCACCAAAATGGTTACAGAGCAAAGTGTTTTCCAATGGGGACGCTGCTGGCATTTGTGGAAAAATCTGTCTGCATACAGGGTTGTTTCATGCATTGTTACTGTCTCCCCAGATGCACCCACTCAAGGGCAGTGGCGTCCTCAGTTGTTAGAAATGACCCCAGAACATTTTCTTAAAAAATCGAGGATTGAATTGGACATTACTTGGGGACATCATCAATAAATGTAATACAACACTTTGTCAAAACATTTTCATTTTCTGAGAATGATACCTGTGTCTTCACCAGTTATTTTTTTAAATCACATTCTCATATTTCTGAAAACTAAAGAGAAATTTGTGTCCTTTTACTTATTAGTTTATGTCTTGGTTGGTTTGACTGTCTCCAAATAAGTATAGCATTCATTTATATGGTGCAGATGATGTAAGAATCTGAACTGGGAAAGTTGTGAGAGAAAGAAGTTGTCCTGTACAAAGATCTTTCAAAGACTGGCAGAGCAAGGATATTTATGGCAAAATCCCATACTATTTTCAACCAACACTCAAAGAGCCTTATATTTACAACACTTTGCAAGTACTTGTCCAAATAAGATTCACACATATATTAACTGTCAGATCATTTTTCCCTTCAATTTTGTCTTTGGATTCAAGAAAATTGCCAACAGGAAACTCAAGAGAGTTTTACATAGGACTCATTCTATTACTTTTGATAATATTTTAAAAGTAAAAAACATTGAATGATCATATATGATGCCATTATCCAAAGTATTTCATTCATAAAAATACATATTAAAAATCTAAACTGTAGGCTGGGCGCTGTGGCTCCCAACTGTAATCCCATCACTCTGGGAGGCCGAGGCAGGCGGATCACGAGGTCAGGAGATTGAGACCATCCTGGCTAACATGGTGAAACTCTGTCTCTACTAACAAATACGAAACATTAGCCGGGCGTGTTGGCAGGCGCCTGTAGTCCCATCTACTCGAGAGGCTGAGGAAGGGGAATGGCGTGAACCTGGGAGGCGGAGCTTGCAGTGAGGTGAGATTGTGCCACTGCACTCCAGCCTGGGCGACAGAGCAAGACTCTGTCTCAACAACAACAACAAAAAATAATAAAAAATAAAAAAGATCTAAACTGTAACTTATCATTTAATTATTTAAACTTTCTCAATTCAAAATTTAGTTTTTAACTTCAATTATTTAAAAGAAATGTTTTCCCTCTCAAGATTTACCTTCTTTATTTAGTTATTTCTCATTCTTGGGTTTGAAATTTTTCCAAATAATACCAATAGTTAACTCTATTCATGTATTTCTTCTGATGAATCCAACTCTTTATGTAAGAGCCAATTTTCATTGGAAGGACATGTAATAGAGAAAAAAGAGCCAACGAACAAGTATGGAGGGAAGCATTGGATTTATTTCCAAATGGTGTTCTCTAATTCAATCCAGTCTAACTTGAGTCTGCAGATCTTTAATATGTCATGCAAAAGTCCTTAGAACTGACTAATGAAAATAGTATATTAACGAAAATTACTGTGCTATCAATCATTTATATGATTCTTCTTGTATTCAATTCAAAAAGGAATTCCAGGCAGTCTCCAATAAAAAGAATAAAAATATAAATCATTAACACAGATATGCTAAACAACCAAAGTAGTCTTAGTGGGAAGAAAGGCAAGAAATCGTTATCAATAAACCCTTTAAGAGCTAAAAGAACTTTACATCTTGGAGTCTGATATGCCTGCATCCACATCTTTCTCTACCTGCTGGCTATATAACTTTGTATAATTTATTTAATCTACCAAAAATTTAGTTTCTTCATCTTCAGTTGTTATGAAGATTAAATAACACAATGTATTAAAAGTGGTAACACAGCAACTGAGAAACAGTACATGTTCAATGCTGTTAGCAAGTAATACAACAGCCCGACTCTCTTGGTGAGTGACACTTAAGATATGCCACATGGCTTTTTAGAGGGATCTTCAGCAGTAAATTAGACAAATAAAACTAATATGGAAAAAAATTAAAAACTGAGAAACATGTCTCCTCACAACGTCTAACACCCTCTTGTGATAGCAATTATGCAGATTCCCCTGAGGAAATTGTGTATACTAGACTGAACCTGTTCAGTAGAGAAGCTTGTTAAGATGGCATTTGAGAAGAGAAATTTGATTTGTGGTATATACAAATCACTGCTGGAAAACTGTCCTTCTTACTACAAATTCCATAAATGTCATGAGTTTCTGTAAGGCATGTGTGAATTTAATAAGAAAGTCCCATGTACTTCGAGGAAATGCTTAAATAAGTGTCAGTGAACTATCAGTGGTCAGCCAATTCACACAGCAGCCCAAATCCTCTTCTCTATTTTCTCCAGCACTTTAAAAGGGAAAGTGCTTGCTTACTCCATTTTCTTAAAGTTCTCATAAGAAATTATTGCTTTTCATAGTCCATTTAGATATAATTTTTGACAATTAAAACTTCTCCATATGTCACATGTGATAAGAAAATTTGATCCATAACTTCCCAAAATATATTGAAAATAGAATCACCTAATTTCCAAATCTAAGTCACTTAATTTGTATTTATAAAAGTCTTGTTCATTTACTTGATTTAAAAGTGACTGCATATGTACCATTCTTATCATTAAAGAAGGCTTTGTCCTAGAGAGGCAGTTTAGGATGTTGATTCAGGGCACTGACTCTGAAGCCAGAACTCCCAGGTTCAAATCTCAAATGAGTTACAAACCAGGTGGTAACTCGGGAAAAGCTGCTGAAATTTTCTTTGCCTTAATATTTTTTCTTCTGTAAAATAGAGGATAATGGCACGTAAATTATATGGTTATTAAGAACCTTAAAGGACTTAACATTGCCTGATATATATCAATTGCGATATGTTAGCTGTTATTAGTATTGTTTGGTTCTTCAGAAAAGAAATGCCCATTTTCATTTACTTATTCCAAGACAGTGATACTCACTGCCAGGCTTCAGGGTAATCTACCAACTCCTTTGTAACTAAAATTCTGAATATGTGTTTTTTTTTTAACAGTTTTATTGAGGTATAATTTAAATAAATTATACATATTACAGTGTACAATTTTATGTTTTGATATAAGAATACACATACAAAATGATCACTACAAACAAGATCATGAATATTTCTATCACTTTCAAAAGATTTCTCATTGCCCTTTGTAATTGCTCCAGTGATCACAAAGATTTCATGCTATGATTTTTTTTTTCTAAAATTTTCTACATTTTACATTTGGGTCAATTACTTATTTTGGCTAATTTTTATATGGTACATTATATAGATCAATCTATGTCTGTGCATATGGAAATTCAATTGTTCCAGGATCATTTGTTGAAAGATTATCCTTTCTCCATTGAATTGCCTTTGTACTTTTGTTAAAAATCAATTGACCATTTATGTGTAGCTCTATTTCTGAAATATTTATTCTGTTCCATTGATGTATTTGTTGACCTTGACAGCAATGCCGTACTTTCTTGACTACTGTAGCTTTATTATAACTCTTGATATCAGGAGGTATAAATCCTCCAATTTAACTCATCTTTCTCAAAGTTGCTTTGGGTATTCTATGTCCTTTGCATTTCCGAATGAATTTTAGAATCAGCTTACAAATTTTTACCAAAAAAAAAAAAAAAAACTGAGATTTTCATTGGGATTACATTAATTCTATAGATAAATTTTGGGAGATTTGATATCTTAATATTGTGTCCTCTGATCCATGAATTCAGTATAGTCTATTATTGATTTAGTTATTATTTGTTAATAATTTCTCTCAGCAGTATTTTGTAGCTGTGTGCATAGTTCTTCTGTATCTATCGCTAGATACATCCCTAAGCATTTCATGTACTATTAATATTATAAATTGAATGTTTAAAAATTTCAATTTATGATTATTTATCAATAGTATCTAGAATATAATTGACATTTATATATTGATTTTGTATCCTACAACCTTGTTAAATTCCCTTATTCGTTTTAGTATCTTTTTGTAGTTCTGTAGCAGTTTCTACATAGATGGTGTTGGAATCTCTGAGTAAAAATAATTTTGCTTCTTAATTGCCAAATGGTATGTCTTAAATTCTTTTTCTTGCTTTATTGATCGGGCTAAAACTTCCAATATAATTTTGAATAGAAACAGTGAAATTGTACTTCTTTGCCTTATTCCTGATCTTAGAGGAGAAGTATTCTATTTTTTACTATTGAGTATGATGTTAACTGTTGATTAGCTGTGGATCCCCTTTATTAAGTTTTTCCTTAGGTCTTTTCTTCCTTTCTTCCTTTCTTTTTCTTTCCCTTCCTCTCTCCCTCCCTCCCTTCCTTCCTTCCTTTCCTTCCTTTTATTGATACAGAGTTGCTCTCTGTCACCCAGGCTGGAACAAAGTGGCTTGATCTTGGCTCACTGCAACCTCCACCTCCCAGGTTGAAGCAATTCTCCTGCCTCAGTCTCCCGAGTAGCTAGGATTACAGGTGCGCACCACCATGCTCAGCTAAGTTTTTCTATTTTTAGTAGAGATGGGGTTTCGTCATGTTGGCCAGGCTGGTCTCAAACTCCTGGCCTCAAGTGATCCACCCACCTCGGCCTCCCAAAGTGTTGGGATTACAGGCTTGAGCCACCACACCTGGACATTGTTTCCTTAGGTTTCTGAGAGTTTTTATCGAGAGGGATACTGGATTTTGGCAAATGCTTTTTCAGCATTGAGATAATCAAATGGTTTTCCTCTCTTAGTGTGCAAATATGATGAATTACATCAATTTTTTTCAAGTATTAAACTACTCTGTATTTCTAGGCTAAACCTCACAATATCATGATGTAGTTTCTATTTTATATACTTTTTGATTTGATAAAATTTTGTTAAGAATCTTTTTATTGACATTCATAAGGGATATCATCCAGCAGTTTTCTTGTATTGCCTTTTTGACATCTGGGTAATGCTTGCCCAAGGAATGAGAATGAAAAATATTCTTTCCTTTTCAATTTCTGGACAACTTTGCATAAAATTAATACTATTTATTCTTTAAATGTTTGGTAGAATTCACCTATGAAACCAACTAGGTCTGAAAATTTTCTTTCTAGGGAGGTTTTAAACTAATGACTCAATGTATTTAGTAGATAAAAGATTATTCATAAAATTATCTTCATACCTCTCCTTTTTTTTTTTTTTTGTTTTTTGTTTTTTTGAGACTAAGTTTCACTCTTGTTGCTCAGGCTGGAGTGCAATGGCGTGATCTTGGCTGATAGTCTTCTTTTACTATTAGTAGAAGCTGTAGTGATGTCTGTCTCTTATTCCTGATACTGATAATTTATTTCTTCTCTTTTTTCTCGCAATCAGTCTGGCTAGAGGTTTATCAATTTCATTAGTCTTCTCAAAAATAACCCCAGCTTTTCATTTCATTGATTTTTTTCTTTATTACTTTTTCTGTCTTCTATTTCACTGATTTCTGCTCTAATTTTATTCTTTTCTTTCTCCTATTTACTTTGGGTTTAATTTGGTCTTCTTTTTCCAGTTTCATAAGGTGAAAACTAAGATCATTGTTTTGGTGGCAACCCACAGATTTTAATATTTTGTTACTATTCAGTTAAAAATACTTTCTAATTTCCTTTTCATTTCTTCTTTGGCCCATGAGTTGTATATAAGTGTGTTATTCAGCTTCCACGTATTTGAGGATTTTCCAAATATATTGCTATTACTTATTTCTAAGCTAATTCTATTATAGTCAAATAACATACTTTGTATGATGTGACTTATTTTAATTAAAAAATAATAGATATGGAGTCTTGATATATTGCTCAGGCTAGTCTCAGGCTCAAGCCATCCTCCTGCTTTAGCCTCCCAAAGTGCTGGGCTTACAGGCATGAGCCACTGCACCTAGCTGAATTCTTTTAAATTTAAGACTTGTTTTGTGGCTCAGAAGAGAGTTTTAGTAGATGTTAGGTGTGCAATTGAATGTATATTCTGCTGCTGCTGGATGGCATGACTGATTTTTACATGTATATATTGTGTACAACATGATGTTTTCATATATGTAGTGAAGTGACTTCTATATTCAAGCCAATTTACATATCCATCATCTCAGATTGTACATTAGATCTCTAGATTTTTTAATCGAACCATAACTCCAACTACATACCTTTTGACCTACATCATCCCATTTCCCTTGTACCTGATTTCTGGTACCTTTAGATTCTCTGTTTCTTTCATTTTTTTCTTTTTGGATTCCATATATAAGTGAGATCATGTAATGTTTTTCTTTTCGTGTCCGGTTTATTTCACTTCGTGTAATGTCCTCCAGTTTCATCCATGTTTTCACCAATAGCAGGATCTCCTTTTTTTTTTTAAGGCCAAATATTACATTGTGTGTATGTATGTGTATAAGCATGTGTGTATATATATATATATTTTTTTTCAATTTATTTTTCCATTCATCTAATGGACACTTCAGTTGTTCCCGTATCTTGGCTATGATAAATAATGATGCAATGAGCATGTGAGTAAAGACATCCTTATGACGCAGCGATTTCATTCCTCTTGGGTATAGACCCACAAGACAGATTTCTGGGTCATATAGTAGTTCTATTTTCACTTTCCTTAGGAACCTCCAAACTGTTTCCCACAGAGGCTACACCAATCTACATTCCTACCAACAGTGGACAAGGGTTCCCTTTTTTCTACACCCTCACCTCACCAACAATTGTTATTCATTGTCCTTTTGATAAAAGCCTTGGATAGTGTTTTAAGTGCCAATTAAATTGCTTTATAGTATAATTCCATCATTCCAAGTCTTTTACATCTTTACTGACTTTTCTGCTCTATCAGCTATTAAGAAAAAGTATTAGAATCTCTGCCCAAAATGGTCTGTTTTTTTTTTTTTGTCTCCTCACAGTTGTATCAATTTCTGCTTTATGTATTTTAAAGCTCTGTTTTAGAGCATAAACATTTAGTAATGTTATGTCCTCTTGATTAATTGGCATCTAATCATTAAGAATGCACTTCTTTATAATTTGTAATATTCTTTGCTCTGAAATCTACATTGTTTACTATTAACACAGCCACTCCAACTCTGTTTGTGTTAGCTTAATATATATTTTTCCATCTCTTTGCTTTATTATATCTTTATGTTTAAAGTGGGTTTCCTTTTTTTTTTTTTTTTTGGCGCTGAGACAGAGTCTCACTCTGTTGCCCAGGCTGGGGTACAGGGGCACAAACACTGTTTATGGTAGCCTCAACCTCCTGGGCGCAAGTGATCCTCCCACCTCAGCCTCCTGAGTAGTGGGTAGCTGAGACCACAGGTGCACTGCCACCATGCCCGGCTAATTTTTTATTTTTATTTTTCTGTAGCGACGGGGTTTCACCATGTTGCCCAGGCTGGTCTCAAACTCCTGGGGTTAAGTGATCCTGCTGACTCAGCCTCCCAAAGTGCTGAAATTACAGGTGTGAGTCACCACATCTGGCCTAAATTGGGTTTCTCATAGGCAACATGTAACTTAGTAGAGCTTTATAAACCCAATCTGATAATTGTTGCCTTTTAATTGGGGCTTTTAGTCCATTCCCATTTAACAGGATTATTTATGCAGTTGTTTTAAGTCTTCCATTTTGCTATTCTTCTATTTATTGTATCTATTTTTTATTCCCTTTTTCTTTTATTTTTTTTAAATGATTCTATTCATTTCCTCTGTTGGTCTATTAATTATAGCTTTTTGTTATGTTTTTAAAGAGTTATAAGCTAGGCATGATGACTCATGCCTATAATCTCAGCACTTTGGGAGTCCAAGGTGGGAGGACTGCTTGAGGCTAGGAGTTTGAGACCAGCCTGGACAACATAGCGAGATCCCATCTCTACAGAAAAAGAAAAATTAGCTGGGTATACTGGCATGCTCCTGTATTCTCAGCTACTTGGAGGCTCAGGCAGGAGACCTGCTTGAGCCCAGGAGGTCAAGGCTACAGTGAGCCATGATCGTGCCACTGCACTGCAGCCTGAGCAACAGAGTAAGACCCCATATCTAAAAATACAAACAAGCAAAAACCCAAAAGCATATATTTTATCTTATCACACGTCTATTTTTTTCTTTAATCCCCTTTTCAAAAAAAAACTTTAAATGATATTATACTACCTCCCATAGAATAAAAACCACATAGTTCCATTTCTTGCTTCCTGGCCATTGTGATATTGTTGTCATACATTTGACTTCTACATATGTTATAAATAGACAATAAGCTGTTATTAACTTGATTTAAGCAGCCTATTACCACTTAGAGATTTAAATAATACAAAAAATATTTCACAGTAACCCACACAGTTACTCTCAGTCTTCTTCATTCCCTTGTGCCTCTCCAGGTTTCCATCTGATAGAATTTTCCATTTGGTTGAAGGACTCTCTTTCACATTTCTTGTGGTACAGGTCCATGGGTAATGAATATTTTCAGGTTTTAATGAATGAAAACTATTTTATCTTCCTTTTTGAATGATATTTTCTCTGTATATATAATTCTAGGTTATTTTGTTCCACTATCTTTCTATTTTTATTTTTCTGAGACAGGGTCTGACTCTGTCATCCAGGCTGGAGTGCACTGGCACAAACACAGCTCACTGCAGCCACAACCTCTCAGGCTCAAGTGATCCTCCTGCCTCAGCTTCCCAAGTAGCTGGGACTGCAAGCATGTGTCTTCATGCCTGCCTACTTTTTGTATCGTTTTGTAGAAACGTGGTCTCGCTATGTTGCCCAGGTTGTCATTGAACTCCTGGCCTCAAGGAGTCCTCCCACTTCAGCCTACCAAAGTGCTGGAATTACATATGTGAGCAACAGCACCCAGCTTCCACCTTCCTTTTATTATGGGATTCTAATTCTAATCTTCAATTAGGCTGCTTGAAGATACCTCAGAAATCACTGATGCTCTGTTTTTATTTTGTTTTGTCTTTTTTTCTTTCTGCTTCATTTTGCACAATTTTTATTGCTATGTTTTCAGGTTTACAAATTATTTCTTCTGTGATGTCTAATTGGCTGTTAATCTCATCCAGTGTATTTTTCATCTCAGTAATGATAGCTTTCCTCTTTATAATGTGATTTCAGGTAGAGATTTTTTTAATGTCTCTACTTAATATGATCAGTATATTTTCCAGCAGCTTGAACATATGGAATGTGGGTATAATAACTTTTAATGTTTTTGTCTACCAATTCTATACTCTGTGACATTTCTGGATCAGTTTATATTGATTAATATTCTTCTCCTCATCAGCTGACTATTCCTGCTTCTTTCCATTCCTGGTAGGTTTAGACTGGATGTCAGACACTACGAATTTTATAAATTTTATCTTGTTGTATGCTGGGTATTTGTATTCCTATAAATATTCTTGAGCTTTGTCCTGGGAGTATAGTAAAATTACTTTGAAACAGTTTGGTCCTTTCAGGTCTTGCTTTTAAGTTTTTTTGGGTAAGACCACAGCAGCACTTAGTCTAAGTTTGCCCCATTACTAAGGCAAAAACCTTTCTTGGTACCCTATCACATGCCTTGTGAATGATGAGGGTTTCTACTACGAGTGAGGGAAAAGGAACCATTTCTAGCTCTGTGCAAGCTCCAGGGACTGTTCCCTCTAATCCTTTTAGGTGGTTCCTTCTGCTGAGTACTTGAGAACATCCCTCTGTATATCTCCGGTGTGCCTAGTCTGTGTAGTCCTTTCCTCTCTGGCATTCTGCCCTGTAGCAATGTTAGCCACTTTAGCCTCCTTAGACTCCACTCAGAGACTGACAGTCTCCTTGAGTTTAGGAAACAGGTCTGGGAGTCTGGGGAAGCCTTATTAAACAAGACAGATTAAAGATCATCTTCTTGGTGTTCTTACAGAAACATAACACTCAGCTACTTTGTGAAAAAATGTAAAAATTTAGAATATACAGTAACTCCAAATCAAATGCCAGAATGAAACAAAATTTATTAAATGAACACATGTACTCATTCATTCAGCAAATACTTATTTGTAGACCTACTATGTCCAAGTATTTCCCAGGCCCTGGGGGAATATAGCAGTGTATTAGTCTGTTTTCACACTGCTGATAAAGACATATCCAAGACTGAGTAATTTATAGAGAAAAAGAGTTTTAATGAACTCACAGTTCCATGTGGCTGGGGAGGCCTCACAATCATGGTGGAAGGCAAAAGGCACATCTTACATGGCAGCAGACAAGAGAGAATGACAACCAAGTGAAAGGGGTTTCCCCTTATAGAACCATCAGATTTCATGAGACTTATTCACTATCATAAGAACAGTATGGGGGAAACCACCTCCATGATTCAGTTATCTCCCACTGGGTCCCTCCCATAACACCTGGGAATTATGGGAGCTACAATTCAAGATGAGATTTGGTTGGAGACACAGACAAACCATATCAAGAAGTGAAAGTCCCAATGCACAAGCAAGGATGAAATGGGAATGGGGACATATGATAACTGAAGAGCCAACTTAGAGGTTTCTGATTATCTGCAAAGGCAGCCTCCCACATTGGCAACTTCAAAGCAACTTGGACTCTTCACTCAACCAACAGAGAAAAGAAGCAGAGAAATATCTCCCACTGAATGATGTATCCTGTGCTTACAGTATTTGCTGGCATTAGTTCACTCTCTTCATTCCTTTTCCAACAGTGATTTTCAACTTTTTTTCAGCAGAAAGGACCTTATTTGCTACCTTCATTTTTCCAGTCTACACATTCAGCAGTCAATGTAAACAAAAGGAAACACCTTTCTCTGTTTGCAATTTGAATCTGCCTGTATGTAGTAGTTTGAACCTTTAAGAAGCAGCCAGGGTTTCTTCAAAGCTAAAGCTAGCCTTTACCATAGAAGTAGGATAAAAGGCTGAGTGCAGTGACTTACACCTGCAATCCCAGCACATTGGGAGGCCAAGGTGGGAGGATCGCCAAGAATTTGAGACCAGCCTGGGCAACATAGTGAGACCATGTCTCTACAAAAAGTAAAATAAAAATTAGGCAGGTATGGTGGCACATGCCTGTAGTCCTAGCTACTTGAGAGGCTGAGGTGGGGGGATACTTGAGCCCAGGAGTTTGAGGTTGCAGTGAGCTATGATCAGGCCAGTGTACCCCAGTCTGGGAAATAGAGCAAGATCCCATCCTTAAAAAAAAAAAAAAAAAAAGAAATAGGATAAAAATGTCTACATGTAGTCTGCAGAGAACTGCTCTAGAACCCCTGATCATATGATTTCAAATAAATCCTCAAAGAAACGCAACTTTGACTCCTCCAAAGCATGACTCCTGAATGCTTCCAAAATTTCACAACTTTTCCTGCTGCAGTTGATTTTTGCATATATCTTATGGCCACTACCACTATTACAGCATCAAAAGTATAGAAAGTAATAACAATAATCTCATCTGCCCCTCCAAACACTCTCAAAACAAACAAAAAACATGCCAGCTAAATAGCTTTACAATAAACAGGTCATTTCAAGAAAAGACATCTAATTATGTTGACTCTGATTACTAGTAATAACTTGGAAGTCTTAAGAAATTTAACAGTTCAGCTTAAAACAATTAAACAGAACTATTGAGGATAAAATCACCCCCTAGACTCAATATATCTACAGATACAAAAATAATTAGATGGCTTGCTGATTCATTGTCCCTTCTGTTCCCAGTCCCAAGTGCCAAACACATCAGAGAGCAGATATTAAGGCTTCGTTAAAATCAGAATTCATAGGAGGAAAGAATTTTTCAGCAGCATGATTTTTACATTTGATTTTTCAATTTTGGATCCTGAACATTCCAAAGTTACAGAACTGAAAAATATAAACATATAAGGAAAACTTCCCATTCTATGTATATATGTATGTATGTATGTATTCCATTTATATAAGTCAAACATGGGAGTTGGGCCTTCAACTAATAGACACTGACCTCAAGGTCATTTGGAGTATGCAATCTTTTTATCGATAAATCCTTTCTTAAAGGATATGAAGGCTCTCTGGACAAATATGCATTGTATATTACAATGATACAACTTCTAGTTATATCTATTTCCTTCATCTAGCAACAGCTTAAACCCGTACTCAATTTGGAAAATCCTTAAAAGGAATCTCTACTCACCACTTTGAGCACTGCATTAAAACTCTAAGAGGAAACTTGCCAATTCTCAGCAATGAAACTATCAGAAGAAGCTCTAAGCAGGAACACTAGGAGATTAGTATACAAATAGATGATGTTATGTCATGTCAGGGAAAGGTAAACAATATACTTTATTTCATTGTATTATCTGCAGAGCGTACACATTGCTCCAAATGCTCTGACAGTACTAAGCTACTTTCTAGCAAAATATTCATGGGTTATTGTATGATTAATGAATATTGTTAGTGAAGGAATGATTGAAAGAATTAATGGCTTAGGTTGGTAAGGTTAAGCAAAACCTCCATGTGATTTTTTTCAAAAAGACAATGAGATACACTAAAAGCATTTTAGCAAGGCAAATAAATGTCAGTGTTACAACAAATGGAGTTTCATTTAGTGGACAGCTAGTTAGTAGTAAAACTACTAGCTTTAGTTACTTAAAACCACTTGTAAGAGGGCAAAACCACTTTGTTAGTAAAACCGTTTATAAGATGAACACAGTTTCCAAGCCTGAAAGAATTATTTTTTGTCTGAGAAAATGAGAGACCATGATGGTTAAAAAAACACATCACTCACAGATTCCTTTCCCATCTTCTTTTGTAGACGTGTTTGCCACTGGACGGCTTGCATGACAATGGCTTCCCACCTTCTTTCAAGATTTACAATGATCAGCTGCATGGGCTGGTGGTCTGCATTCAGATTGCAAGTCTCCCGGTCATCCAAAAGATGCTGGCATAGTCGCAGAATGGAGGCAACTCCTCGACGTCGTTGCTTGATTTCACGACAGAGGGACTGCAACATAGAGAGCAACCAATCTGTAAGTGTTTATACGGCAAAGTTCCCTAAAACATGAAACACCTTCTTCCATCATAATTTCAAATTGTAGTGATACACTCAGCTACCAACAATAGGACAATAAGAAGAGCTCTGATGTCTCTTTTAGAATGGAGGCCTTCTACAGAAGCCCAATATGCTAAAGAATTTAGCTGCATCCCATTCCTCCACACTTTTTCACTGATTTATCCCTCTGAAATGTAGGGTCCCCCTTGACACCTGAGTAATTAACAATTTCCAGTCTGATGAAATAAATCACTTAGGTCAGACGAATGCCAAACAGATTGAAATGCTTTGACATAAGGTCAAAGGAAACACAAAAGATACAAAAATCCTCTGAAAAGAAACAGAATTTTTCCAAATTTACTCCTACATTCTTTGGAGGCAAAAAGTTCAGTTTTCTACTGGCTGAGAACAAGTTAAATAAGATTGCAAAGAATTTTTATATATAAAATCTATTATCTGAAAAAAAAGATAAGAAATATTCCTCTTCCGAAGCTTGATTAACAGAGCAATAATGTTCTGAAAGCGAAAATTAAGATACTGGATTATTACTGCACTATTTGTTGGTTGCCGTGTTTCTTTTAATAGACATTCACACAATTTAAGAAGGACATGCATGCATCAAAATACCATTTTGCCCCCAGAAGCATTTGTATTGCTGCAGTGACCCTAAACTGAATGATTCAAGCAAAATAGTGGGTACACATGTCCAAAAATATTATATCCTTTCTTTGCCTACGGATAGTATGTAAGTGATATTCTAATTCGGAGCCTTCAGGAGAAATGATGATTATATCCACAAACATCACTGAATTACTAATCTCCTTCTACTGCCACAATTGGACTGTTCTAACAGTTAACAGATTGCTTATTAATCAACAAGGGTAAACAAGACAATGCAATTTCATTTAGTGTGAGAGTTTTAATGCCTGAAAGTATTTGTGCTTAAAATGTTAATCTAGATAAGGCTTCATTAGAAGAAATCTTAAAATGATTAAGGGTGGTACGCTGAAATGTGCATGGAGTGGGGGTATTAGATCAGCAGGTGGACATTTCATACAGATGTTCCACTTATTGATACAATGCATGCTATAGCCATTTAAATGACCCTAACTCAGTAATGGCTGGAATTCTATTATTTCTGAAATGAGAGAACTCTGTACCTTTACTATTTCTGAATTTTAAATAAAGAGAATGACAAATTCCCAAACCTCTATTTACGGCAAAATATGACTAGAAATTTTATTATTCAATTTATACCAGTGCAGCAGTTTCAGTTATGTTTCTTGAACTTATCCTTATTTATTTTCCTAGAGTTCATTACTGTTTTCCTATATAAGTCCTGATGTAACCACTATGTCTGACAAATTTCTTTACTGCTGCTACTAATTGGTTCAGTGCTGAATGAGGAGAAATGCCTAAGACATTCAAAGATAAAACTTAAGCCTACTAAGACCACAGGCATTGTTTCCATCTCTTCTACAACCCTGTCAAATGTCTCCCCTCAACCCCACACGCATGTTCTCTTTCTCTCTCTTCCTCTCTGTCTCTTCTCTCTCACACACACAAACACACACACACATCCACACACACCCTTCAATTTATCTCTTGCTCTAGAACAACTCTTGGGCAAGTCATACTATGAAGGCCACGTAATACCTGCCAATTTGGGGCCCAATATTAAACACTTCAAGATAACATTATGGCTAAATGAAATTGGCCCAAGTGAGTACTCTAAATATTAATATTAAGGATTTGGGGTTTTGTTTCTGTTTTGTTAACTTGTTAAGAGTCAAGGCCTAGAAAAATCGAAAGAGATGTTTCTGTGCCACAGAACTGAATTCTGCAAAACTCTCTTTAAAATAAAGTTAACTAGCATAATAACTGTATTTCTTAAGCCAACAAAAAGTCCCAAAGTTCTTAGTTGAATGAAAATTTACAATGGATGGCACTAAAGATATGTGCAGAGTTAGCACAGGCCACATCAGGTAACATTTGCAAAGCACCACAAATAGACTTCATTCACCTTATAGGCATTTTCAAAGTTCTGAAACAGGACACGTGAGGTTGCTGGGAGAAATTCTTCATAAAGATCACTGGCCATAAATCTTTTTGTAAGTATCTAGAATGTATCCAGTATTTAAGTATCTAGGTGATCCCCACTCCTATCTTAATTTGAATCAATCAAGATGAATACAGTGGTTTAAAAACTGAGAAGGCAGTTACTGTTGATATCCAATATCTGACTTTTGGATATTCACAATTCTGCAGGGTTTTTTTTTGTTTTTTTGGTTTTTTTACTTTAAATGAACAAAGGGCTTAGTCTACATTCTGAATTAAAAATTTATCCTACATGTGCACTTGGGAAATAATGCTACTTTTAAAAAGGAGGGGAAAATTGGAAATTTTACATGGCCAGCATATTTTTCAGTACTTTTTTATACCTAGAAGATATAATTAATAAAATAACATTCTTCTACATAAATGGGCTTCCATGACAGCCATTAAAATATACATATGCATTTATAATCACAAATGCTTAATAAATAAAGTCAGTAGATTTGCTGGCAATGTTTCTTAGAATCAGTAGTTTATATTATTTCCATAAATATGCATAGATATTAACAAACAATTATTATAACTATTTTTGGCTTCATTTCAGAGAAAATGTGCTTTGAAACAGAAACTCAAGGTAAGTAACCTAAGTAAAGCACAGAAATAAGACAAACACATCCCTACCTCCCTGATCTCCTCAAACGTGTACTGCACTTTCCATATGCTAGGCACTGTTTCAGGAACGAAGGCTTCAAAAAGGAGCAAGTTCCCTTTTTCCCTTAAGGAGTTGAGAGTCTACTGGAAGTAAACTATACAAATAAGTGTAATATCAAGTATACTTCAGAGAGGAAGGTGCTAACAGAAGTATGTGCAAGTTACTATTAAAAGAGTCAATGAAATCTTCAGGGGAATGGTGTGAACCAGATGGACTAAGATGGGTAGTGGTGGTTATATGGGTAGAAGGCTGAGAGGTATGTTAAAATGGAAAACAAGTAAGTAGCCTCTGGCAGTGGGAATGCCTGGTATGTTGGGGAGAGAGAGTGAAACAGTTAGAAAAGGAAGTTGGAAACAGAAAAGTTTGAAATGCTTTTCATTATTGCCATTTTTAAGCATTTTCCTTAACATCTAATGAGATCATGTTGGTTCCCACGCAAGTCATATTGCCTTCCCAGAAAACTATAAAGAAGAGGGAAACAAAATTTAAAAAGAAAGAAAAACACAACTATCAATATGCCTAAGAAAGGGATTCCAAATGCTTTCATATTTGCCTATAATTTGCTAATCTTTAGGCAATTTCATCTTGCCAGGTTAAATCTATTAGTATGGAGGTCATTATCTGTCTTTTCCCCCCCTTATAATGATCTCTGATCCACATTATAAGGTAGTTACCAATAGGCTGAAGACTTTTGTTTCACATTTGCAAACTGTCAATTTGATTTTCAATTTACCAGTGGCAATGCACAGGGGTGTTTTTTGGTTTACTTGGGTTTTATTCCTCTACTGACTTCCTCTGTCACTTTTTCAAACTGTTTAAACCAATCATATTATTGAACAAATGTGCAATATTATTCTTCACATTGGCTTCAGTTTAACACCATTGAAGTTAAGACTTTCAACACTGGTATTTAGTCTTCATTATGTATCAAATATGTGCATATATGCAAACATATTACATAGATATTTACTTATATTTACTTGTATACACATACTTGACATTTAATGTCATACAGTTTATAAAAGGATATAAATAAGCTTATAATAAAAGAACAACTTCATTTACACCAAGAACTGTTACAGCAAATGAGATGTAAGAATCAGTTCAGAGGCCAGGTGCGGTGGCTCACACCTGTAATCCCAGCACTTTGGGAGGCCGAGGCGGGCAGATCATGAGGTCAGGAGATCAAGACCATCCTCGCTAACAGGTGAAACCCCGTCTCTACTAAAAAATAAAAAGACAAAAATTAGCTGGGCGAGGTAGGGGGCACCTGTAGTCCCAGCTACTCGGGAGGCTGAGGCAGGAGAATGGCGTGAACCTGGGAGGCGGAGCTTGCAGCGAGCCAAGATCATGCCACTGCACTCCAGCCTGGGCGACAGAGCAAGACTCTGTCTCAAAAAAAAAAAAAAAAAAAAAAAAAAAAGAATCAGATTAGGAAAAAAGAGAGATGAGAAGGAAAATAATACTTTGAAATCACCAAAACGAAGTATATATTAAAAACAGAAAGAAACAAATTTAACTGAGAAACTCCAAAGTAATTTGTCTCCAACATTTATTACATAATTTAACTTTGTAGGTTGATTAAACATCATTAGGCAGGCCAATATGAACAAAGTGGTGGGACTTTAGCTGATCTGTTACATTAAAAAACAACAACAACAACAAAAAAAACAGCCTATGAAGCAATTCCCACTTTTAGACTTCACCTTCTAAACTGATGAACAGTTTAATATCAGTTGAGCATGGCTTCTATGTGGCAAGCACAACAAAGAAGGTACAATCTCCCTATATGATTATGTACCTGCCTTCAATCTAGTTGGAGTGAGGAAACATACAGAGAGAAGGGAAGCATGAACGAACACAGGTGACTTCCAGTTTAAATATTATCAGGAGGGGCCAGGCGCAGTGGCTCACATCTGTAATCCCAGCACTGTGGGAGGAGGAGGCAGGTGGATCACCTGAGGTCAGGAGTTCAAGACCAGCCTGTCCAACATGGTGAAACCCCATCTCTATTAAAAATACAAAAATTAGTTGGGTGTGGTGGTGGGTGCCTGTAATCCCAGCTACTCAGGAGGCCAAAGCAGGAGAGTTACATGAGTCCAGGAGGTGGAGGTTGCAGTGGACTGAGATCGTGCCATTGCACTCCAGCCTGGGCTTCAAGACAGACACTGTCTCAAAAAAAAAAAAAAAAAAAAAGTCAAGAAAGCAGCTCCATCCCATAGTTGTAACAGTTTCCTAAAATTTTCCACGTGTTTTGCTGTCTGCTCTTTGTCTGCTACCTATGACCAGATTTTCTACAAGGGTCCTCAGAGTACAGTGCTCAGGCCAAGCAGTATTCACATCACCCAGAAACTTTAGAACTACAAATTCTCTGATGCTACTATAAATCTTCTGAATCAGGAATTCTGGGGTGATGCCCAATGAATTATGGTTTAAGAAGCGAGCCCTATAAGTGATTCCAATACATGCTAAAGTTTGAGAACACTAGTCTACAGGAAATAAAGAAACTTAGTTTTTAGATAAGATGATTAATCTAGCTGAGTAGACTTTTTAAAGTATAAAAATATTAATAGAAATTTTACGTTGTAATTCTGGAGTGAAATTGGTAGCCAAGAGACTAGGGACCACAATTGTTGATGATCAATTACTTCTTATTTTTATCAAATGACTGAAAAGAAATGAGTGAATCAATGAATAGATCTTTTCATCCAGTGATATCTTTATGTTACTAGTATTTTCTTGATGACCTCCAGAATTTCCAGTGCAATTATGTATGAGGTCATTTGGATCCAGTATTTGGTGATTTTACTCTTTTTTGTCATTTTTATCAAATAGGTCATTTGCTAATTAATGACTCTAATACATATGGCATTGTGCTAAGCTAAAAAGAAACTCTGCTTCCAGAAAGCACACATAATAAAGCAAAACAGTGATGATTAGTTGGAAGGTACAAGGTATTCAGGTACAGATAATGTTAATGCCTGAAGCTATAGTCTAATAAGAAATAGAGTAAGTGGAAAAAATGAGAGGCTATACTGGTACCTCTATGCTTCTTTAGAAGATGCATTTGTCTGGCTGCTTTGAGATCATTGTTTTGTGGGGGAAGGTTGGAAATGATAATTTTCATAGCAATAAGCATTTATTGGGCATCATTTATGTGCCAAACTTCATACTTTTCATTACAGAATTAGCATTAGTGGATAAGAGGCATGTAATAAAATGTACCTGTTCTTAAGAGCTGGTGGCAAAGAGAAGACTGATTCCTCAAAGTGAGAGAAATTAATACAAGGCAAAGGTTTTAGGTAAGACCTAACCCATCAGGTTGTAGTATGTTCCAAATAAGGTAAGGGAGGTGAATGTGCTTTGAGAATAGTGAGGCCATGACCCAAATGTAAGGTGTGATTGATATATATGCTAAACAATAGGCACTGAGTTTGAGAATAAAAAAGATCATTATTAACTGGAGCAGACAGATTAGGATTTATGGTATTAGAACCAGGCTGTGAAAGTTGCTGAAGGTAAGAAAGGTGGAGAGAAGAGAGGATAGGCATTACAGGTTGGGGAGCACACATTTTAAAAGACCAAGAAGGCATAATTTTTGTAACATTTTAAAACAAGATGGAAGTTCAAGTGGGGTGTGGTAATAATCAATATTCGAGTATTGATCTGTCCATCCAAATGTACGTACTGAGTGCCTTTTATTTGCCAAGCAGTGCTCTCAGTGGTGGGGATATAGCAGTGAGCAAGATACATAAAATGTCTACTTTCATAGAACTTACATTCACATTTGTATGCATGTGAGTGATGAGAGGCTGGAAACAAAACATGAAATATACAAGAAAATATCAGACAGTGATAAAAGCTATAAAATAAAATAGGGTAATATGACAAAAGTAGCTGGGGAGTTATTTTAGTTTGGGTTTTCAATAAAGCTTCTCTGGGAAGGTGACTTCACATAATAACAAGTTCAATGTAGAAACAAAATATCACCTAGTGTTCTGATGGTGTAATAGCGTAGACAAGATAATGTTCATACAATCAAGACTAATTTATGCCATAAAAGATTTATTTTACAGTTAATTATGGCATAATAAAGATTAAATATAGGATACCTTTCAATAAAATAAGTAAAATTAAAAAGCTCTGGTATAATTAAGTCAGGAAAGAATAGTCTTTTCAACAAATGGTGCTGAGACAACTGGATATCCACATGCCAAAGAATGAATTGAACCCCTATTCCACACCATCTACAAAACTAACACAAAATGGGTCATACTCTTAAATGTAAAAGCTAAAACTATAAAAATCTTAGAAGACAATATAGAGGTAAATATTCATCATGTTCGGGACAATGGTTTTGTAGATATAACATCAAAAATAGAAACAGCTTTTGACTTCGTAGGCAATGGCTTCTTATTTATGACACAAAAGTATATGCAACTTTTGGGCTTCATCAAAATTTAAAGCTTTTGCACTTCAAAGTATACCATAAAAAGTGAAAAGAAAAACCACAGAATGGGAGAAAATTCGAGACCTGTAACTCAATTTTTTAAATGGACAAAGTATTTGAATAGACATTTCTCCAAACACATACAAATGGCAAAAAAATTAAAAAAGGCTCAACATAATCAGTCATCAGAAAAATGCCAATGTAAGGCATAATTAGATATTACTTCACCCCCTAGTAGGATGGCTAAAAAGGAAATAACAAGTGTTAACAAGGATGTGGAGAAATTGGAACCCTCATCCATCAGTGGGATTGCAAAATGGTGCAGCCACATGAGAAAACCGTATGACATTTCCTCAAAAAGTTAAACATAGAATTTCTGTATGATCCAGCAATTTCCTCTTGAATACATACCCAAGAGAAATGAAAACATATTGAGAGGTGACAGCATGCTGGCAGCCCTCGCTCGCTCTCGGTGCCTCCTAGGCCTCAGCGCCCACTCTGGCCGCACTTGAGGAGCCCTTCAGCCCGCTGCTGCACTGTGGGAACCCCTATCTGGGCTGGCCAAGGCCCGAACTGACTCCCTCTGCTTGCGGGAGGTGTGGAGGGGGAGGTGTGGAGGGAGAGGCACAGGCGGGAACCGGGGCTATGTGTGGTGCTCAGGGGCCAGCGCAAGTTCTGGGTGGGCGCGGGCTTGGCGGGCCCTGCACTTGGAGTGGCCAGTCAGTACCGCTGGCCCCGGGCCCTGAGGGGCTTAGCACCTGAGCCAGCAGCTGCAGAGGGTGTGCTGGGTCCCCCAGCACTGCCAGCCCACCCGTGCCACACTCGAATTCTCACCAGGCCTCAGCTGTCTCCCCACAGGGCAGGGCTCGGGAACTGCAGCCTGCAATGCCCGATCCCCTCTGCCCCAGTGGGCTCCCGTGTGGCCCAAGCCTCCCCGACAGGCGTCACCCCCTGCTCTGCAGTGTCTGGTCCCATTGACCGCCCAAGGGTTGAGGAGTGTGGGCGCAGCTCCACCTGCGGCCCTAGTGTGGCATCCACTAGGCGAAGCCAGCTGGGTTCCTGGGTTGGGTGGGGACTTGGAGAACTTTTATGTCTAGCTGGAGGATTGTATATGCACCAATCAGCACTCTGTGTCTATCTTGGGGGTTTGTGGATGCACCAATCAGCATTCTGTATCTAGCTAATCTGGTGGGGACTTGGAGAACTTTTATGTCTAGCTAAAGGATTGTAAAAGCACCAATCGGTGCTCTGTGTCTAGCTCAAGGTTTGTAAACATGCCAATCAGCACTCTGTGTCTAGCTCAAGTTTTGTGGATGCACCAATCAGCACTCTGTACCTAGCTAACCTAGTGGGGACTTGGAGAACTTTTATGTCTAGCTAGAGGATTGTAAACACACCAATCAGCAATCTGTCAAAATGGACCAATCAGCTCTCTAAAATGGACTGATCAGCTTGCTGTAAAATGGACCAATTAGCTCTCTGTAAAATGGACCAATCAGCAGGATGTGGGTGGGGTCAGATAAGGGAATAAAGGCAGGCTGCCCAAGCCAGCAGTGACAACCCGCTTGGGTCCCCTTCCATGCTGTGGAAGCTTTGTTCTTTCGCTCTTTGCAGTAAATCTTTCTGCTGCTTACTCTTTGGGTCTGCACTGCTTTATGAGCTGTAACACTCACCGTGAAGGTCTGCAGCTTCATTCCTTAAGCCAGCGAGACCATGAACCCACCAGGGGGAATGAACAACTCTGGATGGGAGGAATGAACAACTTCAGACATGCCGCCTGTCTGTAACACTCACTGGGAAGGTCTGCAGCTTCACTCCTGAAGCCTGCGAGACCATAAACCCACCAGAAGGAAAAAACTCCAGACACATCTGAACATCAGAAGGAACAAACTCCAGACACACCATCTTTAAGAACTGTAACACCCACTGCAAGGGTATACGGCTTCATTCTTGAAGTCAGCAAGACCAAGAACCCACCAATTCTGGACACATTTTGGTAACCACAAAGAGACTACTGCCTATCGCCAAGCAGTAAGACTATTGCCTATCGCCAAGTGGTAAGACTATTGCCTATCACCAAGCAGTCAGTACCATCAGATCCCTTTCGCTTGCTATTCTGTCCTATTTTTCCTTAGAATTCGGGGGCTAAATACTGGGCACCTGTCGACCAGTTAAAAGCAACTAGCGTGGCTGCCAGACTAAAGGCACGGGTGTCAGGCTTTCTGGGAAAGGGCTCTCTAACAAGCCCCACCTCTTGAGTTGGGAGAGTTCGCTTGCCTGGAACCAGCTTCCACTTTTCCTATACTTCTGGGCTGAGCCAAGGGTCGACAGAGAGGAAAGCCATTGAGCTCCAGGGTCCCGACAACAAGTTGGTTGACCCTGCAGCCATGAGTGGAACTCTAAAAGGCAGGTCGCCCAAGCAAGACTCGCCCCTCTATCCTATTTGTCCTGACCCTTGCCCCCAGGTCCTAATGCCTGCCACACAAACTTCCTCTCGCCTCTTCTCTGAGGCTAGCCCCGCTTCTAAAAACCACTCCCTGTTTCTGGTGCTTTTCTAGTTTCTCTTATAAGAATGATTTATAGTATAAACTCCAGGACTCTGTTACCTTTTTTAGGCACCCAGGCTCACCAATCAGAAAGACATAAGTTTTGCCCAAAGCCCCATTTTAGGGGGTACTATCGGGAATTTTAGGATCCCGCCTCAGACTAGCAGGCCTAACAAAAGCTATGCCTGAAGCTAGGATATGGGGAGCCTCAGAAATTGTATCCTTCCTGTTCATATAAGTGAGGACAAAAGGCATCACTCTTCCAACCCTGGAGATCCCTTCCCTCCATCAGAGTATGGCCCTCCACTTCATTTTTGGGACATAACATCTTTATAGGACAGGGGTAAGGTCCCAATACTAACAGAAGAATGCTTAGGACTCTAACAGGGTTTTGAGAATGCGGTGGTAAGAGCCACTAAATCCAATTTTTCTCGGTCCTCTTTGTGGTCTAGGAGGACAGGCAAGGGTGCAGGTTTTGAGAATGTGTCAGTAAGGGCCACTAAATACAACCTTCGTCAGTCCTCCTTGTGGCCTAGGAGGAAATCTAGTGTTTCTGCTGCTGTGTTGGTGAGCACAACTATTCCGATCAGCAGGGTCCAGGGACCGTTGTGGGTTCTTGGGCAGGAGGAGAAACAAACAAACCATAACTGCGGGTGGTTTTGTCTTTCAGATGGGACACACTCAGGCATCAACAGGCTCACCCTTAGGCTGGGCGCGGTGGCTCAAGCCTGTAATCCCAGCACTTTGGGAGGCCGAGACGGGCAGATCACGAGGTCAGGAGATCGAGACCAGCCTGGCTAACACGGTGAAACCCCGTCTCTACTAAAAAAAATACAAAAAAAAACCTAGCCAGGCGACGTGGTGGGCGCCTGTAATCCCAACTACTCGGGAGGCTGAGGCAGGAGAATGGCGTAGACCCGGGAGGCGGAGCTTGCAGTGAGCTGAGATCCGGCCACTGCACTCCAGCCTGGGCGACAGAGCGAGACTCCGTCTCAAAACAAAAACAAAAACAAAACAAAACAAAAAAAAACAGGCTCACCCTTGAAATGCATCCTAAGCCATTGGGACCAATTTGACCCACAAACCCTGAAAAAGAGACAGCTCTTTTTTCTGCACTATGGCCTGGCCCCAATACTTTCTCTCTGATGGGGAAAAATGGCCACCTGAGGGAAGTACAAATTACAATACTATCCTGCAACTTGACCTTTTCTGTAAGAGGGAAGGCAGAGGGAGTGAAATACCTGGTCCAAGCTTTCTTTTCAATGAAGGAGAATACACAACTATGCAAAGCTTGCAATTTGCATCCCCTAGGAGGACCTTTCAGCTTACCCTCATATCCTAGCCTCCCTATAGCTCCCCTTCCTATTAATGATAATCCTCCTCTAATCTCCCCTGCCCAGAAGGACATAAGCAAAGACATCTCCAAAGGACCACAAAAACCCCCAGGCTATTGGTTATGTCCCCTTCAAGCTGTGGGGGCGGGGGGAATTTGGCTCAACCCAGGTACATGTCCCTTTCTCCCTCTCTGATTTAAAGGAGATCAAGGCAGACCTGGGGAAGTTTTCAGATGATCCTGATAGGTACATAGATGTCCTACAGGGACTAGGGCAAACCTTTGATCTCACTTAGAGAGATGTCATGCTATTGTTAGACCAAACCCTGACCTTTAATGAAAAGAATGTGGCTTTAGCTGCAGCCCAAGAGTTTGGAGATACCTGGTATCTTAGTCAAGTAAATGATAGAATGACAGCCGAGGAAAGGGACAAATTCACTACCGGTCAGCAAGCCATCCCCAGTATGGATCCCCACTGGGACCTTGACTCAGATCATGGGGACTGGAGTCATAAGCATCTGTTGACCTGTGTTCTAGAAGGACTAGGGAGAATTAGGAAAATGTCCATGAATTATTCAATGATGTCCACCATAACTCAGGGAAAGGAAGAAAATTCTTCTGCCTTCCTTGAGCAGCTACGGGAGGCCTTCGGAAAATATACTCCCCTGTCACCTGAATCACTTGAGGGTCAACTGATTCTAAAAGATAAGCTTATTACCCAATCAGCCGCAGATATCAGAAGAAAGCTCCAAAAGCTAGCCCTGGGCCCTAAACAAAATCTGGAGGCATTATTAAACCTGGCAACCTCAGTGTCCTATAACAAGGACCAAGAGGAACGGCCCAAAAGGAAAAGTGAGATCAAAGAAAGGCCGCAGCCTTAGTCATGGCCCTCAGACAAACAAACCTTGGTGGTTCAGAGAGGACAGAAAATGGAGCAGGCCAATCACCCGGTAGGGCTTATTATCAGTGTGGTTTACAAGGACACTTTTAAAAAAGACTGTCAAATGAGAAACAAGCTGCCCCCTTGTCCACATCCACTATGCCGAGGCAATGACTGGAAGGTACACTGCCCCAGAGGATGAAGGTTCTCTGGGTCAGAAGCCCCCAACCAGATGATCCAACAACAGGACTGAGGGTACCCAGGGCAAGCACCAGCTCTTGTCATCACCCTCACTGAGCCCCAGGTACATTTAACCATTGAGGGCCAGGAAATTGACTTCCTCCTGATACTGGTGCGGTTTTCTCAGTGTTAATCTCCTGTCATGGACGACTGTCCTCAAGGTCCGCTACCATCTGAGGAATCCTGGGACAGCCTGTAACCAGGTATTTCTCCCACCCCCTCAGTTGTAACTGGGAGACTTTGCTCTTTTCACATGCCTTTCTTATTATGCCTGAAAGTCCCACACTCGTATTAAGGAGGGATATATTAGCCAAAGCTGGAGTCATTATCTACATGAATATGGGGAACAAGTTACCCATTTGTTGTCCCCTACTTGGGGAGGGAATCAACCCTGAAGTCTGGGCATTGGAAGGACAATTTGGAAGGGCAACAAATGCCTGCCCAGTCCAAATCAGGTTAAAAGATCCCACCACTTTTCCTTATCAAAGGCAATATCCCCTAAGCCTTGAAGCTCATAAAGGATTACAGTATATTGTTAAACATTTAAAAACTCAAGGCTTAGTAAGGAAATGCAGCAGTCCCTGCAATACCTCAATTCTAGGAATACAAAAACCAAACGGTCAGTGGAGACTAGTGCAAGATCTTAGACTCATCAATGAGGCAGTAATTCCTTTATATCCTGTTGTACCCAACACCTATACCTTGCTCTCTCAAATACCAGAGGAAGCAGAATGGTTCACAGTTCTGGACCTCAAGGATGCCACCTTCTGTATTCCCCTGCACTCTGACTCCCAGCTTCTCTTTGCCTTTGAGGATCACACAGACCACACATCCCAACTTACGTGGACGGTCTTGCCCCAAGGGTTTAGGGATAGCCCTCACCTGTTTAGTCAGGCACTGGACCAATATCTAGGCCACTTCTCAAGTCCAGGCACTCTGGCCCTTCAGTATGTGGATGATTTACTTTTGGCTACCAGTTCGGAAGCTTTGTGCAAGCAGGCTACGCTAGATCTCATGAACTTTCTAGCTAATCAAGGGTAAAAGGTGTCTAGGTCAAATGTCCAGCTTTGCCTACAGCAAGTCAAATATCTAGGCCTAATTTTAGCCAGAGGGACCAGGGCCCTCAGGAAGGAATGAATACCGCCTATACTGGTTTATCCTCACCCTAAGACATTAAAACAGTTGTAGGGGTTCCGGGGTTCCTTGGAATCACGGACTTTTACCGACTATGGATCCCCGGATACAGTGAGACAGCCAGACCCCTCTATACTCTAATCAAGAAGACCCAGAGAGCAAATACTCATCTAGCAAATTGGGATACGAAGGGCAGGTTATGCCATAGTCAGTGATGTAACCATACTTGAAAGTAAGCCTCTTCCCCCAGGGACCAGTGCCCAGTTAGCAGAACTAGTGGCACTTACCCGAGCCTTAGAACTGGGAAAGGGAAAAAGAATAAATGTGTATACAGATAGCAAGTATGCTTACCTAATCCTACATGTCCATGCTGCAATATGGAAAGAAATGGAGTTCCTAACTTCTGGGGGAACCCCCATTAAATACCACAAGGAAATTATAGAGTTATTGCATGCAGTGCAAAAACACAATGAGGTGGCAGTCTTACACTGCCGAAGCCATCAGAAAGGGGAAGGAGAGGGGAGAAGAGCAGCATAAATGGCTGGCAGAGGCAGGGAAAGACCAGTAGAAAGGAAAGAGGGAAAGAGACAGGAAGTCAGAGAGACAAAGAGGGAGTCAGAAAGAGAGAGAAAGGCAGAAGGAGAAAGAAAGGAAGAGACAGACAAAGAGGGAGTCAGAAAGAGACAGAGACAAAGGAGAAGTCAAAGAGAAAGAAAAACATAAGTAATAAAGAAAAAACAGTGTACTCTATTCCTTTAAAAGCCCCCAGGGTAAATTTCTAAACGTCCACCCAGCCAAGGCATATTCTTCTTATGTGGAACATTGATCTGTATCTGCCTCCCCACTAACTGGACAGGCGCCTGCACCTTAGTCTTTCTAAAGTCCCAACATTAATATTGCCCCAGGAAATCAGACCTTATCAGTACCCCTCAAAGTTCAAGTCCATCAGCACAGAGCCATACAACTAATACCACTACTTATAGGGTTAGGAATGGCTACTGCTACAGGAACCAGAATAGCCGGTTTATCTCCTTCATTGTCCTACTACCACACACTCTCAAAGGATTTCTCAGACAGTTTGCAAGAAATAACAAAATCTATCCTTACTCTACAATCCCAAATAGACTCTTTGGCAGCAGTGACTCTCCAAAACTGCCGAGGCCTAGACCTCCTCACTGCTGAGAAAGGAGGACTCTGCACCTTCTTAGGGAAAGAGTGTTGTTTTTACGCTAACTAGTCAGGGATAGTACGAGATCCCACCTGGCATTTACAGGAAAAGGCTTCTGAAATCAGACAACACCTTTCAAACTCTTATACCAACCTCTGGACTTGGGCAATGTGGCTTCTCCCCTTTCTAGGTCCCATGGCAGCCATCTTGCTGTTACTCACCTTTGGACCCTGTATTTTTAACCTCCTTGTTAAATTTGTTTCCTCTAGAATTGAGGCCATCAAGCTACAGATGGTCTTACCAATTGAACCCCAAATGATTTCAACTAACAACTTCTACCCAAGACCCCTGGATCGACCTGCTGGCACTTTCACTGGCCTAGAGAGCTCCCTTCTGGAGGATACTACAACTGCAGGGCCCCTTCATCTCCCCATCCAGCAGGAAGTAGCTAGAGCGGTCATCAGCCAAATTCCCAACAGCAGTTGGGGTGTCCTGTTTAGAGGGGGGATTGAGAGGTGGCATGCAGCATCCTGGCAGCACTCGCTCGCTCTCAGCACCTCCTCGGCCTCAGCGCCCACTCTGGCCGCACTTGAGGAGCCCTTCAGGCAGCCGCTGCACTGTGGGAGCCCCTATCTGGG
Source organism: Macaca nemestrina (assembly GCF_043159975.1). Taxonomy (NCBI): domain Eukaryota; kingdom Metazoa; phylum Chordata; class Mammalia; order Primates; family Cercopithecidae; genus Macaca; species Macaca nemestrina. Next base: position 75,422,501 of record NC_092131.1, read on the forward strand.
CTGGCCAAGGCCAGAGCTGGCTCCCTCTGCTTGCGGGGAGGTGTGGAGGGAGAGGTGGAGAGGTGTGGGCAGGAACCAGGGAACACGGGCCAGTGTGAGTTCTGGGTGAGTGTGGGCTCGGCAGGCCCCACACTCAGAGAGGCTTAGCACCTGGTGTGAGAGGCTTAGCCCCAGAGTGAGGGGCTTAGCACCTGGGCCAGCAGTGGCAGAGGGTGCACCGGGTCCCCCAGCACTGCCAGCCCACCCGTGCCACACTCAAATTCTCACCAGGCCCTAGGTGCCTCCCTGCAGGGCAGGGCTCGGGACCTGCAGTCTGCCATGCCCGATTCCCTCCACAGCAGTGGGCTCCCGCGCAGCCCAAGCCTCCCCGATGGGCGCCACCCCCTGCTCCACGGTGCCCAGTACCATCAACCGCCCAAGGACTGAGGAGTGCGGGTGCATGGCGCAGGTCTGATAGACAGCTCCACCCGTGGCCCTGGCATGGCATCCACTAGGTGAAGCCAGCTGGGCTCCTGAGTTGGGTGGGGAACTTGGAGAACTTTTATGTCTAGCTGGAGGATTGTATATGCACCAATCAGCACTGTGTGTCTGGCTCAGGGCTTTGTGGATGCACCAATCAGCACTTTGCATCTAGCTAATCTAGTGGGGACTTGGAGAACTTTTATGTCTAGCTAGAGGATTGTAAACACACCAATCAGCACTCTGCCAAAATGGACCAATCAGCTCTCTAAAATGGACCAATCAGCTCGCTGTAAAATGGACCAATCAGCAGGATGTGGGTGGGGTCAGATAAGAGAATAAAAGCAGGCTGCCTGAGCCAGCAGTGGCAACCTGCTTGGGTCCCCTTCCATGCTGTGGAAGCTTTGTTCTTTCGCTCTTTGCAATAAATCTTGCTGCTGCTCACTCTTTGGGTATGCACTGCCTTTATGAGTTGTAACACTCACCGTGAAGGTCTGCAGCTTCACTCCTGAAGCCAGCGAGACCACGAACCCACTAGGAGCAATGAACAACTCCAGACAGGAGGAATGAACAACTCCAGATGCGCTGCCTTTAAGAGCTGTAACACTCTCTGTGAAGGTCTGCAGCTTTACTCCTGAAGCCTGCGAGACCATGAACCCACCAGAAGGAAGAAACTCCAGACACATCCAAACATCAGAAGGAACAAACTCCAGACACACCACCTTTAAGAACCGTAACACTCACCGTCAGGGTACATGGCTTCATTCTTGAAGTCAGGAAGACCAAGAAGCCACCAATTCTGGACACAATATGACCACATAAAAACTTACATACAAATATTCATAATGGCATTATTCATAAAGCCAAAAAGTAGAAACATGTCAAACACCCATCAACTGTGAGTGGATAAACAAAATGCAGTATATACATATAATGTAATATTATTTGGCATTTAAAAATGAAGTACTTATGCATATCATAACATGGATGAACCTTGAGAACATCATATTAAGTGAAAGAAGACAGATACAAAAAGTTGCATATCTTATGATTCCTTTTATATGAAATGTCCAGAATAGGCAAATGCATAGAAACAGAAAGTGGAATAGTGATTGCCATCGCCTCCAGTGAGGGGGAAAAACGGAGCTAATGTGTAAGGGGTTTCTTTTGAGAGTGGTGAAAACATTCTGAAATAAGATTTTCTGGTATGTAAATTATATCTCAATAAAAATATTATTTTAAAAAAACCTCTTGGTAAGGCCAGAAATATATTATCAACCCCATAAACAATTACACAATCAGAGAATTTACCATTCTGCTAGGGTGTGTCATACAACAGATGCTAATGATATAACTAATACCATCCAATCAGTATGGTTCTGCAACCATGGGTGGATACAAGGATTAATTTATCAATGCAAACTTGGAGGGTTTTTTTCTTTTTAAAGTTATGGCTATAAAATGTCCTCAGATAGAGTCATTACTACACTATACATACATTCTGCCATATACATCTATACATCTCTGCCAACAGATCAGACATTCTGCTGTATGACAAAAATAATGCAGTGTCATTTTTAATATAGCTGTTCTACTCCTAGAAATAGCATAAAACATAAACAGAAAAGTAAACATAGAAGACTATGAATCTGAAAGAGGAGTTAAAGTAAATGTGGGAAATGAAGAATGTTAACTAAATCTAATGATTGTAGTGATGAATTTCATATATAGTCATATACATCTTATGAAACCGTAATCTACTGTGGTGATAGTATCAGTACAAAAATGAGAGACTTGACATATCAGATGTACTTCATATACTTTACCAAAGATCATTCTGAGTTGACTATATGCATCTGAACCAAAACAAAATAAAAATAATGTTATGTTTTCTTCAAATATTTCATCAAGATTCACTTGAAGCTGGGCACGGTGGCTCACACCTGTAATCCCAGTACTTTGGGAGGCTGAGGCAGGCGGATCACGAGGTCAGGAGTTCGAGACCAGCCTGACCAACATGGTGAAACCCCGTCTCTACTATAAATACAAAAATAAGCCGGGTGTGGTGGTGTGCACCTGTAATCCCAGCTACTCAGGAGGCTGAGGCAGGAGAATTGCTTGAACCTGGGAAGCGGAGGTTGCAGTGAGCCAAGATCGTACCACTGCATTCCAGCCTGGGTGACAAAAAAAAAAAAAAAAAAAAAGAGATTCACTTGATTACAAAATAATAACCTATAATCATTGGGATATATCAATTGCTGGAGCACTATTTTTAGTAAGATTTTCTTAGTTATTTTCACTAATCTCCAGTAGTAATGATGAACATTTTTTGTATATTTATGTGTGCCACACATTTTAAAAGGTATTTGATATGTATTGAATCATTTAATCCTCACAGCAATACTATGATGTGTGTGTGTGTGTGTGTGTGTGTGTGTGTATTATTGTCATCTACCTATTTGACAAATGAGGAAATGGAGACACAGAGAGGTTAAGTAACTGACCATAAGTACACAGCTAATAAGCAGCAAAGGCAGGATTTTAACCCAGGCAGCCTGAATCCAAAGCTGATTCACAAAAACAATATGCCACATTGCTTTTCATAAGAAAGCTGAAGAAGCTTGTAAGATTTCTACATTTTCAGACAATCTTGTCCCTGACTTCTAACCAGAAGTAGCCATAGCCATAAAGTTATTATTAAGACAGCCAACAACCTCTTTCTGCAAAGGGAAGGAGATTGAACCTTTTCAGAGGTCCAACCTTCATAGGCCTGCAAATATGTAACAGTTAGTAATCTATACAAAATTTAAGCTCAGGGTGGTTATAGTAACAGAGATGGAAAAAATACTGATTCATTCACTGAACAAATATTTATGGAACACTTTTTATAATGGACAGTGTTGTAAGTACTTCAGATATTTCAGTGAACAAAACAGACAAAACCTTTTCTCAAAGACCTCATATTCTTGGGGACAGTGGGAGTAATCTCTTTTCTGAGAAAGATGTAAATTATATAAGTAATAAAGAAGAGATTAAAAAGGTAGGAAACATTCATTTAGGCAAGTGATTATCAACATTTCCAGCAAGGGGTCAGAAGCTCTTTTGGTCCTGATAGCTCTATTCTCTAGCCAATTATGTGTTTAACTATACCTTGTATATAAATGTTGCAAATAAGAATTTGTATCTTGGAATTGTAAGAAGTAATTCTTCAAAATAGCAAAACATTAAAATACCTCAAATGAAGTATGAATAACGACTTGCATATTTTAAAGAAAATATAGGCAAATGACATCTGGGTATTTTAACTGATTACAAACTTAAAAGACAACGTCAGCCAATATAGACATTCAGCTCAGTTGCAAACCCTGGAACTTAATCTATATTGAAGCTAAATATTCTATAAGCATGCAGTGAAGTGCAAAAAATAGCAATTGAAAAATGACATGATTAAATGGCACGACATGCAATCATTTGCTCTCAATTATATCAATGTATCTTCTTCATTTCTAGGAGTCAGGCAGAAATATTGTTTTTTAAATGCCTCTATTAAATTGGTCACCAGTAATAAAATAGATGAGAGTCCTAATAAGCTCATTTACATAACATACATCATATACTACAAAACTATTCTCTCCAAACAGTTTTGCTCATAGATTTGTCTCCTGGTTGTCATGAGTCTTTGCCACATTAGCAGATTTTAAAAGCATAACCCTGTCTTCAGGACCATTTGTAGAAAAACGTTTATGAAACTTTTCTAGTTAACCCTTGGCAGGATCCTTATTGCTAATTATGGAAAAGGTATTGACATAATATCTTGGCTGTCACATTTTATTATGGTGACGGTAAAAGCAGAATCTAAGTCTGACATTTTGGAAATATCATCTAATTGCAAGTCAGAAACAGAGAATGACAGTTTTAAGTAGATCATAACTTCTTTCAAAATAGCAAACTGGTTTATTTCATGTAAAAGCTAGATTTTAAAAATAGCATTAAAGCTTCCTGAGTTGGTTCACCAAGCATATTTCTATTGGCTCTTGAAGAAGGGCTGGGTAGTGTGCCAAAATAGTTTTGACAGTGTACATGATATTACAAGTCTAGATTCAAACACTAAATTATTTCTTATAACCATTTAAAATAAAAATATTTTCAGTAAATCTTTCCATTTTTAAGAAAAATTATCTCCCCTCTGTTTGTTTACCTAGTCCACAGATAAGTGAGACCTAAAGTTACTGCAATCACCTTTACCTCCATGGCCTTATTGGCCTGACCTTTTAACCTAAAGATCTTAATTTTTCTTGCCATCTGGTATACTCACCAATCAAGTTGAATCATTAACGGCAACCAGGATTATTAATACTGTAAATTCTTGAAGATCCTTGGATGAATAGAGGCATCAAGGGAAAAGAATCATTCTTTTACAAACATTCACAATTATGTTTTAATAGTTTGTATTTTTTTCTGTTGGAAAAAAAATGTGTACTAATTTTACTTGGAAAGGAGCATTTCTATTCCTCTTGGCTTTTGTTTAGCTGTGGGCCAAAATATAATAACCATTCTAAAAATGTAGACCCTCAGTGAGTTATCCCACGAATGCTGTGGTTATCTCTATGTGGCATTCTTTGTTACTTTTCCTAAACTAAGTTACGTACTTCTAAATATGTTTGTTTTTAAGAGTCAAGCTCAGTGGCCATGTGTTTACTTCATATTCACATGTAATTAATAATATGTTATATAGTTCTTTTCTAAATTAAAAACAGTGTTAAAATTCCAGACATATAAAACAATATAAAGATTAAGTTACTCTAAAGAAAACTGTAATAGCTTACAGATTGCTTGTATCATTACTAAAATGCTGATATCTATTACAGAGTCTCCCTGGAATAAAGTATGCACTTTTAGCAATAATCTGGTAAAAACCTGTCCATTATTGTTAAAATGCTAAACTAGACTGCAATTATAGAAAGGTAACTTTTAGTAGTAAGGGGAAAAGGGTGCTGGATATAAATGCAACTTAGCCATTATACTACAAAATACTTTTTCTTAAAACCCCATAATCACACTTCTCCTAAGCAGATAAGCATTAATTGTCATTTATTTTTATATTGTTATATTTTGAAATCTATTTACAACACCCACTGTGCTTTTTATCTTTTATTGATTCCATAGGAATTATTTCAAAGTAATTCTGGGGAATGGATGAAGGCGTTTTTCTTCTCTAGATCATTTGTTGATTCTAGCTACCTGAAATCATCTTTGCTTTTAATAAATCTTGGGTATTCACTGGCCAGGTCAAAGGATATCCAGGACAGTCTTGAAGAAAGGAAGGAAATAATTCAGTATGACAGGGTATGGTGCCATACACCCAGTCAGTAAAATCTATGAAAAAAGAATCATAATAAAAGGCCACAACAGGGTATGAAATAGCACTAAGAAAGAAAGCAAGGGAACACAGGAGCTAGGATGATGACCCAAGAGAAATTCTTAGGGATAATGTAAAACACACAGGCAACCTGACTCATGGGAGAGGAAAGATTATTTATTATTAGATTCATGACTTGCTCAACCCTGCTGCATGGTATTTTTCTTGCTCTCTCATCCATACATAGTTGGCTATTCTCCAGCCCTCTCCTCTATCAAGCCCTGTTTTTCCAGACTTATCTTTGGCTAATATATTCTTTATTGTCTAAGAAGCCACTCCTAGAACTCATCACAAAGTTCAGAGTGTTACTTGAAGTATAAAAGCTAGGAAAATGTATTTTAGGAAAGTGTTCCTATTATTCCAGAATGCTACAGAAGGGAAATAAATGGATTCAAGAACTCTAGGGACATAACAAGAATACAGGAAGAGAGTCAAGCATGGGGAATAACACCTCTAAAAAGAAGGAAAATGATACTAGAGAGAAAAAGTCAACATTAGAAAAGACATACTGTTTATTCACTTACTCCTGTCTGACTCGGAAGAGGCAAAGGTATAGATGGCTTTATAAACTTCATATTTCTGTTTTTATTTTCATAGCATCTAAAATAAATAGTACATTTTCCTATGAGTTTGGTCCACTGGGAATGTGCTTCTTAGCTCTTTCCTTTGCATTTGTGGTGGAAGTTCAAGGCAACTTGACTCCTTTTCACCAGTTTTCAGTATTCACGGATGTGTGGTAATACCATACTCTCAGGGTCATTCAGAAGTTTAACCAATACATAACAGCAAAATACTCTTCAAATATCGTATTAGGTAGTAGAGAGATACTGACTAAACATTAGTCAACTGGTAAACTGTTATAATGATTTTTTAGCTTAAAGCAATATTCGGAACCCTGTGAAAAGGAAATATCAGAACTTCATTGATCAAACACTCTCATAGCTAAAACAAAGTGAAGATCCAGGAGAATTTTTCAAGACCATTTTCTTGAACAAAGCTAATTTTCCTTTAGAGGAATAAATTTTATTCTCTTCTGGTAAAAGGCACCACACCTCTCTCCTGCCTGCTCTCCCAAAGAAGATTGAGTACATGGGAAGGTAGTACTCTCATTTATGCCATCTAATATTTTGGCAGCAAGACAGAACACAAGTCACTAATCATAAAGGTGTTTTAGTTGAACATCTGAAAAGCAATGTGGATTGAAAACAAACCACAACTTAGAGTTTTCTCCTACTTTGGTAATAACTAGTTGTGCAATCTCAGGTAAATCATGTAATTTCTATGTGCCCTCAATACTCTTTCTCTAAAATGCATTGATCCTTTAGGCTCTAACATCTTCTGGGATCAAAGATTATATAACTTTATTCTGAGATAGGAAAAACGTTCTATGGTGATCTAAGATGGACTTTTAAAATATAATTATAAAATACAACTTTGACTATCTCTCAAACAAGACATAAGTTGGTTCTCATCTTCTCTGATTAACTTCTAGGGGTGACAGAATATTAATTTCAATATGCCTTTATTGCTGGCTTTAACTGTGGACAGCTGCTTTAACTGGGTAAGTGTGTTGTTGCAATAATTTGCATAAAACAACCTTGCTTGGTCTCAGATTCTGTTCATATCTTGGTCATGTTCTAACACCTTCAAAGTCTAACTCTAAATAACATTATAGTGAGAACCACATGTGTAAGCAAAGCAAACAAGATTGAAAATGTAACTTCCACTGATGCTTTGATAAAGTTTTGAAATTTGTCACACCAGTATTTTATTAAGAGTTACAATGGCATGTGATACAGTTTGGATCGCTGTCCCTGCCCAAATCTCATATTGAAGTGTAATCCCCAATGCTGGAGGTGGGGCCTGGTGGGAGGTGTTTGGGTCATGGGGGAAGGTCCCTCACGATTTGGTGCTGTCTTCATGATAGTGAATTACTGCAAGATATGGCCATGTAAAAGTGTTTGGCACCTCCCCATTCCCCTGGCTTGCTCTTGCTTTTGCCTTGTGTTGTGCCTGCTCCCACTTCCCCCTCCACTATGATTACAACTTCCTGAGGCCTCCCTAGAAGCTGAGCAGATGACAGCACCATGCTTCCTGTGAAGCCTGCAGAACTGTGAGCCAATAAAACCTCTTTTTTTCTTTTATAAGTTACCCAGTCTCAGGTATTTCTTTATAGCAATACAAGAATGGCTTAATACAGCATGACTGAACATACACTCATTGGCTTTCTTGCTGGTGGTCTTGGCTAATAGATAAGGAGTAAATGGGTCTTGAAACATCCCTCCATTTCCTAAAAGTCATTTCTCCTGATCATGACTAAAGAAAAATAAAGGAGGATATTTTGAGAAAAGGCAGAGGATATGAGGGAAAAGAGGAACCGAGGTTACTGCTTAGTCTGTGCTTCTCAAAAGAACATTCAACATCAGATCTTTCAATCTATTATTACACTTATCCTCACGATATTAAATTCAAAAAAGAAAGAAAAATCTCCTTGGGAAAAAGAATGTGATATTCTAAATGTAGAGGGTATAACTTGGGATTTAATCAACCATTTAAAGCATCAGTAAAATTAAAAGAGATAAGTTAGGCTATTTTTTTTTTCCCAGATGGGAATAATGATTTATGTCTCCACCCTCTCTGAGAGGTTTTGGGAGGATTAATGAGCTAATGTCTGTAAAGCTCCTTAAGCTCCTTGTATGGAGGTGCAACATAAACACAAGGTGAAAAATGATAGCAAACTCTATGCTGAGTTGAGCTCCCAAAAGTAAAGCCCCTGGGAATGAGAAACTGTTGCAAGTTGAGATGGTAAATCTCTGCGTTCCAATGCCAGAGAAGCCTTGGTTTGTTGTCATATGTGTTTTTAATTCTGTTTAAAGTAGTACTTAGTAGTATCAATAGGCATTTCTACATTTCCTATTAATCATAGTAGCCCCTGTGATCATCTTTTTTGTTTGTTTGTTTGTTTGTTTGAGACGGAGTTTCGCTCTTGTTGTCCAGGCTGGAGTGCAATGGCACGATCTCAGCTCACGGCAACCTCCGCCTCCCGAGTTCAAGTGATTCTCCTGCCTCAGCCTCCCAAGCAGCTGGGATTACAGGCATGTGCCACCACACCTGGCTAATTTTGTATTTTTAGTAGAGATGGGGTTTCTCTATGTTGATCAGGCTGATCTCGAACTCCTGACCTCAGGTGATCCACCAGCCTTGGCCTTCCAAAGTGCTGGGATACAGGCATCAGCCATCATGCCTGGCCTCATTTTTTTGTTTCTATGCATCAAATGAGAAAGGCTTATTACCTATATTTTACAGAGTAAAAAGTGGAATGTGAAAGTTACAAAGCCATCAATGATAACCCACAAGAAACCAATGGTTCAACGTTATTGGACTGTGGCCTGGATTGGTATTCTGATATAGGCTGCCATCTGGCTCTGATTGTCTGATCATGGGTGAGTCATTTAATTTATCAGAGATTTAGTTCTCTTAGGAATAAGGAGGCTAAGTTAGCTAGATGAGCTCAGGTATTAATCAGTGAGGATATTCCACCATCTTCTAAGCACTTCTTGAGTATCTAGTGACTCCAAGGCATTGTATATAATACTATAAAGGGCATGCAAAACAAACAAAACTTCAAGATAGTTTCTATTCTTAAAGCTTACACTTTAGTCTGTTGACAAGATACACACTCTTAAGTACACATACGTGAGGAATATTCAAATAAGCACACAAAACAACAGAAATTTCTTCAATCACTTATCTCCAGGCCTCCACACATGCATATATTGTTCCGTTTCCTCCTCTCCACTTCAGATCTCATTTTAGAGTCGCTTATTACAGGAATTTCCTCACTTCTCTTCATGTGCAAACACCCAAGCCTCCCCAGGAATGTACTGCGCACTTCCATAGCACACTATGTTAACCCCCATCCAACCACATGCCACATCCTACCCTACTTGCATGTTTCACTGTCTGTATTTCCCTTTAGCCTGTGTGTTCCTTGGAAGAGGACTATATATGGCTCACCACAGTATTCACAGTGCCCAGCACTTGACAAAGATGTTTGCTTAGGAGAAAGGTGTTGAATAAATTAAAAATATCTCTACCTATACTCCCCAAATCATCTCGAACTGCTTCTTATTTCTAACGACTAGAACCCCTCCATTCTTACATACATTCTATTACTTACAAGGCCTTTCATTAAACATTCTCTTCCTTATTTAAAGGGGAGCCTGTGCTGATGCAACAGTTAGCATTCCAGGGACAGATGGACTCTTCATGGGAGTGAGGCTTTCGCAGAAGGCCTCCTCCCTCTTCCCCATCCCTACCAACAAACCAGTTCAGAAATCCTATCATCTCTAATGTAGCCTCCTAGGAGGATGTCAGCAAGATGGCAAAATAGGTCTTTCCCGTGCTCATTCCGTAAACAGGCACATCAGCTTGAACAACTATTCATACAAAAACATACCTTCATAAGAGCTAAGGAAACTAGATGACAGATTACGGCACTTGGGGGTAGCACAGAAACAAGAAAAGATGTATTGAAAAGGGTAGGAAGGACACTTTTACATTACAGTTGTCTCTCCTTCCCCAAGCCTGGGCAGCACAACATGGAAAGACACCTACCACTTGAGGCAAGGAGAATTAATTGAGTACCTGACTTTATCTGGGACTCTAGCACCAGGCTAGCCCCTACAACCCCAGGCACTACTCTGGCCTCTGCAGCCCCAGACTATAGCTTGGCACTCATGGACGCAGCCTCTAAGCCTTCCCCACTGTCAGGCTGGCACATGCACACCCCAGCTCCAGGTCAGCACATGCAACCTCAGACACCAGTCTGGCACCATGATTCTAGGCAGCAGGCTGGTATCCATGGCCCCAGTCTCCAGGCCAGCCCCTGCAGCATCACACTGCAACGGACTCAGGGTCAAAATCCATCTCAAGAGACCCTAGCACCAGGGCAGCTCCTGGGGAACCAGGCTTGGAGGCCCACTCCAGCATCGGGCTGGCCTCTGTGGCCTTAGGCTCTAAGCCAGCTCCTGCAGAGATAGTCTCCAGGCCAGTATGCATAAACCCAGCCTCCAGGGCCTCCCCTGCAGAGCAAGGCTAGGTCAGCATCCATAGTCCCAGGTACCAGGTTAGAACCCATGGACTAGAGCCCATGATAGAGATTCCAGACCAACCCTTCATGGACCCAGACTCCAGGCCAGGCACTGTTGCCTTAGGCTCCGGTCTGCCCTAATATACTCCAGCACTGGGCTGACACCCACATACTCAGGCTCCAGGATTACCCCTGTGAACCCAGGCTCCAGGCTGACCCTAGTACAGCTCCAGAAGCCAGGTCCACCTCCATGACTCAGACTCCAGGCCTATTCCCAAAGACCCAAGCACTGGCCTATCCCAGTGTTAGGCCAGCCCCCACAGACATAGGCTCAAGGCCCACAGAGTACCAGGTTGACACTAGAGAACCCAGGCTGTATCCAGCCCCCACAGACACAAGCTTCAGGCCTGTCCTGGTATATTCTAGCTCCAGGTTCATCCCAGTGGACCTAGCTCCAGGCATGATCCTATAGACCCAGGCTCAAGGCCAGTCCTTATAAATCCAGGTGCCAAGCCCACCCACCTGCTGACCCAGGTAGCAGGCCCACCTGGCCATGGACCTCACCAGATGTCACACTCAGAATCTCTAGACCAGTTGATTGGTGAAGAATTTTCCCTGATGAAGTGAGTCTGTAAAGACTAGAATAGGTGGCTACTTCCTGATATGTGCAGGCACAAATGCCTAGCCACAAGGATCACAAATAATCAGAGAAATATGACAGCACTAAAGAAACAAAATAAAGCATGAGTTAGCGGCCCTAAGTGTCTTCTTGGCAAACAATAAAAATAATTGTCTTGGCTGGACTTATGCCTGTAATCCCAGCACTTTGGGAGGATCACTTGAGCCCAGGAGTTTGAGACCAACTGGGCAACACAGTGAAACCTTATCTCTACAAAAACTTCACAAAGTTGCTGAGTGTGATGGTATTCACCTGTAGTTCCAGTTACTCAGGAGGCTAAGGTGAAGGGAACTCTTGAGTCCAAGAGGTTGAGGCTATAGTGACCCAAGATCATGCTGCTACACTATAGCCTGGGAGAGAGAGTGAGATCCTGTCTCAAAAATTAATAATAATAATAATAATTGTCTTAAAGAAGCTCAGTGGGCTACAAGAGAACATAGACAACTAAACAAAATCTGGTAAGCAATATACAAACAAAACTATAGTTCAACAAAGAGAAACAAAAATGAACCAAAGAGAAATTCTGGTGCTAAATAACACAATGACTGAATCAAAAAATTCCATAAAAAGCTACAACAGCAGACTCAAGAAGAAAAAAACCAAGAGAGATTGAAAACATTGTTTGAGATTACCTAGTAAGTGGAACAAAAAGAAAAAATAATGAAAATGAGTGAAGAAAGTCAACAGTACTTATTGAGCCCCACCAAGTGAACCAATGTATGCATATGAGAATCTCAGAACAAGCAAAGCAAGAGAAGGGAACAGAAAGCTTATTTAAAGAAACAATGAGAGAAAATTTCTAAAATCTGAAGAGGGACATGAACATTCAGATCCAAGAATCTCAAAGAACCCCAAATCAATTAAAATATATCTTCACCAGGTCAAATTATAATCAAATTCTCAAAAGTCAAAGACAAAGAGAGAATATTGAAAGCAGCATGAGAAAAACAACTCATCATATACAAGGGTAGCTTTAATACTATCAGCAGATTTTTCAGCAGAAACTTTGCAGGGCAGGAAAGAGTGGGAACATATATTCAAAGTGCTAAAGGAAACGAAAGTATTTGGCATATGACGTCCTTCAGAAATAACGGAGAGATAAGGATTTTCCTAGAGAAACAAAAGTTGTGGAAGTTCATCACCACTAAACCTGCCTTACAAGAAATGCTAAAGGAAGTTCACGTTGAAACAAAAGGATGCTAAAATCATGAAAACACATGAAAGTATAAAACTTTGTGTAAAGGTAAAGATATAGTCGAATTCAGAATATTCCAATAAAGTGGTGGTGCATAAGTCCCTTGTAAGTCTATTATAAAAGGTAAAAGAGAAAAGTAATAAAAATAATTATAGCTAAAATAGTTTGGTAATGAATACATTTTATATTACATATGTAAGATATATGAATTGCCAGATCAATAAAATGTGGGAGGAGAAGAAGTTAAACTGTAGTTTTGTATGTGGTCACAGTTAAGTTGTTAACGTCAGTTGCATACTCCATGCAAATGGTAACATTTATCAGACAAAAATTTTCACAAGAGACAAAGATGGTAATTTTATAATGATAAAGGGGTAAATTTATCTAAAGGATGTAACAATTATAAATATATATGCACCCAACACCAGAGCACCCGTATAAGTAAAGCAAATGTTAACAGAAATGAAGGGAGAAATAGCAATACAATTATAGTAGGGGACTTCAATATCCTGATTTTGATAATGGACAGATCAAAATTCCAATGACTTTTTTATAGAAATAGAAAAAATAATTCTAAAATGTATGTAGAACCACAAAAGACCCTATATAGCCAAAATAATATTAAGCAAAAAGAAAAAAGCTGGAGAGATCACACTCCCTGATATCAAAATAAACCAGAGAGCTATAGTAATCAAAACAGCATGGTACCGACATTAAAAACACACACACGGCCGGGTGCGGTGGCTCAAGCCTGTAATCCCAGCACTTTGGGAGGCCGAGACGGGCAGATCACGAGGTCAGGAGATTGAGACCATCCTGACTAACACGGTGAAACCCCGTCTCTACTAAAAAAAATACAAAAAACTAGCTGGGCGAGGTGGTGGGCACCTGTGGTCCCAGCTACTCAGGAGGCTGAGGCAAGAGCATGGCGTAAACCCGGGAGGCGGAGCTTGCAGTGAGCTGAGATCCGGCCACTGCACTCCAGCCTGGGCAACAGAGCAAGACTCCGTCTCAAAAAAAAAAACAAAAAAAAAACAAAAAAAAAACCACACACACACACGTAGTCCAACTGAACAGAAGAGAGACCTCCAAAATAAATCCACACATTCATGATCAACTTATTTTCAACAAAGGTAGCAAGAACACACCATGGGAAAATAACAGTCTCTTCAAAAAAGTTGTTGGGAAAATTGAATATCCACATGTGGAAGAATGAAACTGGACCTTTATCTCACACCATATACAATATCAATATATACAATAATCAACTCAAAATGGATTAAAGACTTAAAAGTAAAACATAAAACCAAAATTACTAGAAACTTTTCCCCTAGAAAACATAGGGGAAAACTTTCTTGACATTGATCTGAAAGAGTTTTGGGATATAACCTCAAAAACACAAGAAACAAAAACAGATTGATAGAATTACATCAAACTAGAAAGCTCTGCACAGAAAGGAAACAATCAACAGAGTGAAAAGACAACCCACAGAATGGAAGAAAATATTTACAAGCCATACATCTGATAATATCCCAAATAGACAAGGAACTTAACCAAACAGCAAGAAAACAAATAACCCAACTAGGCAAAGTCCTTGAACAGATATTTCTCAAAAGAAGACAGGCTTATAAAAAAATCCTCAACATCAATAATCATCAGAGAAATACAAATTAAAGCCACAAGAAGATATCACCTCACACCTGTTAGAATGGCTACTATCAAAAAGACAAAAGATAGCAAGTGTTAGCAAGAATGTGGAGAAAAGGGAACCCTTTTGTTCCCACTGTTGTTGGGAATGTAAATTAATATAACTATTATGGAAAACAATATGAAGTTTCCTAAAAAAAATTAAAAGGAGAACTACCACATGATCCAGCAATACTACTTCTGGATATATATCCTAAGGAAGTAAAATCAGTATGTCAAAAATATGTCTGCACTCCCATTTTCAATGCATTATTCATAATAATCAAGACATGGAAAAAATCAAACTGATGTATGGCTATAGAAAATGTGGGATAAACAATTCATACACATACACAAACTTACACACACACACATACACAATGAAATGCTGTTCTTTCTTAAAAAAGAAAGAAATCCTGTCGCTTGTGACAACATGGATGAACCTGGAAGACACTATATTAAGTGAAATAAGCCAGGCACAGAAGGACAAATACTGCATGATCTCATTTATATGTAAAATTTCAATAAATTGAACTCAGAGAAGATATTAGAATGCCAGTTAGCAGAGACTGGGGTAGGAAATGGGGGGAGGGGGTGGAAGGGGTGAAGAGATTTTAGTCAAAGGGTCACAAAGTTTCAGTTAGAAAGCAAGAAAAATGACAAGTATCTGAGGTGTTGGATATGCCAATTAGCTTGATTTAATCATGTCACAACATATACATATATCAAAACATCACAATGTACACTGTAAATATGTTCAACTCTTATTTGTCTGTTATACCTTAATAAAGCTGGGAGGTGGGGGGTAGAAATCCAATCTCTTCCCTCTCACTGTAATTGTCCCATATCAATCCCTCAGGTCATATCACCTAAGTTACAGAATAGCAACCTCCTAATAGGACTTTCTCCTTCCAGGCTGGTTGAAACATGCTCTGCAAGACCACCCTCCTGCTCTGGAACACTGAAGACATCCCTGGTAAATTAGCAAAGAGTAGGATACTTGCTCTGCTTGCAGCTCCACTTGACGTTAGACAGTTTACCTTATGCTTCAGTATCAATACACAAATTGCTATTCCATACATATGGTCTTTCTGATCCCTGAATTTTAATAAAATCGAAGAAAATCTAAAATTTCCCTTTGGTTTTTGTCTTAGACTGAAACATCTGTACAGGGAGCCATTTATATAATATTTCAAAGAGGATCTATTTCAATACCCAGTGTTAGAAAACAAAAACTCCTCAAAAAATGGACAGAAAAATCAACACACACATCAACAGACACTGTAGTTCAAATGAGGGCCCAATTTGAAGACTCAGAACAATACTGAAATAAATAAATACCGAAAAAGAGAAAACAATTCATGTCTTGAAAACAGGCACAAGGATATTGCATTCATGGCACGGAGGTAAGTAGGCACTTTTGACGACAGAACAATTTAAGATCAGTAAAGATTGTATAAAAATGAAAAGAACTTCTATTGAATTAAAAATTGCAATGAAAACAATTAATTACAAAATTAGGTACTGCAAAAACAGAAAACAAGCTTGAGAATTCTACCAGAAGTCCCTAGATGAAGAAATAAAAATAAAAATAGATTTTTTTAAGTGAAGGCAAGATCTAGGAGATTCAATATGCACAGAGCAGGCCTTTCAAAAAGATGTAACTAAACATATGGAGAAATTACGATAATCAAATAGCGGGTAAAACTTTCCTGATCTAAAGCGGGATTTTCAAAATCAATTAGGACTCACCATGTTCCCAGCAAAAAAAAAAAAAGTGAAATGAGACAGATACCTAGTCCTAGTCTATATAAATGAAATTAAAACAAAAGCTACAACTCACACATAAAAGATAAGCATATCTTCTCTTTTATGACTACAAATTTCAAAAGAATCAGAAATTTTGATGACAAAAGATTACACAGCCCTTAGAAAAATTTTATATTCAGCCAAGCTATTGTTTATATGTGAGGTAAAAGTAAAATACATTTTGTGACACACAGGGTTTGGAAAAAATACTAGAAATGGGCTTTTCCTGTGAAAATTATTAGAAGATGATCCAACAGCGAGTACTAAAAATACATTTTTAATGGAAAGTTGTTATATGAAAAAAACTGAAGTTCAGCAATGAAAATAGTATGAAGAATTAATTCTTAATTACTTTCATTTTTATTTATTAAAAAAATTAGCTAGCAACCCAGTCCCACTGTCTTAACCAGGCTAGAGTGCGGTATAAAGAATTAGCAGGTCAGGCGCGGTGGCTCACGCCTGTAATCCCAGCACTTTGGGAGGCCGAGGCGGGTGAATCACAAGGTCAGGAGATGGAGACCATCCTGGCTAACATGGTGAAGCCCTGTCTCTACTAAAAATACAAAAAAATTAGCTGGGTGCAGTGGCTGGCACCTGTAGTCCCAGCTACTTGGGAGGCTGAGGCAGGAGAATGGCGTAAACCCAGGAGGTGGAGTTTGCAGTGAGCCGAGATCGGGCCACTGTACCTCCAGCCTGGGCGACAGAGCAAGACTCTGTCTCAAAAAAAAACAACAAAAAAGAATTAACGAAAATTAATTTAGTGACCCAGTCCTGCTCTCTTGCCCAGGCTAGAGTGCACAATTGAAGCTCACTGTACCCTTGAACTCCTGGGGTGAAGCAATCTTCTCACCTCAGCCTCCTAAGTATCTAGGACTACAGGCACCCGCCACCACACTCAGGTAATTGAACACAATTTTTTTTGTGTGTAGAGATGGGGTCTTACTATGTTGCCCAGGCTGGTCTCAAACTCCTGACATCAAGTGATCCTCCTGTTTTGGTGTCCGAAAGTGCTATGATTACAAGAATGGGCCTCTAAGCTAGGCCTGAATTATTTTAATATACTGCAAATGTCAAAAGAAATACTTGAAGGTATGAAAAAAGGACATAATTATATTAGTAAAATAATAATAATACCTAAAAATTAAATCTAAGTTTATATATTATCAACAAAAATAGGGAAATAGGGTGGAGGACAGAGAAGGAAAAACAAGCTCATTTTTAAAATTTAAAAGTGGCATCGGAATCAATCTTGAGACTGTAAATAAAGAAAATACGTAATTAAAAAAATCCTTCCAATTCACTGCAGTAGAAATAAAGAAAACAGCATTCCATGTAGCAAAATATTTAAACTAGCCCATAATATAAACTTCGTGGTATTGCTAAAACCCAGCCCAGTGCCTAAATGAAAGAATGTGATAAGATGAAAAAGGATCAGTAATCTTAATCAAGGAAATAAATATGAATGGGCTTAATATTCTTATTAGAAGATAGAGACTGTCAGATTTGGTTAGAATGCAATTTGTGAGAAACTTGCCTAAAAGAATATAATGTGGAAAACTGATAACAAAAGGACAGGCAAGGATATACTAAGCCTCTACATATATTGTGAAGGACTTCAAGTTACCTAAGAGATGAGAAAGGAAGGCGCTAGGCCTATGATGGTAGGGTTTCTGGTTAGTCCTTCCAGATTCAAATCCTCCATCTCTTCAACTTGGTCATGAATTTTAACTGAGAATTTTCTGCCTTACATCTTATAGATCTGTACATTTGCTTGCCATCACTGCACTAGCAGTTTATTAGTGTATTTCCTTTCACTTTAAAAATGACTCAAACAAGTCTCTGTTAACTTAGAAGCCAGTAAAAACATATTCATGTTATAAGTACGGCTATCCAGACTGAAATTCATAACTGGGAAGACTTTTTACTTTCCTCTTTTAGGCCAGTGTCTGTACTGAACATTATAATGCTAGAAAGGAAATGGGTACAAAGAGAAAGATTGCTACTGTGGTGCTAAAGGCAATAACATTGCAATTCTTGTTCAAAAGATGCTTCTTGCCTTTTGCAGTATCATTTTCAATGAGGGAAATATAAATCCTGGTATACAGAACTGGCCATTGGCTGATCTACCTAAAATTTTGTGCCAAGCTGAAAGTGTTGTTTAAAGAAATTGAATGACATCTATAATTGAAAAATTTACCAATAGAAAAAGATAGCTGTTACAGAATCACAAGAATGCTAGAGTTGAAGGGAAGCTTTTCAATCAAAAAAACCTAAATTTATAAATAATCTCAGGCAAAGAAAAATTATTTACCTGAGATCACACAGCTGAAAGTCCTAGGTCATAGTGTTGCCAACTAACAGAAACTAGTGATGATACTCAATAACTACTACTAATTGGTCAATTATAAAAGAATCATGTTGTAGTAAAAGTTACAGAAGCTGACTGGCAATTCAATATGGACCTTTAAATATAAATTTTGTTTCTCTCCTTAAGTGAAGGTCTAATTGTGTGTGTATGTGTGTGTGTGTGTGTGCACTCACGTGTGCACACATAATGCAATAATTTTGGAGAAACAGGTAAAAGGAGGGTTTACAAAAGAAGGTCATGGAGACAGAAGTTGGAGTAGAAAATGGACTGTAAGTAACTGGCTTGCTGCCTTGCTCAAAAGAGGAAAAGTAGCCCAAATGTGGAGACCCACCCTTAATAATCTGGGACTTGGTTTTTACCACCCCAAAAGAGCTTTTCCTTCCCAGGTCAAAGGGCAAACTTGGGAGGTATACTGACTATCTCCTTTTTTCCTAGTCTTGGGAAGGAAAAAACTTCTCTTACAATTTTACCTAGATAGTAAGTAGGTCAATGATCCAATTAATAGATAATTCAGTTCCTAGAGATCATACAACTCACCAAAGTAGGTGAAACCCCAAGGAATTTGCTTCATCTATTTACTATAACCCTGCTTTATTAAATATAAATGCTTTTTTGAAAGTACAGTTTCATGCTTTAGAATTCTAATGCTGACTGCTAAAATATATTGAGCTTTTAGTAGGCAGACCCTATTTTAAGCAGTCTTCATGTATATATTATCTCATTTAACACTCGCAACCACTTCTTAAGGTAAGTAGTATCATTATCTCTATTTGTAAGATAAGAAACCTGGAGCTTTCAGGAAGATCATCCATCAGAAAGAGGTAGAGCCAGGACAAACACAAGCAACTTGAATGCACACTTAAGCCTCTCAACTATGATGGATCAGATTCACTGTTCCCATCCTATACTTACTTGAACGGAGAGCATTGAGATACCTTTGCAATTATGTTCTTCCAGTTTTTTCCTTATTTGAATTTACTAACAAAGAAAGTTACATTTAAGAAATTTAAGAGACCAGTTAAGAGTAGAAACATTCATTCTCTGGTGTTTCAGAGGCTAAATGCTGTTCTGTCTGATTTTCAAGACAATAAGTAAAGATGGGTGACATCTCTCTTTCCTCTTTCTAGATTAGCATGACATTCTTGATTTCCATGAATCTGGTCTGTCTGATAGCAGCAGTACAAACACCACATATAAAATGAGTGCATAGCTGTATCTCCGCCTTCTCAAACCAAGGGCAGAACTCTCTACTTCATAGGAATCATTCAGCATCTTCTTCTAGCAAAATACGTAGTCAGAAAGAATTGGGCTGCTATTCCATTTTCTTTTACTTTAGAAAACTGTACTGGGACTACCTGTAAAAATTTTCTGTGGGTCTTCCCACCACCCTCAGACAGTAGTGTGAATAACATTTATTTATAATAAATCTATCTTTGAATTTCAACCTTAACCCAGCCAATTTTTCTTATAAGGCAGTTCTGAACTGTATCCAATTATTTAAAATTATTTCCAAAGAACTGTTAGGTGATGGGTTTTTTAATATGTGGTACAAAAAAAATCTAATAAAAGACTGTTGATGAATATACCTGGCTTTCTTTTGATGGATATACATGGTTAATATGTTTTTTAAAAAATGTATCTATGATACGCAGAAAGGATTAAGTCCTGTTTGATGTCTGTTGAATTTGAAAGTGTTTTGTATGCTTTTGTTACGGTTAGACCGAGTTACTGTAATTCTTTGTTTGCATCTTTGCCAACAGCATCATTACAAAGTTTGTAATGGCTCCAAGATAGAGCAGCAGGGATGATCCAGGCACCTGTAGGAATCATGGCTACTTTTCTTATACATAAAAACTGCTAAAACATTCTATCCTGTCTTTCAGCCTCATCTCCTTTAAATGTGGTTTTGGGGTCAGAGGAAATGAGAACTTACGGTACCATTTGAAATTGGTTATAGCAGACACGAGAAATCCCCCCTAAAAGATTGGATGAAATTGATCTTATTTTTATTTCTGAAAATTATGCACTGAGGTTTCAGGAAACATTCCTTAAAGCATATGAACTGCTTAGCTCTTTTCTTCCTTTATTCTGTAAAAGTAAATTAGTGATATTCCTTTTCAGAGTAATTACTTGGCAATGGTGCACATTTTATTGTTAATTTGAAATCCTTTTAAAGGCCCTATTCTATAAATTTAATTTCCAAGATTTAAAACATTGACTCCTTGACTTCCTCCAGCTGGCTGTCAAGTATTCAGAATGGAATAAGGAACAAAAGAGTAAACTATGTGCTTTTCTCTTGCAAGTAACAGATCTTTGACCTAGGGACTTCTGAGTCTACATAGGGGCAGATTCTGAAACAGTTTCTAGGTGTGACTATTGGCTTTATCACTTACTAACTTTATGACCTTGAGTAAGTTACTTCAATTTTCCCCACCTCAGTTTTCTCATCCATGATAGTGGATGGGGCAGAGCAAGATACCAGAATAGAAGGCTCCCTAATCGTTCCCCTTGCAACCCTCGACAAGTACACCAATTTAATGATGATCCACTCTGAATGCCTTGCATCTTAGATACCAGCTCAACTACAGCAGGATAGGGCAGCAGTCAACATTTTAAGGCCCCCGTTCCAGGCCCTAGCTCCCAGACAACAGCTCTAGACATAACCCTAGGCCAGAAGGAAACCCACTACCTTGAAAGGAAGGTCCCAGTCCTGGCAGTATTAATCACCTGCTAACTGAAGACCCTTTGAGCCCTGAAAAACCAGCAGTAATACCCAGGTACTATGTAGAGGGCCTTGGATGAGTCTCTGAGACTTGCTGGCTTTAGGTGAGACTTAGCAGATTTCCAGGTGTGGTGGCTAAAGGGCAAAACTCCTTCTGCTTGAGGAAAGCAGAGGGAAAAGTAAAGAGGACTTAGTCTCACATCTTAGATACCAGCTTGGCCTACAGAGGGGTAGAGTGCCAAGTGGGCTCTTGGGGTTCCCAATTCCAGGACTTGACTCTTAGATGGCATTTCTGGACTTGCTCTGGGCCAGAGGGGAGCCCACTTCCCTGAAAGGTGAGTCCCAGGCCAGGCAGCTTTCACCATAAGCCGACACAAGAGCCCTTGAATCTTAAGGGAACATCGGTGGCAGTCTGGCAGTACTCTCCATGGTCTGTGGTGGTGGCCATGGGGTGAGGCTCCCCTGGTTTTGGAAAGGGGATGGAAGAGTGGGAAGAACTGCATCTTGTGATTTGAGTGCCAGTGAAGCCACAGTAAAACAGAACACCTGGTAGACTTCTAAGGTTTTTGACTCTAGTCCCTGACTCCTGGAAGGCACTTCTTGGACCCAGCTGGGGCCTGGGAGAACTTGCCACCCTGAAGGGAAGCACACAGGTAGAGCTGGCTTTGCCACCTGCTGACTGTAGAGCCCCAGGGCCTTGAGCAAATACAGGCAGTAGCCAGGGAGTGTTTGCAGCAGGCCTTGGGTGGGACCCAGTGCTGTGCTGGCTTCAGGTCTGAACCAGCACAGTCATAGTGGTAGTGGCCACAGGGATGCCTGTGTCACTCTACCCCCAGCTTTAGGTGGCTCATAACAGAGACAGAGAGAGAGAGAGAGAGAATGAACATTTGTTTGGCAGAAAGTAAGGGAAAAGAACAAGAGTCTCTGCCTGGTAATCCAGAGAATTCTCCTAGATGTTGTCCAAGACCATCAAGCCAGTACCTCTTTGAGTCTGCAAGAACTACAGCATTACTAGGTTTAGGGTGCTCCCTAAAGCAAATACCGCATAGATCACAACACCCTAGTCCTTTCAAACATCTTGAAAGCCTTCCCAAGAAGAACAGGTACAAACAAGCCAGACAGTAAAGATCACAATAAATACCTAACTCTTCAATGCCCAGATACCGAAGAACATCTACTAGAATCAACACCATCCAGGAAACATGACCTCACCAAAGGAACTAAATAAGGCACAAGGGGCCAGTCCAGGAGAAACAGAGATATGTGACCTTTCAGACAAATAATTTGAAATAGTTGTGTTGCAAAAACTCAAAGAATTCAAGATAACACAGAGAAGGAATTCAGAATTCTACCAGATAAAGATTAAAATAATTAAAAAGAATCAAGCAGAAATTCTGGAGCTGAAAAAATGCAATTGGCATACTGAAGAATGCATCAGTCTTTTAATAGCAGAATTTATCTTGGGAGGCCGAGGTGGGTGGATCACAAGGTCAGGAGATCAAGACCATCCAGGCTAACAGGGTGAAACCCCGTCTCTACTAAAAATACAAAAAATTAGCTGGGTGTGGTTGCAGGCGCCTGTAGTCCCAGCTACTTGGGAGACTGAGGCAGGTGAATGGCGTGAACCCGGGAGGTGGAGCTTGCAGCGAGCCGAGAGCATGCCACTGCACTCCAGCCTGGGCTACAAAGTGAGACTCTGTCTCAAAAAAAAAAAAAAGCAGAATTATATGTAGTCAGAGGAGACAACAGAAAAAGAATAAAAACAATGAAGTCGGCCTACAAGATCCAGAAAATTGCCTCAAAAGGGCCAATCTAAGACTTATTGGTCTTAAAGAGGAGGTAGAGAGATAGGAATAGAAAGTTCATTCAAAGGGATAATAAAAACAGAGAACTTCCCAAACCCAATGAAAGATATCAGTAAGTACAAGAATATTACACCAAGGATTGGGTGCGGTGGCTCATGCCTGTAATCCCAACACTTTGGGAGGCCACAGTGGGCGGATCACGAGGTCAGGAGATCGAGACCATCCTGGCTAGCACCAGGATGAAACCCTGTCTCTACTAAAGATACAAAGAATTGGCTGGGCATGGTGGTGCGTGCCTGTAGTCCCAGCTACTCATGAGGCTGAGGCAAGAGAATGGCATGAACCCGGGAGGCAGAATTTGCAGTGAGCCGAGATTGTGCCACTGCACTCCAGCCTGAGCGACAAAGCGAGACTCCATCTCAAAAAAAAAAAAAAAAAAAAAAAAAAAAGCAGAATATAACACCAAGCAGATTTAACACAAAGAAGGCTACCTCAAGGCATTTAATAAACTCCCAAAGGTCAAGGATAAAGAAAGGATCCTAAAAGTGGCAAGAGAAAAGAAGCAAATAACATACAATGGAGCTCCAATATGGCAGGCAGCAGACTTTTCGGTGGAAACCTTACAGGCCAGGAGAAAGTGACATGACATATGTAAAGTGCTGAAGGAAAAAAACTTTTTACCCTAGAACAGTATATCTGGCAAAAATACCTTTCAAACGTGAGGTAGAAATAGAGACTTTCCCAAATAAACAAAAGCTGAGGGATTTCATTAACACCAGACCTGTCCTACAAGAAATCCTAAGGGGAATACTTCAATTAGAAAGAAAAGGACATTAGTGAGCAACAAGTAATCACCTGAAGATATAAAACTCACTGGTTACAGTAATTACACAGAAAAACAGAATATTTTAACAATGCAACTGCGGTGTGTAAACTACTCTTATCCTAACAGAAAGACTAAATGATGAACCAATAAAAAATAATAACTGCAACAACTTTTCAAGACACAGACAGTACAATAAAATATAAGTAGAAACAACAAAAAACTAAAAAGCAGGGGGATGAAGTTAAGGTGTAGAGTTTTTCTTAGTTTTCTTTTTGCTTGTTTGTTGGTTTATGCAAACAGTATTGTTGTTATCAGCTTAAAACAATGGGTTATAAGACAGTATTTCCAAGCCTCATGGTAATCTCAAACCAAAAAACATACAAATGGATACACAAACAATGAAAAGCAAGAAACTAAATCATATCACCAGAGAAAAACACCTTCACTAAAGGAAGACAGGAAGGAAAGAAAGAGAAAGAGAAGACTGCCAAACAATGAGGAAACAAATAAGAAAATGGCAGGAGTAAGTCCCAACTTATCAATCATAATGCTGAATGTAACGGACTAAATTCTCCAATAAAAAGACACAGAGTGGCTGAAGGGATGAAAAATAAAACCCATTGATCTGTTGCCTACAAGAAATACACTTCAACTGTAAAGGTACACATAGACTGAAAGTATAGGGATAGAAAAAGATATTCCATGCCAATGGAAACCAAAAAAGAGGAGGAGTAGCTATATGTATATCAGACAAAATAGATTTCAATGCAAAAACTATAAGAGACCAAGAAGGTCACTATATAATGATAAAGGGGTCAATTCAGCAAGATGATACAATTTAAAAGACGTATGTACTCAATACTAGAGTACCAAGATCAATAAAGCAAATATTATTAGAGCTAAAGAGAGACATAGGCCCCGATACAGTAATAGCTGGAGACTTCAACACTCCCACGTTCAGCATCAGACAGATCTTCTAGACATAAAATCAAGAAAAAAACATTGGATTTAGCCTGCACTATAGACCAAATGGATCTAATAAATATTTTCAGAACATTTCATCCAAAAGCTGCAAAATACACATTCTTTTCCTCAACACATGGATCATTTGCAAGGATAGACCGTACGTTAGATCACAAAACGAGTCTTAAAACATTCCAAAAAAAAGGAAATAATATCAAGCATCTTCTCTGACTATAATGGAATAAAACTAGAAATCAATAACGAGAAGAATTTTGGAAACTATACAAACACAAGGAAATTAAACAATATGCTCCTGAATAACCAATGGGTCAATAAAGAAATTAAGAAGGAAATTGAAAAGTTTCTTGAAACAAATGATAACGGAAATACAACATACCAAAACCTATGGGATACAGTAAAAGCAGTACTAACAGGGAATTTTGTAGTTATAAGTGCCTACATCTTACTCCAGTTAAAATGGCTTTTATCCAAAAGACAGGCAATAACAAATGCTGGCGAGGATGTGGAGAAAAGGGAACTTTTGTTCACTGTTGGTGGGAATGTAAATTAGGACAACCACTATGGGGAATAGTTTAGAGGTTCCCCAAAAAACAAAAAATAGAGCTACCATATGATCCAACAATCCCACTACTAGGTATATATATCTAAAAGAAAGGAAATCAGTATATTGAAGAAATTTCTGCACTCTCATATTTGTTGCAGCACTATTCACAATAGCCAAGATTTGGAAGCCCAACCTAAGTACCCACCAACAGATGAATGGATAAAAAAAATGTGGTACATACACATAATAGAATACTATTCAGCTATAAAAAAGAATGAGATCGTGTCATTTACAACAACATAGATCGAACCAGAGATCATTTTGTTAGTGAAATAAGCCAGGAACAGAAAGACAAACATTGCATGTTCTCACTTATTTGTGGCCTCTAAAAATTAAAACAATTGAACTCACAGACATAGAGTGTTGGGGGGATGGTTACCAGAGGCTGGAAAGGGTAGTAGGGGCAAACAGGATGGTTAATGGGTACAAAGAAAAAAATAGGATGAATGAATAATACCCAGTATTTGATAGCACAACAGGGGGACTATAGTCAATAGCAACTTAATTGTATATTCTTAAATAACTAAAAATGTATAATAGTATTGTTTGTAACATAAAAGGTAAATACTTGATGGGATTTAGTCACCATTCTCCACGATATGATTAGTACTCATTGCATGTCTGTAACAAAAAAATCTCATGTGCTCCATAAATATATACACCTACTATGTACCCACATATTTAAAAAATTTTAAAAATAAAAGTAAAACATAAGAGATCATACTATAATAAGTCTCAGGATGGTGATGACTAATAAGTGAATGCAGGTAAAACATTTAGAAAGTATGCCTCATACATATTAGTTGTGGTTGTTACAATTATTAAAATAACTTTTTGTTCCCCTAATGCAATTGTAGCATGGTCTCTTTTCTTTAAAGACGACACAGACTGTATCCATTCTCATGCTTGTAATAATTTTTGTAATCTAGAGCAGGGTCAGGAAACTATGGCCTCTAGGTCAAATCAAGCCCTGCATTTGTAAATAGTTTTGTAAATTAGTTTTATTGAACACAGCCATACTTATTCATTTACATATTGTCTGTGGCTGCTTTTGCACTACGATGGCAGAGCTGAATAATTCGTACAGAGATTATATTATTATCTGGCTTTAACAGAAAATGTCGGTCAACCCCTGATTCAGAGTAAAACAAAGTTTCAAAGTTTATTTGAAAAGTCAGTGAATGACAGGATGGGAATCTGTACTCAAAGACAATCGTTTTTCCTCTGTCTCTACTGCTGGTTGCTATGGGGATTCAAACGAGTCACATTACCTTCCCACAACTCAAATTCTTCCTTCATAAAAATAAATACCCACACATATAAGAAGGTAATCATAATTTTCTGACTTATATAATTAGTGTATATTTTAAGTATAACAATATGCATAAAAGTGCTTTGTCAAATTTAAATTATGAAAGCAGATTTGGTTCATTAATCATCAACAAGGTTATTAAATCTAATCCACTCATTCACCTTCTTGATGACAAAGTCTTGTAACAGGTCTAAACTTGCTCTTCCTCAACTGGTTTTGGGACCAGGCCAGTGCTGTGGCCTTGTTTAGCTGCTAAGGAATAATATCTTCCCATTTTGAACATTTAGAATAATGAATTTGGTTATGGGATACAAGGAACATATGATTAAGCAATTATTTTCTTTTCTCTCTGAAGGATCATCATTAAAAAGTAGTGCTTTCCAGCCAACGGCATTGAAGCTGCACACACGCAGCTCGAAGGGGCCCTTTGCCAGCTGGCCTCATTAAATCCCTGACATGCTCTCCTGCATTTTGTTGTCAGAGTGTGTTCATTCCTCGATAACTCTGCATTCCTGTCCCAGGGCTCTTAGGTCCACACCTTCATGTTTCTTCCCTCTTGCTGAGTTTGGACTCTTTCTTTGTTGGGTAGAATTTTCTCCTGTGTCTAGTCCCATATTTCTCATACTTATTGCTTAAAGAAAAGGAAAATGTTCCACAATTGGTTTGTCCTTTTTTCTGAAAACTGAAGATCCTGATCCCTTGTCTCATCCCAGACCAATCTATCAGAAGGAAACACAGTTCTGTCTACAAAGCTATGGGTTTTCCATTTCATATGTAGCACCTTCCCTTCCATTCTCCTGGAGAGTACATTGTAGTTTATCTATCATTACTCTTAGTGTCATATAAAGGACTTCTGTTAAAAGGCTGAGGATTTATAGGATAAAGAATCATAAAACTAAACCCTGTGGATAAAGCCTGTCCTCTTCTGTGTGACGAGTCATGGCAGGAGGCCTTTGGGAACCCACAAGAGGCAGAGCATGGCAGAGGGTTTCTCATATGTAAAAAGGTTCTTCAGTCACTCTCCTGTCTGAGCTGTTTCATCACTTAGAAAGGCAGAGTGTACCTGTTCTTTGGGTTTGTGGTAAGTAAAAAATTTTTACTCTGTACATGCTTATTACCAATTATAATTTTGACAGGTTACAAACATTACATTATGTTATTATTATATTACAAACATTTGCTTCCATTCTTCCAGTGAATGTGGTAACACACCGAACACTGGATTAATCACACACTAAACACTAAGAGTAAATAGCTCAGAATTATTTAAAATTCTGGCTAGGAAAGAGATTTATTCCAACAGTCATGAATAAAATTTTCTTTAAAAACAATAAAAAAGTGCCATTATGCTAGATCCCCCTAACTTATCTGATCAAACTCCTCAAGGTCAACTTTAGAAAGGAACTAGTTTCAAGTCATAAAGAAAAATCATCAGGGCTCCATAATCTCAAAAAGTTTGAAAAGTTTCATTAAAAGATCTGAAGATTCCATCTCCCTGCAGTAGAGGTTAGGATGAGTCAAGTGGAGATAAAACAGCAAATCATCTGGGTATTAGATTTCAGACCATAAACCCATTTGCTTTGGCAAGACACTTTAACTTCCAATTTGGTCTGTCCATTAAGTGGCAGAAGAGGAGGTTTTCAATGAAAGGTAATTTACAGGTGTGCAATGCAGATAGTTTATTGGGAAGTATTGTGGTCTTGTCTTTGAGGGTGCCTCCTCTTGGGTTATAGAGGTGAGCAAGATGACTCTGCCTGTTTGGCAGAGAGAATGTGAATCACATGTGACTAAATTTTCTGACAGATTACTGGATGATTGCAGGCAGGGTGGGATGAATAAAACTTGGACCTACAATGCTTTGAGAAGAAATGGTTGCTTGGTTCCAAAAAGTTCTTTTCTTCTTGTTTTTCCTTTTACTCCTCTCTAAGATTTCTTGTGATGAAGATTTATTGCCACCAAATTCAAATTCTGCAACCCCAAAGCCTCAGGCTGACACTAGCCAGAACCCAAATAATGACTGCATTTATGGAAAGATTCAAGCAGTATGGGCTAGGATGGGCAATAGGAGAAAACATTCTAATGTTAAATTGCTTTTAAATAGATATTGTGTAAACAATAGAAACAAACCAGGTGAAATGCCTCTCCATGGACATATAGTGAATATGAATAGTTGTGTTGCTGAGGTTGGTAGATTCTATAATGGAATATGCCTGTAATATAGGAACTTGTTTTGCTTTATTTCTTCCCTCCATAAGTAGTTGACTCTTTCATATGTAAAAATTATGTTTCCTTTTGTTAGCAGTAATGGACTTCAATTAAATCATGTGTTTTTATCATGTCAATTTGTGTAAGTATTTTTATCCAAGTTATTTATAGAACATTTAGGTCTGTCCTTCAAAGGCCTTAGTAATCTTTAATGTTTGCTGGTCTGCTTTTAATTCATCAAAGTCCTCCCTCAACAAGCATTGCAAAACACACACGTGCAGCAGAGATTTTCCCTCTACAATGTATATTTGATATGCTTAATGTTCATCTTTATACACACAGAGGCATATAAGAAATGTGGAGGTTGTCTATAAATTCAAGGAAACATTTAGGTGCACAGTGATACATAGATACATGGGTATAATACTTTATGTACTTGATAAATATTTCATCTCTACCATAAAAAGAGCTTTTTATCAACTTTGATTGTTTTTTTATTACCTTAAAGTATTGCAGTTGTTTCTCAGTATTCATTGTTCCTTCCTTTTCTTGTCTCAGACAGGAATTGAAGATGAAAAGCTCTGTATCTCTTAGCCACCCTTTCAGTTCTTTGATCCTGACCTCCAGCTGCCTTACCAGGCTTCCACTTTCAGGAGAGAGCAGGTCACGTGGACTGGACCCACTGTGCCCTGCCATTGTGTCCTGGATCTTCTCTCCTAGGGTTTTCTAATGCATCAGATTAAAAAACAAAAAAATAAAACAAACAAACAAAAAAACCCACCACGAACAACAAAAAAACAAAAACATAGATTAGCTTAGGTACCAGAAACACATTACACTTTTGTTGGTAACAAGAGCCATCTGGAAGCGTCCATCTATACCTGCCACCTCACTACTGACTTTCAGTTCAGATTAGGTCGCTGTTCCATTTAGTATTTGAATTCTCAGTGCAAGTTGTTCTGAGTACCAGCGGATACTTAAGAAGACCTCATTCCTTATTCACTTACTTTCCTTTAATAGAAAGGAGATTTGGCCCATAGTTCACCAGATAAAAATTCATTTGAATTTTTTTGGTCACAGAGAAAAATTCATTTGAATTCTCATGATAGGACTTTATAGTAAAACAGTCTGCACATAAAACGTTCAGGAGATATAAGTTTAATAAATATACTAAAGAGACCAAGAGTAGATGAAGCATGGAGAATTAACTTCCATTTTTTGTTTTGTGACGTATTCCTGAAACCATGTAACTAAAGGGTTTTAAGAAAAGGAAGCCTCCTTGGTGATTTTGCTGATTTTACCTGACTTGGAAATTGTTCAATTACACAATTCTTTCCATTTTGCATTTCTGGATGCTGGACTTTCTAATACCGAATATGTGTTAAAATAATCCCCAATTCACTATGCCGGAAGCCTACTTAAATTAACCACTATGGCAGGAGAGTGTTGTCAGGGAGGGCTCTTTTCTTTTTTTCTTTCTGGTGGAAAGCACTCCCAATCAATAGGATTTAAATCTATAATGATGAATTAAACCTACAAAAATAAGCTTTATAACACAAATAAAATTAAGTCAACAAACATTCATCTGGTGTGTAGTGTTCTGTAAATAGTATCTTTAGGAGATTGTAGCAGAAAAATAGCCTTTCTTGGCAACACCCTTGTATTTTCATGGTGACACCCTTGTATTTTCATGGTGAAAATATTGATAATTTGAAGACCCTCAGTGGAATCCAGATTTAGCTATTGTTTTTACGCTGTAACAAAAGTAGCAGCAGGAGGTGAAATCAATGCCCTTGGAGGGTAGGGTCACAAAAAAGAATTTATTGCCACTTTTTTGTTCTGGAACAGTTTGCAATCATAAATTCTTCATAAACAGAATACTTCAGAGAATGGTCCGTCTTCATAAATATACGACAGAGGACATCAATTTCATTTAATTCACAATTTGTGTCAGCACAGCAGATGCCAATGCCTGCCTTGATAGGGTTGTTTAATATGCAATTGAGACAGAGTAATATGCAGCACAGGGGACAAAATTTCACAGATTAAACTGTACGCACCACTGACATTTCATTCTAATGTATTTCCATTCCACACTGTTCACCTTAGATGAAAGTAATATTAAAAACCATATCCCTCTATTTTACTATTGTTAGAAGTTAAAATCCTTGTCTTTAATTTTTTTCATGCCAATTAAAATGTAATCATGTCAATTAAAACAGTATGCCTGGTGGTGTTAGCATGGTACAGGATTTATAAAAAATCTTCCCTCACCCTACTCTCTCACTGCAAACCTGCATGTTGTATTTGAATGATATTTTTGCCAAAATGGCAACTATTTTTAAAGTCTCTGATTTATAAAGGATAGCTAAATATTATTTCTTTTTTCAATATAATATTGACTTAAAATTCTGTTGAGGAAGCAATACACGTGACACAACTTAAACAATTTTCTTAAAATATTATTGTTATTTATCAAATTAGCAATGGATATATTAAAATGCAATGTAAACAGACTTATCACTACTTTATCAAGCACTTAAGGTTGCTATTCTTATCTATGTACTAAACAACCTTTTAAAATGTCATACACTAACCACATTTCTCCTGTCTGAGATCAATGAATGCTGTAGAATTTGGCAGATTTTGATTTAAGTCACCGTACTATAAATTGAAAGCCATTAATTATTATTAAAAAGCAACAATATGTTAGATGAAAAACTTTTAACATTTTAAGTTACTTTGCACAACTGCAGAGTGTAGTGAATTTAAATGAGAAACAAGGACTTAAACTTGCAGTTTTTTAATCTCCCAGATTAGGCATGGCATAAACAGAATACTGGCATTCCTCCAAATCATCAAGGTACATGAAGAGCTTTTTATTCAAAATATTTTTGGAGTATTATTTATCTAAAAAAATTTTTTTAAGGTAGAAAACTGGAAGGCATGCAAAATTATGCTCCATAACTGACATCGCCCATACTTGGCTGTTATAATTAATTATTTAGGTAATTGACAAATATAGCTTACCCTTGATTTGAAGTGAAGGCAATTTAGGAGAGAAGCTGATGAAAAAATACAGTTTAACTTTTCTCTCAGCTGTCTTCCAACAAAAGGACAGCACTGTCTCCTGCACAGTGCCATCCTGGTCTCTGGGTAACAGAATCTCTATATTGCCTTTTTGCCAGATTCTTGCATCTCAGTCTTTGGCTGAGACCCAGACCATCATTGCGTGAAATGAATTACATGAAACTTTTTTCTTTTTTTTTTTGGCTTTTGTTAAAAGTGAGCTGGAAATTGAGGCACAAAACACAGGCTGATTCAATTCTGCAATTCAGATTTGGGTCAAATTTGCATCTTTGTTTTGGTAGCTTTAGTGTGACTTGAAAGCTGTAGTGACAACTCCACTTTTCATCTTAAGGGTACAGTAAATAGTTAAACAGTAGATGTCTCTCACATGTACCTTCAGAATAAATTCTATTAACATTCATTCAAGCATGACAGTCAGTATATATCAGATATACTGTATTATAGTTGACTTGGTGCATACCCATAATACATGGAATATTTTACTTACTTTTTCATGTATTAAAGAACCAAAATTATTAAAATCTGAGAGGAGACAAGCTCAGAAAAAAAAATCAACAGAAGAGGAAAAGCAGTGTCTTTCCCATAATAGCATGAATAGCTTGTTTGAAATGTAGGTAGTGAATTGAAAGAGAGAGATATTTGTGCCTCAAATTAGAAATCAGACAGATAGAGTACTTCACTACGCAAAAAATGTACACATAACCTACAAACAGTAATAAAAATGCAAATACCCCAAGCAGTTCCCATTTTTCATTAATTGAATCCACTTTTTCAAGGAGATCATTTGGTAGTAAAACGCCACCTTTCTTCAAAGCTTCAACCTTACTAAGCAGCTCCGTCTTTTTCAGGTGTCTGATGGACATTTCCACACTGTATCGCTAAAATGAAAAGAGAAAAAGAGATATCATTAGGGAGAGAGGTGTTCTTAGAAAATCATTGAACACAGAATTTGTGATGCTTATGAGCATTAAAAGTTTTTGTTCCCAATAAAATTTATGGGGAGGCTAAACGTAAGTACTTTGAGTAGATGAAGAATATTGCTGATTATACACACACACACACACACACACACACACACACACAGTTATTACATTTAGTTGACTAAGATTTCTTTCTTAAACTCAAGTTTATACACATATTTGATCTTTAAAATATTCCAAATAGGATAATAACTGGTCTAGGGGGGTTTAATATTACAGTTAATTTTGGTCATCATTTGGCTCCAGAGTGCTGTCCACCTCTCATCTCTGCCCCTAAAGGACCAGTCTCAAAGTGGAAGAAATAAAATTATTCATGAAGATTATGTAAGTTCTCTGAATTCTCAGTTAACATTTTGTTTTCATTTTCTTTTCCTTAAAAATTCTGTGTGGGCTTGGAGAAAAGGTACACATAGAGAGAAAAAGGAAAGCCACCATTTTAGGTATAGTTACAAATCTATGCTTCCTTATTGATTACTGTAAAATATCCCCCAAATCATAGTTGACTACAGAACCCTCTCCCCGAGTATGTATTATATTCTAACAAACTGCCAAGAGAGTCTCTCCTAAAAGATGTTTTGCTGGAGATAATGTAAATGCTATTTAATATGACAGTTACTATGGTGATTCTCTTCAAATAACTCTATTTGGATAACTCCATAGTTAGTCCTATATTATTCATAGCCATAAATGACTATGACTGTACTTTATAAATGTACATGTAAAAACACCTCTGAGTAGAAAATCTAGATTCTGGTTAAAATATTAAACATATTTTACATTTTTAGCACATTTCCAAAATATAATAGCAATTTTAAAACTTTTTTCTTTCAGGCACCATATTTAGGTCACTGAGTTCCATGGTAGTATTTGTTCCTTTGCCCTAAATGACCAAGGGTGCTAAGATAAACACTTTTATCAGAGTTAATAAGAAAAACTTTTCTCTGGAAATAAGTAAATCAGTAAGTTCAAATGTGCCCAAGCACTTGGGTGATTTCATTCACCTTGAAAACATGATATTATATAAGATCCCAAACAAAAATACAATTGGAAGCAGATTAAAGGAAAAGAAGGTGTGAAATCACTGTTTCGGTTAATAGATCTTCAGCATTTGCATGCATATGTTTGCATACTTTTAGTTTCATATTTTAATCTTTCATTTACACTAAACATGCACATCATTTGTATTATGTAAACTTCTCCAAATGTTAGTCATTTGTGGATCACAGAACAAAATGTTTTAAATGAGGTGATTTAAAGCATTTCATATTATTAATGAATGTTGATCAGGGTGTCAGAGTATCCAAAATTACATGAATATGCATAGTGAAGAAAATCAAGGGTTACTTTAGAGCGCTTTTAGAATTTGGCCTGTGATACAAGAGAAATTCTGATTGCGTTTTCTAATGGAAGGCAATTACCAGGGCCATGTTACTCCAGCACTTAGGAAACACACTGTCCACTTGAATTTTCTGGATTCAATATTCAGAAGTATTCTAGAAACCTAGATAGTGTTTCTAGAGTGATGTGATGATTGGAGGAGATGACAATCTGCTTTATGCAATTAGGTTCCCATCTGAAATGATATAGCTGACAAATATTTACATAATTAATTTGGTAAGATTTCCACATAATATTGGGGGAACCAGTATTTCAGGCAGGCAGGAAAATCTTATTCAAATATTTTACTTATGCCACATGGTATTACACATTGACAGAGAGAGTCCTCTGGCTGTGCCACTTGGGAATGGCCTCTACCAGTTATCCTTTAACTTGTGACAAGCTCATCCCCCCTCTTCACCCCAACTTTAAACAGCTCTCACACAGCAGACCAGTCAAGAAAGGAAACAGCTTAGATGTGTCCCATAAAAACGACAGTCTTACACAAATAAAAATATAAAAAGCAATTAATTTAATTTTAGATGTAATCAACTAATCTTCTCCATTAAATGTGTATAAGTAGTCACTGCAATAGCTATTATAAAAGGTTATTACATTTAAAAGAAACTTGTCTTTATGTATGCTCTCAGTCTTTGTCACCATATAGCCTACTGTCTAAACAGCTTGATGAAAGGTGTGATTGATGGACAATGCCTTCAAACTATAATATAAAAACTAAGAGGATCTAGTTAATTGTTCGATGTATTGATATATGAATGAAAGGTACTAAAATGTTATATAATTTAAGGTGAAAATATTTTAAGTTTTGAAGCACATTCAAGGTTAAATCTAGTACGATTTAGGGGCTCAAGCTG
This sequence comes from Macaca nemestrina, assembly GCF_043159975.1. Lineage (NCBI taxonomy): Eukaryota > Metazoa > Chordata > Mammalia > Primates > Cercopithecidae > Macaca > Macaca nemestrina. The sequence continues at coordinate 75,457,988 of NC_092131.1, forward strand.
TATGTGTAATAATGTCAGGAGCTTCTATTTTTGTTGATGCTAGTATGTTTTTGCTCTTCTGTCTCTTAACATCTTTTCAGAAGCATTAGACTCAGAGAATCAACTGCCAGCTCTATCAGTTTTCGGTCATCCTATCAAGTGGGGCTACTTTATCCTGTGGTGAGAAGATAATTTAATCTTCATATTCATTCCACCCACAGCAGTAAGTGAGCAGAGGCTGCCCCATTGTGTCCTGTAGTCTGGGGATGTTATGATATAGACTACTCTTCAATAGGCAAAAATGAGATTAGCAAAGTTAAAGTCAGAAAGCTTTTCTTGAGTGCTAAGGTAAATAAGCATCCAGTATTTAATTTCCCCACAGCACCTGCTGTGGGCCTCTCTGTCTAGTCAAAAATAAAATATACTCTCTTGAAAGGCCATATTTACATTATTAAGTGTATTTGCTTGGCCAATTCAATTTTGACTAATGAAGCCTCCTAATAGATACGTGAATGATCTAAATTAAAGACACAGGACACTACTATTCTAAATGTCATCCCTGTGTATAAAATATAAATAAAACTTAAAAAAAAAAGAGTTAAAAATAACTACAAACTCTAGCCCACCATTTTAACTAAGAACTAAAGAAGTTGTAGAAAATTCCTATTGAGTGCTTTACTTAGCACAAATGCTAAAACCGAATTATAAAACAAGGTTAGCAAAAACAGGAATTTCTGAAATAAACATACTTAGAAATGCATGAAGACTTGATTGAGATAACTTTTTTGACAGTTATGCTAAAGGCTTCCCCGCCACACCGAAGTCCCCCTCCTTTTTTTTTGTTAGAAATCACACCGAAAATTCTGCCCAAATGGAGACTGGAACAATGCCTTGAAACAGTGTTAATTGTCACCATGGAAACCAGAAGAATAAGCCATTTTGAAACTGGTATAGAAGGCACACATTGAGCAACTCAAGCATTTTTCTGCCTCCCTCAATGTTAAGGAACAAGATGCCTTGTCACTGTGAGGTCAGAGAAAGAAAACATCATGAAAGAGTTGTAGATGCTCACTGTCTGGTAAATAAAAAAAATAAAAAATAAACTATATACAGCTAATGCTATAAGACTCTACCCAGTGAAATCTTTTTGAAACAGAAGGATCATCAAAAGATGGCCAGGATTGGGGGATGGCTTCCACCTAAGCAAAACTTCAGGGCTATATTATGTGAACCTTGCCCCCAAAGCTCCCTGGGAATTCTGCTGTTGTAATAAAACTTCAGAAGAGGAAAGAAAAAAGGCAGCATGATGGAATTCAAAATAATGCTCTAAAAGCACACAGAGAGATTAAGACATCCATTGTAAGACTTTTGTATGGTGCTTCTGTTGGTTATGCTGAAAAGAGACCAGACATTGCTGAACAGAGAGTGAAGCTTTGGCTGCGAGAAACACACAAATTAAACTAAAGACATTTCTTGATTATTAGAATAGGGCTGTTGTATTCTGTGTCATCAGGGTTTCAGCATTTATATCTTATACCATATTACTTTTAACTGAGCTTCAGTTGACTTTATATTAGGAAAAGTGAAAACAAGGGAAATGATCTAGTTATTAGAATGACAGGATTGAATGTCTTTCCTGGTACAAATAATGCCACAAACACCTGTTTACCCAGCGAGATTCCCTTTCCCATATACACATGATTGACTGATAGATACGATCGATCTATCGATAGATAGAGAGATAGATAGATAGATAGATAGATAGATAGATAGAATACACTGAGAAAATAAAATATATCTTACTTAGTCTATCAGTAAGAAAGCAAATGCTAGGAACACACCAAAACACCAAACTATTGGCAAAATAATGTGTGAAAATACGCATTTTTGCCAAAAAAAAATCCAGGGATGTGTCTATTTACAACTCTCACGTGTTTTCTGGCTAGTGTTTGCCCTCTTCATTCGAGGCTTCATGGTGGCCCCTCCGCAAGTCCATGCCTAATGCCATTCAGTGGTGAACAAAGAGTCTTTTTATATAAAAGTCCAGGGTCCAAGCTCAGCTGTACATGCAGAGTGCAGGAATCTGCTAGAGGCCAGTGTTGCCTTTGCAGCAGCTCTTGTGCTGCCCCCCTTTTCAGAAGACTTGTGTGTAGCATCTCACAATGCATATGATGCTGCACATGGAGTCAGTACCACCAACACATCCAGAAGATGTTCAAAATTGAAGAAAAGGGTTCAAGTCCAAGACAAATAATAGTCGTTATTTCTTGCAAACTCCTTGTATTTTATCATTAGAATTTATGGTGAGTAATTGCATAGAGAAATTATGAAGACTCCTACAATTGTCCTTGTAAATTAATAATAGGTTTTCCTGATTGGGATAAATTTGCTGCTGAGCCTTTGGAAAAATTAAAAAGTGCAATGTCATTTAAAATTGCCAGAACTCGCACAGCAAATTACACCTGAGGTTAAGAATTGAGTTTTCCCCCTCTTCTAGCTTATTCCATTTGCATGATCTGGAAATCACATTACACTGGCCATGTACTGTTAATTGGACATAGATTGCATTATCTTTAATATAAATCAAACTACAAATATGAAAATGAATTGCAAATTCCCTAATAGAAGATCATAAAACAATCTTTTTTAAAGTATCTCCCATTAATAATTTAATTCCAATTATATCACTCAGAAAACTTAAGTAGGAGACCTGGCAACTTATTTCTCCAATCATTTCTTTTAAATAACAAATATCTAAGCCTTTAAAAATAAATATAGCTAGACTAGAAGTCACTGTTATAGAACAAAAATAAAAACACCAATAACTGAAAACTTTCATGTCAATTTCATATAAAATACGGCATAAGGATGCCAAGTCTACCTGTCTCCTTTCTTTCTTACCCATGTCAAGGGTGAGAAAAAAGTCTCCTATAGGTAAAATTTAGTAAGTTTAAGAACTATTTTGATCATACCCTGTAAAATTATAATATTGATTATTATGTTTTTATTTACTTTTTAAAAAGGTTCTCTATCCCCTTAGATATTTCTATAAATTTGATATCTTTCTGAAGCTTTTGTATGGCCTTTAATGAGTTTATATTAAATATTTAATACTGTTTAGGGCATATCCACTACTACCAAAAACAGTTATATTCCCAGCAGTCCCACTGTTTCAGGCAGAGGACTTGATTGATCCTCCTAGCCTGAATTGAGTAGAATGAAAAGAAGCAGTTGGAAAATAGCTGCAATCATTTAATGCAGATGACCTCTGACAGCCTCGCAGCTCTTCTATCTGAACAGAAATTTGCATGGGGTCTCTGTGCAGAGGAACAATGTAACCTAAATGGTAGACAATCTTTATTCTAATGAAGTGGGTGTCAAGGTCAATGTAAAACTGCAATGATAAATGGTGCACCACTAGGCAAGAGAAGTTGCATAGGCATTGTAGTGCTTTCACATTAATTGAAGACTGAAATGCACTGCGTGAAAAGCACAAGCCTCCCTTTTCACCATAATGTGTTAATGCGCCAATACTGAAATGATTTCTTCAAGATGTTTGCCTGTTGACATGTATCTTATTGCAAAAATAACCCAAATATAAAATTATGGCAAAAAATGGACATTTTTAGAATTTAGTGTTTTCCTGGAATCGAATTACAAAAATTAAATAAAACACTCCCAAATGACGTCCTGACACCTAATGTAATTCCTTTGATCTCTTTTTCTTTTCTTTTTCTATTTAGACTTGTCTTTAATTAGTTTCAACCAAGCAACCTTTTACAGAACCCTTCGTTTCGGTACTTTCCTGTTGAGCAAACTGTAAAAGAAGACTGAGGAGAGGAGAATCATTCAAATATTATTTTTCCCCTCACTTCCAAGTTTTCTGCTTAGTCTGCAGTAAAGATCTTCAGGTGGTGTTTGTCCTGAATGAAAATGTAATGAAAAGTCTACGGTTTGTAAAAGAAAATAACTATTTTCTAGTGTGGGAACTAGAAAACCTTAATCTGGTCATTGGAAATTGCCAAAATGACTGCACAGAAATAATTACACCATTACTTCAGTTGGTCTAGCAATTTTGTGGCAGTCAATATTTTTCATCCCATAAAAATAAGGATAGTAAGCTGCTTTTTAAAAATCCGGATCTACTTAAGCCTGTAAAGGGGACATTGTTTGCTAATACACTCATTAGCAACCAAGCACTTTAACTTCATCAATTAAACAGGAAATGGAGTTGCATCATTTAGTTTCATAATTTGCTAAAATACTGATAAGAGCATATTATTAACCATTTGGGAAACATTTCCAGGCTCAACTCATAATATCTTATAAACTGTATTTTTATGGTTGATATTTTTTTCAGATTCTGGTAGACTCTATGATATAGCTACATTTCCAACAGTACACTTCCTGTTACAAATAGATTTTAATAAAGCAATTACAGTTATAATAGTCAAGAATGGTCTGTAGGTCTGCAGTCTTGGTGAGAGAAGGCTATTAATATCCTTTATTATAAAATAAATGATACTGCTAGTCTGCAACTCTGATGTAAAAGCAAATTGTCTCAAACGGAAATCAACATTCCTGAAATGGTAATTCAGAGAAAAAAAAAATCTCAACATGAAGAGGATAGTGAAAAAGAAAAAAAAGTTACTGATGAAACTGTTTAAAAAACTGTACAGCTTCATCTGTGTGTGATTTGTCAGGTCTGAAGCTTTGACGTGCCCAAGGGGCAGACCCCAGCGGGGAGTAGGCTGCCGAGCTAAATAGCTGTGAAAGAAGTCTTAATGTAGGATGGAATTCAAACTAACCTTGACATGACCTCGGGAAAAATATGCAAAAAGTAAAATGAATGCTCTCTGCAAGATACATCCTAATTTTGTGGTAGAGCTGGTTAGTTTTACAAACATAACTGAGACCTTAAAAGAAAAATAGAAAGCTAGTAAAAGGGGAAAAGTTTAGAATACAGGCAAAAAACGTAAGCAGGCATGATGTGTTACTGTGAAGGCATGTGAACCATTTGGAAAGAATCCAAATAAAAACCCACACCGAACAATATTGTTGTCAGCCTGTCTATTCAGGAAAATTGTTTTTTTTTTTTTTTTTTTTTTTTTTAGGTTGAATATAAATGACACAAAGCCAAGATTACATCATTGCATTACAAAGTCTGTTGTGGCTTTTAGCTGAACAAGCCCCATGGATCTATTGGTTTAGGACAGTAATTCAGTAAGGAGGTTTTAATGTGCTATTTCTTCCTCCAGTGTCAATAAAAAAGAGAGAAATTTAAGGAAGAAATATCCCATGTGCTCTCTAGTCTATTTCTTGCTTTTGATCTGTATTTGATAAGCTGAACTCCAGTTTTAGTTGATGCATTCAGTCCTTATTTGACACTATTACAAATTTTGCTTGTTTTGAAGTGATCGGCTTAGTAGGAAGGCATTTGCTCTAACTCCCTAGCCAAGAACTGGCTAACTCACTGGATATATGGAAATTTTAATTGAGTGTCAACTTGTGTAGAAATTCAATCTTATTACCTTCTCAATGCGATTTTGTAGCAATACCAGTTATTTACTACACTACTAACCAGATTTTAAACATAATTAAATTGCTAAGAACATACACCCAAAATCTAATGACTTAAATCCCTACTCCAAGAATGTGAATTCCTGGATTAGATGTATGCACTTCCATTAGATTTCATAAGCATAAAGTGAGCAGATGGATGCAATCTTTTAGAAGCACAAAGGTTTACTGAGGACCTGTTGAACAACTATATGTAAAGATCATTGTTTAATGGATGTTATGCCATAGGTCTCTTCTTTGGTCCATTCTTATTAAATATTTTATTAATGACATAGATAAGAAAAATATGAATTTGGCATATTGATCAGATTGGGAGATTATACTAATCTCACTGATCAATAAAGTATAATATATATTTTAGCTCAGAGATCATAAACTCAAATACCTAAGTGTAGTGGTATGCTAGTAAACCGGTTCTCTAAGCAAAAAAAAAAAAAAGAAGAAAGAAAGAAGAAGAAGAAGAAAAAAAGACTTGATTTGTAGTGTTCGTTGATTTCCCTGGTATAAATACTCCCACCGTGGCTGATTCCAATCTACCAATGGTGGTTGCTGCTGGTAAAATTCCTGAATATTTAACAATATGCTCTCATAAGTCAGTATTAGCCAGCTCCAACACCTCATTACCAGGCAGATGATATCAAGGAATTGAGTAGGGCAAGGATAAATCTTCTTCTCTCTTTCATTTTCGAACTATTGCTACTGTTATAAAAAAGAGAACTTTTTTTTACTAAAATAAAGAATGCATAAATGTGATTATTACTAATATCCAATATCAGTAAGAGATAAGAGGGTGAACCGTGGAGGATGGGAGAGCATATGCCTCATCTAAAAGGGGCAACCCTTCACTCAGCTCTGCCAACTGTTAACATGTGGAAATATGGCTTCAACATGGGTTCAGTATGGCTAGACATATATATTTTAAAGCCTATACACACACACACACATATATTTTATATGAAGTCTCAAAATTATTATATGTTGCATTAAAACTTTTTAACACTACACAGACTAAACTATGTCTCTGGATATGAATCTGCAGGCAACTACTTTACAATGTCTATTTCAGATGATAATAGACCCTAAAAGGAACAAAACATGCTGCCATAATGAGTCAAATCTAAGAAGGAGAAATGACATATGTAAAGTCAGATAGTTAATAACCACCCCATTTCACCCCATACCCCTACTCCAAAACTATAAAAAGTTTTAAACTGCATAAAGAATGGAGGTGACAGGCTTCACTTGCCTTTAGGTTCAATGTGAGTCAACAGACAACGGAAGGTAGATGTAAATTTTTAAAAAAGTGAGACAGGAGAGTTCCCCTGAGCCCTTCACGAGACCCGTGAGAGAGGTGTGGCTCATTTACTTGGCCACCCGCACTCCAACTTCTTGCAGGAGGGGGAGCACACAGATGAGCGAGTGCAGGAGCCAGGACAAGTGACTTTGGGTGCCAGCAGGAAAAAAACCTGCACCGACCCACGGCGGCGTCTAGGGGTTGCCCACAACCTCTGGAGCCTCAGAGGGCATGTGTTACAAACAATGCTCTTTTAGCATTTGCCATCTGTGGATGGCTTAAGTGTTAAACAGCTTAGAGAAGAGTCAGTATGACAGCCTTTTTGGGTTCCCGCACCTGGCGCATCATGAATTCTTGTCCAGCATCCAGGAAGAATCAGGTCACACAAATGGACTGAAAGGTGATGTATGTGGAAGATTTTACTGACGCAAGTGGCTCTCAGTGGGATGGGGAGCTAGGAAGGGGATGGAGTGGGAAGATAGTCTTTCCCTAGAGTTTGGCCATCCCTGGCTGAACTCCTCTCTGACTGTCCCCAGCTGGCCGAACTCCTCTTGACATTCAGATGCTGCTTCTCTTCTCTCCTTCTCTGCTGCACTGCTCTTCTCTGCCAGTGGAGCCTGGGGTTTTTATGGGTACAGGGTTGGGGGTGTAGTGGGCCAGGGTGGTTTTGGAAAAGGCAACATTCGGGCAGGAAAACAGGAATGCATGTTCTCATTTAGGGCTGTGGTTCCAGGCTTGAGGGTGGAGCCCTTGCCAGGGACCCCCACCCTCTTCTACCCAATATTTCCCTGCTTCCTGTCCATATCAAAAGGAAACATGATTTTGGGTTGAATTAAGACAAACACAGGGTTAAAAAAAGAAAGGTAATGGATATATTAGTTTGACTGTGATTTGCTAGGCCCCAACCTAATACTGCTTGCATTCCATTTTCCAAAAGGGACCTAGACAATGTTTCAAAGCAAAGCACTTCAGTAAGGGAGAAGATTCAATACCCCAAGGGCCAAGCTGTTGAATGAGCTAAAGGTATTCAGCTAAGAGGGCAAATAAGAGTTAGAGGTGAGAGAAGAGAGGAAGGACATGTTAGCAGACTTTGAATATTTAGAGGACCTTTGCATAAAAAATATTAATTTGTTCCATCTGACCTCAAAGGTCAGGCTGGGGGTCAAAGGCTGAAGCTTGAGTAGGAACACAGCATGAAAGATAGTGAGTTCCCATTCATTAGAGGTGTTCAGGCAGAGATGAGAAGTCTACCTGGCTGGGATATATTATGGGCAAATGAAGCATTGAATGAGGATTGGCCTGGAAGATAGAGCCTAAAGTTCCTCTCTGTTTTAGAAAGTTGAGCTTCTTTGGATCCACATTCACAAGATCAGCCATAACAATTACATTATTTCAGGTAAAAGAAATGCCAAGATTGAAAATCACCAAGTTAAGAAGAAGCTGTCACTCGCTGGAACAAGATTCAGAAACAAGATTCTCATACAGAAAAACCTGAGAGAATAACAATAGAGCAAATACACAACCACATAAAATGTAAGCTGTAGAATCTAAGCTAAGATGGGCTACAGAGAACCAAAAGAAAGGGCAGGGTTAACTGAAAATTCCAAAACTGTCTTCAATCCATCCTGTTTTAGAGAGGCATTTCATTGAATGTGAGGTACAGAATGAAACCTTTCAAGTCCTTTTATCTGATAAATATAGGAGACTTCTACGATAGAATTTATGTGGTTAGGTTCATATTTCAACAATGTCCTTCCTGTAAATTTTTTTGAAAGACATAAACTTCAAGATAAATATCTCCCTCAAAAATCTCCTTCATCAATACAGACTTTCTTCAGTAGATATCGAAGATGTGCATTATAACCCTTGCTACCAGCAGCATGAGCATAATTGTAATTTCTCCTCCATGCTATGAAACTTCATGGTTGTGCTATATTATATTGCAAATCTACACATCTCAAAGGGTTTTCTGTGCATTCCAATGCACTTTAGTGACGATGTGGATCATTGCCATAATACATCATGACTACTCTAATTATGGTTTCATTATGATGCACCATATCAGGGCTGTTGTAATGTCATGTCAGCACATAGTAAAAATAGTTATGCAATTATGTAATATCTGTTAGAGTATGCAATGTAGGAAGGAAAAAAGACTTGAGGCACAGCAATTAATGTAATGAAACTCAGTTTTCTCCTTTAAAAAAGGTTTCCAATGTAAAAGTTTCATTTATTTTGTTTTCCATTTCCCAACCTAAACAAACACCTCTAAACACAGCTATTTCTGTTGAATTTGGCACTACTACATAATTTTTTAAAGTTTTTTTTGAGACAGGTTCTTGCTATGTTGCCCAGGTTGGAGTGCAGTTGGCTATTCACAGGCATGATGAGCACACACTATAGCCTTGAACTCCTGGGCTAAGTAATCCACTTGCCTCAGCCTCCTATGTAGCTGGGAGTACAGGTGCATGCCACCGCACTCAGTACAACTACTTAATTTAGAATTTTCTAATAACACAAAATAAGAAGAATAGGAACAGAAAAATTTTTGACTCTAGCTGTTCTCCAAACGTAACAAAAGAAAACATTTACCTAATACGTGCTATACGAAATCCAGTAACATGTTAACGGTAGTAAATTAAAGTCCATTGAAGAATTACCATTATGCAAACTTCAAATACAATAGTCACATTCTTCTATCTTCCATGACCTCTTGTGTGGACATACCACTATTTGCCTTACCCCCTAAAACTTGATTGACCATCTATCTCTTAAATAAACTATGATAATGAAATGAGATAAAGCAATGATATGCATGTTTACATCCCTAAACTACTAAGACCATAAATATTCACATGCCTTTAGTCTAGCTGCTAAAATATACACAGATATCTATAAAAACAGAAATGTTATTTGTCTTGTAAATTTGAAGAATAAACTTTAAAAGATGGTGGCTATGTCTTCTTTAGTTGACCACAGAATATCTTGAATATCTGAGACCTTCAGAAAGCCTTGAGTCAATGAATAGTTTCTCAAACTAAGTGATGTATGAATTGCTGTTTGTTGTTTTAATATACAATCAAAGGAGAATTTATATATCATAGCTTACCACATATCTTTATAGCTGAATTACAGGCCTGTTCAGTGCAAGTATTTATAATGAAAATGCTGAAGCCTGAACTATGGATGTGGATGGTTGTGCAGCAGCAGCAGCCATTTCAAATATAGATTTATTTTTAGCATTAGGAGGCACCAAGTTTGTTTAAATCTGGACTTTTTTTTTCTACAATTGCAAGTAATGTTAATAGCACACTGTAAATGTGAAGGCTAAGTGTGCAATGTCAAAATAGACTGGATCTCTCTGAAAATTGGAAATTCAGGCTTTTCAAACATAATCCAGATGTTTGGCTTTTATTCAGATTTCAAGAAAGAGGGATCTAATATGATATAAAATTCATACATGCATATTTCATTAGTGCCTTTTGTATCGCTGAATTAAACATTCTGAAACGTGCTTTTCCCAAATCACATAGAGTTTTAAACCAAAGCAGTTGCCAAGATGCTCCACACCTCAAAAATAATGCCAAATTAATTTCATAAGGAAGAACTTATATATTTCTTATGTTAACTCTGTTGATATTTCCTCAAAGAGATATCTTGCTTTCTCTTTGAGGGTAAGAAGAAAAATGAGAAGTAGAACACTGTAGCCATTGTAGTTTATCAAAAAGGTGTTGCTGCAGAACATGGTGGCTTTTGAAATCTATGAGAATCAGTTTCCTAAATAAAGGCTGAATGCACTATCGCCCTTATTGTCATCATCAAAAAACTATCTTTTCAAGTTTCGTGCAAATGGGCATTCCCCAGGGACTAAGGACTCCAGCACTGAGAAGCTGCACCCAGGATTTACCATGTGATGGTAGGTGTTAAGACAGAGCTGATCAAAGCTTTTCCAGGGTTGCCTGTTCCCAAAACACAATGAAAGTGCCATTATACCTTTATGTATTCACATTGTGACTTTTTTTTTTTTTTTTTTTTTTTTTTGCAGAGTATTTTTAACCTTCAAAGGGTTTTCACATCTATAATCTTAACAGATCCATAATGCTATGGAGTTTTTCTTGATGACTGCTCAAATCCCTGTATAGGGAAAATATCTGATTTTTAATGCTACTTTTTAAGAATATCTCTGGTGCCTTCACTTCAGATGAGGATAAGTATGGTTTCAGAATTAGATTATAAGCTAATTCTACAAGGGAATGTATGAGGTCAGAGACCACATGTGTTTCACTCTTTACCCACCGTAATTCTTAGCATTATGGTTTAAATGTAGGAGGTTGTTGCAAAATATTTATTCATTTGAATTTCTCCCAAAAGAAAGTCCAGGCAGATATAGAGAGCAGTTGAAATATATGCCAGATATAGTGTTAGGACACAGAAATGAGTAGAGTGTGATTGCTTTATCTTTGAGCTTCATTTTCTGTGAAAAAACTTATTTGGCAAAACATCCAATACAGAAATATTATTCTCAATTTTCAGACAGATACCATGAACAAAGTTAATTGTTTATCATGGCCATGAATGGTTAACACAAGAAAAGCTTCTGTGAAAATCTATCAAAAAAAAGAGGAAGGTGGCAGTAGTTCTTTGAATATTTTAAGGGCACCTTTTATAAGGCAGTGTTTTCTCAAAGCAAGAACATTTGATCAGAATGCAAAAGGCTAAATCTAATTTCTAGTTCCAATATCAGTATGCTACAGACTTAAATACCTTTCTGTTCTACCCATCCCCTGACCCCTTGGGTCTTTTTGTTTCTTTTGGGTACCTACCCATATTTGTCAGAAAAATATTTTGAAAAAATAAATTTTAGAGATTTTAGGCTTTAAGGCTTAAACACTGCTGCTGCAGCCTCAGAAAGCTTGACTGTCATTTCAATGGATTGTTCTTTTTTGTTGATCTATGGCAAGCCCATGGGGAAAAGTTAGTAATATTACTTCTGTCTTACAGATTAAAAATTGATACATAGAAGCCAAGTGACTTGCCCAAGGTCAGTAAGATCTACTAAAATCCACAAATAGAATTTCAGGAGGAATTTCAGCTTAGCTTGGTAAGTCATACCACTGCTCTTGAAAATACATCTTTAGATCTCAGTCCAGAAGTCTGAAGAAATTGGTGGGCCCTACGAGTATAATGTAAATAAAGTCAAGAATGCCATTCAAAGTGACATTGGAGTGGCCAACACATACTTGAGAACCCTACTCCTGTAGCCTCTATAGCCAGATTTATTTGGCATAGGCTCATCCTCAGAAACCCAACAGATTTTTAATAGCCTGAGATTGAGACTAACAGGGCAGATAGGAGAGTTCTCACTGATAGTCATGCCTGTCATTCAGAAGAATGACAATTCACAGTTTAAAGAAGCTGTAGGGTACAAATGGAAATTTATTGGTATAAACTAAGACCATAAAGAACAAACCTTGGTTATAACTGCTTTTGAGCACTTTTTGAGCTATGTAAAGGAGTCTGCTATAAATATTCAAGGAAGTTTCTTAGAATAGTTCCATCGAAGAGAAACAGAATGTGTGTGTGTGTGTGCGTGTGTGTGTGTGTGTGTGTGTTTGTGATAAGAGACAAGAGTAATAAAAGTAAAGAGGAGGAAGAAGTGAAGATCTGGAGAATGTAATGATGGAGATGCATAGATGCATGGAGAGAAAGTAATAAGTAAATCGGGGAAGTTACAGAGGTTTAGCTAGATAGGAAAAACAATTCCTAGTCTACAGGGAATAAATCCTAAAAACTACAAAAAATAAACAGCGTTGCAGAAAAGGAAGGAAATTACAGCTAGAGAAAAGGTCTTAGTGAATGACTTCCCTGAAATAAACAGATGAGAGAATATGATGTTGATGACTTAAACATTTTGCATAAAGGCTGAAAAAAAAACACTAAGAGGATATTAGAACCAAAAGAAGCAGAAGTACAAGGATGTGGCCGTTTAGCACAGCTATAACCACAACAATGGATACATTTTCAAGAAGATATGAGTACTAAAACATGTGATTTTTGAGAATTTTCCCTAAGCACCTTTTGCTGGGCACCATCAATCCTGCAACTGTTACTTCTGTCTTTGTTCTCTTTCTTGGTGGCTGGACACCTGATCCACCTGATCCAGGGAAAGTCATTTCATATTTCCATGGTCATCCCATCCGTAAACAGGGACAAAGCTATCTTTGCCACTTGTCTAACACAGATATTTTAAGAGGTAAATAGATCATATTTGTAAGAAATTTTAGATCTTGATATAAAATACAACATTAATAACAAGTCTTTGATTTTAACACACACGAGATTTGTAATAAGATTTTTTGGTTTGCTACCCATGTGAGAAAGCAAGACTGCAAATTTCCCATGGTTTTTATTTTTTGTCTTAGAAATAATGTATTATAACTAGTGTTGGGCCATATTAGAGAGTAAAAGAAATCACACATCAGGGTGAAGTCATTAGAAAGGTAAATACAGATAGATAGATAGATAATGTATACCATATAATATATAATTAATATACATTATATAATGTAGATAATATATAATTATATATATATTATGTATTTTCTAAAAGACAGGAATAGATACATGTTTAGAGAGAGTACATAGTATATAGTACATATATGTAGTATATACTAAATATATAGTGTATACTATACTATATACTAAATGTAATTGTGGTTTTTGCCATTAAAAGCAAGGCAAAATCCCAATTACTTTTGCACCGGCCTAACAGTATATAGTACATAATACATATAGTGCATATATATATATACTGTGACAAAGTTTTACTATTCTTCTTGACTCTTAATGAAGGGAGGAGGGAGCTTGTTGATATTACCTATTAATACTATTTCTTAAAATCTATACATATGTGACCATTTAATCACTCATGAGTGATTAAACATAAACATGGTGACAAAAACCATGCCAAACATTTTAATTTGTAAATCAATGAGATAAAAGAATATTGGTTAAGAAAAATTACAAAAATTAAATTAAATGCCTGAAAAATAAATTAAATGCCTGGAATCAGACTCCCCATATTTAAACTTTGCTTGCATTGCTTACTAGCTGTGTACTTCCCTGTGCCTTAGTTGCTCATTTGAGGATACTGTTAATACTTCATTAGGTTGTTGTGAGGATTGGATGAGCCAGTATCTGCAAAGATCCTAGAACAATTCCTGTTACATAATAAACACTATATACAAATGTTTGTTCAAACTTTTCTTAGCATGCAGAATTGCATGCTAAGAAAATATGACCTCTGGCATAACTTTTCTGTCTCTTTTATGCCACTAATTCCTTTATTTGTATATATAACTTCTCTTCACTGTATGAAATATTGAATCTAGGAATCAATATTCACTAGAATTAAAAAAAAAATCTTTCCTTTTATTGACTTTCACTGAACACATGGGATAAAAGCTATATGGTTTGTCACTGGATTTCCTCTTCTCCAGTTCGTCTTCCTGTTTTTGGTAAAGTCCTAGGAGCACGTCAAGCTAATTCCTAGATCTGAGGTTTTTTCCCCCTAAATTGCATTATTTTGTAATGCATCTATCTCTATTCCAATTATTTAAATTATATCCAGTAAGGTTCAGTTCAAATATCATTTCTTCCATGAGGACTTTCTAAGAAGACAAGCACTTATTTTTCATACCACATAAATTTGCTATCTTTGCTATTATTTCATGTTTTTTCATTTTGCTTTTCTAAGTAGATTATAAATTACTTAAGGAAAAGGATAACCTCCCTTTATTTGGTTCTCCATAGCACACCATAGGACCCTAACGAATACTTATTGTCTCATTCCCACAGTCACTAAAATGAGAAAACATCATTCCTTCTTCTTTTTAAGTAAAAGTAAAATAATTAGACCATTAATTCCTGATATATGTATTAGGACATATGGACATATGTAATTTTCAAAATATATGTGATAAGAGAATTCAGGTGAAAAATGTCTTTGTGCTTAGACACACAGAAAGTGATGCAAACTTCATAAATTGTTAGTTGAATTTGATACCAATTAGTGCAGTTTGCAAGGCAGAAAAACTTGTAATCAGTTTTTCCTCAAGCAAATATGAATCTGCCTTCAACCATACAGCTCTCCAGAGAAGCATCCCCAGTAGGGAATTTGAAATTAGAGTGATTGCCTGTCACTAGGTCTCCCAAGGTGTAGACTTTGAATTCAAACGTGAGTCTGTTCTTTACCAAAATGCCTTAGGGACTATTCAGGTCCTTTCCTCATAGACAGCTAAATGCCTTTAGTCATATTTGCCATGACATCCAATGTGACAATTCAAATAGTGTATAAACTACCAATGTGTGTACCACAATACAAGCAGAAGGTAAGCAAACGTTGCTCATATGTTATGAAATGACTTAGTTTCAATGGAAGTGTAAGCGAATGTATCTGTTCCATGCTGTGAAAACAACTGAGGGGCACTTGGTAATTCTGCCTAAAGAAGAAGGTAGAAAAATTAAAATATGTAGAAAATAAGACGTCAAAGAGAAAGCTGAATTTCCATTACAGACAGCAAAAGACACTGCAGAGAATCAATGGAATTTATCTGCCACTGAAAAAAAGTAAAATGGAAAGGAAAGTGTCTAAGAAGTTTCATAAAATATATATTTATATTTTTATTGACTGAAATGAACCAAAAGTACTGTGGTATTTAGAAATTATACACTTTTTATGGTACTTTAAAAAAATACAGGCACACTTGGTTTTATTATGCCTTACAGATATTACAATGTTTACAAATGGAAGGTTTGTGACAACCCTGTGTCAGGCAAGGCTATTGGCACAATTTTTCCAACAGCATGTACTCATTTTGTATCTCTGCATTACATTTTAGTAATTCGGTCAATATTTCAAATTTTTCATTATTATTTTTATCTGTTATGAGATCTGTGACCAGTGATCTTTGATGTTACTACTTGTTTTGAGGCACCACAAACCACACACATGTAAGACTATGAACTTAATCCTAAAGTGTTGTGTACGTTCTCATTGCTCTACCCACTAGCAGTACTCTCTGTTCCTCAGACCTCCCTATTCCTTGAGACACAACAATATTGAAATTCAGCTAAGTAATAATCCTACAATGGCCTCTATTTATTCAAGTGAAAGAAAGAGTCACTTTAAATGAAAAGCTAGAAGTAGCTAAGCTTTGTGAGCAATGCAGGTAAAAAGCTGAGATATTCTGAAAACGAGGCCTCTTGTGCCAGTTAGCCAAGTTTTGAATGCAAAGGGAAAGTTCTTGAAGGAGATTAAAAGTGCTACTCCAATGAGCACATAAATGAAAAGAAAGTGAAACAGTCTTAGTGCTGATAGGGAAAAAGTTTTAGTGGTCTAGATAGAAGATCAAACCAGCCACAACATTCCCTCAAGCCAAACCTAATTCAGAGGATGGCCCTAACTCATTTTAATTCTATGAAGGCTAAGAGAGGTGAGGAAGCTGCAGAAGAAATGTTGGACACTAACAGAGGTTGGTTCATGAGGTTTAAGGAAAGACACCATCTCCATAACATAGAAGTGCAAGGTGAAGCAGCAAGTGCTGATGGAGAAGCTGCAGCAAGTTCTCCAGAAGATCTAGCTAAGATCACTGATAAAGGTGGCCACGTGAAATAACTTTTCACGTAGACAAATGATTTCATGTAGACAAGATTTTCAATGTAGACAAAACAGTCCTCTATTGGAAAAAAAATGCCATCTAGGACTTTCATGGCTAGAGAGGAGAAGTCAATGCCTAGCTTCAAAGCTTCAAAGGAACGTCTGACCCTCTTGTGAGAGGCTAAAGCAGTTGACGATGTTAAGTTGAAGCCAGTGCTCATTTCCTACCCTGAAAATACTAGGGCCTTAAGAATTATGCTAACTCTACTCAGCCTATGCTGTATCAATGGAACAACAAAGTCTGGATGACAGTTTATCTGTTTACAGCACAATTTACTATATATTTTAAGCCCATTGTGGGGACCTACAGCTCAGAATAAAGGATTCCTTTCAAAATTTTACTGCTCATTGGCAATGCACTGGGACACCCAAGAGGCGCTGATGAAGATGTTCAAGGAGATTAATGCAGTTTTCATGCCTGCTTACACAATATCCATTCTGTGGCCCATGTAGCAAGGTGTAATTTTGACTTTCAAGTTGTCTTATTTAAGAAATACATTTTGTAAGGCTATAGCTGCCACAGATAGCGATTCCTCTGATGGATCTGGACAAAGTCCATTGGAAACCTTCTGAAAAGGATTCACCATTCTAGATGCCATTAACAACATCTGAAATTCATAGGAGGAGATCAAAATATCAACATTAACAGGAGTTTGGAAAAAGTTGATTCCAACCCTTATGAATGACTAAGGGGTTCAACACTTCAGTGGAGGAAGTAACAGCAGTGGTGGAAATAGCAAGAAAACTAGATCGGAGGTAGAGCCTGAAGATGTGACAGAGTTGCTGCAATCTAAAGATAAAACTTGAACAAATGAGGTGTTCCTTCTTAAGAATAAGCAAAGAAAGTAGTTTCTTGAGATGGAATTTACTGCTGTTGAAAATGCTGTGAACACTATTGAAATTACAACAAAGAATTTAGAATGTTACATAAACTTAGTTGATAAAGCAGAAGCAGGGTTTGAGAGGATTGACCCCAATTTCGAAAGAAGTTCCACTGTGGGTAAAACGCTATCAAACAGCATTGTATGGTACAGAGAAATCTCTTGTGAAAGAGTCAGTGTGGCAAACTTCATTGTCTTATTTTAAGAAATTGCCGCAGCCACCCCAACTTTCAGCAACTACCACCCAGATCAGTCAGTCAGTAGCCATCAACACCGAGGCAAGACCTTCACCAGCAAAAAGATTATGACTTGCTGAAGGCTCAGATGATCCTTAGTATCTTTATGCATTAAAATATTTTTTAAAATAAGTACATTTTTTAGAGATAATATTATTGCACACTTAACAGACTATAATATAGTGTAAACACAACTTTTATATGCACTGGGAAACCAAAAGATTCATGTGACTTGCTTTATTGTGATATTCTCCTTATTATGGTGGTGTGGACCTGAACTTGCAATATCTCTAAGGTATGCCTGTATTATATTTATCCATGAGTTTGGTCTTTTAGCCTGTGAAATTAAGTCTTAAAATTCTGATTTTGCCCGATTGCTTATAGGCAAAGTCAATTACTAATTGAAGTAATCTTTGATTTTTTTCACAAAAGAGAAAATATTGAAGTTGGAATGGACCTGAGAGATACTGAGTCCACCCCCCTTACTTTACAGATGAAGAAAATGAGGCCTGAGAGGATAAGAATAATTGCCCAAGGGGAATCTGGCCTCCTTCTCCAGGGCTTTATCACATGGCTTCTCAATCTTCCTTTGCTAACACTGGTCTTTAGTGAAGCTTAAAAATAAGATCAAAGAAAGCTCAAAAGGGGATCTATAGAATAAAATAATATAAACTGGGGCACTGAGATGAGGTCCATCCATTCCCTTCGAGAGAAATTAACATATAGAGATCTGCGCCTCTTTGGCCTTTGTCTTTTCCTGAGAAAGCTTCAAGATCAGTTAACTCTGTATACCTATGAGAGTGGGACTGAATCATGGCAAAGCTATTAGTGACAACCAAGCTTCTTTATTAAAAATCCATTTTGGTGTATGTGTGTGTGTATGCATTTAAAAGCAATAATTCATTTTATAAAAAGGTCAGTGTGAATCTATTTATGTTTCAAGGCCAAACATGAAGTATAGGGTTCAATGAACAATTTCAGAGCAGTCAAGCCACCAGAGAAGTGCCATACGAGCACAGTGAGAGCCAAAGTTGAAAGAAATGTATAGGATCCACTTTCTGATTTTCTTTGGTTATCACAAGCACAATAGAGTATAGGAGGCCACCTGGTGGTGAAATGAACCAATTAACCATTTAATGTTAAACTGAAAAGCAAGCAAAACGGAGTTTGGGTTGTTACAAAAGGAAAACTAGAACCTGGGGCAAGAGGATAATAATCAACAGATATTACTGCAATACATCAGATAGAAAATTGAATCGGGCAACTATTCAAGTCTGTAAAATAACGGATATTCCTAAAGTGTTGCCATAATAGTTATTATTTATACCAGGGATTAGCAAACATTTTCTGTAAGGAGGCAGATACTGAATAGTTTAGGCAGGCTGGCCACATGGTCACTGTTCATGCTACTCAACTCCACCATTGTGTAAAAGAAGATATAGATATTTCCTAAATGAATGTGCCTGGCAGTGTTCCAATAAAACTTTATTTTAAAAATGAATGGTAGGCTGCATGTGACCTGCAGGTCATAGTTTGTCAGCCCCTGATTCTGTTTTATCTATTGAGCACATACTATTTACCAAGGACCAGGTGAAGCCCCTATATACATTACTTCATGGAATCCTAACAACAACCTTTCAAGGTAGGTGTTATTATCCCTACTTCCCACATTTAAAAACGGAAGCCTAAAATGTTTCAATAATTTGGAGGAAAAGGCACTAAGCCTCATTCATTAGAAATGCTTTGTGTAGCGCCATAGCCATTTTTTTCCTCTGTGATTGCACACCCTTGTGCTGACCCTCCCTCCCATTTATCTTGCAGAGGCTGCTTTCGGTTTCCCTCAGTGGTGACTCTGCTCCTGTTTCTCCACCTCATGTTCCCTTGAAATGTTGTTTGTCTCTTAACATCTTTTTCTCCATCACTTCTTTTATGTTTAAAAACTTTATGTCAGTTTTCATAACAACAGATGTAAGCAAGCATGAAAAAGAGACAAAAGCAATGTATTAAAAATAGATAGCCACATATACAACAATAAGCCAGGGAAACTGTCATATTGTGTATGCTCCAAATGGAATGTGAGCCAAAAACACAATGCTCACTCTTACATAAATAATATATTACGCATCCACTGGGAGAAGAAGTAGCTCTGTCCCTAAATGGAAGAGGTTTTTTTTTTTTTTTTTTTTTTGGTCCATTTTTTATGTCACGTTCTTTTTCTTTTTAAAATTTTTAAAGGCATATACTGTAAGTCATACCATCTCCGACAGGCTACATTCCTCTTCCAAACCATCCATGAACTATTTCATTAACTGTTAATAAGAGACAGTTGAAAAACCTGATGGAGAAATCCATGGAGCTTACTAAAGCCTCTCAAATATATGGATTTACCAGCAGTCTTTCAATATTAGCATATTTTCTGCTACAAAAGAGGATGGAAGTGGTTTCAGTTAGATGGAGTGTAGACAAAACTGAAATAAATGACTTAAAAAATTTTTTTTCACCAACCAGCTTTGAGCACCAAAAAATTTTCTAACTTGAAACTGCAAAAGCTTGAGAAATGTGACTATACAGAAAACAGAAGAGCTCATTACAGAGCATAGATTTTGGCTGATCTGACAATGAATTCCACCAACAGAGAGGATTTACACTAGATATACGAAGACTTTCAGGAAAGGGAGAGTCTTTCCTGAGTCTCTCAGGACTTTGAATGGCAGGCTGTGGAATTCCCTCTGGAAAGATCTTCAGTGGAGGACAAATGCTCTTCTATATGGAATGGATAAAAACAATCCTTGAAAGAGAAGGAATGAAATGAAGGTCCTTTCAAGGTACTTGCAGTCCTGGAACACCACTGAAATTCCCACTTTACATGGAACTAAATAACTGTACAAAATCTCTTAGAGATCAACTTTGGCATATTCAGGAAAAAAATCATTAAGCAGGTGATTCAAATCAGAAAGTATTTACTGAGTGCCAAATATTACCTAGCGCTGGGGAGATGTTCTGAGCAGCAGTGTGGACAACAGCAGACAGGGAACACAATTATTCACTTCGGATTAAAAAAAAATCGTTGTGCTCCAATGCTCCAATCAGCTTTCTGGAACTATTTCCTGAACTTGGTGAGCTCAAAACTCCCACAAGAGCTGGCTGTCACATGAGATTTCTGGCATTACTCATGGTATCCCTGGATCTTTTTGTAAACAGAAAAGGCTTCTGACAATGTTTCCATACTTTATTTCTTTTTCTAACCCAAACTTGGACGGATGGAGCCTAGTGAAACTATCATCAAAACTTGGATTATAAGATGCTAGCCAAATTTGAATTCTTTTGCGATATTTCCATGTTACAGAAAAGATTTCAATTAGTTCAACCCTAGAGACTCATTTATACTTAAGTTAACATGAGGATTTTGGCTCCTGGTTTATAAGACATTACTTCACAGAATGGGTCTTTAGCACCACCAGGCAGATGAGAGTGAGGAAGAAGAGAGAAAAATCATACAGACAGGAATGTTTATCATGCATATTTTCAAATTGCAGCATGTCAGCTGAGGAAAGCTAAGGAGGAAGGGCAAAGTTCAGTGGAAAAACAGTAAACCCAAAAGGATGTCAAGGTGGACACAAAGAGGACCAAGAAGTGAAGTGACTACACATCTTTGTCAGATGCTAATTTGAAATGATGCATTTTGTAACATTTTCTTAATTGTTTAAAATCATTAAAGCTCACAATTAATCACTAAGTAAAAAAATTACAAATTGCCATATATGATTATTTCTTAAAATTATGAATAGCATAAAACTTTTTAAAAACGAAAATGTGGGAGAAAGTTTCAAAAGTGTTTCAGCCCTCTCCTGGTATTAGAGTAGTGACATTTAATTTTTAAATTTCCATATTCTGAATTAGCTAGCTACAGCTTTGGGAAGATAAGTCACTCTTTTACTCTCTCTTTCTGTCTCTTGCTCACTCTCTCTCTCTGTCTCTCTCTCTCTCTCTTTCTCTCTCATGTGCACGTGTCTCTCCCTCTCATCATAAACTTGGACTAAAAAGCCAGCCCAAGTCCAAGTCCCTTCTTGTCTTCCTCACCCCCTTCTGACTACCTTCTCAGAAGCACACGCTCATCTGAAGTCATATCTAATTTTCTGCAATGAATGTGTCAATAAACTCTTCTGCCAACTATGGTACAAGTACAAATTGTGCTTCTATACCTACCATTTCTAATTACTGTTCATATTCACCTACATCCATTACCTGATTTTTAGATTTCACATTTGCACAGCACATGTTACCTTCACATGTATAAATAATCATACCCGTATGTATCTAAATATTCAAGAATACACCAGAGAATACTATGGTTTGAGAGGCTGGAGACTAGCCATAGAGTTATGGTGATTAGTTGTAGATTTTTGTACCATTTATGTCTCAGATATGGGTGTCTTTGTCCTTCCTTTCCTCTCAGCCTTTTTCTTTCCCTACCACTTTCTCTTTCTCCCTGATATCAACCTGGCCAAGCCTGAGTACTCTTGGTATTAGGAACTGTCTTTACTGCACTTTGGTTTTGCAAGGAGAGAAACTTTTGTTTTATATATAACATAAAAGAACATAAAGCTTTACATTCAATTATCACAGCATAAAAATAGTTTTGTTGAAAAATTAATAAATTGATAGCATAGTTCTGATTAATAGAGTTTAATTAACTATCGAATAAGCCTTGTTGAAAATATGTGTTTCAACATATATTTATTGAGTTTCTATTATGTGCCAGACACTGTGCTTGGCACTGGAGATATATTAATAAACAATCAATAAATAGATAAGAACCCTCCACCTGTAGTGTGAAGTCTAACAAAAAATATAATCAATCATTCTTAAATGTGGCCTATAAAGTCCATATTTATGATCATTATTTTAAAATATGCATTTAATTAATAAACAAGTATTCACAGCTAAATAATCCCCAAGAAGAACTTTCTCAGGGAGGCACTTTTGAGTACTAAAAGGGATAATACTGTTATAATGAAGGTTGTAAAATCCAATATGCCAAGATTTATAACATGGAAATGTGCTCCAGACTGAAACTTGGCATATATGAAGGAATTTTGTACAGTTATTTATATATGCATTATTTAAATGTCTTGGGACTATAGCATATCTGATTCAAGGAATCTGGCTTCATTCAAATTCGATCTTGGTGAAAGATTTTTTTTTAATTAAATAAGTTAATACTTTGTATACGTGTATATATGTATACACACGTAAATATATGTGAATAAACACATTTTATGTATGTGTACTTCCTCCACAAACTTCCCAGCTTTTTTTTTTTTTTTTTTTTTTTGTGACGGAGTCTTGCTCTGTCACCCAGGCTGGAGTGCAGTGGCCGGATCTCAGCTCACTGCAAGCTCCGCCTCCCGGGTTCACGCCATTCTCCTGCCTCAGCCTCCCGAGTAGCTGGGACTACAGGCGCTTGCCACCTCGCCCGGCTAGTTTTTTGTATTTTTTAGTAGAGACGGGGTTTCACCGTGTTAGCCAGGATGGTCTCGATCTCCTGACCTTGTGATCCACCCGTCTCGGCCTCCCAAAGTGCTGGGATTAGAGGCTTGAGCCACCGCGCCCGGCAACTTCCCAGCTTTTAAGGCTAAAATGAGATGACAAGGGGAGTATTAAAATTCACACATTTTCTTTATGTAAATGTCTATAAGCATATGGAATCAACTACTTAGGAAAGCAGCTGAAATAGTAAGTTTAGATGAGTTTCAGTAGGGTATAGCTATCCTTCTGGAGAAAGGCTAGAGCTCTGTGGTTTGAGAAACTTTAGAAGTGAAATTGAAATAAACCCAAAGGCCATAAGAGCGTTAGCCTCATTGTTTCTTTCCTAGCTTGCATGTGTGTGTCTGTGTGTCTGTGTGTTTTGTGTCTTATGTAAATGAATCAAGCTTCAGCAGGAAGACCACTCCTTCCTTCTTTGCTTACCCCAGTGTGCCTCATTAGGGATGGAGTGTCACAGAAGTGCTTAGTTTAACAATGTATGAGAGTTTCACAAATGCCCACATTATTAAAAATATGGTTAGGAAGGCTCTTGTTTCTGAGAACTGAAATTGCTTCCTCAACAGGACTAGAAAATGGTTTTTCTGAAAATGATATTCCTATAGAGCATCTCTCCATGGGGACCCTCCTTCAGTAACTTCCTTTGGCATAACAGGATCCAGGAGGTTGCATCCTCTGAGGGCAATGCTGCCTTTAGTGCATCTTCCAAAAAGCATAAATATTTTCATCCTTAGCTTTCCTGAATCTAACAAAATGCAGGAGGCCCCAGTGAGGCTCAGCATGGCAATACTTCCCCAGGGTATTGAGGTGCTTCAGAAAGTTTGGGGGCTTTCACAGAACAGCCTGATGATTAGCTAAAGAGCCAACCCAAGTCTATCACCTTTTCTTTGCAGATATACCATCTAACATTTCTTTCTTCTATCTTAGCACAAAAAGCTTATATAGAGGGAGGAAATAATGTTCTTGCAAGAATCTACCTGTTGTAGAGAAGACGTTGGGGCAACAATGAGCAGGCAAGCAAAAGACCATGAGCATTGCAGCCACCCAGACTGGGTTCAAACCCCAACTTACTTAGTTCTTGTGGTAGTTATTAGTACTGCTCAACAAATATTTCTAGCTTTCCACATTTCAGGCACATAGTAGGGCTGCATTTCCCCCATCTACTTTGAAGTTGGTTGTGGCCATGCAATTAGTTCTGGCCAAAAATTTTGAGTGGAACTGATGTGTTTCTTTCAGGTAGAAGGCTTAATGGCCAGAGTGAGACCCGCCAGATCTCCCTTTTCTCTCTTCCATAGTAAGGGAATATTTAAGAGGGTGGCTGCTCCATTAGCCTAAGTCTTAGAGTGAGGACAATGCCAAGCAGAGCCAATAGCCAACCTGTGGTGGACATGTAGTAGGCATGAGAAATAAATCTTTGCAGTTTTAAGTCTCTGAGATTTGGGGCATATTTGTTATCTTGGCATACCCTAGCCTAACCTGACTAAGGGACTAGTTCTGTGCCTTTTAGGCTAGCCTCCTAACTTCTTTATGTTTTTGGCTCAGGGTCTATGAATTAATGAAAATAATCAAGATCCCTGCGAGCATTAAATAAGATAATGTGAATGGGGCACTGACACAATCAAATTTATTAGTAAAATCTTACTATTTGACAAGTTTCTTTCTCCCTCTATCCTATGCCCATCTCAATACCACACAAACAGGTTCACATATACATACACATAAACACACTTCTCTTTTTATCAAATGTTGAAGAATCGTTTTTGTTCCCTTTTCTAGATTTCTTCTCTCTACCCACTCTCTTCCCTTACCAATGCCTTTCTATTTTAGCTAGATATTAAAATTGATATTTAATTCAATATCATTATCCTGCCCCTTCCCCACAGAATATCTGCATTCAGTAGAGTGCATTCTTCTTTACCCCAAATAAATGAATCTTGAGAATGGGATTACAGGCAGTATGGTCAGTTGGTAATGGAGCTAGTTGGGTTGGAGAATTTCCTAATACTCCAAATTCATATCCCTTGGACAAGCACAAATCTACTTCCTTCCAAAGTTAGACAATGTTATGAGATAAGGACATAAAGGAAGTTAATGAGTTTATGTGTGAAAGCACTATGGGAAAGCTTTTCCCTTGGGACTTACCATCTATTCTGAACAGGTACCAGGACTTCTTTTGAAATAACTGAAACATTACCTAGGTACCTTTTAGCTCCACATTCCTGCTTTAGGAATACATTCAAGAAGTTATAATAAACCATACAAACTAGAATGATGATAAAGACAAATTATTTAGACTAAATAGCATATGTATCTTATACACTTCCTTGTGGTTATAATTATGATAACCAATGCCTTCCTGATGTAATTACATAGAACATTAAGCCTATCATTTATCTTTTTTATATTAATACCCCTTTGTCAATGATAATACTTGGTTTTCATCTCTAAACTTTGATACTCTTTTTTAAAACAAAATAAATAACCCCATTCATACCATAGCTGTCTGTAAAGTTTAATCACACATCATATAATTTTTTGCCAGCCTAAAACCAGATTAGCCCCAATATGAATATAACCACTAAAGATAAGTAATTTAAAAACAGGGCATGCTAAAAAGCAGGTGAGGGCCACTGCTATGAAGTCACTGACCTGAAACATATACATAGTATTGAGTAGTTCAGGAGCCAAAGATGGCAGTGATCCAAAAACTCTTTCTTATTAGAAATTTAAATGTTCTTCTAATTTCTTTTCTAGAAACTAGAAAGAAATCTACAAATATCTGGGGCTAAAAGAAAAGCTATCAGGTTAACAAAAGAGTGAATACTATACATTCCCATCTAATTAAGTAAGTCACTTTTCAAAAAATTAAAGGCTGAAATTTTTTGCAACTTAATCCAAAATTTTATTAGCAAACTCTAATTATTATCCTGATTGGAAGTCATAAAATCTCCCAAACAGGTCAACTAATTTAAGTGCTATCTGTAATCATTTGGATTTTAACATGATGGTTATTACTTATTACCCTGAAACCAAGCAGCACAATGAGATATTGATTACTTTTAACCTTTAGATCCAAGGATTCAAGAAAGGTCAGAGGAGGGGAATATTCTACCTCTCTTGGCTGGCAAAGGGATAGCCTTCAGGAGAATTCAAATGATTCCCATTGGCCAAGTACATCCAAGATTAGTTTATTCTCTAGGCTAACAAGAAATGATGATACTTTTAAAAATAATACTCGGCACATATTTAGTGAGCATTACCTTTATATAACCAACGGCTTCAGATGTGCTTCACATCACAGCAAGTCTCAGATTGTTAACCCTTTACCAAGTTTTGTTTGTGGAAGCCTCTTTTTTGAAATGAGATAGTAAATATAGGAGCATTTGTTGGAATAAACTTATCTCATTGAACTCAGAGTTCTTAGCAGATTCCAAAAGGCTGAATACAATCATTGGCCACTGTTGGCCACTAGCATTTCTTTTGGTTTTCTTTCTCCATGACAGCATTTAGAAATATTTTTCACATTTGTGCTGCTAAAAGCAATGAGTCCTAGGTAGGGTCCAGCAGAATTACAGGCAAGAGAAACATAACTGTTATGTGTTAGATTAATTTGCAGAACACTTGGCATTATTATTGCCAAGTCGTCAAATTGTTCCAAGTTGTTCCGGAAGGTTGTTATTAATAGTATGTTTTCTGAGGAAAGTTCTGTCTACTTTTGGAACTGCATTTCTGTTGCCAAGGAAACTCCTTTAAGCACAGTTTTCTAGGAGCACACTGCTGCTTTTGTTTGCCAGTGTCCTATTCATATCATCTAAGTAAGCGTTTTACGTGCTCCAGCCTTCAGTCCCAAATGTTGAAGTTTTAGCCCATTTAAGTTGCTTTTTCAAACATAGCTAATGGCTGCTATGATTTCCCTCTCTCCCTTTCTCTCCCCTCACTCTCCACTCTCCATCCAAGCCCCCCTCTCCCCGCCTTCTTCCGACTCTGCCTCCAACATGCCCAACTCTTACTATTCAAGTTTTATTTTTTTAAACAGTTGCATTAGGGCAGATAGTTTTCACAAGTTTTTGATAAATTAACTTTAATTTGAATAATAATTCCATAGGTTGTAGCATTAGTCCTTCAAGTGTTAATTATCTTTTCACTCTAAAATTAATGTACTCATTTCCTACTGACTCCTCTACCCCATTTATTGAAGTGCTGAGGAAAACATGTCATTGAGTCCTGAGCCAGCCCTGTTGTTGTGATTAAGCGTGGTCACATGGCCCATCTCTGCCAAAAGGAGGGCCCTGAGAAAAGGTGACAAAGACAGTGATTTCCTGTCAGCAAAGAGTACGACAGGGCTGTCTAGAAGTGATGCAAATGAGGGGAACTTTCCCCACGGCTTGTTTGATCCACTCTAGGCCAGAGCCAGCCAGGCCAGGGAGAGAAAGAGCAGCACAATGCCTCAGAGGCCAGCCCAGAGAGCCAACGCACCTTCCGGACAGTAGCTCACCCGCTAGAGACAAAAACTGCTGGCGGGGCTTCCCTTCCTTGCCCCTCCACACACAGAGCCAACTATTTCTTGGCATCCTATTCTCTTAACATCTTTTTTTTTTTTTCTTTTTAAAGAAGTGATTCAAATAGGAATTACAGGCTCCAGCATGAACAGTGTTTCAAACGTTGTTGAGAAACCACATTCATCTACTTTTTCTTCCTCTAAACATTTTCAGGATAAGTTTTGCCCTCTCTCAAAAAAAGAAAAAAAAAAAAGGAAAAAAACATATTCAAGTATTCATAGCAAACACCGATTCATCAAAGCTGAAATTAATATGACAGTTAATCTAAGGAGTTTTCAAACTTTAATAAAAATAAAACAACAAATTCATTTCTAGATAAGCAGTAGAGACAATCTATGTCTTTCCATTCTGATCACTTTTTAAATGACTAGATAATGTTATTTGAAATATTATAATGAATTTAAGCATATTCTTCTTATCTTAATGGAGTTTTAATCTAACATACAATTAAACTATACAATTAATCTACCAGGAAAAGAGGTAAAAAATTATCATTAAGTTCTTGTGCCTGATATATCTAGTACGTTTTTATCTTGGCTGCTTCAATAACTGTAATTTGTTTCATTTTGAACATCAGGGTAGAGATGTAACACTCAACACCGAAATTCCAATATAAGGCCTAATTAACAGAATTTAATTTTTTGACACAGTCCTTCTATTCTATACACCACCATGTGAATTTTTTTTAAAAAGTTAATGAATTTTCTTCTATTTCAAGTCTAGCTACTGCGACCTGGACCATGAACCAACCTAACATTACACTTTCAGGAGCTCAAGTTTAGTCATAAGAATATCAAATCACATCTGAAATTAGTTAGATCAATTTGGTCCAGAACAAAATAAAAGAGAGCTATTCCAGAAGGCTGAAATGTGTGAATTTATAAAATACAGGAATAGTGTGATTAATCTGTTTTCTGTGATCAGTCCATATCTATGACAACATCATTTTGATATCAATAGTTATAAAATAGCAAGTCAACTATGTTCCATTTTTCTTCTTGTACTCTATATTTCCTATTTCTCAGAATTTCTATTTCTATTCCATACATATTTATATTTAATAATTATTATGATTAGAAATTTATTTACCATACCATTCTAAGCCCTTATATTTAAAAAAAAAAATCCTAAAAGAAAATGTTTTCACATCTAAGTATCAAAACAAAATTTCTTCAAAGGAAGTTATATCTCTTTTTCTTATAGAGAGTATATATTTTGCAGTTGGACACATTTCCCTCTTTGCTTTCACGACCAGGAAATTCAAAATATAACACTGGGATCACGTTTTAGTAACTTTATAGGGCTTTACAGTTTATATACAGGCATATTAACTCTTCTTACAGATGCAACTTCTAGTCTATGTATATTTTCTCCAGTGTGATTTGTATTTATATTTTTAAAATATTTGTATTATTTTTGTGTTGATTCTTAGAAATAACCTTAAATTCATAGCAGGGTAAAAATGTAATTGATCTGTTTAGTAGCCATGGTATTATATAAATGAATGGCCCTTTTCCTTTTAAACAGAGGGCATGTTTGGACTTCTATGAATGGAGCCATATGAGTAACTAACCTTCAAAATTAAGTACAAAATCTTTAGTATAAATTATCTGAAAGTACAAAGGTCTTAGTTGAATTGGATACTTATTTAGTAGTATTTTAAGCTGGGAGAGTTATTTTTAACCCTTCATAAATCATGTACAAATCATGTTGCTTGACAACGGGGATATGTTCTGAGAAATGTATATCCCTGCTATAATCTCTCCTTTTCTCCCCACCTCACTTTCTGCTCTCTTTCCAATCAGTGTTTCATGATTTTGTCACTGTATGAACATCCTAGAGTGTACTTAGATAAACCTAGATGATAGAGTAGATGGTAGAGACTACTACACATCTTGGCTATATGGTAGAACCTATTGTTCCTAGGCTACAAACCTGGACAGCATGTCACTATACTGAATACTGTAGGCAACTGTAACACAATGGTAAGTATTTGTGTACCTAAACATAGAAAAAGTACAGTAAGAATATAGTATTATAACCTTATGGGACAACCATTGCATATGTAGTCCATCACAGGCCAAAAATCTTGTTATGCGGCCCATGACTGTAATCTAATATTTTATTGATGAGGAGCAGGTAAGCTATCATTCAAGGAACAAATCTATAAGTGGGGTGTTTCAGTGAGCTTCATACTATCTGAAAACTCGTGTTCAATTATAACAATAATCACCGGGCTGCAACTTCTGAATTTGGCCCTTCAAATTAACCCTTGGAGTCTGGAACTCCATACTAACATAGCATCACTAGGAGGTCTGTCATCTGTGCTCTGTAGGTAGCAGCAAACTGGCAGTCCTTTGTGCATAGGTAAGGAGTCCCTGATAGGGTACACCCTCACCATACTACAAAGTCAGCTGTAGCTGCTGGGGAGGACAGTGCAGCAGCAACAGCAGCAGTCTGAGCTACAACTCTCCAATCGTTGAAATGCTTCTAGGTCACTCAGTCTATAACACTTAGAGGATGGGGGAGGAGGTGTCGTGAGCTTCCCCAAGCCTAAGAATAATGCCACCTTTGATCTGTAGAAATGAAAAAATGGAGCTTTTCCTTCACAAGTGGGTTTTAAATATTTCTCCATTAATAGTTAATGCACATGCAGACCAGCAGAGTGACAGCTCCCTGTGATTATGAATTCTGGCATCGTAACTCTAGTCCAAATAGGAGCTGAACTTTCAAAATCATAGTGGTTACTTTTGACAAATTAAATTGTCCTACTTAGGAAGATAGGAGGAATGAAGAGAAAGAAAGTGAGAGAGTGGGTGCAAATTTTTCTTCGAGGTAATTCTCAGGTTGAGGAAGAAAAAATGAGAAAAGACTACATTGGTGTTTTCTAGGCTGACGATATTGACAATGTTTGTTAGAAAATAGATATAGAAGGCTCCTATTCAGAGGTAAAGCAAGACAGATAAGGGGGAAGGGAAGTCATTGGCAGTATAACTCACTGTCTCAAAACAAAGAAGTAGATTTAAGGGGATGGTTAGTTTTTAATAGGAATTAGGTTGCTTGAGACTGCAGTTTAAAATTAACTCAAAAAATGGTCTTAAATTTCTAACAATATAAAAATAACAAGAAATAGTTTAAATAGAAAGTCCACTTTATAGCCCATTGCAGTATTAAGGTTTCTGAATTATGTCAAGTTGTACTAATGTTGTCTTTGCCCATTAAATCCAATTATTTGTCTTTATAAATTCCTTGTATGTTTTGCTGGCTTTGGATAGCCTAAATATCACAATAGATGCTCTACTCAGGATATCTGCTGAGTGGATAATCTAGGGTTTCTGTATTTCATACAATCTGTAGTTTCATATTTAGGAGGTAAAGCTAGCTGATTTTCTAGTGGAGACCAGGATATAAAAATATATAGGTAAAGTCAGGAAGGTAATGCATAATGTTGAAAAAGCTAAATAAGCTTCACTCTCACTGACTAGCATCTTACTAGATTTTATCTAACCTGACATTTCTAAATGCATACCTTGGGGATCAACCTAGGACTCTGTAAGTGCATGAGTCAGGGTTTGGGCATAAATACTCCAGGAAAGGAGTTGAGTGATGAAACACAGAGAGCCACCGATGGAGAGAAGAACAAAGGTTTTAAATGCTCTAATAGAAGGAATAAAGATTCAGTCCTGCTCTGTAGTTTCCTAGGATTTTTGCCATCAGTTGGCTGAAGATCTCCCTTAAAAGTTTCACTTCATCCTTTTCATTAATACCAGGGATGATGAGCTTCATTTTCATCCTTGAGTTTTAAACTCACAACTGTTGGTTCAATATCAGCTATATAAGGTGTTTGTTCAATAATGTATACAGTACAAGTTTAAGGCATTTTCCTTGGTGTTATATAAGTATTTTAAAAAACAAAGATGGTATAGATATGTTGAGATTGACTGGGAAATGCTGTAAAATGGGTTGGGAGGTCTTGAGTTGTCACAATGACTGGGGAACATGAAGAGTAAATGTTCTGTAGTGTTAAAGACAGGCCCACAAACTGAAAAAAAAAAAAAAAAAAATGTTTTGCCCTAAATGTCAATGGTGCCCTTAATAAAAAAATCTTGATAAAGCACTGGTATCTTTTGGGGTCAACAAATAAAAAGATTAGAGATAAATAAGGTAGTCTCAAATTGTATTTAAAACCTAGCAAGGCCTGGGCACCAATTGAAGAGCTTTATTCCTTCAGGTATCTCTATGATCAACAGACCATAAATACCCCTTTCTCAAGGCGTCAGTTCAGTTGATTCCTGGAAAAACAGATTAGAATAGAGGAATAGGATATTGAAAATATTGACCTAACCTGGAAATCCCTGAGGATTCCTGGGAAGACATGAAATTAATTCTTCTCATCAGTTTTTCTAATTTAGGAGCCACCTGAAGTTCTACACGACTCCTCAGTCAATATCCTCAGGATTATTCTGGAGGCTTCCAAGCCTCCGGAATAATTTGGGAGCACACATAAAGAAAGATCCTACAGACTTGCAGCATTTTCTACTGGTTTCTAACTCAATCTTTAATTTTGCTTATAAGCCAAATGCAAAGTTAGTGCTGGTCTAATGAGCAGAGCTATGTTAAGCACCTAAAAGCAGAAGAATGGTGACAGGACGTGAGTCACAAATGAAAAATCACAGTACAGAAAATGTTTGGAAAAATACTATAACCCAGAAGTTCTGAGTGGGTGGAATAATGGTCTTCGATATGCCAGAATGGGAATTTTCAGGCAAAGCACTTATAAGGAAACCGCAAGAAAAAGAAGACTGCATTTTTGTTCAATGATTTCCTATTAATTGTGATGTAAATTATATGAATGTGATTTTGACAAAGAATAGCACTGTTTCTGAAAAAATAGTGGCTTATGTGCAAAATACAAAATGCATCAAGAAGAAAAGAAATGTTATTTGGCACCATGAGTGCAATAAAGTCCGAGATAATGGCTTATGGTTAGGTAACCTTTTATATTTTTCCCGTTTGGCTCAATTTTTAATACTTAAGTCTTAGGGATAAAATATTTTTCTATCACTAAATTAATATAGATTTATACACGTTTTCATATGCAATTCCTGATCCTGATGTGAAATGTGAAGTCATCTAGTTTTAGCTAAATTCGGTTGAGACTGTTACCGTAACAATATGTTATGCCAGAAGATATATTAGATAGCTGTGTTGTTAATGTGGACAGCTATCCATCCAGGAAACAGCTAACAGTCAACAAACTCAATTAATGTTGGACTGAATTCCTTAGAGAATAAAATGTCCCCATTTGCTGGGTCCCTGGGGAGCTTATATCTTCTCTTAACTGAGATGATTCCTAGGGGACACTAATTAAAGTCAACCAGACTCTTGAAAAGTACAAATATCTCTCTTTAGGGGAGCTAAAAGTTAAAATAATTTATTAATGAACGGTAATTTAAAATGATAACATTGAAGAAGAAAGAAGGCAACTTTTATTTGACCTTGAATGTACTTCTTATTCTATAAGAAATTTTAAAAACTAGAGGGTAGTTGTTTCTTGTCATTATACTGTTGCTGATTCTGTGGTTAGTTATTAATTTTATTTTTTATGATTCACAATCTGCTCTTTGAAATATGCCATATGCTCAAAGCAATTCAAGGATGACAACTGTCAGAATTACTCCAATAAAAATTGCCTAAATGAGGAAGATTTACTGCAGTCTGATATTTCAGTGGAAAGTCCCTCTTCCCTCCCCCTGACAGCTTTTTCAGATACTGTGAATCCTGCATCCATTTTTTTAAGGCAAAATCACATGATTGCTTTTTAACTGCTAAGACTATTTAAGTAGAATTGGTAAAATACAGTAGGTTAAGGGTGGATTAGCAGACATGGAAAACAATATAGATAGTTATTAGATGGATTGCCTGCAATCAATACATGAGTTTCAAGCCAGTTTTCTTAAATCACATGGAAATGTATTGACGTAATACGACAACGTCTGCTCTATGTATCACTAATAAACATTAAATTGGATGAACGCTGTAATTTGGCAGCAGCAAGCCAAACCAAAGGCAAATTTCTTTTTTCCCTGGGAAGATCTGAGGGGTAGATAGAATCCACCTGAGTGCTCCAATCGTACCACGTTTTGTTAAATGTTACTAGTCCATTTATCCTTCATTTTGTTTCAGTCTATTTATGAATGCAGTTTCATTTACTGCTATTCATCTTGAAGATAAATCTTTGTCCTTCTATAGAATTACAGCAAATAGAATGTGATAAAGGGAACTTTCTTGCAATTATGATGTCGGTGCAGCCTGTCAGCACACAAGGGATGGAAATGAGTTTGGGGACAGGGAAGGGAATTCTAATAGACACCATGATACATACAATGAACGAAAAGATATCCTGAGAGACAGAGAGACTTGTCAGGCTAATCAGATCTTCCACAGCAAGGTAAAGGCAGGAAGGGTAGCTCTAACCTTGTAAAGATGCTGCTGCTGCTCCTCTGACATCATCAGGTCGTGGCTGTCCATCACAAGGGACTCCATGTCAATCAGCCAATCCCAGAGCTCCTGATATTCTGAATCAAAGTCCAGAAGCCTGAAGATAAGGCACAAAATGTAGTACACATAAATACAGTGTAGTTGTTAAAATCTCATATTAGAATAATATATTCTTGAAAACCCATGATGTTCCTAGTGATATCTACAAAAAGAGAAGAGAAAATTTCTATGTTGTTACACAGTGGGCAAAATAGAAACTCAAACCTGCGACACAGCCACCTCTTAGATTGTGAAAACATAATATGCAATTCCAGTGCTCATATCTGAGACATGTTATGGCTATTTCCATTTTCTAACCCTTTCTGAGGATTTGCAGCACTTGAACAAAATGATCACCACCGCATCCTTAAAAAAGAGCACTGCCATTTAATAGACTGGGAAATACAGAGTCAGTGACTTGTAGAAGGTTACATGGTCCCAAATTTTGGGTAAGAACAGCACCCTCAAAATTTGAACCGCTTTCCCCTCTACTAGATTTTCTATGGGTATTACATCTAACAGATTTATGATTAAGAATAACAATTTAACTAATTTCTCTATAATGATCACTATCAGATCCAAATATATTGATATATACTATCAGATCCAAAATATTATTTTCACTGGGAAATCTCTCAATCATTTATCTGTCCCTCTGCTGTCTATCTGCCTATCTCTGCGAACACATATCCTACATTTATTGTTATGGATGAGTAGTCAGCATTTCAGTTTAACACTCAGAGATAGGCTTGAGTGACTCTGGTAAGCCAGTGAGAACCAGTGGCGGATCCAGTATTAGACAGGTGTTCCCCACAGACATGTAGGAAACAAAGGTAAGGACAGGAAGTCAAAACAATGAATCTTTGAATAGCCAGCAATCATTAAAATTCAAAGGAGGATCACTATGGTTTTCAACAAAATAAATCATTAGAATAAGGAGCTTAAAAGGATTAATGTGATTCTCTATTGAAAGCCTGGTGAATAAGTAAAGCCCAGATTCTTCTAAAACACTGTGATCTGAAAATGAAAGTACAGAATGAAAAACTATGACTTTGTCCTTTACCCCCAAAATCATCCCACTAAAAGAAATCCTACAGTCTTGTCAAATTGTAACTGAGCAAAACCCTATCAGTACTAATGAGGCAGCAGCCTCAGGTACGAATCTGAATTTTTCAGTTGAGTATTTTATTACTACCTGTTCCTTTCTCTGTACATTAAATGACTGCTTTCCATGAAAATATAAATCCACTTTTAATAACTTGTAATTTAATCTTAATAGATCTGTCAAAAAATTTAAGGTGTGCCTGGTGATGGGGGTGAGGGGGAATAGATCTAGGATTGTCTATTTTATTTTAATTACTTTATCATAATTATAAAGATCCCTGATTAGAACTACAAGCACCTAAGGGCAAGGATCAACACTGGCTAACATGTGGAGTTTATTAATCAATTTTTACTGAATGCCAATGATGGGTATAGTTGATATACTTAAAACCTTTAGTAAGGCTATGGTGGCCTAGAGCAGTGTTTCTGAAACTAAAACGTGCATACAGTGCAACTGATCATCTTGTTAAAAAGAAGATATTGATTCAGTAACTGTTCTAGGGTGGGGCTTGAGATTCTTCATTTCTAACAAGTGTTGGCAACACTGATGGTCCATGGACCACACTTTTTTTTTTTTTTTTTTTTTTTGAGACGGAGTCTCGCTCTGTCGCCCAGGCTGGAGTGCAGTGGCTTGATCTCGGCTCACTGCAAGCTCCGCCTCCCGGGTTCACGCCATTCTCCTGCCTCAGCCTCCTGAGTAGCTGGGACTACAGGCGCCCACCACCACATCCAGCTAATTTTTTGTATTTTTACTAGAGATGGAGTTTCACCGTGTTAGCCAGGATGGTCTCGATCTCCTGACCTCGTGATCCACCCGCCACGGCCTCCCAACGTGCTGTGATTATAGGCATGAGCCACCGTGCTGGGCCCATGGAGCACACTGAGTAGCAAGGACCTCCAGCATATATGTGAAATCTGAACTAGTATCCCATTTCAAAACACTAAAACAAAACAAAACACAACCACTATAAAAGGGCCAAACAAAAAATAAGTCATCTGATTTTCTTTATTGACTCTGTGACTAATAAGGAATAACTAATAAACATTTCCTTATGTGATAGGTATAACCATATGGAAATACTTCCTGAATTATGGTCACTATTTCTCTCTCCTTGCACCCTCCTATATTTTAACCATAAAGACAGAAAAGGTGGAATGCCACCCACAAAATTAGAAGAGTATATCATTCAAGGGATTATTAAAGCAAAGGGGAAAGGAAGAGAAAGCTCTTTCCATGTCAGAGGATTTGGAGAATAAAAAAGAATAAGGCAGGAGGAGCAGGTGCTCAGATGTGTGTTCTTCTCTCTCTTGGCCTAAGACCTAGAAAGGAGGCATGTGAAACAGGCTGGGGAAAAAGCCCAAAGCACAAGGATGTCAACTCCATTTCCTGGTCAGAACTCTGGGAGGAAATTGCCTCATACATTGTCCCCACAATAACCTGGAGTGGGGATGTTGTAGACAGAGAGAGATCTTTGGTTAGAATTCTCTTTGCTCTGTTGTTCTCTCATTCTCCCAAGAAGAGACTCCAAGGTTCTTGAGAGTTCAGCTGGTGAACTTGAAAGAGGCATTGTCATGACAATAAAGGCACAACGACGGCCTCTCTCCAACAAAAGGAGAGCCAGGTGGGTCTCTGAATCCAGACCACAGAGAGTTGGCAGGGTCAGTGAGGGCTGCGTTGAGACTTAGTCAGCAAGAAATACCACCGAGCCCCGACCAAGTCAAGAGGTAACAATATAAGCTAGACCAGCTACAGGCCTCTGTGGGAGGAAGCCTCATAATATCCTTGAAAAAACCCATTTCAATAAGCCCAGCCAGCCTGTACCTAAGCACTGTGTTAAGCCAGGGGACTCCACTGCACCCCAGAATTACAAGATCATGTAAATTCCTATATGTTCAGATGTCTTCTTGGAGAAAATAATGGAGACAATTAGAAAATCTGAAAAACAGAGCACTGATCCCAAGAGAGTATTTCCTAAAGAGAATGTTAATTTATTAGAGAGGCTATAATGTGTCTCAGAGCCTAAACTCTGATCTTAAAGCAAGTTTTCTTCTCGCTTTTCTAGGAAAGTGTGAGTGATCATAAAAATGATCAGTCAGCAAGAGAAAAGAAAGAAGCTTGTTTCTTTTTCATTCATGTGTACCACAGAAAAAGAAATTTTGATTATGACTAAGAAATTCAAAGAGAAGAGATGAATTTATTATCTTTGCATCCTCAGTGTCCAGCATAGTCCCTGATGATTGATGATAAATGAATCTAGATAAAGAAACCAAAAACCTTCAGTGGGGCAAGAATGACTTCAGAAAAGCAGCATGTGTCAGCAGATATAATAGCATCTCATCGCCAAAGGCCAATACCAGTACAACCAGTGCCATGAACAGGCTGCTTTACTCATTCTTTACGTGAGATTTTGTTTTTACTATATTAAAATGGTAAATTCACTTACTTAAAATGATTATATGTAGTAGATGTTAAATCAATGTTAATTGCCTTCCCTTTCCTTTCACCTCCTCCTCTTTTCTATAGTGAAAGATAAATAAAGGAGGTTTATGAACATGAGAATTATTAATGAATAGTTTTCAAATAAATTAAAAATACATAAAATAATAAAATGCTCTGAAGCATGGAAATTTTTTCACTGGCTTTTTAGCATGCATTTATATCTATTGAACTGTTTCCTTCTGTTATTCTCCTTATCATGGGCCTTGGAACAAAAGTCACTTAAGACTTTTTCTCAAACAGCCTACACTGGAGACCTGCAAGTAGCAAATGAACTTAATACAGATACTCACCCTTTATCCACTCTAGTTTGTTTTCATCCTAGCAGAGAATATTTAGATTTGATATTTGATTTGTTAGATACAAATGCCTTGGTACCACATTTTGTTTCATTGGTACACAATGAACACCAATGTCCTAAACAACAAATTCTCACAAAGTCTCAAAACAGAAGACAAAAACCTTTTTCTTAAAAGCATTTGTGCCTGATTTCAGATTCTTGGCCATGTGTTAATCCACAAGTTGGAAAAGACCTGAAATTTTTCCACATTTACTGAAATCAAACATATAACAATGGCAAATCAAAGCCAGGTGCAGTGGCTCACACCTGTAATCCCAGCACATTGGGAGGCCCAGGCAGATAGATCACCTGAGGTCAGGAGTTTGAGACTAGCCTGGCCCACATGGTGAAACCCCACCTCTACTAAAAATACAAAAATTAGCCAGGCATGGTGGCACATGCTTGTAGACCC
The DNA here is from genome assembly GCF_043159975.1 of Macaca nemestrina. NCBI lineage: Eukaryota > Metazoa > Chordata > Mammalia > Primates > Cercopithecidae > Macaca > Macaca nemestrina. The sequence goes on from NC_092131.1 coordinate 75,496,672, forward strand.
AGCTACTTGGGAGGCTGAGGCAGGCGAATTGCTTGAACCCAGGCAGCAGAGGTTGCAGTGAGCTGAGATCATGCCACTGTACTCCAGCCTGGGCGACAGAGCAAGACTCTGTCTCAAAAAAACAGTGGCAAATGAGAAATAAATTACTGAATTTCTTTGCAGGTCCTTTCTAAAGATTCTGAAATTACCACAATTTAATGTCCCCATTATTACAGGAAACTTCTTAAGTAAGGAAAGAGTTCACTTTCTTACGTTTATGTTACCTGCAAAGGCATGTTTTTTGAGTGATTTTATAAGACAATGTGCTCCAGGAAAAGTTCCAGCTACTCTACAGGAAAACAGAAAAGATCATGAACAAGTGAATTTATCAAGGGTAGGGCAGAACTAGTTAACAGGTCTATATTCCCTTGGAGAATATGCTGATTTTATCAGCTGAATTCAGAACCAGGATCTTCTCTTGAATTTCTAGTGACAACTGCTCTCATCTCTCTGTTTTGAAGGGAGAGAGGTGATTAAAACTGTGGCAAGTAGCTTATAATCTTATAGGAATACAAATATAAGAACTATGAGTCCCTTTTGGAGGGACTTTCCTCATAAAATTTTCTTTGTAGTTATGCTTCGGTTTATGTCAAGGCAGTCACTCTCATTTGTAATCTCCTAGATGTTAAAAGGTCTGTTAGCATACCATTTTAATACTCTATGAATATGTTACAATTTCCATGAAAGTGTTATAAAGCAGATTCATATATACTCTATGAAAGTATTATAAAGCAAGCATTTAACCAAAATGTATTCTTTCCGATACTTTTTATTTAAATTGCCATATACTCGATCTTAAATGGGTTCACAGTAAAAGAGTTGGACATTCTGATGTAGGTAGCTTAATCATGTTATGGGGAGAAAAAGTCTTCTAACTTGAAGTCAGTTTTTCTTAGACAAATATAGAAGTATAAATGTATTTGATTTATAGTTTAAGGATCTAAACAGACAAGGGTATAGAGAAATAGATGTGCAAAATGTTTCTTTAGTGTTTAGTTTTAAGTTTGGGTTTAAGTACTATGGGCTCTAAGTATTTCACAGCATCTTGCCCACCATTTTACTTTGCCTTTTTAAGGTTAAAAAAGATTCTAGGGCTTTTATAAATAAATCAAATACTAACAACCTTATTTAGTATCATTTTTCTGCACATTTGATGGTAATATATTACTTGTGAGGCCAGCATAGTTTAAGAAATAATCCTTCCTCTAAACCCTGATGGGAGTTATATTTGACTAGCTAAGTGTTTGAATACATAAATGCATTCAGCCTTTGGTATTTAAAGTGAGCATCATTAACTCAACATTTCAACTTAAACTTTGCTTAAACGATAAAGTTTCACCCAAGTGAAATCAATGGGAGGTGTGTGTGAATATATGAGGTTTCAACTGGGCTCACTAAGGAATTTTGATGAAAACAGACAACCAAATTAAGAAATCATTAAAATAGAGCAATTATTGTTTGAAAAAAATACGTAACACTAAAAGTCCTAAAAGTCCTCACAGGTTTTCTACCTAAGGCTGAGTAATCGTGTGTGTGTGTGTGTGTGTGTGTGTGTGTGTGTGTGTGTGTGTGTGTGTGTGTTTTGGGGCACTTAAGAATACATCTTTTGTATGCTTAATGTTAATTCACACTAAGACATCTAAAAACACCAGACTGGTTCCTGAAATACCACCTGTCTATATTGGGAGTTCTATTAAATGATCCAATTTTCCTAGCTTCTTTAGCATATTGATTCCTTCCCCAAATATTCACTAAGTGTTCGCTGTTCACATTATTTGCCTAGGAAAGTTTGCCTCTGGCTTTCAAAAAAGACATGTAAAAGAGTGTAACAAAATCTTGCAAAAATATAGTTTAAGTATTTTACTGAAGTAAAATACTAATAATAGATCAGAATTTCCCATCATCCTCTATTCCATGTGTCATCTAAGCACAGAACGGAGATATAACAGTGGTGCCTGTTATGTCTCCAATCATAATATCATCAAAGAATAAAATGTAGCTTTCCAGACATGGAATCTGATATGCACAGTTGCATGTAGAATCCCTTTCCACTCTAAACATATTAAAGTGTGGACACTAATTTACTATTTTGAATGAAAATTCATGAGCGACTTCCTCATGAGAAAAGCAGCCTGCCTTTGCCATTAATAAATAAAAAGGAATATGGAGTTCTTTCTAGCAGTAATTTCCTCAATTTTATATATACCCACATACATGTGAATATGTCTAAGAAAAATCAAATCAAGCCTACAAACTTATTAATAACTGGCCCTGCTTTCTCGTGGACCATCTGTCCACCAACACCTATTATTGAAATAAAAAGCATAAAGCACCAAGATAATCCATTAAAAATTCTAACCAATGAGATAATCTATAACATTAGAAACATCAGTGTAGATTTCCGGGTGTATTTAGAGGATTCTGTTACACTATCAGGAAGTCAAAGGCTTGTCCAAGTTTTTAGATAATATGCTGGACTAAGTTCTACCCAGGGAAACAGAAAATATTCTGAAGAATTTTAAAATCAGTAGTTGGAATAACAAATGGATAAATGTACTTCAAAAGACAAAGAGATTATTTTTTTAAAAGATAAATCGTCCTATGTTATCATTTGTGTGTTAACAGGGGAATGGATCCAAACCTAATGGCACACTGGTGTGGGTTGGGCAGTTCACCCTTTCATTAAAGGATTACCCTACTCCACGCCTCACTAGTTTTCTGAGATGTAATAGGCAATATATCAGCAACCTGGAAATAATTGTTTGTTACCAAATCCTAACAAAAGTCTGGTAGCACAATTAATATGAAAAGTTATCCTTTATTGAGGCTGACCCTACCCAGAGAGCGCTATGCTTGGACTACAAGATTTTAGTTACTTATAGAACTGTTCTTACTGAATTGTGCTTTGACATCACTTCTGCAGCCTACATCAAAAAACTGCTTTGGGGATTTGACTTCTCTTGCATGGATGTAGTATCACAGACACCTGTCTCTGCCTTAAAGCGCTGCAGTAGAAATTCCTCTCAGGTCTCAACAGCATAAGAAGTTGTGCATCATCTGACACAGATTATTTTTAATCATAGGACATTATGAATTCTCTGATAGATAAAATTTCATTTTATTCTTTGGGTGTGGATAGCCCAGAGCCAAATCATAGCCTTTCTTGAGGACACACATAGGATATACATTTGTTTATTTTCTTACTTTACTTTTGCCTAAATTATTTCAGTCAAACCTTTATTCTATTTTACTGTCAAAATTTTTGTAAGTTGACTCAGACCCTTTGTTGAAGGGGATAGGAAAATGAATAAAGGAATACATTTGAAAGAAAAGAGCTAACCTCAGTATACTAAAATGAAGTAAGTGAGATTTGTTTTAGGCGCCTTCTCATTGTCCCTGTTGGCAACTTTCCCCTTTTCCAATGGGCCCCATCAACTCCCCAAAACAGTACAAAAATAGATCATTGTTATCATGAAAGATGTGTGGGGTGTGTGTGTGTGTGTGTGTGTGTGTATAATATAGTATATATATATTTATATATATAATATAGTGTGTGTGTGTGTGTGTGTGTGTGTGTGTGTGTGTGTGTGTATCTTCATTAGTTGAGTACACTGTTAACTTTGAAGTCATACTTCTCCCAAAAGCATGCTTCTACCTCTCTGGTTTGCCTTTTGTTGGCTCTTGGCATGAATGGCATCAGATCAGTGAAGTGGAAGACTATCTAGGTCTACAATCGATTTAACATATTTCACATTAAAGGGGTATAATATCATGACCCAAGTGAACACATTTCTACTGGTAAGATTTTTTTGTTTGTTTTAGTCCAGAAAGACCTATTTCAATAATTACATAGTGGTCAGAATATCATTTATCCAGGAAGTAGACAAGCACATTTTGCTCCTTTTCACTGTAGCCTATATTGTTACCTTACTATTTAACAGTTCCAGAGCACAAAAAGGGCCTGAATTGAACACTGATCTTCTATTAGACTGAGGTAAGGCAAGAGTCAAGGGAAGGAAGTAGAAATGCAGGATGGAAATAAGATTTCTTTGGGTTGTCTAGTGATTTAATCTATATGTGAGACTGTTATCAATATTGGCACACATAAGAATAGCATATCATTTTATGGCTGGTGTGCACTAAAAAGAACACACTTTACGTAGCAGTGTTCTAAAAATACCCACTGGGCAGAAATTCAAAATGGTCAGAGTATGTGTGTTTGTAAGAGAGAGAGAGAAAAAACAAGAGAAAGACAGAGAGAGAGAAAGAGAGAGAGAGAGATAGCATGAGAGAGCATGAATATTTTGCATGCTGCTCAACAGAAAACCAGAAAGATTAACCCATGGCAGGAAATCCAGGGTGATTATATCCCTTCTCATTTGGTTAAAGTCATTTGGCATATCTTATTGTTTAATTAATTTAGATAAACAAATTTGGTCTTTAATCAAGTGATATTTTAAATCGTGATTCATTTGTTTTCACTTGTCAATATCACTTCTCTTTGGGGATGTTATATTTATATATACTTTCACACCCCTCTAGAGGCACTTCTTTTCCTAAAAGAAAATGAACTCATCTTTCCTGCTGAACTTTTAGCCTATAATCCTATTTTAATTTAAAGTTCATTTTATTCAGCCTGTTGTGCTTGGGATTAACCTATATATACTGTTTCCATTTGGGAAGAAAATTTATACTAAACCCTTGTGTGATGAGGGGTGAACTATTCCTGAATTCTCAGACACAAGGCATAAACCTCAACTATATCTCTAGCTGTAGACATTGCCCAATTTCATCCACAGCCAGAGGAAGTCAGGCATACAACTGATGATACTGGAACTTCTCCCACAGGAGTGGAAGTCCCTTAAAAACTCTCTTGGAATCCTTCTAATTCCAGGAAGTGGAGTCAGAAATCACCTCCATGATCTTCTGCTTCAACAGCATCAAACTATTTGCAGTAAACCTCAACACATTCAGATACTCCCCCTACCTAGTTCCTGTATTATGGCTGAAATCCTCACTCTCCCTCTACATATACCTCTTCTACTTTTTGTTTTATTTATTTCAAATTTTTTATTTTTAATTTTTGTGGGTACATAGTAAGTACATATATTTATGGAGTACGTGAACTATTTTGGTACAGAAGTGCAATGAGTAATAATCACATCATGGAAAATTGGGCATCTATCCTCTCAATATTTAGTCTTTGTGTTACAAACAATCCAATTATGCTCTTTTCTTTATTTTAAAACGTACAATAAAGTTATTATTGACTATAGCGCCCCTGTTGTGCTATCAAGTACTATGTCTTATTCATTCTTTGTATTTTATTTTAACCCATTAACCATCTACACCTCCCCCACTCTGATGCCCTAGTACCCTTCCTAGTCTCTAGTAACCATCCATCTCTGTCTCCATGATTTCAACCGTTCTGATTTTTAGATTCCAAAAATAAAGTGAGACCATGCAATCTTTCACTTTTTGTGCTTGGCTAATTTCACTTAACATAATGACCTCCCGTTCCATCATGTTGTTGCAAATGACAGAAGCTCATTCTTTTTTATGGTTGAATAGTACTTCATTGTGTATAAGTGCTACATTTTCTTTATACATTCATCTGTTGATGGGACACTTAAGTTGCTTCCAAAGTTTGACTATTGTGAACAATGCTGCAACAAATATGAGAGTAAAGATATTTCTTCAATATACTGATTTCCTCTCTTTGGAGTATATGTCCAGCAGTGGGATTGCTAGATTGTATGGTAGCCCTATTTTTAGCTTTTTGAGGAACCTCCAAACTGTTCTCCATAGTGGTTGTATGAATTTAGATTCCCACCAACAGTGTACGAGGGTTCCCTTTTCTTTACATCCTCATCAGCATTTGTTATTGCCTGACTTGAATAAATGCCATTTGAACGGCACAGACCTCTTCTAATGGCTAAAATCTATGCATCTTTTAAGATAGCTCAGATGTTCCCTCCTCCCCCAAGCCTTCTTGACCCCTTTCAGCTGGGCTGGATTAGGCAGCCCTTCTAAGTACTCCCGTAACACTCTATATCTTAAACTTTCCCCCTTCTTAATTAGGTAATTTATTTTTTGAGACATGGTTTCACTCTGTCTCCCAGGTTGGAGGGCAGTGGCGTGATCACAGCTCACTGCAGCCTCAACCACCTGGGCTCAAGCAATCCTCCTGCCTCAACCTCCTAGGTAACTGCGACCATAGGTGCAAACCACCATGCCTAGCTACTTTAAAAATTTTTGGGTAGGTTGCAGGGTCCCGGGGGTCTTACTATGTTGCCCAGGCTGGTCTTGAACTCCCAGGCTCAAATGATCCTCTTGCCTTGGCCTCCCAAAGTTCTGGGATTATAGGCGTGAGCCACTGTGCCCAGCCCTGCCCATTGTTTTATAAGGATGTATCTAAACGTCTCTCTCTCTCACTACACTGAAGACCATGGAGATTAAGTCTTATGTATCTTTTTCATTGCTACCATCTCATACTACTGCCTGCAACACAGTAGTTGGAAAATAAATATTTTTTAACTGATTTTTCATATTATCTACTGCATTCTAGGTATTTTAGATATTTTCCTATCAATTATTGCATTTCCTTTCTCAAAAAAAAAAAAAAAAAACCCATGAAGTACACTAGAATAACGATTCCCATTTTGTAGACTAAGATATTATATCTTGGTGAGATTAAATGTACCAATCAAGGTTCCATAGCTAAAAAGCAGCAGAGAGCTAACTTGAATTCTATTCTTAATTTTTAATCTAGTTGCTCTCTCTTCTCTCAGGAAATTAGACTATAGTGAATGCTTGACTTATCCCTAAAAATAAACATTATTTGTGTAGTTGGAAGCAATCTGAGCAGACTCAATGCAATCTAATATCTAGGATCAGGAGCTTTTACCTATAGCTTCAAGAGATAAAATAATAGTCAACTGTAGTCCTCAATTCCTGTCAATCAAGATATTACCTGGAATTCTCAATGGTGTAGTCTTTATTTTGTAATTCTTGCATATTACAGCAGGAAATACTCTGACTGAAATAAAAATGTTCTGCTTACCTATAGTTTTAAAAATAAGCATTCCTTAAAGACAATGTTATGTTCACCTGGCAGGGAGGGCATAGTTTACCACAAGGTAAATTCTTGGCTCTCTCAGACTCTGCTACCCCATAGTTACCACACTGTCCTCCATGTTGGCTGAGGAGCCCAAAACATTTCTGACCTCCAGATCTGCTTCCTGGGCTTTTCTACTTAGATGTTTCAGAGACCATAGAAAGAACTATGTCTCAAATACTCCGCTCTTCCTCCCTCTTACTCTTCCTCTGCATTCCCCTCCTCAGTGAATGCCACATCTGTCTCCTAGAGTGCACGAGTCTGAAATATGGAGGTCCATTCTCAAATAACCCCTCCCTCAACAACCCCATCTACCCAGTGACCAAGGCTTGTCAAAGCAGCTTCTTTCAGTTTCTATTACTGTTGTCTTAGCTCAGGGCCTATTTCTTATTTGAATGACTGGAATAGCCTCGTAACTGAGCATTGTCTAGCCTAGGCCTAATCAATCTATTCTCCACACAGTTAGTAGATAATTGTTGCAAACTACTACTCTAGTCATACTGGGCATCCTTTAGTCATTCCGGCTATTTGCACACACTGCCTCCTCTGTGAGAAACACCCTTCTCATTTCTGACCCTGGGCCATCCTCCATGACACTTCTCTGGAAGGTTTTCCTGATTTCCACATACCTATCACCTTTTGTGTCCCACTGCCTCTATGTCCCCAGTGCCTAACACAGCCTGCACTTAATAGGGGCTAAATAAATACTACATGTTGAATGACACCAAAATCACTTGAATCCAAGTATTCCTGTTTTCTTTCTCTTGGAGCCAATATCTGGGGCATCAGAATGGTTCCTTCTCCCTCACGCTCTTCGTCCCGTGGGTCACTGAGGTTTACTGATACCTTCTGGCTTCAGTTGCCATCTAGTATCCACGTGCTCCGTTAACTGTCAACCCAAAAGTCTTTAATGTCTAAAGTGGTGCTTCTCAAACTTCAGCATTAGATTCACCTGGGAGGGTCTGGGTGTGGTGGCTCACTCCTGTAACCTCAGCACTTTGGAAAGCTGAGGTGGGTGAATCACTTGAGGTTAGGAGTTCGAGACTAGCTTGGGCAACATGATGAAACCCCGTCTCTACTAAAAATATAAAAATTCGCCGGGCATTGTGGCATGCACCTGTAATCCCAGACACTTGAGAGACTGAGGGACAAGAATCACTTGAACCTAGGAGGTGGAGGCTGCAGTGAGCCAAGATCATGCCACTACACTCCAGCCTAGGCAACAGAGCAAGACTTTGTCTCAAAAACAAAAACAAAAAACAAAAGGAAAAAAACAGAATCACCTGGGATGCTTGTTAAACAAAGATTGCTGGTCTCCACCCCTAGACTTTCTAGTTTAATACGTCTGAAGTGGGACCTAGGAATGACATTTCTAACACATTCCTAGGAGATACTGCTGCTGGTGGTCCAGAGACCATACTTTGAAAACCACTGAGGCAATGGTTCTCAACTGCTGGTGAGCATTAGAACCCAATCACTATCATCTACTTCTGCCTACTGAATAGAAATTTTCAGTAGGGTGGGGCAGACAGGCTTTTTTTCTGCTTAAAAGCTCCACAGGTCATCCTGATGCACTATCTTGGTTAAGAACCATGAATTCAATGACTAACTTCTGGATCTGGACTTCACCTTCTTCCAAAGCCTTATTTTTCACACCTCCTTTAACTTCAATCCTCCTCTTCAGTCCTATGAAACAGTAAGCAGTCTGATGATTCCAGACCTTTCCTCCCTTTTAGCCCTGGACCAGTTTTATTTATTCATTCATGCATCCATTCATTCGTTGGGTACCTAGCACTTGCCAGGCATTGCCCCAGATGCAGGAGAGAGTGCAGTGAATATGAGAGATGCAGCCCTGCTTTGTAGAGCTCATCCTGTTTGTTCTAAGCTCCCTAGCATTCTCTGTTTCCCCTTCTCTCTCACTGCACAGATCTGTATCGGCTTCATGCCATAGTCTCTTGCTAGACTGTAAATTCAATGAAGGCAAGGACTGTGGTATGTCTTTGTAGGTGCTCAATATGTGTTTTTCTGGTTAAATTGAAAAGCACTTCTGCTGACCTAGCCCTCTTTCAAAAACCATCTCCAGAGCCTTCTCTCTCTGCTCTTTCCTGACCTGCTCTAATTCTACTTGACACAGTCAGAATTGAGCTCTGCCTTCAATGAGCCCTCCCCTCTTCCCTACACAGATTTCTAACTTGACACTTAAAATGCTTTATTCCACGCTGTTTACAGAGATCTGGTTCCTTCTACCAAACTGTGAGCTTCTGAAATGTAGGAACCATTTCATTTCCACCATTTTAATATCTGTACTTCAAGAGCCTGACATATGGAAAGTACTTTAAAATGTTTGTAAAATTCAGCCTGGGCAACATAGTGAAACTTTGTCTCCACCAAAAATATAAAAATTAGCTGGGCATGGTGCCCCACCCCAGAGTCCCATCGACTCAGGAAGCTGAGGTGGGAGAATCACCTGAGCCAAGGAAGTTGTGGCTGCAGTGAGCCAAGATCACACCACTGCAATCCAGCCTGGACAATGGGAATGAGACCCTATCTCAAAAAAAAAAAAAAAAAAAAAAAAAAAAAAAAAAAAAAAAAAAAAAAAAGTTTGTCAAATTAATGAATGAGTTAATTTTGTTTTGATTTAAAACTGCTCTGCAATGTTTTGCCCCAAACTTCCTTGCGGTTTTAATGAACTCTACTTAAGACTTCCATTTCTCCATAGTAGGAAGATACCTTAATTCAAATTTCATACAGTATGGAATATGCACAACACCAGATTTGGGGGAAAAGCTTATTAAGAATCCAGATAAATCCTTACAGAGAGGGCACAGAGTGACTTTATAGATTATCTCCTGCATTCTTGACTCAGAGTGCTGACTCGAGGTCTTAACTCCACTTTAAACCTTCTATCCGTGCCTCTCAGTTCTCTCCTTTATATAGACTGAACAAAAGACATGGTTTTTAATCTACACTCAGTTTTGACATCAAGAATGATACTACTTAGCAAATTAAACTGGTTCTTTGAAATTCATTAGAAAAATAAAATCAGATAACCTCTCAATAGGAAAAAGTATCTGAAAAAGAGATGGTTACACTTTACAAAATATACAGAAAGTAAGTGTTCTTGATAAACTATGCTCAGAGTATCATGCCATGCACATAGTAGGCCCTCAATGAATATTTATTGGGTGAAAAAAGGCAACTGGTAAGTGCTTTCACCTAAATTGAAAAGCACTGACTTTTGCTACTGTTGTTTATCACCAGAGACTCACACATTGCAGGTCCCTCCAGGAGCTATGGTTCCACTTTGGGATGCTGGAGCCAGTGCCAAGTGTTTCCCACAGGTGAATAAACTCTGTTACTAGAACTCATACAGCCTCATGTATGTTCAGGGAAATCCTCCTACCACATATATTCATAACTGCTAACCACACAATTCAGAGTTGTATAATATATAAGCTGTGATATATCACCTTGATATATAACTTTTTGTCAGGCTAAAGTGGTTATAAATTCATTTCTAAAAGTTATTTTGGCTACATAAAATTCTCAGAAACTTAAGATCACCATTCAGTGTAGCAGCTCAGTCTTCCCTGGGGTAGTCTTATTCATTTTTCAACTACATTAGTACATATAATCTTTTTAGCACACTTGTAGGCATGAGAAGGAAATAAAATGACATGAACTGTATCACCAACTTAATTTTCTCTTTAGTGTATTGGATATCTGCATGTGGAATGAAGATCCTTGAAAGCCCACACCATTCCCACAATTACTTATTGGAAACAATGTTCATTCTATGTAACAAAAAGAATGATTAATGAAGTTTATGTATCATTGGAGCAGATAATTTTACAAAGCTACTTTCTTAAGGCTTTAGAATTAAGGATTTGACTGTGGGAACAGAGAGTTTTAAGGGCAGGACACCCCAGATAACCTCACCCACATACATTTCTCAAACAATGCTTTTCTGTATGTAAACAGAAAATAGAAAGGAGTATATGGTTTTTGTCCTTAGTATTAAATAGCTGGCTTTCTTTCAGGACACTCTTAAATTTCTGCACAATGCACAGCCTTCAGCACCCCAAGGAGCATAAACAAAGGATATCACGCAAGTTCACCTACTCCCACTTCACAGAACAATGCTTGTTGTTAACTAAGCAATTCCCAGGGCAGATTTATGATTTGTGGAGCCCAGAGTGAGTGCTCAGGTTGGGTCCCTGGAATCCGGGGTCAGAAGCACGTGGTGCTGCTCAATCCCCAGGGCTTTTACAAAACATTAAAATGTGACCTAAAGTTTGTGCTTGCATGTACACCAGAGGCTCTTTAGGCATTTAGAGAAATTAAAGCACATTAAGGCCTCAAAGCAGTTTATTGTTCATGCTTCGAGATTTAACTTTTTCTTTCTTATTTGCTGCTATGTTTTTCCTCTGGTGAATAAATGACTACTGAATCAAGTAAGATGAATTGACTACATATATAACATGTCTCACGTATTAAAATATACTGATAGAGCAACAAGTTATAGAAATAGGTAAATGTGAAAACTTGAAAATTCCCTTTTCATTTCCTAAACAGAATTACGACTCTGAATGACTAAAAATACAGGAGTTATTTCCTGTATTCTTAGACACTGGGTTTTTATAATAAGAAAGAATTTTTCTTCAGTGTACTTAATTTATCCCAAAACTTTACATGAGGATTGTAGTTCCAGTCAGAACTATAAGCACTTAAAAAAAATAAATGCAAACAAGTGCTTGAAAAGGCTTCTTTCCTCTTGTCACTTTAAGAAATATTTTGGCTAGAGTTACATCCCATAGGTTTATATAATGCTATTAACATGTAATGTAACTTTGGGGAATAATTTCTCCTTTGTGTTGTCTGGTACAAGTCTAAAAGTAAAATAGGTTACTGTTTCCATTTTTATGAGCATAACTATTATCAAATTATTAATACTATGAAATAATCCAATTTCATCACTACTCTTTTACTCTCTAAAATCACCTATTAAATATTACAATTGGGCTGGAAAAAAAGAAAAAAATATATGTGTATATACATATACATATATAGAGAGACAATGTTCACATCATTTTAAAAGTCATTTGGAATTATCTAAATATGTGACTTAACTGTTCAATAGTATGAATAGTTAGTATAATATAAATACAGCCATATGTCCCAGGCTGAATGAAATTGTTGATGGGTCAGTGAAGGTGTTGGGTCCTCTCACATACTATAGACAATTCAAGAGCTAGCCTATTCCAATTGACTTCATGTGAAGCTAAGTGGCTAACCCATGGTCTCTAAACAATTATTACATTTCTACATTATTCAGGAAAATTATGTTCTACCAAGTTTCCAGTGTGGTTCTGGTGTTTAAAAGTCCTCAAATAGGCTTTAAAATAAATTGTGAAATCTGAAAAAGAGCGAACGCAAGGAAAAAATAATTTATAAAGAAGACAGATCAATACTAAAGGCACATTGTAGTCACAAAAACACTTATAAAATCACAACGCTGTATTTTAAAAATTAATAATGAGTCAGAAAGTTCTGGATTAGATGGCAGAGGCTGATTAAATCCAGTCTTCAATTCTTGCACAAATGGAAAATAACATAAATGCCTAGTCTACTGAGCTTCTCCTTGTCTGTTAGCTAGAGAGGAAATACCTTCCTAACACCTACCAGTGGAAAATCATTGAAAAAGTAGATTAGTGAGAATAAAACAACAAAAAGAATAGTTCCCTACCCATTGCTTCCCACTGAATGAACTTTTGACATATCAGCAAACTCTTCTTTTCGCTTGCTGCTGCTGGTATACTGCTCGCTGTACAGCTTGAGGGACATCTGCTCAACAGCATCTCTTTGTGCTTCCAGGTAGCATAGTTGAACCTCAGCCTGGAAAGAGAAACAAAGAGAAATTGCTGTTTTAATCCAGAAGGAATGCATTTCAAGTGAGGTGTAACAGCTCAAAGAATGGGAATTCTTCACATCATTATACCGCTTCTTTTCGAGTTGGATTTAATGGGATCAGTTGGACATATTACAGAATTATATTTTAGATCTGAATCTTATAAGTTCTTCCTTAAAATATGACCTGAATAAATGAACCCTCAGAAGACTCTGTAAATATCACAAAATATCCCTGAGATCATAATACTGTATGATAAAACTTTATATAAAAATTCTGTGAAATTCCTTAATAATATTCTTCCTTATATTGTCACATATGTAACACTTATTTTTTAAAAATCCCTCTCCAACTCACACATTTGCATGGACACATATTCTAAATGCTTCTCTATTATTTTCCCTATGGAGAATAAAAAAGCCTAGTGTTAATTCCAGTACCTCTTCAATAATCACAATAGACTTTATTACATTTTTTGGTTGTCTGTGTTACTGTCTTAATAATTTTAAAGTAATGCAAATAGTGATTTTGCTTACATGCAGGTATGAATTGTTAAATCTTTCATACTTAGGGCTCACTGCAGTAAAGAAGAGGTAGTAAGTTCACCATGCTGTTTTCTATCAAACCAAGGCCAAAAGAATGCTGAATAATATTTGGCATGAAACTGTATTGAATAGATGCTTTATTTATTGCAGCTGTTCTGATCCCTGTGGCTTTCAGGTTCCCTAGAACACCAGATGAGACCGAGAATGATATCTTCTCAGGGGCATGCTTGGCCATGGTAAAGGGAAGGGAGCAATGCTGAGTTCATGTACATTGTAGACCAAAGGACTCTTCTTTTAGTGTGCTTCACTAAATCCAAGCATGTCCATTAACACTTCTCATAAACCTTAAAATCGCTACTTTACAATTTTATTATATATTCTAGGAAAAACATTTCTGGGTCAGCTGTTAAGTAATTGCCAGAATTCTGTAACATGTAAGAAGAAAAGTCGGGTCAGACATGACCTTCTACTCTTAGTATCCACAGCTGACCAAGGCCTTTTGCCTGATCTCTAGTTTTACAGCCTCAACTATGGAGAAAAAGTGAATATTATAAAGTGGCAGCTGCTTAAATTCCAAATTAGTACTCTATAAAGGAAATGGGTAGCCTATGAAAAAATGAGGTCTTGCAGGCCGGGTGCAGTGACGCATGCCTGTAATCTCAGCACTTTGGGAGGCTGAGGTGGGTGGATCACTTGAGATCAGGAGTTCGAGACCAGCCTGACCAACCTGGCGAAACGCCGTCTCTACTGAAAATACAAAAATTACCCAGGTGCATGTCTGTGGTCCCAGCTACTTGGGAGGCTGAGGCAGGAGAATCACTTGCACATGGGAGACAGAGGTTGCAGTGAGCCAAGATTGCTTGACTACACTTTAGCCTGGGCAACAAAGTGAGACATTGTCTCAATTTAAAAAAAGAAAAGAAAAAAAGAAAAATGAGGTCTCAAACCATTCTAGAATTCCTATGTTGTTGCTTTTTATAAGTACTTAATTATGAATGCTCTGGGTTGCTGAGAAAGAATTTAAAGAAACACTGTTAAAATAACTATAGTTATATAATTGAAGTTTCAGAAATCAGATCAAAACTGCAATCTATTTGTTGGTTCATGTGAGCTGCTCTTGCCCAAAATAATTGACTTGAATAAGAAGACACTCAATTGGATTAAGAACTATGTCAAACACTATAAACAAAGGATAATGTTATATGGAGTACATTCAGTTGGGAGTAGGGGGTATGGCTGGCGGGAAGGCACAAAGAAAATGCTAGATCTAGTGATGTTAGTATCTTTATTGATGATGTGGAAAAGGAGGTATGCAGAATGTTAACAGCACATATAGAAGACTGCCAACTAAGAGGTTTGCAAATATCACGGAACCTGAAAGAATGATAACTACTGATGAAATAATGTTTTATTTTTAAAAGGATAAAACTAAATGTAAAAAGTCAACAATAAGAAACACAACAGAATAAATCTTTTAGAAGAACATATAAATTTTTATGAGATAAATGAGATTACAGAGATATTGAGCAATAGTCAAAGAACTTAAGAACAATACTCCTCCAAAATGCCACCCCTTTACTTCCAATGCAAAGCCACAGAGTTTAATGAGTATTATAGCCACACTAAGTATTCCACTGACCCAATTAGAATAATGCATTTGTGCCATTAGGCGCCAAAGGACATGTTTGATATCTAAAGGTTCCTGTTAGTTTTTAACCATCCTAAGTCACAAGCTGGACCATGGTTCATTCTGTTTAGTGACCTCATAAATGTGTGCCACTGGTCACAAAAAGGATCATAAACAGAGAAGTCAACTTCATATAGACTCAACACCAGTACAGAAAAATAATCTGCATTCATCACTGTGATCCTCAGCCATTTCTGTGTACAAAGAGATATACTTCACATATGACAGGGATATATGAAAAGGAATTCAGAGAACAAAGCTGAGAGTAACTCCAAAAATAGTCACCTTACAAAATGATTGAAATGTTATAATCTATGACTTTTATTGCATAATACCTCACAAGCATTTGGCAAAGGAAATTTCCCTGCACTAACAAGGAGATGAATTAGATGGCACAGGTCTTTCTTATCCATCTCTATTTCTATTTCTGTTTTCAGTGATTCACTCCTAAATGAGATGATAAAAATAGAACCAAAGTAGTTCCTCCTGCTAAGGTTGAATGGCTTTGCCAGTCTAAATCTCTCTGCAGACTGTCTTAACTTTTTTCTCATATTCTATCTTAGTCCAAATATAGAAAGAGTTAAAGAAAACTTAGTCCTTTAGAAACAGTAACACAATCTCTGGTTAAAAAAAAATTATTAGCATCTGTAACAGTGGATACTTTAAAAAGTTACTATATTTTACAAATGGAAACTTAGCACAATTAAATAATATTTAAGATGCACAATGAAAATAATTTGGCAACTTACTCATTAAATAGGGGGTTGGGGAAGAAGACTCGGTGATGGAATCTCCTCTTCCCTTCTAGGTCACTAAAAGACCCATGATACCATCAACAGAAGTAGGAGTATACTCCTGTATAGGAAGAGCAGTTCAAGTGGATGGGAGATATCATCTGGATTTGAATCTATCAGTTTAAGGTACTGGTGGGATGCTCAGAATGAGATGTTCAGCAAGCAGGTGGAAATATTAGGACTGAAATACAAACCTACAGGCAATGGCTGCCATTAGGAGGTGAAGTGAGAATGCCATGGGAGAGAGTAGACAATGAGAAGAGAAAAAAGATCAGTTTTCACTTACTCTGGTCTAGGCCTTCATTATCATTGGCTTACCCAATGCAATGGATTCTCAGTCATTCTCCCTCCCAAAATTCATTTTATTTATTGTTCAATGATCTTTTTGAATCACAGTTGAGATCACTGGTGTATTGTCTGTGGGCTCGATTCTGGGCCACTTTTCTCTATATACTCTCTTCCATGGCTTTAAATGTCAACTAAGTAGTAATGCCTTCCAATCCTCTTCTCTAAGCTGCATACTTACATACCAACCAATCACCTGACATCGCTGCTCGGGTTTCTTTAGACTTTACTACTTAAAACAGAACTCTTCATCCTCATCTTTACCACATCCCCCAAACCTTTCTGTACTTAGGCCTTTAAATAGAATAAAACCTTTCCTTTTAAATAAATGGTACTGTGTATTGTTCATGTCAGAAACCTGAGAGTCATTGTTGACTCTTCCTCTTCTTCATTTCCTTTAGCAGGTTATTCCCTAAGTTGTTGAGTCCTCTTCTAAAATGTCTCTCCAGTCTCTTTCTCCAATCTGCACTGCTGCCAGCCTAGTCCAAGCTTTCATAATCTTTCACCCGCAGTACAGCAAATATATTCTAACATGTATCTCTCTGCACTCATTCCTAGACCCCTAATCTCTTCTCTTACAGTGGCCCAAGTAGTCTTTATAAAACATGAGCTGGTTTTAGACTGCATTCAGACCCAAAAAACAAAATTCTCCCCATGGCCTAGGATATTTGGTTCCTGCTGACCTTAGACCACGTTTTCTACCAGTCTCCCTCTTGATCACCATGCCCCTGTCATCCTTGCCTTGTTTCAACACTTTAAATATTCTAGTTCTTTTTTTTTTTTTTTTGAGACGGAATCTCGCTCTGTCGCCCAGGCTGGAGTGCAGTGGCCGGATCTCAGCTCACTGCAAGCTCCGCCTCCCGGGTTCACGCCATTCTCCTGCCTCAGCCTCCCCAGTAGCTGGGACTACAGGCGCCCGCCACTTCGCCGGGCTAGTTTTTTGTATTTTTTTAGTAGAGACGAGGTTTCACCGTGTTAGCCAGGCTAGTCTCAATCTCCCGACCTCGTGATCCGCCCGTCTCGGCCTCCCAAAGTACTGGGATTACAGGCTTGAGCCACCGCGCCCGGCCAATATTCTAGTTCTTTTAACAGCCTGTTCTTGCCTCAGGGCCTTTGCACATATTGTTCCATTTCACTGGAACATTATCTTGCTAATGTCTTCTCATCTTTCCAGCTCTCAGCTGACACGCTACTTCTCAAAAAGGCCTTGCCTAACTTATCAAAACTAGATCCATAATATTTTTCCTCTATTTCAGATACAGATTAATTTCCTTCATAACACATATCAAAATTTAAAATTCTTGCATTTGCTGGTTTACATTTTTTTCTGTCCCTTTTTCTAGACTCCAAACTCCATAAAGGATTGTTTCTGTCTCCTTTGCCATTTTGCATTCCCAGTACCCTGGCAATATCCGGAACATGACAGGGGCTCAGTAAATAATTGTTCAATGGATGAGTTGTACATTCTTGCATTCATCCATTCATTTATTATTATTATTATTATTATTATTATTATTTTGAGATGGAGTCTCACTCTATTGCCCAAGTTGGAGTGCAGTGGCATGATCTTGGCTCACTGCAACCTCTACCTCCCAGGTTCAAGCGAATCTCCTACCTCAGCCTCCCAAGTAGTTGGGATTACAGATGCCTGCTGCCACGCCCAGCTAATTTTTATATTTTTAGTAGAGATGGGGTTTCACCATGTTGGCCAGGCTAGTCTTGAATTCCTGGACTCAGGTGATCCACCTGCCTCGGCCTCCCAAAATGCTGGGATTACAGGCATAAGCCACCACACCTGGCTGCATTCATCCATTTATTACTCATATGTTTACTGAGACCTTCTCATGTCTCAAGAACTATACTAAGAACTGTGGGAACAGGGAAGAAGAAAACTTAGTTACTTCTCCTGAGGCACTGCAGTGTGGTAGAAGGGAGAGCCATGCCAACAGATAACTACAAGTGTACAAGTGAAATTATTGTAGGGAAGGATGAGAAATAAAAATAATTTATTGTTTGAAGGTGGGGGTTTAGGGTAGGGAGCAAAGGCTTGACAGAAGTGGCATTGGAGCCAAAACTGAGATAATGGGTCTGACCTTGTCAGGTGAAATGTGTACACCATCTTGGCCACAATGAAGTGCCAGTGGAAGCTATTGTCATTTCTGTGATGGCCTTAATCTTCCTCTATCTCTCTTTTTCTGTCATGACAAGATAGTGCCTAATGGATTAGTCCAAATAGCTGGTATAGCTCCTACTGGCTGGTGTACTTGGAGAAAGTTGCATTGAGAACTTGAATCAGCAGTTCCTATCAGGCTGGATGCCCACTATACCAAATAGTGGGAATGTCTAAGAGATTCTAGTAACTAGTACCTCTGGTAAACTTTTAACATAATATTATGGAC
Organism: Macaca nemestrina; assembly: GCF_043159975.1. NCBI lineage: Eukaryota > Metazoa > Chordata > Mammalia > Primates > Cercopithecidae > Macaca > Macaca nemestrina. The sequence goes on from NC_092131.1 coordinate 75,515,506, forward strand.
TGAATTATGTCCCCTCACTCCCAAATTCCTATGTTGAAGCCCTAACCCCCAATATGACTATATTTGCAGATAGAATCTTTAAGAAGGCAATAAAGGTTAAACGAGGTCACAAGGGTGGGGTCCCAATCCAACAGGATTGGTGTCCTTATAAGGAGAGGAAGAGATACCAGAAGTGTGCGTGCACAGAGGAACAGCCATATGAGAACGTAGCAAGAAGGCAGCCATCTGTGAGCCAAGGACAGAGGCTTCACCTGAAATCAAACCTGCAAACACCTTGATCTTGGACTTCTAGCCTCCAGAACTGTGAGAAATAATTTCTGCTGTTTAGCCACCTAGTCTGTGGTATTTTGTTATGGCAGCCTAATCATGTTAGAAATGCTGCCTTCTCATCTGAGATTTAATACACTTGCTTTGCTACTTATCAATAATAGCATGTTTCTCCCCTTTATTTTGTATGCATTTAGCACCTAAATCATTAGGGGTACTCCTTTTCAAATTCAGACTACAAATTAATCATTAATAATTTAATAAGGACACAAAATGCAGTTTGTTAAAATATTTTATGGAAATTTGGCTTGGTATGTGGTGACCCAGATTCAATGCCTGGATCATTACTCAATCATATACTTCCCTCTGATCTTGTGTGTGTAAGTAATAATAACTGTATAACATATTTTGGGGAGGAAATTTCAGTCAATCTAATCATTTTGAAGGATTAAACACATAATCACTTTTATAATCACATATAGACATAATGCTTTATCTTTGTCCTAAAAAGCAATTTTTAGTTTGCTTTTTGCTAATTTGACTGATTTATCACTTCATGTCCTGGAATTCTTTATTGGGTTAAGCATCCTGACGAATATTAAAATCAATTTTACTTTTTCTTAACTCATACCATTGTAGATCTCCCTGTTCACTCATACTAGACTTCATAGTTCTCACCACATCTACTACTGCCTATCTGCATCTGGGTCCACGTCCTCTGCTATTCCTTCTGTTTCTACAGAAGCTGTCCATATTTCTAAGGCTAATCCCTTGCACTTTGGTACCAGACTTTCCTGACCTACACAAAGATGATCACCCCCCAAAATTGCCTTTCTTTCCTGCATCAAGTTTTTTTTTTTCTCTACTGTATTATTCCTATTGCACATTAGCCCAAAAAATGCTGTTGTTTTTCCAATGGTAAAAAACAATACGGAGAGAAAAAGAAAAATAATCCATTGCCATTAATCTATCTTCTAGCCATTTTTCCATTTCTCTGTTCTCCATTATAGCAAAAACACTTTTACTTTAATTATTTATACTTGCTATTTACAATCTCTCTCCTCTTTCTCTCTTGAACACACTCCAATCAGATTTTGGTCCACATTCCTCATGCAGTGGTCAGTCTTTGGTCCTCAACCTAGTCTAGCCTGCTTCAGCGGGGCTGGTGGGTGTGCTCTTGGGGCATTTGCTTGTGTTTGCATGACAGCTCAGTCCCTCATTTCTCTCAGGTCTTTGCTGAAATATCCTCTTGCATCCAAGACTTCCCTGACCTGCTACTTAAAAACTACAGCTCACCCCCATCCCTAGAAATCCCTATCCTCCTTCCTGCATACTTATCACAGGTAGCCAAACATGTTGCTTTTTTTTATACTGTCCATCTTCCCTCAGTGAACTGAAAGCTCTATGAGGGCACGAGGTTTTGTTTGTGTTTACTGCTGTATCCCTAGCACCCAGCACAGCATATGTGATAAGACACTCTATACAAATTGAATAAATTTTACTGAGTTTGAACATCTAAAATGGTTTAAAATGTACAAAGAAATAAAACAGATAGTTTGAAGGTGAAGTCTCAGCTTCATTCAAAAAACTGTTGGCTTTATTCTCCCTTAAGGAGACTTTTTTCTTTGACAGAAAATAAAATAATTGAAATATAGAACTTGTTTACTATTCTTCCTAGAAAAAAAAAAGAAAAAAAAAAAAAGCTTCCGAAATTCATGAGCCATTTGGGCTTTTGGAGGAGACACCAACAATGGCAGAGTTTGTATTTGGAAGAGTCCACACTAGTTCAAGATCACAGGGATCCTTCAATATAATGGGAGGAAACCCTACTTTTTTGGTAATCATTTTGTTACTTGGGGACATTTTCCTTCTTTTACTACAAAATCTTTTTTACCTTCAATGCAGTATATCTAAGCACCTGTCTTTTCCTTTGCTTCCTTACACAAATACTACGTTTCCCTTCTTTCCTCCTAATAGTATCCCCTTTAGCAACTAGTCCAGAATGCTTCCTTCTTCTGGAAAGACCTTCAGGTCTCAAGACCCTCATGGGCCCTGCCAAGGAATTCCAGGTTTATTAGAATCTACACTTGGTGCTATGGTCTGGCTGTGTCCCTACCCAAATCTCATCCTGAATTGTAGTTCCCATGATCCCCATGTATCATGGGAGGGACCCAGAGGGAGGTAATTTAATCCTGGGGGCAGTTACCCTCTGCTATTCTTGTGATAGTGAGTTCTCATGGGATCTGATGGTTTCATAAGCGGCTTTTTGTTTTTTTGAGACACAGTCTCACTCTATCATCCAGGCTGCTATGCAGTGGCATGATCTTGGCTCACTGCAACCTCCGCCTCCTGGGATCAAGACATTCTCTTGCCTCAGCCTCCCCAGTAGCTGGGATTACAAGCACCTGCCACCCCACCTAGCTAAGTTTTGTATTTTTAATAGACACAGGGTTTCAACATGTTGACCAGGCTGGTCTCAAACTCCTGACCTCAAGTGATCTGCCCACCTCAGCCTCCCAAATTGCTGGGATTACAGGAGTGAGCCACTGTGCCTGCCCACTTTTCCCCCTTTTGCTTGGCACTTCTCCTTGCTGCTGCCATGTGAAGAAAGACGTATTTACTTTCCTTTCTGCCATGATTGTAAGTTTCCTGAGGCCTCCCCAGCCATGCTGAACTGTGAGTCAATTAAGCCTCTTTCCTTTAAAAATTATTCATTCTTGGGTATGTCTATTAGCAGCGTGAGAATGGATGAATACACTTGGAAATATCTACTATTTGGTTTGGCAGAGTGCACATACTCATTCCAGAATTTAGAATTATTACCTTTCCACTGCTTTTTTCTAAGATCATCTTTATTTTGTGTGTTTTTGCTTTTGTTGTCATTGTTGGTGGTTCATAATTTCCTAAAATAACTCACCTTATTCTAAGTGCACTTCCTTTGTCCAGAAACAAACTTCTTCAGGCATTTATTCACATACCATGATTAGCTACATTCTGGCTAAATACAAATAACATTTGGTATTACAATGAATGAGAATCTCATGTTGTTCTTCTAGTCCTGCATGGATGCCAAAGCTTCCTTCTACAGAATCAGAGCAGGGAGTCATAGGACTAAAGGAGCAATGTATTTATTTGGAGTAAAATTGATTCAGGGCCTTCATTTATTCATTCAACAAATACATCTTGAGTGTCTCTTAGGGGTAAGATATTGTGCATGATACAAACAAATCTAGATCAGACACAGTATCAACCCTCAGGGAATATATAATCTTTAATCACAGAAAAACTGTAATACATAATAGTAGCTCAAATATTCATTCAAGGGTAAGACCAATATTATACTTCAAAAATATTGCCGGGCCGGGTACAGTGGCTCACGCCTGTAATCCCAACACTTTGGGAGGCCGAGGCAGGTGGAACACAAGGTCAGGAGATTGAGACCATCCCGGCTAACACAGGGAAACTCCGTCTCTACTAAAAAAAATACAAAAAATTAGCCAGGCATGGTGGCAGGTGCCTGTAGTCCCAGTTACTCGGGAGGCTGAGGCAGGAGAATGGTGTGAACCTGGGAGGCGGAGCTTGCAGTGAGCCGAGATCACACCACTGCACTCCAGCCTGGGCGACAGAGCGAGACTCTGTCTCAAAAAAAAAAAAAAAAAAAAAAAAAAAATATATATATATATATATATATATAGCCAAAGAAGCACTTACTAAGTTTGTTGGAATGTTATTTTTATTATTGTATAAGAGAGTTATAAAAGTATTAAAAATATAAATATCTTCCCTTGTCAAAAATTTATATATCAAAAACTTAATAAAGAATCTCAAAGCTATTTCAATATTATTACTCAGCAAAGACCACTGCATATACTAATCTTTGTACATTAGGATATAAAACTAATCATAAAACTGATCATAAAACTAATATCACAAGACTAATCATAATCACAAAACTAATCATAAAACTGATCATATTGGCAGTTACAAAAAAACCTAGCCTTAGGTTCTCAAGGTTTATTTGTAGACCTCCTGTCTAACAAAGTCAGGACAACTGCAAAAGATAAATGATTTAAGTAAAAAAAAAATATTACTTTAAAAATTCATTTTTATTTCTTTGGACCTGTTGTTTGCAAATTAATAGAAACATTCACTACAATGTTTAGGAAATTCAATTTTAAAGCTGCATCATTAATGATATTTGTTAAATGGTAAACATTTAAACAAAAAGTTGAGAAATTAACATTAACACCATTTCCATTATTTCTTCTTTTTGTGCATAAAGAAAAACATCCTTTCCTCCATTTTAATGACAGATGAGATGTTTATTAAAAATAACAACAAAACACCTCCACCTAACAAACATGAAGAACAAATATATCAAACAAACATATCAAACAACTGCATTTGTGAAGAGCTTTTATCTACCACTACCCTCTCCTTTTTGTAATGCATGTAGTTAAAAATCATTAAAAATTCAGCATTTTATGCCATGATCTAGGGTGGGAAGGGAGTGCAATTATACTGTGTGAACTGAAGAGGATGATTAGAATTTTTGATGTCACTCCATTACTGTTTCCTTGGCAAATCTCTGCACAATAACATAGGCATCCTCTGCTTATATTCTATGGCAGCATCCTTATTCTCATCTTCTAAATTCCTCTACAGCAAATCGTTATTTACTTTCTGGTAGAAACTAAACATCAAGGGTGTAAAATAGGAAGATAGTTTCTCTTGCCCTGCAGAACTGGCACTTCCTTCCTAAGTACTACTATGCTGGCAAATGCTGTTATTAACTCTATGACTGCAAGACGTGCACACTAGTTCCTTTGAAATTCTATAAAATAGTTGTCCTTAAGTGGTGATAGACAGAAAAGAATGAAGCAGGAACAACAAGAATTACTTTACATACTAATAATAACAATTTAGTTATCAAAACAGAACCAAACAAGTGTGCCTTTATACTGTTCTTTTAAAAATTTAGGCTCCTAGGGTTCTAATAATCAGGACCTATGGTTCAGGAATGCACAGTAGCACTCAGCTCAGTGCCTATATCCTCATTTCAAAGAGAATCATTCAAACCGACATCTACCCTGTCAAGAATCTCGACTTTGAGCTGCTAATGTAGAATAAAAATCAATATAAATTTTGATCATTTGATGAATATTTACTTCTTTCTTTAGTGTTTGGGGATTTAGAATTGAAAAGTGCTGAATCAAGTCATTTTATTTTTTTGTGTTTGTGCCAACACCAATTTACTACCCTCCAGAAAGTTCCTGAACAAGATGTCTCAGGTGGCAAGCATGTTGGTTTTTCCTGTCAATCATAACAGTGTGTCAGTAGGGAACCATAAGCATTTCCCTTTCATACTCTTAGTGTTCCAAAAAGGAATATTTTGATTACTTCCTTGGAAAAGGTAAACTTTCTCATTTAGCCACACTACTGTAAACCTGGGTGTCTGTTGTTTTTGGCATTCAGCTGAGCCTAAATTGATACAATCTATTAAAAGCTAAACACCCCATTTTAGGCTCCGAGGGTCATGCACAATAAACAGAATTTACAAATGGGTTCCTCTACAAGCACAATTCAGTATTACCCTCAAAACAAAGAGCTTTTATAGAAGCTGCTATATTTCTCCATGCATTTTCTGAAAAATAACAAGAAAATATCAACTGACTGCTCTAATTAGCAGACAGACTTCACAATAAAAAGGACTTTACAGTTTTATTATAAATGAAAAGAAAATGCACTACAGACAAATGACATTTAAAAAGCTTAGCAATCAAAATATGATTCCTATGTAAGGCTAGTTACATGAGTAGAGGAGCATATCACCATTTTCATTATAATTTCATATCTGTAGCAAAAGATTACTATTCTTACAAAATAATTCCATAGTGATTTTTAAAATGATGGTCTTTTCCAATCTGAAAAAAGCCTAAATTAATTGCAAACACCAAAAATGTAAGATATCCTCATAAAAAAATCTTATATATGACATAGTGGCATAACACTCTATATTAAGGATGCATTTTTGATGGTTCCTTATAAATTAAATAAAAATGACAGCAGCTGCCTTTCTCAAGAATGACATACCCCTGGACAATCACTAGATATTATGTAGACAGATGTTTTAAATAAAATAAAGTATTTAGATTGCTAGATATGAAGGCAATTATAGGATGTCTTTGTTAAATTACATTTTTCATTTTTGTGAGGGGAAAAAAAGAATTGTCCTGGAAACAGTACCAACAGGAAATGATCCTATATCTAAAACAGCTGGAGACTGTAACTAATATAAATTTACTTGAAAATAAAAATGCTGTGTGCCTCTGGAGACATGCAGTAACATGCCATAAAAACAGATGAGAATATAAAAGTATTTAAAAAGGAGAAAATACATTTTATCTAGATATTACACTGAGATGTGAGCCACTGATAAATGACAAATATACAAAGATGAAGAAAAGAGAGAAAATCAGATGAGCCATTTTAAAACTTATAATAGATATTTTATTTAAAACTATATTTGTAGAAAATATCAAAAATATTTTTCTTAGAAAATCCTTTGCGTTTTAATATACTGGTTATTAATCAATTTACTGAAGGCATAATAATAATGTAAGGGCAAATAATTGTGTTTACTTAAAATTCTAATGGAAGCAGAAGATGTATACTATGAGTAAGGTAAGGGCCTTAAATGTTAGATAAGAATATTCTAGTAATTCTCAAAGTCATATGTAACTAAGGCTCCCTACTACATGTGTCCATCTCCTCCTATCCCCATTCTTGTTAGCTGTTGAATTGGAAAGGTATCTGATATACTAATTCATACCAAATATACACAAACATTAACATCTTGTAGTGTTATGATATATACTGGTTCTCATCCAAAGCTCCTGGCTTATAACTCCCATAGCCTTTCCTTGGTTATAATGTTGGGTGTGTTAGGCCTCAGGGGTAGGCCTCTGACTTTCTGCTCTCCTTTCACCTGCCCTAAGGCAGGACTCTAATGTTCGCCTGCTTTTCTGATTGTGAGTCTTAAGACTCTCCCATGAGAGGATCCCACCCTATACTGCGGGGGAACGAATGCTGACATCATGAAGATTCCATAAAACCCCAAGAGGACAGAGTTCAGTGAGTTTCCAGATAGCTGAACTCATGGAGGTTACTGGAGGGTGATACGCCCAGGAAGGGCATGGGAGCCCCACGCCCCTTACCCCAATTATCTCCCTATGCATCTCTTCATCTGTATCCTTTACAATAGCCTTTATTATAAACCAGTAAATGTAAATAAGTGTTTCCCTGAGCTCTGTGAGTTGCTCCAGCATATTAATCCAACCCAAAGAGGGGGTCATGGGAACCCCAACTTGAAGCCAAAAGTTCGGCACTCTGATCAGAATTTCTGGAGGGCTGAACTTTCAACTGGTATATTGGGGGCTGGGGAAAGTCTTGGGGACTGAGCCATCAATCTGTGGGATATGACACTATCTCTGGGTAGATAATGTTAGAACTGAATTAGAGGGCACTCAGTTGGTGTCTGCTGCTCAGTGTACGGGGAGAACTCTCCCCACCCCCAAATATGGTCACAGAAGTCTTCTGTATTGACGATTATTGTCGTGTGAGAGTAGAGGAAAATCACAGTTGAGTTTTCTCTACACATATCTTAACATAGAACATGTCCAAGTTCATGAATTTCAATATTCTTCACTTAAAAATTGAAATGCATTAATCTACACGACACTTCTAAGAAAAGCTATGGGTGGAAATCTATTTGCACAGCAGGGGTGAGGAGAGCATGAAAAAGTATCTCCAAGTCTTGAGTGTTTACCTGTCTTATCTGTACCTGAGACTCATCCTAGTCCAGTTCCTAGGGGTCTGGGTCTCAGACAGGAAGAGACCATGTGAAGTTGAGACTTCCTATGGGGCCCTAATTTGCACAGTCAGAGAAGATCACAGAGCCTCAGAAGTTGGTGTATGCATGTCAGCTGGAGATGAGACCCAAGAAAGGAACATAAGGTGAACAGAAAAAAGGTAGAATGGAAGAGGAAGGTGAAAAAAGCATGCATGTATGATGAATGTGAATAACAATTATCACAAATATACCCATAGAACCCAAAAAGGAATGTTCTTAAACAAAATCGTGACTTAAAATTCTTTTGTATGCTGACATTGCAGTAATATTTTCAAAAGTAAAACTCTAGAACCTAAATTAAAACTCAAAAAACATAACTAATATTCTTCACTAGCCACACACAAGCATGCACACACATACACACAACTCTACAACAATGATTTCCATGAATTTGTATCCTCTTTATCACTGTATAGATTGATCATCATTGCTGCTTAGAGCTTGTAAAGCTTGACTTGTTGCTTAGCTGTTTCTGAAAATTCTCACTACCTTTTTGCTATTATATTCAGAGGAGACTGAAAAAAATACAAATACACGTTTTTTTCCTCTTCATTGTAAGGGACAGGTTAAGCAATATCCTCCTGCTTTATCTTACTTTTGCTTATCTCAGTTATCACTCCAGCCTCCTCCCTAGCTGCTCTTGCCCTTGCCCACACACAGATTCTCAGGTTCTTTCCATTTTAATTCCTTGAGTGAATCTAGCCCCTTCCCACCTTGGACACGTTGTTTCTTCTGCCTGGAATTCTCCTCCTATCTTTTTCACATGTCTAGCACCTATATATGCTTTAAGTTTCAGTTTAAGTGTTACTTCCCATGGTGAGCATCTACATATACGTAAGTCTCCATTTAAATGTTACTTCTTTCCCTGATCAGCTTATCTCAGGTAGGTATCTCCTATTATACTCTCTCTCAGGTCTTACTTATTTTCTTCCTAACATTTACTGCAACTTACAATAATATTTATTTAACTGGATGATTTTTTTTTAAAATGTTGCTTATTTTCATTCTTGCTTGTTTCACTGGGATCCATATCCCACTGAAATGTAAATACCATATGGGAAGGCATCATATCTTTCTTGTTCATAATTGCATCCCCAATGCCCAGAAATTATATGTTGAATGAATTAGTGAATGAATGAGTTGCTGTGTGAAAACTTGTGAACTATTACAGTAGGAGGCTAGAAGGAGAGGTGATGTCCATGCAGAAAGCAGAGATCCTTGGCTAGTGCTGACAAAGACCTCAGGTTGCCAATCTGAGAGGGAAGATATGAGTGGTCGAATTCAAAAGACTTCTTGAGCCACAGCAGGATAAATACCCTTAAAAGGGATGCTTTGACCAAAGTCTCCTGAGATTCCTTCAGTTTAAGAAATGGATTGGGGCTGGGTGTGGTGGCTTATGCCTGTAATCCCAGGGCTTTGGGAGGCCGAGGCTCGGGGGATTACCTGAGGTCAGGAGTTCGAGATCAGCCTGGCTAACACGGTGAAACCCTGTTTTTACTAAAAATACAAAAAATTAGCCAGGGATGGTGGCACATGCCTGTAATCCCAGCTACTTGGGAGGCTGAGGCAGGAGAATTGCTGGAACAGGGAGGCACACGTTGCAGTGAGCTGAGATCATGCCATTGAAACAAAAAAAAAAAAAAAAAAAAAGAAAGAAAGAAAAAAGAAAAAAAGAAAAAAAAGAAGTGGATTGGGATTGTCTAAGAAGTGCAAACAGAAAACCCCTGGAAGCTATTAAACCTCCATGTTACACATTTTAATTTAAAGTGATGATGTTTAATTTTAGCAAGTCTCTATGAAACTTGAACTCTGGAGATAAAAGACCCAGTTGAGCTAAAACATGGAGAAAATATATCACACTCCAGACCACAGAGGGAAACAGAATTCTCAAAGTCACAGGGAAGAATAGTTGAACAACACATAACAGGATAGGAAAGTTCAAATCACAAAGGAATGAAGGGAAAATGAAAATGCTTATTTAAAATCAAACACCCTAAACTGGGCTCTCAGTGACTCCCAAATGTACCTCATTCAGCTTTCAATTAACAAAGGGGAAAGAGATGGAACAATTTACCTCTTGAAGTGCCAACAACTTTTTATGAATTGTATTTCTTCCATTTTGGATGGAAGTCTGAGATATTTCATATCCTTAAACAGAATCTGTTCTATGGATAACTGTCAAAATATAACATCAATTATAACGCTGTTATACTCACAGGTATTATTGGTACTGCTTTTCTTTACATAGAATGGCTTTAGACCCAGTGATTTTAAAGTTCTTGTTTCTGACTTAACAGCTCATGCTCTCTACTACATCGAAGATGGAAGAGTTATTCCTTGCAATTCTTGATGTGGCAGCCTCTAGTAGCTTGTCTCATCTTCCATATATGATATGTTAAATTAAGCTGAGAAACTAGACAACTGAAGTTCTAATAAGTATATAAAAAAACAAAAGTAAGTAGTCTCAGAATAAAAGCAAAAGAAGTCTTATTTCAGTTTCCAGGGTTTGAATTCTCAGCATTTTGGTTGTTAGATCATTTTGGTTTCTGCTACAGTTTGTATAATTAAAGTTGACCATGTAAGTAGCACATGGAGGTATAACTCTATCAAGATTTGGAGAAAGAACCAAAAAGGAAGGAGTTCTATGCCTGGGAGAAAGATACTTGGGCTGTATAGAATTTCTCATGGTTGTGGGAAGTTGAACCCATCCTTATTATCAATTGACATTAAAACCCTTTTGATGATCTTTTGTTACATATAAGACACAAATCACAGGAGTAACTAGTGCCCTCATACTTGAGTCATTAGACCCATCACTGGCCAGCTTACTCAGCATCCAACCCAGATGAAAAAAAGGCTTCTGTATCAGGATTGCCATAGCACATCTTGTCATATTATTATTTTGACTTAAAAATTAAACAATAACAATGAAGAACAAAAGCCTTTTAGTGGTTGCTATTTTCTTCAGAATAAAATCAAATGTCTTAGTATAGTATTTAAATACCTGGTGTCATGGTTGGATCCCAGTCTACCTTTGCATGTACCCTCCATGACTTCCTTTTCTGACAAATAGCAAAACCCACCTATACTCACATCAGACTAAGCCATGTCCTCCCAGGTACACAGCTTTTCCACCTCTGCTTTCCCAGGCTTCCCTCCAATTCTGCAGCTCCACATCTCACATATTCCTCTGGGCTCAAGAAACTCCTCCCCCACCTGAATGTCCATGATACGTGATCTGTCCTTCTAATATAAAACATATCTCTCTTCACCTTATAGTACTCAGGACTCCTCTGTCCTGTTAGATTTTAGGCTCCCCAAGAGTGTGATATGAACCGGATTTCTTCTGACCCACAGCAGAGACTCAATAAGTATGTACTGAAAGAATGAGTGAGGCAAGGAGAGGGTCTCATATGGCTTATTTCCATCTAGGAAGAACTGAAGATACTATTTTAAAAATACTTTTAAAAGGGAAGGCAGGGAAAGTATAAGGTGAGGCTGGGATATCTTCTTGTACTAGAAAACAAAGAAGCATTCCTTGACTAATAGGGATCTGCCAAAAGGACACAAGTGTCATCATGAAGAGGCTCCCTTTCGGCAAATGTGGGAAATACAAGCACTAAAAAAGAATTATTGCAATTGATTGTTGTATATTAAATAAATAAAACTCAATTAGTCTATAATTATACTCAAAAGAGATAAAAATACGCCGCCATTGAGGGTGACTATTACACTAACTTCTTACCACCAAAATTGGTAAATAATGAGAAAAGCATTTCACTTGCTTTTTAAAAGAGGAACTATAGTTCATCTGATGTTGATAAGAGAAAGTCTATAGGAAAAAATGCCAAGTTAAAATGTGGAAGAAATAGTAGAATTAGGAAATCTTCATTTTACAACCCCTAAAGAAATAATTGATTCCAGCAAGAATCATCAATGTATTCTAAAACTCTTAAGCAAATATTTGAGGGAAAACTGGACATTCACAGAATGCCCAAGCATTATCCTATAGATTACCTGCTAATTATAAAGGAAATCTTGTCTATAGAAAGAGGTACTGTGTCTGGCCACCACCACATTAGCATCACGAACAGCGGATAGCCTGGCATGATGGGATGCCATTTGAAGTACACATGCCAAAAATGTTTAATCTGAATCCAAACAAGACTCTGGACCAAATTTCTAGTTTGTAGGGAAGAGTGAGTAGAGGAAAAAGTTAAGAGACACCACAAGGAAACAATCAGACAAATCTAGAACATGAAACATTCTGATGATTCATCTGGCTTCTTCAGATTGATATTTAACAACTGTTAGGACCTCAGTTTGAGTGAGGTTCTGAGATAGAAAGAAATGTGTCAGAATAAAAGACAACAGTGAGAAATGAAGTCGTATTTTGTATTGGCAATCTGCTACTTCACAGCTTGAGAATCAGTCCTAAGAGAGAACTGTATTTTTTAAAAATGACAAACATTCTATTATTAGTCAGAATCCCACACCCAAAATGAACCTCTCTACCATTTTACAAGACATTTAAAGAGAACTATAAAATTTTATATTTTACATAATTAGATATTTATATTTTCGTTTCATTCCAAATAATCTATTATACTATGAAACAAGTATTGATTTTGTCCTCTTATTTGCAACAGTATGCAAATTAACAGATTCATTGGATGTGGTAAGCCCAGGTTCACCTACTTCAGTTCACTGTTCACTGGGTACCTAGATAAATGCTTAAATCATCATTGAGAGTAATATTCTGCTTGATCAGAAATCACTTGGTAATATGATATTGATACTTTGATAATAAATTACATTTATACTTTTATGGCGTGTGATTTCATATATATTATCTCATTTGATAATCCTAACAACCTTGTGCTATGTGCAGGTAGATCAGGTGTCATTATCCCCACTTAGCAGATGCAGAAGCCAGAGGTCAAATAAATTCGTTTGTCCAAAGTCACATAGATAATGAGAAGAAGAACCGGGGGTTTCTGGCTCCAACTCCAGTGCTTTTCTACTAACCATCCTATGTATTCTCTCTAACCAGTAGTCCTGAAACCGTGATTTCCAGTCTCTAGCTAGTCCCTGACTGAGGCTGCCAGCACAGACATAGACAACTAAAAGAGCCCGGGTATGACATCAAGTCTACTGAGTAAGGTATGCACTTTGGTCACTTTCTGCAAGGCCCAATGTACTACTTGTCTTATGAGTCTTGGATTTAATCAAAACTCTGTGCTCCCACTGCCTCCAGGAACGACACTGATTGTGCACCTTTGGCGGTGTACACTACCATTCGTTCCTTGTCTGCACACTCTGATTAGCTTGCCCTGTTATAGCTTACCATTCAACTGCTTTGTCACTCCTTCCCTTTAAATGTCCAGGGTGTGGTAAGCAATGAAGCCTCATTGTGAGAATTTTTCCTTTCCGATTCTGATTGCTAGTTCCCTATCAGTAGCAGGATTTATTATTATATAATTATCATGATTTATTGATATGTAGGGTTTATAGGGGGTCCTGCAGTAATTTAGAAATTTAGGGCTGGAGTTGCAGCACATGTTGAGCCCTTGGCTTCTCTGCATTTTGACTTCCTAGTATTCCTTTCTGGAGACACTATACCTGTTCGCTCTGACCTCCTTTCTGCCCATTTGCCATTTCTACATTTCCCAAAATGACATGTTACTCTCCCAGTGGTGAGTCTTGAAAGATAGAGAGGTTATGAAAAGTTAGGTGATCCTTGTGAGAAAGCAGGAGAGTGAGCAATGAGATACAGACAGACAAGGACAAATGGCTGGAATTAGGGGGGAAAAAGAAAAAATATAGACCTAGAAATAGCCAAAACGTTTTTTAAATTTTATCTAGGTCCCAGAAAAGTCATAAGATAGTAAATTAAGAAACAGGAATGGTGAATTGAGTTGTTAAATACTCTACTTCCCTCACCCCAGTTTAATTAGCATTTCCATATTCTCTATGAACATCTAACCTTTCCATATACTCTCAGAATCTCACATTTTAAATAGTATTCATGAATTAAATATCTTCCTAAAGTAGATTCCAGGTCCAGAGAGGCCTCACGAACTCCTTTAAAAAGTTTGTTCTTATTTAGAACTTGGGAGGAAACAAATGAATGCTCCGTAATCTATTTGGCCAGGCTCTAAAGTCACTTCTTTTCAGAATTCCCTCAAATTCCTGAACTAGAATTTATTGCTTTGACCAACTTCTTCCTCCCACCAACCAACACACTAAAGTTTCTTTCCAGGCTTTTTGAGTGATTGCCCACAATTAGGAACAACCCAGCATACCCATTAGGTTGTCACTTCCTACCAGATGTTTTCCAGCTGTTCTCAATGTCTTTTTGCTAATGCTCTGCCATCTGCTACCTTAATGGTGGCACAATGGGGAATGGCTGCTTTGGTGACTTTGCTCTACAAGTTATAAAGACCTGGCCCACTGCCTCATCCTGGAAAGTCTGATATGCACATTTGTCACATTTCTCCAACTAGTTGTTGCATTTATTCCATCTACTAACTAGCCAATATTAAACCGGTGTGACATGAAATACGTGAGCTCTCACTATCAAATCTAAACCTGGATCAGTCTTCATTAATGGACACATTCACATCTTATTTCCAACTATCACAGGTCCTGCCATTAAGACAACAGCTAACATCTTATTGCCCAATCAATACGATGCCCTTTCACCTTTCTTTGTATTTTTTTTTAACCAGCATGCCAATAGCACATCAGTACAGTAAGCAGTTATGCTTCCTTTGTGTCACCTTGTCGGTTACACCTTATACATGGAAATCTTATGTTTGTTTGATATTCTCTACAGCTGAATGAAGACAAATCTTAGCCCTCTGAGACTGATGGTAACTTATCAGAGTCAAATTCTGCCAAGGCACAGCAGTTATCAATGTAGATTTCCAGGGACTGTAAATCAGTGTGTAATCTATTTGTATATACTTATTGAGGAGATTATTGCTCCCTTCAATTATGGAAACTATTTTTCTGAAACCATCATTATACTAGATGTGAAAAAGGTTAGTACCATTAGCCCATAATCCCTTCCGAAGGCCCGGTGGGAATGGTTGTTATTGGGACTTTGGCAAACATAACAGTAAGTTCAGGAAAACTGATATCCATACTAATTACAATGTACTTGTCTCCAGTAATCTATATTTTTAATTTATTATTTTAAGATTTGAGCTGTCACCACATGATAACTCCATGTCTTCTCTTCCAAAATGACACCAACCCTTGATGGCTGTCTTAAATAGACAGCTTGTTTAAAGTATTTGCACTTATGGTCACAAGCCAGATCTGCTTGCAGTACAGTCAAAATACAAATCTAGGACCAAAAGAGGATGTTAATATCATCCCTGACAGCACAAACACATGTTCTTTGGTTTCATAACACTATTTTTACTTGAACAGGTACCTTCTTCCCCATTCCAGCTTATATTTATCAGAAATTAATGAAAATGTCAATCTTTTATTTGATAAAGCAATAAGATCTCAAACAGCAACTTCATGTTTTACTTGGAGCAGCCATGAATGTAGCAACAGTGGAATCACCATGTGCTAAAAGTTCACTCATATCCACTGTAGTCAATAAATGTACTTACTGGTTTTACACATACTTAAAGAGTGTCTTCAACTTACAAAATATGCTAGTGTCTTGTCAAATGTGCTTATCTTTGTAAGGAATAAAGACAAGGTGCTTCTAGTTAGCGAAGGACACAGATTCTAACAACTAACTATAATACAAAACAGAATAATATAAAATAAATAAGAACAACAAACTGAAACTCTGGTAGTTGGTTGAGAATTGGAAAATACTTACTGGAAGAGGTGGTGTTTTCACTGCATCTTGGTGAGTAAATAGAATTTTGGTCAGTAAACAGGAAAGAAATATAGTTAGGCTTTTTTTTTTTTTTTTAAAGAAGACTATAAATGAACCTACCAAACTCCACTGTGCTTCATATAATCACTGATATTTTGCACCCCTAAGAGTGTTATTTAAGTTTTCAATGCAGTTAATTGAAACCCTACTAGATGCAAATCAAAAGTTTCAGCCTTAATTGAGATATTTTGAAAATTGAACCCATTGCTTCAGGCAGGTGCTACATGAGATTCCATTAATATAGGTAATTAACATTAGCCTCTGCTTTAATTAACATGCATACTTTAATTAGCAAAGCATTAACCAACATTAAAAAATCTGATCTTCATGCATCACAAAAAACTGCAAAGTTATGACTACTATGTTATTTTTCTCCAAGGTTGTAAATCACAAAACAGTGATCGCTTCTGAAGTACACATCAAATTTAAAATATTAAACAGGGAGATACGTACAATATGAGTGAAAACATCATCAAAATAAAAAAGGATGCTATTTAGAAATTATAGAGCCAACAGCTTTCACATTTTAAACAGGAGTTACATTGTAATCTCTCAATGATCATTTGCAAGGCAGGAGACTTTTGGCTTGAAAAATCCCCATAGACTGTCATCTTCCTTATATGTAATAAATCAAGGACTATACTAGAGTACCATTATCTATGTGACCATCTACCTCCTAACCTCTTCTTATCCTTCTCAGGGATCAAAGAAAGCACCAGTTTCTGAAGACATTTAATACCTGAGGTCTCAGACTAGCACAAACTTCATTTTTAAAACAATCTATGTTGCCTTGTTTTATGTTTAAGACCAAAATGTGTTACACTAGTTCTTTATTGTCAATCTACCATGTGTGGGACCACCAACAATTAAGGATGCCTTTTGTTAAATATAAAATTGGCATTCATGCTCTTTCCTTACTATGATAATTAGATGTGCCAACTTTCAAATCCTGCTCATATGCTGTATAGATTTTTTTATTACTTTAATGAAAACAGCATCATCATTATATGGAATAGAAGTACCATAGAAATGGTATCCATATAGAGATCATTGTATTCTTTAATGCCAAGACATGATAAAATTATGGTAAAAAATGGCAAACTTTTAAAAACATACATACATTCACAGAAAAAGTAATCATATCCTTCCTGATTAAGCATTAAGAAAAGCAATCATAATACTGCAGATAGATCAAAATTAAAAACAACGAAGTCTCTAGTAAGTCCGTACTGGATATAAGGCAATATTTAGATACAGAGAAATCTGAAAGACCATGACAAAAAGTGTCCTGGATCTCATAAGCTTTCGTTTAAATCCAAACTGAAAATCTCAAAAATTAGGTCCATTGTGGTACATGCTGGTATGATGAGAAAAAAACAGTTAGGGAGCAGCACTCACAGATTTGTAGGCTCATTTGCTGCTTTAAGCTGTTACTAACATTGGAATTGCTTCCATTGACTCTAATGAGGGTTGGGCTTCTCTCTTCTTGTTCCCGCCACTGGCTATTTTAGCATCACAGCCACTACAGGGTCAGCATGAGTCAGCATCTTCTCTCTACTCCTTTTCAACTAACAAATGGGGAAATGAATGTTTCTTGGGTTTGCAAAGCCATTTCCCAAGTTACAGTGATTTTCTTGGCCCTTTTCCCTACGTCAAATCAGAGCCTGGGCTCCCAGGAGATCATGCAGGAACTGGCCATTCTTCTGGATCTGTGCTGAGGGCAGTACCCTGTAAATAGGTGCAAGGACACCTCTCAGTTCTGTTTAAGTGAATTTGAGGAGTCTTTATCAAATTCTCCCCCTATTCCATAAACTGTATTATGACAAAATTCCATATATTGGATTGCCGTATGTCAGTTCTATCTATGCTCTGCTAATTAAATTCACTTGGGCTTTCACTCAGGAAAGGTATAATATAAGCAGGATAAACAGAGAGAAGCATATTTACAGCCAGGGCTTTAAGAAGCATAGAACCCTGCTTTATAAATGTGTGACAAACCCTCACAAACTTCCCTGTTGTAGGTTTTAAGTTCATAGGGCCTTCCTGAGAGAAGTCCTTCAAATATGTAGGAGTGGAACAATACCATCAACCACTGAGCCATTTACTTAACTGGGTATAACACTGAGGCATTTACTTAACTGTCAATAATATTTAAGACAATTGCCTATGAATGAGAGATTGCTCTACACTAAACGTATGTATTCCTCTTCATTCTAGGGCAATGTTTCTCAGAAAGTAGTCCTCAGATTATCAGTTTCAGAATCAGCTGGTACATTCACTAAAATGCAGATTCCCAGGCCCAGTGAGGACTGAATAAACCTTAGTTTCCCAGGTGAGTCGGTTTTGACTGTCACTCCCAGGTGATGCTTACTCAGAGTAAATCTGGAGAACTGCTAAGAAGGAGAGAAACCACTGTCTTCTAGTTCTTGTACTACAGGTGGTGGTCATGAAAGTGAGCAAAATATTCTGTACCTAATCTCATAACTCTGTATAGATCATTGTGGGAAAAGAAAATAGGTTTTGTGGGCGTGCTTAGGCATGCGGCGGGGCGGCTAGAGTGCCCTGGGGAGGGCTGTGCCGGGTTGCTTTCCGCAGCCGCGTCTCGGCCAGCTCTCCTCGCCGTCCCAGGGGCGCTGTGCGTCTCCAGTCCGGGACCGAAGCCGCCTGCCATAGCGGGCGGCCAGATCCGCGTCCCACCTCAGCGCCCGGAGGACATGCGGGAGAGAGAATGAGCCAGAGGGACACGCTAGTGCATCTGTTTGCCGGGGTATGTGGTGGTACAGTGGGAGGTATTCTGATATGTCCACTGGAAGTTGTAAAAACACGACTGCAGTCATCTTCTGTGACACTTTATATTTCTGAAGTTCACCTGAACACCATGGCTGGAGCCAGTGTCAACCGAATAGCGTCTCCTGGACCTCTTCATTGCCTAAAGTTGATCTTGGAAAAAGAAGGGCCACGTTCCTTGTTTAGAGGATTAGGCCCCAATTTAGTGGGGGTAGCCCCTTCCAGAGCAATATACTTTGCTGCTTATTCAAACTGCAAGGAAAAGTTGAATGATGTATTTGATCCTGATTCTACCCAAGTACACATGATTTCAGCAGCAATGGCAGGTTTTACTGCAATCACAGCAACCAACCCCATTTGGCTTATAAAGACTCGGTTACAGCTTCATGCAAGGAACCGTGGGGAAAGGCGAATGGGTGCTTTTGAACGTGTTTGTAAAGTGCATCAGACAGATGGACTAAAAGGATTTTATAGGGGCATGTCTGCTTCATATGCTGGTATATAGAGACTGTTACCCATTTTGTTATTTATGAAAGTATAAAGCAAAAACTACTGGAATGTAAGACTGCTTCTACAATGGAAAATGATGAAGAGTCTGTGAAAGAAGCATCAGATTTTGTGGGAATGATGCTAGCTGCTGCCACCTCAAAAACTTGTGCCACAACTATAGCATATCCACATGAAGTTGTAAGAACAAGACTATGTGAAGAGGGAACAAAATACAGATCTTTTTTTCAGACACTAGCTTTGCTCGTTCAAGAAGGTGGTTATGGGTCTCTTTACCGTGGTCTGACAACTCATCTAGTGAGACAGATTCCAAACACAGCCATTATGATGGCCACCTATGAATTGGTGGTTTACCTACTCAATGGATAGCAGCATGAGGGCTGCTGCACTACAGAAAAAGAAGAAAGATGACAGTTGTCCATGGAATATGGAAGCCAGCATGGCAGACAGAAGAAAAATAGTTTGGGAACATGTAACTATTATAAGTGGAAGTTTTGTTGTAGGAATTATAGTGATCACACCACATTTCTTGGCCTTTCAGTAATGTGGAGAAAAAAAAAAAAACCTCAGAACCTCCAAGGAAATGCTTTTAGAAGCACTCCTCTCTCAAAATTGCCATTCTCTCTACCATGTCTACCAGACACAGTTGGGTTTTGTTGATTTATGGCAGTCTTTTAAACAAAGCCATCTTTAATTTTACATACTGTATTGTAACTATCCAAAGATAGTATTGGCAGTCATAAATCTATAACTTCTGGCTTTTGTTTAATTCCAGTAAAATCACAACAATGACAATGAGATCGTCAGTATTATTTTCACATTTCCCTGAGAGGACCTGGCACAATATTTTATATTTAATTATTTGCAGTAGTCACTGTTTTTGACAACCAATGAAATAGCGTCTAAATATCTTGTATATTTTTTAGCATCAAAATGTTTCAGTTTCCACTCCTAACAGGTGCTTGATGTTTAGCCTAATGTGTATATTTAAATTGTTAACATACCAAACACACATGGTAATAGTTTGGGACAAAATAACTAGTAAATTGTTGATTCTTGGCTATTTCGCTGAAAAAAAAAAAATAGGTTTTGTTGGGACACAGCTTTCATTAAATAGAGTCACCTTTGATAATTAACTAAATTTGATGGGCAGATAATAAAAGTCACATAAAAGAGAAAGATTTATGTTTATGTTTAATATATTTTTATAGTCATACATGCTATAAATATTGCTTCATGAATGCATTTTAAGCATGAGATTTTCCAAACACATTTATTTTTAAAAATCCAAATTAGTTCTGTTGGTATTCTACTTTTAATACTTACTTCATCACTAGATGGCCAGATCTTTATTATGTTTCATGTCAACCAACTCTGACTTTCACTGAAATATCTAGATGAGAGATATTTATCTTGAGAAAAACAGACAGATTTATCTTAAGAGAGACAGATCTATCTAACATACATTCACTTTCTTTAGATTTCTGATTATATTCTATATGACATGATCATCATAAATCTGGGACAGTGTGGTCCATGCCACCTACCTAGATAAAAAAGTTAGATTAGCAAAAAAAGCTTTCCCCAGTCTGACCCCAATCTCCTTTTAAAATTGTTATCTCTCATTACTTTCTACATAATAATCTTCCCCAGGCAATTTGTCTATTTATCACTGGCTCCCAAATAGAAAGGCTTCCTACCCCTGAGTTTTGCAAATATTTCTTCTGCATGAAACGCTTTCTCTAATCTGCTCTCTTACTTCGATGAAACCAAAAAGTCCTCTAAGGGCCAACACAAACAACTCTTTCATTTCCCCAAGTCTATGTCTCTATTCATCCACTATGTATTGCTGACCACCTTGCATTGGCAGAGATCTATCTGCTAGTCTTCGCTTCCTAACTAAATTATGAGCTTCTTAAAGTTAAGGACTTCCCAATATATTTAGGACCCTGTCTGACACATCAGAGTTACTTGGAAACTTGACCTCAACATTTAAAAAGATTTACTAAGAGATCCAATAATAAATTGTTCTAATATGCCATATGGAGTTTAACATTTAGTTACAGTTAACATCTTGCATCTACGCTCTAGTGGAGAAACCACATCCAGTTTCACACAGTTTACTGGAGACATCAAGGTATAAGGAAAATAAAAGAATGTTAATGACTAGGTAAGTAGGGCCTTTATACCTTAACTGAAATAAAATTCATTTCTGTGGTGATACAGTCATTCTCTGCCACAGTCGATTATTTCCTAATCTGCTGCATATTCACTCTTTTCCTGATAGTCAATAATTTTACTTCATTAATCAATTTTACTCATTAATATCGTATTCCTATTTGATGAATTTTTCTGAAATCAACTTCTCAGTTGGGATTTCCTCACGAAAATATTTTACCACCTAAAAATTATGTAATAAACAAGATTGTGGTTGCAAATTCTGCAAACATTATTTTGTGAATTTATAGAAATACTCAAAGCATGATTTTTTCATATCCTTTATATATTGTATAAAAATAGCTCCTTCATAATACTTTTTTTTTTCCTGAGACAGGGTCTTGCTCTGTCACCCAGACTGGAGCACAGTGGTGCAATCACAGATCACTACAGCCTCGATATTCCAGGTTCCAGCTATCCTGCTGCCTCAGCCTCCTGAGTAGCTGGGACCACAAGCATGTGCCACCATGCCCAGCTAATTTTTTTTTTTTTAGTAGAGACAAGGTCTTGCCATGTTGCAGGCTGGTCTTGAACTCCTGAGCTCAAGCAATCCCCTGCCTCGGTCTCTGAAAGTGCTGGGATTACAAGGCCTGAGCCAACTGGTTCAGCTCATAATATTTCTAATTGTGTACAAGGTATCTTTTAAAAAGACTATCAGTCTGGTATATTTCACTCTACCTAATTAATTCACAGAATTGTGTGTTTTGTTTTGATTTAATTGGTTTGTTGCATTTGTGATTGGTTTCTTTTCAATACATTTTCTCACAGAGAAGAAAATTTTCATTTTAGTCAATGCCATTTCATTCCATGACAGAACATCCCCTAGGGTAGCCCTCAGGGTATGAGAAATATGCTGTGGGACTGTGTCAGAAAAACAGACCCAGAGTGTCAGTGGTGCAGGCTTCAGAGTCCAATTCTTGTGAAACTAGAGTTTGTAATGGCTTCACATAGCTCCCTCAGTCAGTTGCAAACAACATACCAATATTAAATTGAGTATGACATTTTTTGAAAGAGAAAATTACACAGCAGATATTATAGCTGCTAAAAATTATGGGCATTTTATAGGGCAAAGTCTGATTTTTAATAAAGATCTGAAATAATGACTTTAAGTTTGAGCAATTAGTTAAGAGTTTAAGGTACAATGGTTTCAAATTAGACTTGTATACATGGCAGAAGAACCCAAATGGCCCAAGACACGGGCCATCTGATTTGCTACTATGAGTCTGTGTAAGTTTGTAGTAGGCAGAAACTCAGAAAGTGCCACTCATTCAACTTACATGAATGTGAAATGATAGAAATCCATTATTGTGTTTTTCTGGTGAACTCAAATCATGACTATAAATAAAAATGAGGCTTT
Organism: Macaca nemestrina; assembly: GCF_043159975.1. Classification (NCBI taxonomy): domain Eukaryota; kingdom Metazoa; phylum Chordata; class Mammalia; order Primates; family Cercopithecidae; genus Macaca; species Macaca nemestrina. Next base: position 75,538,462 of record NC_092131.1, read on the forward strand.
ATCTCATTTGCTCTAGTTTCACTAACACAAAGACCACAGAAAGCAAATGAACAAATACAAACTTATAACTCAGTACTTCTCGATTTCATTATATTCTTCAAGATAATTATTATTATTCCCTTTTTATAGATAAGAAAATTGATTACAAACTGTATTAGGCAATGCTTGCATTGCTATAAATACTTAATACTGGGTAATTAATAAAGAAAAGAGGATTAATTGGCTCATAGTTCTGCAGGCTTTACAGGAACCATGTCAGCTTCAAAGGAGGCCTCAGGAAACTTACAATCATGGTGGAAGATGAAGAGGGAGCAGGTGTGTCACATGGAGAATGCAGGAGCAAGTGAGAGAGAGAGGGGAAGGGAGGTGCCAAATACTCTTAAATGACCAGATCTCATGAGAACTCACTATCAGAAAGACAGCACCAAGCCATGAGTGAGCCCTCATAATCTAAACACCTCCCACCAGGCCCTGCCTCCAGCATTGGGGATTACAATTCAACATGATATTTGGGTGGGGTTCAAATCTGACAAACATATATATCCAAACTGTATCACAACACTTATTAATAAATGAAAGGAAAAGGAGAAAAAAATGGCCAAACATGGTAGTTAAACTTTTGATGATAGAATACCTAAATTGAGGCCAAACATATGCCAACTAAATGAGTGACTCTTCCACACTTTAAATGTTATGGCACGCAAAGTTGTCCCTGGCTGTATATAAGTGATGGATTTATTTATTTTTATTTTTATTTTATTTTATTTGAGACAGGGTCTTGCTCTGTCACCCAGGCTGGAGTGTAGTGGCACAATCACATTTCACTGCAGCCTCGACCTCTTGGCCTCAAGTGACCCTCCCACCTCAGCATCCTGAGTAGCTGGGACTACAGGCATGTGCCGCCATGGCCAGCTAATTTTTAATTTTTTTTGTAGAGATGGGGTCTCCCTATATTGCCCAGGCTGGTTTCAAACTCCTGGGTTCAAGCATTCCTCCCACCTTGGCCTCCCAAAGTGTTGGGATTATATGCATGAGCCACTGCAGCACTCTAGTGATGGACATTTTCGAGATGTGCATTCAGAAAGAGGAATGGGAAGAAAATAGCAACTCAGGAGAAAGGTGAGCAAGCCTAGGAGATAGCAGTAGAGCTGTAGCTTGAATGGAGAGTAAAGTCTTCTTGGCTGGAAATGAAAAATTAATTTGGTGTGATGGCTGGCAGTATCGTTAAAGAAAATGCAAACTATATTCGATTTAATCCAATATGATTATAATGCATGCAAGTCCCTTGTAAGAAATTTTATGATTTTATAAAGATCAAAAGGCAAAAGAATATTCTGGGTTTCTAAGAAAGTGAAGGAAAATTGGTAAGAGGCAGGTGGAGTAATCTAGACATAAATAGATAAAGGCCTGGGCTCCTAGGCCAGATGGGGAAATAGAAAAACATGATTCCAAGAGGCCTTGTCAAGGAAGATGCAGCAGTTCTTGGTGGCTGGTGGCTCCCATTTGGGAACAAAAGGGGAGAAGAACAGTGAAAATTATTTTCAGCTTCTATAGCCAAGGAGCCTGGCACATTGGAAGGATATAATGACAGAAAAGGTGGAAAAAAAGAAAGTGGTAAACTTAATTATTATGGAAATTTTCAGGTGACAACAGTATATAAAACTAGCAGTCTTCTAGAGTCAATATAGGATGGAACCATAGCATGCAAAGTGGGAGGACACTAAACCGAAGATGTAGATCTGGACACCACTGCCTATAGTGGTGGCTACAATCATCCTAAATGATAAGATTCCTAAAGGAATATGCATACTATATAAAGAAGAACAGATAGTCTAGAATCCACAGCCAAAGGGTGGCAGGAAAAAAAGTACTCAATAAAAAATGGGCCTAAGATGTAAGGGGACCAAAAGGAAATTGCAATCATTTACTGTTAATAATCTCAACAGTAAGTGGATGTTAGACAATACATGGAGGTACAAGTAATCCACGCTATGGTTTGAATGATGGTGTCCCCTTAAAAATTCACGCTGAAACTTACTCCCCAGTGCAACAGTATTAAGAAGTGTGGCCTTAGGGAGGTGATTAAGTCATGAGGGCTTAGCATTCTTATAAAAAAGATTCAAGGTCGAAGGGAGCGTGCTCTTGCTTATCCATTCCTTCTGCCATGTGAGGACACAGAGTTCACCCTCTCTGGAGAATGTAGCCACCAGGCACCATCTTGGAAGTGAAGACTGGACCCTCATCAGACAGCAAACCTGCCAGTGCCTTGACCTTGGACTTCACTTCCCAGCTTCCAGACTGTGAGAAAATAAACTTCTGTTCTTTATAAATTACACAGTCTCAGGTATGTTATTATAGTAAAATAAACAACGAATATAACCCCACATAGCATAGCCTAGACTACCTGCAACAATTAGACAATCCACTACCACCATAGTGACGAAGAGCCAGTCAAACAATTTAGAAGAGTGATGAACCCATTAAACCCATGATTCTTGGCTGCTGTGACACTACAATAATCATGAACACCTTACTTAAAAACTAGAAAGTAGTGGGAATGTGGAGGAGTGAGCAAGGCAGACATTGCATAGTTTCTAATTGTGTCAGTGGGTACCCAAGGTGGGAGCCATTTATATATATGTTAAAAGGCAAAGAGGCCTGCACAAATTCCTATGACCAGTTAGTATGAAGAGCAGCAAATAACCTACACAAGTCCCAAGGCCCTCTGGTTCTTGCAGCATCATCTCTAGTTGTTTCTCTGTATTTCAATCAAAGATGGAATAATTGGGTATCATGGATACTTTTTTCCTTCATATGTCTTACCTTATGGCTTAAAAGAAGCAAATTTTACAGTCCTCTTGGGTGAGTCACAAGGACTACATTTATAAAAATCTACATTTATAAAAATATAAAATAGAGTTAAATAGAGTTATCAGAACTACCCAGCCTAAACCACTCTTTTAAGTACGTTTTGTTACTTTCTCGAAGTATTAAAAATCTATGCATGGTCTAGGTGAATGGAGAACAGGGTGAACAATGCTGCTTTCATTATTATTCCATCTCTTGGGGAACCCTGGTCCAGTTAAAACACATTTGAACTGGTCACTGATTTACTTTTCTTTTTTAGGTGACATGAATTTTTGTAAATTAATGGTATTTAGCATTTATTTTTATTTTTATTCATTTTTAAACAGAGTCTCACTCTGTTGCCCACGCTAGAGTGCAGTGTTGTGATCTTGGCTCACTGCAATCTCCACCTCCCAAGTTCAAGCAGTTCTCCTGCCTCAGTCTTCTGAGTAGCTGGGATTACAGGCATGCCACCACACCTGACTAATTTTTGTACTTTTAGTAGAAACGGAGTTTCACCGTGTTGGCCAGGCTGGTATTGAACTCCTGGCCTCAAGCAATCCACCCACCCCAGCCTCCCAAAATGCTGGGATTACAGGTGTGAGACACTGCGCCTGGCTGTATTGAGCGTGTAGAAGTTAGAATGCCACACTGGTATGTCTGAAAGACAAACCACTGTGCAGTATGTTGGGCTTCTTGCATGGTACACAGCTAAGGTGAATTAGGGGGAAGTAGCACAGGTTAAAACTGGATATCCTCGTTTGTATTATCCACTACTGTAGTGTTTAGGGAGTTTCATTTTAGAAAGGAAGAACTAGAACCCAAAACAAGTTATCTTTTGTATCTCAGAAATTTATAGCTATAAGACAAACTCAAATCTACAAAATTAAAATAAAAATCCAAACCCTAGAAAATTAATTCAACATCTTTATTGGGGAAAGGAAGAACAAGAGCCCTTTTCAGCCTCTGTTTCTAAAAGTGATCTATATGAAATATGAGCAGTGTGTGCTGCTTAGGGAAACCCAGTCAGTGTCACCATCAAAGACAAGGAACTTTCCTCTACAAGGCAATCTTGTGCCTTCTCGTCATTTGTTAAACTGACTTAAAACCGTTTACCAAACCAATTTCAAACTTAGCTTAGTGACCAACCAGCTCTCACTTTTTTATATTATTCTTATGAAATGGAGGTTACTTCAAAAAAGGGGCTATATATAAAATTAACCATAAATTATGTAAAGTGATTTGTTTATTATTGCACATTTGTTCCATGTTTGCATCCATAATTTACAGACTAAAACTTATATTTTATTAATTTATATTTATAAAAAAAGAAACAATTCATAAGATTTGCAGTCAGGAAAAAGATGTCGATTTAACTTTATAAATAATAAACACAAAATAACAATAAAATTACATTGGGCTTTATTGTAACTTTTCAATTTATGCCTTAGAAATATAAAGAAATTTCTAGAAATTTAATGAAAACTTTGTAGCACAATTAAATGTAAAATAAGTTTTAACATGCATTTCTCCTGCCAATTGGCATACATAATAGAAAAATGGTAGAGAATAGGTTAAACAGTCTAAAAGGATTTTAACCTTAAATTTGACAGAAGTTAAATGGCTGTGACATTGGGTTCTTCTGCTTTATTCCAGCTAGTAATCCACCCTCAAAGTTCCTGTCAGGTAAATGACCTTGTATTTCATTAACTGATAATTAAATGGATTTATTCCACTAACGGTTTTAATTAAAATGCTAGAAATATTGATTACCCCTCTCATCCTTATTCCCCCAGATGAAAAAAAGGTTTTAGGAATGTTTATTTAGAGAAGACAGAGAATTAAATTAGATTGAATCTCTATGAGACCCGAAGACTGGTTCTTTCATTTCTGCTGCTCAAGCAGAAAAAGGTTTCAATTTTTTGATGTTTGATTAATTATTTTGAAATCCATTTATGCTTACCTTGGTGTTTAATTAAAAATGTCATTTTTAGCATAATTAAATTGGCTATCTGTGGAAGACTAACTTCAAACTTATATTTTAAAAATGCAATGCCTTTTTTTTGGTAAAAGAAACTTTTTAGTTATTTGCTTTTTCAGTAGAGGTACCGCCTCATGAATGAAAAACTAAGAAGAGCTAGAGCTTAATTGGATTTCCTACATTTGAATATTAGGCCACATATGCTTATGACTAGTCTAAGTTTATTTGGCTGTGCTCTTTAATCTATTAGTGATTCATTCATCCTAACAAACACAGAGTATGCTTTTCCAAATGTGTTGGATTTCATAGTGTTTACACTGACAAAATGTACCTCATAAAAGCTGTCTTCGCATGCCTGGGTGCTTTTCTTCAGCACTGATTCAAGTAAGCTAAGATACAGTTTCTACTGTCAGTTCTGTCAAAGCACATCTAGGCGATTGGAAACCATTTTCACTAAACATCAGAGCTGATAATGACAGAGTGCGAAGTGTAATAAACAAGAAAGGAAGACCCAATCCTTCTTGCTTAAGGTGCTTACCAAGAGGAATACCCTTCTATGTGCTCACCAAAAAGGCAATTCTGAAAATGATCACTGCTATTATTAACAAAATAGTGCTAAAATACTAATTTCTATAAAGGCAAATCATCATTCACAAGAAAGCCACAACCTGAGAGATAACCAACAGAAACAAAATATTACTCAAGAATGAGACATTTTTATTGTAATTTTTAAGCAAATCCAGCTCAAATCAACATTTTTCTAAAATGTCTGTTTTTAAAACAATTCCTTCTAAATTATCTTCCAGCTAAGTGTGGGACTTAATGCATAGTTGTAAACTGTTGAAGTCACAGAAATAGGAACACATACAATTCTCATGCTTATGACTACTGAGGCCACAAGAACTAACAGCCTCCTTTTGTATTACTTTAAATGAAAAGACAATTAAGGGAATTATACTGATCTAAAGATTGTTGATAAAGCCCTATTTTGGTACACTTCCTTATAGCACAATTTGCCTTTTTTTAAAATATTGCTTAATGGTATACCTTTCTAGGGTATACTCTTGTGATGGAGAAAAGCCCATACAGTCATGCTGATCATATGATACTTTGAATTGTTTGATTTACTTCAGAGGGGCTACTGATTATGTTTGTGCTCTGAATAACAAGGCATATTTCATGGAGTTGGGTAGACTAGAATTATAGTGGCCTAATGACCCACAGGCAGGAAGTCCTGTGTTTCAATTGCTCCAAAGAAGAGTAACAGCACTCATGTGGTGCCAGTATCTGTTGCCTAGATTTTAGCATTCTAATTTCAACATTGTGGATTTTTTTTAAGACTTAGAAATCATTGGTGCATCTTTATCCTGTCTTATTAATTATCAGAAGAAAACTTTGGCCAAAGCTTTTGCCAGACAGCTGCACTTAAAAGCTGAAGATGCCACTTAAATTCTGCTCAGTCTTCTTATCAAAAGACAAGGGAAAAGGGTAGGACATATTCATTGGCAAAAAGAAGACTGCAAAAAGTGAATGTGAGAAGGATTCTCAGCTCTTATTTTTCTTACCAGTTAAAGGAAACAGAAATGGTCATATATCTCAGTTTTCTCATCTACCAAATGGAAACAATGCCTAAGGAGAACAGTCTTCCGGCTCTGAAAGCACTGGCATCTGCAGATCTGAAGACCAATGAATACCATTTCTGGAATTATAATTGCATCAGAAGTTCAAATTTGCACAGAAGAACAAAGACTTAGAGATAAGGGATGTTGGCCTGAGCTAATATATACTTGGAAAATGTCACATTTCATTTTTATAATAATATATGAAGCAGGGTTTCTCATAATATCTACTATTCCTGGTTTTTAAACAGCATCCACTTGTCAAGATTACTAATGGTTCTACCATAATTTTACTTTCTTGACTGTTGTTTTGGGATATAGTGACATGGTATGCTCTCAAATACATATGGAAATACTTTCAAGATATCAAAATAGTTGTAGTGCCTTTCCTATGAACTTTAAGAAACTAGCAAGATTAGTAACTTTATTTTTAACACTGATATATGACATATTTTAACTTGTCTATATACAAAAGTAGAGCTGTTAACAATTGCAACTTTCCTCAAGTATGCCATGAATCACCGTATTCCTTTTCCCTTTTTTCATGCACCATTGCCACCATCTTACCTTCAGCAGTTTTGCTAGATTTCAGTGAAGATGGAACTAGAGGGCACACATTAGAATTTTATATCAGTTCAAGAAGGGGAGAAAAGAAAGACATATGAAGCCAGAATGACATTCATTGAAGGTTCCCTAGGGAAGAAAACACATGTTTTTGTCTCTCACCTGCTAGGCATGCTAAATCAGTGCAATGATAAGCTAATTTATGAAATATATTTCATTGAAACCTGGACATCTTTACTGTTGCTAGTTCAGCCATTAGAATTTCAGGAATAATGGCAGCCTAATTTTTAAAACATAAAAGACATGAATTTTCTGATATAATGCTTATGGTAGATCTTGCATGCAGCTTCAGATTTCTAATTAAAATAATTGTTACTACACAGTTGTTTAGCCTAAGCTCAGAATCTCTATTTATGTCTCTCTGAAACTTGTCATATTAGTGTTGAATACCATTATTTTTTCATTACAGTGTCAAAGTGATTGGGTTTGTGAGAATATATATATCTGTTATATATTATTATAGATCTATTATATATTATTATGTATTATATATTATTATAGGTGTTCTCGGATATACAACTGACATTTAGTTTTTTAAGTGGCCCTTTCTAATGCCTTATAGCTCCAATGTCCAAACTTAGCTTTTTACCCACTTTTTCAATACTCAATATTGACTCACTTTTCTTCAAAACTATGACTTTAACAAAGCGATCAGGCAATCACAACTGGAAGAGTTGGCCTGGAGATGATAAGATGATTCCAGTGGTGCATGCTTCAATATTTCCAGGTGGGCACCATTAAAATATAATGCCATCATGGTAGCCCTCAAAATCAACCTTGTTTCATCAGCAATAGAGCAGATAGTTTTTCATATAATCAATGCTTTCTCCAAGGAATGGCAAATTAAATGTGGATCAAATTAAAAGCATCTAAGCATAAAATTAGAGTCAAAACAAGAATTTTCCATTAAAAAGTGCCATTCAGCCTTGTGTGATATTTTTCTCAAAGACTCCTTTTCCCTGCCAGGCTCTGATCCTCCTGCCAGGTTCCCAAGAACTGTGTATAAACAGTGTCTGCCTCCTTTATCACCCACCTGCTCCACTTGCCAGACTTACTTGAATTCAACACAGCCCTGGTTTGAGGCATGTGAGCTCATCAATATAGGAGTAAGTTCCCCTGTCACTCATATTAGGCAGTGCCATCAAGAAATAGACAATGTAGGTGGGTGTGGTGACACAACCCTGAAGTCCCAGCTACTCAGCACGCTGAGGAAGGAGGATCACGTGAGCCCAGGAGTTCAAGTCCAGCTTGGGCAACACGTGAGACCCTGTCTGTAAAAAAAATAAATAAATAAATTTTAAAAATAGAAACATAAATGATCAAAGGAGCCCAGTTATGAAATAGACTGTGTCTTCACCCACAAATATATTGACAATCAGCAATGATGGGAAAATAAATGCAACAAACATTTCTGATAGCTTAATGGGATTTAAATAAAATACTCAAGGTTGAAAATGTCCTCGGTGCTACATTGCTCTTTTAAGTATATTCCTTCTAGGATAACATAGCTTTGCCTAATACTATATATACAAAAAATAATTGGGTTTTAATTTAATAACCTAATTTTCCTATATACAGAGTCAAAATTTAAATAGAATCTAACCTTTTAAGATTAGGTCCCTATAAAAAATAAACATTCTTTTTCTTTAGTTAGATAATAGCACCACCTTTAGCTGTGCACTAATGCATGTTTTACAGCAAAGATGACAGAAAATTTAGGCTGGTCACAGAAATAAATCCATAATTGAGAGAGGACTGGCTTGTAACTTCAGTGTTTGAATGATCCATTGATTATGGTATATATACCCGTTAGTCTGTCAAACACCAGAAATATCATGGTGGCGTTTTAGAAAAGCAGAGGTCTCTCCTGACAAAGACTGAAGGGAATTTTATTGGGTAATCATATGGAGAACTACTGAGCTCTTTGTGAAAGCAATCAGGGACATTAAGTGAGAAGGCTAAAAATAAATTATATATTTAGAGAAATGCAGACATTTCAGTTTGTGATGGTTGGTGAGGAGAGAGAATAGAGAAAAGGAAACAGAGGCAGAGAGAAACAGAGGCTAAGGGATTTTAAAAAATGTTGGTCCCCAAAATGCAATAGAGAAATAAAGCCATCCAAGGCCTGGTTATACAGACTTTGTGCAACTTTATAGCAAACCAGGAAAAAAGATTGAGTACTTAAAACCTTTTTTACTTCCTAGGTCAGTAGAACTCTCAGGAACATCCTAGAAACAACCCCCCCGGGCAGTATTTACAGAGATCAAATGGATGTCTCAAGAAACCAGTACCATGTTAGTTTCTTTGCTCTAACATTGCCAGATATAACCTAGCTAGGTTAGAAATTACTGACAGCTTTCCTCTCTGATGCGAGCCTAGATACACTTGATAGAGAGAGAGAGCAATGACCTTCACAGAAAATGTCACTTCTCTGGATATTATCTGACAACATTTGGAGTAGCAATTTCTTATTCCTAACACCCCTTCAAATTCCTGAAGAATAACTCCAACTCCATTTGCAGTAAGCTCTGTGTGGACATTGGACTTACAGTGCTTTTGTATCACTCTGTGGTAAATAGAAGATCACCAAACAAAATCAGACCATTTAACATCAAATGATCTGTTAGAAATGGTCTACTCCAGCAAACGTCTCATCCTCAAGGGTCTGCAACTGAGTAACTTTCATAAGTCAAAATTATGTGCTCTCTAAATGTACACACATGAGCATCACAGGACTCATTAATATTTCAGTGTGTCAGGTGAATATATCTATAAGAAATAGGGAGAAAATGCAAATAACTGCAGTCAACATTATGAGTTTATTTAAGCCTACAGATTGAATCCTAACAGAAGATGAAGAACTATGCATTTTTAATTTCTATCTCAGATGGCTTAGTCTGAGCAGAGAATCAAGACTAAGTATCAAGTTCATTACAGTTCACATGTCCATAACTAGCCAAGTATAACAACATGTCCATTTTCAAAAGGACACGTCTCTGTCTTTATGTCTTCCTGATGACATACAGATGGCATAAGGAAAACCTGTAACTCTTGTTAAATAGCTCAAATGTTTAAAAATAACAACAAAGAAAACATGCTCATAAATCAGGAGGGAGAAAAGGAAAATGGAAAAGGAGAAAAGCAGGAGACAAAAGAATGTATGGGCCAGGCATGGTGGCTCATGCCTGTAATCCCAAGACTTTGGGAAGGAAAGGCGGGCAGATCACAAGGTCAGGAGTTCAAGACTAGCCTGACCAACATGGTGAAACCCTGTCTCTACTAAAGATACAAAAATTAGCTGGGCATGGTGGCGGGTGACTGTAATCCCAGTTACTCGGGAGGCTGAGACAGGAGAATCGCTTGAACCTGGGAGGTAGAGGTTGCGGTGAGCCAAGATCGCGCCACTGCACTCTAGCCTGGGTGACAGAGCGAGACTCCGTCTGAAAAAAACAAAACAAAACAAAACAAAACAAGAAAAGAATGTATGAAGAAAATGAAGAAGGAGAGGAAAAACAAAAAGAAGAGAAGGTGGCAAACAGAATACCTTTCTCAAGATAATATCCATCCTGGTAGGTGGGTTTTACCATTGATTCCTACTTTCTACTTTCAGGGCTAGAAGATTTCAATCATCCATTAGGATAACAAACACAATGATAATAGAGTACCTTTTAAGAGACTCAGAGCATTAATCTTACTTACTACATTTGTTTCATAAGAGTTACATTGAAATGTACAGATTCGTTCTAGTTGTCCTAGTAAGTCTCGATTTATCCTTTTATGTTGTCACGAAAACATTTTTTTTTATTGTAATGAAAACATTCTAACACTATGTGAAACTCTAATTGTATTGCCAATTTCCTTGTCATCTGGTATTCCCATGGTACAGTATTAATACTGATATACTTTAACTGTGCTTCATGTATAAATTTATACACACAGAGGCATATGCATTTTTTAATGGGATTTACCTGAGTAATGTTAATAGGGAATCACACATGTAAATCCTTGTGCATCGAAATAAAAATATAACTCTGCATTATTCTCAAATAAGGTTTCTTGAGGGATCATTTAATGTTTATGGGGAATTCATTTATATTTGTAACCAATTTTAATCATCTGAAGGTCACAGCATGTGGAGTATTTTTTTTAAATGTTCCTTTCTGCGGTGAATGAATGAAACAGACTATGCTCAAATTTGTTGCTCTCCTCTGAGCCCATTTAAAAATGAGATGCCTAATTTTAAGGACATTTTCCCTCTATGTAAAAAATAAATCAACTTAGTGAAAGAAAAAACTATACAGCTGCCAAGTATATGTAAGTTCGAAAGTTTTTCTATTGCCTGAAATGGAGACACACGAAATTACATTAAAGTTTTAAACAGAAACAGAAGTTTTCAGCCAATGTAGATCAAAATCTATTAGAGATAGAATTGTTTTGACAAAAACTGTGTAAATACAATGCCACTGGCTGCAAGCCTATTACTGAATGCAAGTGGAAAATAAGAACAGCACTCCTGAAGGGGCATTGCTAAAGTGACACAAAATAAACACAACCATTTTGGTATAATTTTTCACATTAATTATGTTCTCTTATCATAGATGTATAACTAGCCAAGTATAACAACAATAACAAGATAGCACTGAAGTTATTTTGCAAACAGGAAAAAGCAAATAAAATAATACTGATATGCTAGTTATTAGATTACTAGCCTTTTATCTTGTGGAATAGCTTCCCTGAACATAAAGACTGTATTAATCATTTCTCTTCCTCCAAGTAAATTATATTACACTTTTGGAAAAATAATGTTAACAGTCTTTTTCCTTAAAGATACCTTCATGTGTTTGCTGATTTGCCATTTCCAAATCTCTAGCCACTGAGAACATTTTCAAAAACAACTTCTAGCATAAGAATATTCATTTTTTTCTCTTTCCACATTAAAATGCAATCCCCTAAAAACATGTTCCCATCCCCACTTTCCTTAGATGGAGTTTTTGTACCCATTCTTTACAATTTTATCAAGGAAATACCTAAAAATTACACCATTTTTAGTTTCCTCAAATAAACTGGCCTTCCCTTAAGTTCCAATTGTACCTCTTGTTATTTCTCTCAGGGTAAAATTTAGGGACCACATGAAATTCAACCAGTCTCCATCGTCAGTCTTCAAGGATTGTCCTCTGGAAGCCATTGTTTCTGTTCATTGCTCTTATAAACAAGCCCAAATCTTAAGTCCAATAGACTTAGTTAACATAAGTCCTTCAGCAAGAAAATTGCTTTTTTTTTCCTCCTTTTCTTTTCTTTCTTTCTTTCTTTTTTTTTTTTTTTTAAAGCAGGGTTTCACTATTTTGCCCAGGCTGGTCTTGAACTCCTGAGCTCTGGCAATCCTCCCATCTCGGCCTCCCAAAGTGCTGGGATTACAGGTGTGAGCTACTGCACCCAGTCAAAATTTTCTTTTTCTTTGGCTAGAAGGTCCTAGTTCTGATTTCCTTTCTTGTATTGTGTATTATTGTATATTCCACTTCTTCCATTTATATAACTTGCATTCTTCTTTTGCTTTCAGATCTACCCTCTGAACACTAAGCACACCAGATTTAATCGAATGCACACCTGATTACTCATTACCATCATAGATGGAGAATGGGCATATTTTTCTTTATCAGTCCTAAAACATTTTCAGTGAAAAAAAATTCACAACGACCTTCCAGAGAGTAGAAGAGCAGTAATCTATTTCTCCTGCAGCCCCATTAAATATGGTATCCATGATGTGCCTTGAAAGAAATCTGAGGATTCTCTAGGTGGTACATCCAATTGCAGTAGTTTATGAAAACACATCACCAAAAGGTCATCAAAGGGAAATGGCAGCAGCTAATTATTCCTCACTTATGTATTTTACATCTTCAGACTTTTGTTTGTATATTTGTTTGTTTGCACATTTTTGTTTGCATATTTCTGTAACAGAGTGCTATGCTACTATTACACAGATTCTCAGTAGTATTTCTGTGTCATTTCTGTCATTTCTGAATCCCATTCTTTGAAGCTTAGCATTCATAAGATTTAGAACCTTGATCTCTTTGGAGTATAAAAGGATATTAGAATATACTACGGGAGGTACCTAAGATTCTCAATCAATCAAGGGTCATCTCTGAGGGCTAATACGAGCACAGGCAAGAGCAAGCTGCTCTCTATTTACAACGTGAGGCATGTTGAATACCTGCCTCACATTGGCTTGTTTTAAGAATTGATTAGAACAGGTGTTTATATTTGCATTTTATTTACATAGACATTTATCAATTGTTACAAAAGAAAATTGTTTACTTTCATTTCCTTAAAATATGAGAATAAAAGACATGTTGAGAAGAAAATTGGCAGATCATGGACCCCAAAAAGAAATAACAGAACTCAATCCTCTCTAGGGCCTAAATCAAAGCTCTGGAGTGATTTTAAAACGTTTTTAAAATGCTTTTTAAAAAATGATTTAATATAGTGAGTTGAGATACATTACATTAGATATAATTAGACCTAGACAGGAAAGGTGGTTCTGAGAAGCTAATGAAATATCATTAAGGTTGAATATAAGATTGTTGATTAGGATAAAGCTAATCCTGATTAGGATAAACAAGATAGGAGCTAGAGATCTTATTTTTTTCTCTTATTTATTTATTTTATGAGTGAAGAATAGGTGTGCTATCTTGCCTTTATTGAAAATAAAAAATAAAGAATATTACTATTTTATATTCTGTTAAAATACTCTATCATGATAATATCTTTTCCATTTTATTTTTTGGGAAGGCATTTGCCTTGAGATGTACCTATATCAAGGTAAAAGATCTGAACAAAAATGGAATTTACTTGCTGTGTATTTTGCCTTCAGAGCAAAGAACTACAAGGCCCCAAGCAATCTGGCTGCTCCCTCCATCCCAAATCTCACCCCACACCCAGCCCTACCTGTACTCTCTTCCAGTGCCACGGTCTTTCTCCAGTTTCATAATCACCAATACTCTTTCAGCCTGAAGACATTTCAGTCCCCAGTCCCTTTCCTTGTTTAATGTCTAATCATTGTTTACATCTTTCATTTTGCTTCCTTGGTGAACACTTGCCTAACCTCCCTGACTGGATCAAATTAACTACAAGTTCTTCTAACACTTTGGACATCTCCCTTGTGGTATTTTTCACAGGTGCAATTTTCTGTTTATTTGTGAAAATGTGATTACACTCTATCTTCCTCAAGCCTCATGAGGGGACAAATCCTGTCTGGTTTCGCTCACTATTGTTTCCACAAAAGCTTGGTGATTTCCAGCACATAGAAGATACTCAATGAACACTTGACAACTGAATGAATAAATATACATATGAATGATTCTCACTTTTTATTGGGATTGTTGTGCTATATAGACACATTTCACTTACTCTCACCCCAATAGTGCTATATAGACAATTAATCATTAGCTCTTGTCTTGAGATGGATGAAGATGGCTATAGCATTCTTTCTCTAAAAATCTGACACATACTTGAAATCTTCTATTCTCTGAGAACAAATATCTCTATTCTTTAAGCATGTATCAATGATTAGCCACAAACCATATGTTCATGTACATTCATGCAAAAACAACGGAGATACTTCTGAATCACCTATAACTTCTTTAATCATCTTCAGGGCTTATTCTTAAGTGTTAATGGGTCATTACATTAGTGTGAGCCACTCAGTAGCAACAGCATTTAGATATCATATATTGTACATAGGTCAATTATCCATGCTGTTGAAAGAAAACCAAAGTAAATCATATATATATGAAGTCACCTAGATTTTGAAATTTAGAAAGTGCTATTGCTATCTCAGAACCAAAATTCCCACTAAAACACACTAATCCATAAAGCATTTCATATTCTTTGTTTTTTCCTCTATACTGCCATAAGATAGCATTTATTCCCTCATTTTAGTCCATGTTTTTCTGTCATTAGAGTTATATTATGTTGTATATTATAGTTATATATTATGAGTATTAACAAGTCTGTTTTCTTATCTATAACAATCGTAGGAGTAGCAACCAGGTTCTGTTCATTCTATCCCACCCTTTATCCTCCACCCTACCAACAACCAAGAACAGTGCCTTGGTAGTTAAAACTCAATAAATGTGTCTTATATGGAAAGAAGGAGGAAAAGAGAGGGAAAGAGAAAGAAAAAAAGAAAGAAAAGTGGTCTTCCTACTTATAGTACCATTTTGCTTGGATCAGGCCTTTAGATAATATCAACTTTTGCAGCAATTATTCAACAAAAACTTTTTTTAAGGTTTCATGACAATATGTCATCATCTACTGATTGTATGCTCATTTCTTCTCACTATTCCTCTCCTCAATTATCTGGCTGAAATGAAATGAAACAGGAAAAACATTGGAAGCAGAAGAGAAAAAGAAATTGTCTGTTAGGCCACAGGCTGCTGACACTCTCCAGCGCCTCTTTATCAGAACGGAAGTTTGGGACCAGTTAACTCTACCATGCCTCTCATCCTTGCCGTTCTTCATCAGTACTCAAAGAGAGAGAGAGAGAGACCTTCTTATGTCTTTTCTCTTAGTCTCACCCCAGTAGTGCTCCCAGCTCATATTCCCCTTGACATCCCCACTAGCCCTTTCTTTAGATGTAGAGGCTGCTTGGTCTTCCTCTCTCCACTCACCGTAATACAGAAGACAGTCAGTCTTTGTGTTCTTACAGCCTTTTCCAAGCCATTGTTTCTTTACCCTAATTTAAAAATATGTCCTTTGAAACTCATCCTGAGTCTCTCTGTGTGACTCACTACTGGATTCATTGGTCGAGGATTATGGCACCTGCCCTGGGATCTTTGTTTTTCCCTTTTCCACCCACTTCCATTCTGCTTTTGACAATTCCAGTGTGATATTGATTCTTCCCACATCCCAGTTTCTTGGCTTCCTCAATTCCAGTGACCTACACCATTCTGCAACCAACTCCCATTATCATATTTTTGCCATATCTAGAATATAAACTCCCATGTCCCACACTCTAACTACAAACTGATTCTCCCAACTCCCACTCTCTACTCTCACCTCATTGTTAATATACTTATTCTTTCTAGACAGGTCCTAAGTAATTCTAATCCCTGCCTCTATATCAGCTCTCTTCTGCCTTCCTGTTTTTTCAACTTAGATCTCAGGGTTCATTATACCAATCAACCCTTTGTCACTATTTCTGGACTCTTGACTTGATTGCACATAGTTTCATATGTTACAAACACCCCAAAACAAAAACAAAAATAAAATAACAAAAAAATCTTATCAAACATCTCCCTTTGGCTATGGTATTATTTTCCTCCTTCACTTCACAGTTAAATATCTTGTTAGAGTAATCTATCTTTTCTATAATTCTGCACTCTAAATTTTATTCTTGAACCTGCTACAATCTGGCTTCTGACCTTCAGAATCAATCCTTCCTCTAAAATTACCTATCTCAGAATATAATGCTATTCACTCATTACCTCTTCAACAGCCCGCATTCATTACATTTTGCTTTCTTCTCATCAGTTACCCCATTCTGCGGATGTATTATGACATAACATAAGTTAATATTTATGAAATGTATTCTACCTATGTTAAGTGGTGCTTTACATTTAATCCTTTCAACATAACCTATGGAGTACACAGTAGGAGTAGTATTCCCATTTTACAGATATGGAAATTATAAATAGAGATAATAGGCTAGGTCAAGGACTTTTTACCTCCCTAACATCTCTTGGATCCATCCTGTCTTCTCTATATTCCCACTGTTACTGTTTTGAGCCTCCACCTTCTCACTGTCTTCCCTGACTCCATTTTGTGTCCCCCATCCATCCTCTGCACTGCTTTTAGAGACCCCTCTAAATTGCACAGCTGATCACGCCACCCCCTGCTTAAGTACCTTCACAAGTGCCTCTTAACTATCAGTGGTCACACAAGTCTGTTCATAGTCAGCTCCTCTCTTGCCTCCTGGCCTCATCTTATGCCACCTACTCCTACTCCTACAGCCCAGTGGAATTACTTATTGTTTCCTTCTAGCGTCATGCTGAATACTTTCTGAAGGCATTTTCAACTGACTGATTTTTATTCATTCTTTAAAATTTGGTTCCAACACACCCTTTCAGAAAGCTATGTGATTCCCTGTGTAGACATCCTTCTCTACCATTATGACTTACCACACTGTACTCACAGCATGGAGCTATAAGTCACTCTCTCACACTCAGCTATGAGTACCTGTAGAGCTAGCAGGAACTTTCTCAACTTTGAACCACGAATGCCACTCTCAGCACCTATCTATATAGAAGAACTCGAATATTTACTTCTCAATCTCTTCTAATTTAGCTGCCTTGATTCAAACTCACACATCAAAATAATGTTTTTCAAAATCTATCATACACCTAAGGAAATTTAAAAAGTAATTTTCCAGTATAACAAATTATGTTTTGATAGGTTAACATTCCTAATGAAGACAGCACCCATGAATTTGGAGTAAAACAGACATCATTTGCTTGTTTTGATGGGCAAGTAATTTGATTGCCAGCAATTATGTTGTATATGTATAGACGTTTCTGCACATGTACCATTTGCTGCATTTCAAAATCTGTTATTTTTAAAGGTATAGATTTTTGGTTTCAAATGTATAATAGGGAGCACATTTATTTTAACTAACTTAAAAAATAAGTGCCAAACATTTCTGGGGAAAATACAAAGTCCTTACAAATACTAGTCTATATACAACTGAGAGAAGAGACCACTCTTTGCATGTAAATCAGTAAGCTTAATAGTGGATTTCAGTCTCTTGAGAACTATCTAACATAAAGCAACGAATAAATTGAATGGTGCTGCATTGCTCTCACAAAAGCTAATAAACATGGCTTTATAATATCCTATTCTTTGAAGTAATCTTCTCTTATACCATTATTTGGTTTAACCTATATATTCCTACAACCTTCACACATAGATTCATACTTTTAAAAAATAAGTTACAATTAATCACCCATTTTCAACATTCTCTATATGTTTATTAAAATATGTCCATTGAACACATAATTTTCTCATAAAAATGTTTGATGTTCTTTTCTCCCACTATAATTATCAATTACCTTGAACATATCCACTGTCTATTTTTACCAGTGTTATTTCAGTCAGATTTTGTTGTAATTCATTAATCTAATCTAGCTACAACAGTAGCTCCCAGCTCTAGAACAGCGTCCTAGCCACAGCTAAATAAATAAATGAGTTCTCTGTTGAGGGTAGTACTTTCTAAAATTACTTTCGATTTAATAATTACAGATGGATCAGTGATGTGCTTGTATCATGTGATCCTTTCTTTTTAGCGATTGACACAAATTAAAATGGACAATAAAATATCCATATGGAGCCCCAGTTACTTATTTTGTCCATAACTTATGTACATGTTAATCCCTGAAGCAAGGATTTTTACTCTGACTATGACTCATACAGCAAGTTTTTCATAATTCCCTGTTCTTCACAGTTGCACAGAATTGGCAAGCTGCTTTTCCTTGCTCCTATTCTCCTACTAAAATAAATTGATTCCCAGAGTTTCCTGGAAAAGCTGTAATTTTATTTTCCAATCTGAAAACAATTAATAAAGTACTCAGCAGTGAGTCTCAAATAATACAACTTGACCTTGGCAGAACATACACTTTATTTAGCTAGGAATGATCTTCTCTTTCAAAATTCCCCTGATTAAACTCAGCAATACTGAGGTCACTCTTGAGTTTACACTGAAAACTAACCCCATGATAGGTGCACGAAAATCTCAGAAAGCACCGCTAAAGAACTTACTCATGTAATTAATCACTGCCCATTCCCCAAAAACTTATTGAAATAAAAAATTAACAATTAAAAAAAAGAAAGAAAACTAACCCCAGTACAGGCCTCATTTAACACCAAACCTTAGCTTCCCTGGTGGTCTAGTGGTTAGGATTCGGCACTCTCTTAACACCAAACCTCTTGTTATAGCTACAGGATTCTTTCAAACTTTAGGTCTATTTAGAAAAAGAATCGGCTGACATGACAGATGTCAACAATTTTCAGAGCTGCTTAAAAGTAATATTCTATTAAAACTATGGCCATTTCTGCACTGACTGTACCCCTACTCCCTATCACCACCCCCTCCAAAAAAATAACTGGCTCTCAACATGAATAACCTCAACAGGGTAAATATTATCGATTAATTAGACTGGATAGTCATGATGTCCTCAGCCTATAGGATACAGAGCAGGTTTAACTCACTGTTTGCCTTCAAGAAGATTAGAACCAGGTATAGCCTAATTCACAGGAAACAACAATGAGAAAGTAAAAGACACTATCAAAAAAATTCTAAGGGAAGACTTCACAGAGAAATAAACTTTGAACTCAAACTTGAAGTTTGGTTAGGATTGAGATAAGTCAGAAGGCAAAAAAACATTCCAGATAAAAAAAAAAAAAACCACCAGTTAACATTTCTTGAGCATTTACTATGAGACAGATACCACACTAAGCATTTTACATGCCTAACATCAGTTAACATTATAGCCCTGTGAGTTGTGTACTTTTATTATCCTTCTTGAATTATCCAATTTTAAGGAAATTAAAGCTTAGATAGGTTGAGTAACCTGTTCAAAGTTACCCAGCTAGTTGGCACCGGGACCTGGGTTCAGTCCCAGGCTGAATCCAGAAGCTAGTTTTAACCACTATATTCTACTACTCTAAGCAGATGTATACAGACTGTGAGACAATGAGGAAACTGGCTCAACCAGTGATGGAGGCTGTGTGAAGTGAAAACAGAAAATAAGTTTGACATAGAAATTAGGCTACAGGCTTGCCTTGGAAATAGACAAGTTTCACATTTAAAATAAGGAGCCATGGAGGATTTGTGAGCTTCCTTATTTGTGACACGAACAATACTGGAGGAAGACTTAGAGATGGGAGACATGAAGAAGTGCAGACTGGTTTGCTGAGGTTGGGGAAATACATGGTCAAGCCTTTGGTAATTGTATTTGGTAAGCTTTGCTATAGTAACAAACCTCTAATGTTCGAGGCATAGGAAAGCAAATGCTTACTTCTCACTTACATTACATGCCCACTTAGGATGGCTGTGAGTGGGTTGTGGGTTTTCTCTATCTGTCTTCATTCTTTCTTCATTCCTGGCTGCAGCCTCTATTTGGATATGCTATTCTTCTGTCAGAAGGAAAAGAGCCAGAGAGCTAGCAGAGACATGCAATGGCTCCTAAAGCATCTCCTCGCTTACCATTGTCCAAAGTTCATACCAGCCAAGCTCAGAGTTGATGGGGCAGGGGTGCATCCTTCTCCACAGGAGGCCTGCGAGTCACATGGTAATAGACAGGGGTGTATAATCCTCTTACAGAAAAGGGGAGTGAATCGTGGGAACAATAATGCAATCTACCAGAGTAAGCCTGTGCTCTTTGCAGATGCTGTCACTATAAATTAAAGCAACAGACCGAAATGAGTAAACTTCGTAGAAGGGGATGGAATCTCTTGTTTTCCCTGGATAGAGGGCTCTGTCCTAAAGAGAACAACTGCTGTTCTATTTCCATATTTTCTGATGTAACAGCCTTATGCTGTATGATTTTATCATTTTGTGCTTAAAAATCTGTCAAAGACTGAAAAGTGAATCAAAGACAGTTTATATGAATTGATAAGTTCAATATGAATCCTTTATACTGTTTCATTACAATTAAAATGAAATTAAATTAGAAAAAAGTAAACAGAGAAAGGATCCAGTTAACATGTGTCCATACTTTCTTGATTTTTCTATCCTAGATAGCGTTACATTTAGAATGATTTTGCTTGCTGATTCTTTGTGCCTGCTGATTCAATAAATTATTCCAGTCTCATATAAAATATATGTGATACCAATGAGTGATAGTTAAGAATCAACTAATCTAAATACATTTTGGTACAAACAAGTTATCCCCAAATATGCAAATGACTAAATAAAATAAAAATGATGTTCTTAGAAAGAGTTATTTCCAAGCCTTTCTTTGGAATTTTTTAAAACATATAAAGCTAGAGTCTGAATCTTAGCTTTATGCTATCTGATTGGTTTTTTCCTGTGCAAGTCTCTTGTGCCTACTCGTCATTTATAGCTTTCAAGTCCTTTGCAAAAGGTCAGTGTTTCTGTGGTCCAAAGCCCGGTTTTTTGATCCCCTTCTCAGTTCCCCATCAAGCTCTCCTGCTTGGATTCTTGGATATAGATGCATATATTTGCAAATTTACCACTTCCTCTGAGCATAAAGTTTGCTGATACCAGAACATTCTCTTTAAAGATAAATTTTGCCTGACATTTAATTAGAAAATGGTCTGTCTCTCTCCTTTCTTGCAATCCTACCAAATATTTTATAGGAGAAGCCCAAATTTTCCCATGACACAAAACTTGAAAGTCTAGGAAAGACAACATGTTGGGATGTATGGTAGGCATTAAATACTTAATAAATATTTGCAGAATAAATGAATAGACAAAGGCTAAATGAATTGACTGATCATTCCAGCAGTTAAGATCCCCCTACACAGCAAGAGCTCCTAAACTTTCATTTAAAGGCATTTAAAAATAATTCAATATATGTTTTTCACATAAGATGCTCACTAAATATTTGTTATTGTTTACCTGGACAAGAAGGGAATAGTAAATGGTTCATAGCAAAACAGACATCCCAGTTACAACATCACTTCCTAACCTCCCCCATTAAAAACAAAAATTAAACAAACAAAAAAAAAACCCCAAAAATGTTTATAAGCCTTGAGGGAAAAGAATGAATATACTGCTGAAAATCCTACCATTGGGAAGTGAAAGTTGTCTCACATCCATCTTCTAAAATACCTTTTCCTAAAACTCTGTAGAATGCTATTCTACAGAGGTCCAAAAAGGCTTCTTTGGTATCATAATGATCTACTACATGTCACCTTGCTTATGAAAGAACATTAACAACTCACAGCCTAACCACATCCAGAGTGTATTCTATTTGCTTTCTAAAGACCTTTACCTAAATTGACAATCAAAATGTTGTTGTAAATTTTAAAATCATTTTAAACATCTCATTTACGTGGCAACTTCAACAGTTTATTCTAAGGCTACTTTCTGCAGAGTAACTCAACTAGTGTCATGAGCTACATCTTACTGGTAAAATGCTAGAGTGCTGGGCTCAATCATAGCAAAGAAATCTGAAGCACTGAAAGAGTATAAATAGAATTCAATCTCTTTATGCTGTAATTACTGCTCTCAGGAGATCAATAAATGTATTTCTCCTAGTTTTGTACAACTACACAACCGTAATATCCAGTGTTTACTGTCTTACTACATTTGTAAAACCTATTTAAAATATAACCAATCTCAATCTTAAAAAATCATAAACTATTCAATCATGAAATCCAATCAGGAAATCATAAACTTTCCAAGAAGGCATTCTGAAAAGTGGAAAATCGATAAATGTAAAACCTGTCATTTTAACATCATGAGTTTGTTCGCACAAGCACAGAAGTGGTGCTAGTCTTAATCTTACACACAGGGTGCTAATCTTAATCTTATATACAGGGTGCTCAAAGAATAATTTTCTAAAAACAACATGGTAAACAATAGATGAGGTATTTCATATTCCATATGAAATTTAAGTAAAATAAATATGAGAACAAATCTCTCAAACAAAATGAAACGTTATTTGTGGAAAATGAGACATGGAAAGTATAATTCTTAATAAAAATATGAAGTATAAAATATCTTGATCTAATTTAAATCGCTCCATATAATCTGTGAATTTTAAAAAATTCAACAAAAATATTAGCAGTAGAAAGAAAGACTAGAAGGATCTTCAGAATGCTACATCAGAATGTTGTAATGGCTACATTAGAAGCCAGAAGAATGTCTGCTGACTACATCAGAATGGGAGCCAACCTTGTCTTTTAGTGGTAAGATAGTTGTGATTTTATTCTTTTGTATTATTTTCTGTACTTACCAGGTTTTCTTCAATGAGCATCTATTACTATTAATATCATAAAGAACAATAAATTATTTAGAACATTGAAAGAACTAACCCCTTTGTATCAGAAAAGGGTTACATTGTTAAGCAGACATTACACATGCTATGTGGAAGGGCTTACTTACCCTTTACCTCAGATTTCAAAGAACATTAGAGGCTCATATATCAGGTTATAATTTCACTTCTACTGGGATCATTGCTTGCTTCTAAGTCCTAGCAGGTGACAGCCTTGATAGGAATTTTTTCTCTCTGGTCCAAAAGTATCTCCTTTTTTCCCCCGAACTATTGTAAAAATTATTGCAAAAATGTCTTGGAAAACAAAATCAATGCTGATACCCAATTCTATTGCATTAAAAAGTTTTTCATCAAATTCTACAAGTAATGCATTATATTGCCTTTTTTTCCGTATAATAGCAACATGTGGTCCATCATACTGTTTTTATAGTTGGAAAAAAAAAAATCTTGCATCCTCTAAATGTTGAACAATCAAATAAGCTGCTTATATTCTAACTGGGACCTTATTTCTAATTCCAATTTAAAGATGGTTTGAAGTAAATTAAGTGGGCCTATGAAATAAGATCTTCTCAAAGCCCAAGTTTAAGATGAAATGAGATCTTCAATTAAAAACTCTACATGTTAAAATGTGACAACTTATTTAATGGGATAAGAAGAGGCAGTTGAGAGCTGGTCATTATAATACCTGTACACTGTAGAAGAAAAATTCACATACCAGGATAAATTTCCAGATACCACACAGAAATGGTCATTTAAACCTAGCTGTTGGGAAGCAGTTTTCTTTTCCTCTCATAATGAGTTTTTCTTTTCTTCTCATAATGAGGTCATTCCAAACTAAGACTTTAGTAAGTCAATGAATTATGGCAGAGTTTTATCATTCTTTTTTATTTTTATTTTTATTTTCTATAGAGACAGGGTCTTGCTTGTTGCCCAGGCTGGTCCTGGCCTCAAGAGATCCTCCTGCCTCAGCCTCTCAAAAGTGTTCAGATTACGGTGTGAGCCACTGTGCCCGGCCAGAGTATTCTTAATCTTATAAAAGACGTAATTTCAAGTCACACTGAAGTATTGGGTTATATTTAAAAATCCACGTTCTAGTTCTTCTGGCTTCCTGACAAAAAAAAAAAATGCTTATATGCAATTAGTTTTACTTGAACTTGTCATAATCTTACGTGTACACTCTCTTACTAGCAACAAAGCTTAGGGTTGGCCCCTCACATTTATAAAACAGACCACTTACAGCTGAGCATCCAGAGATGTGGGGCTAGTTTAAGACCCTAGTTCTACAGGCTCTTGGGGGAAAAACATACTTCAACGGCTTTCACATTGTGGAAAAAAAACATGACTGCCTTCTTTCTTTCTCTCTCTTTCTTTCTTTCTTTCTTTCTTTCTTTCTTTCTTTCTTTCTTTCTTTCCTTTTTTTTGAGAAACTCGCACTTCAGCAAAACACATTGTTATGCTGTGTTATGATGCATGATGTTTTCATAGCAATGTGACACGTTTAAATGACAAAATGCTGGCCATCTACCAAAAATGTAAAATAGCTTAAATTCTTTTTCAAAGGAAAAAAGGCCATTATCAATTCTTCTAGCAAAAATCTTTGCTGTAAATGGCAGCCAACCAACTTAACAGCGAATCTTCATAAAGTTTATGATTACAAAGAAACAAAGGGTTTTAGGTATGGACGATTTTGTTTATGAAATTGTTCACTACCCACAGCGCCTTCCTTGTTGGCTCACAGAAGTAAAATTATGAACCTCGAAATTATCTTTCTTTTGTTCCTGGAGGAGTAGTAATAGAAGATTCCCTCCTCAAACTGCTCATCCCTCCCATTTCTCTGAGATCTGACTGCAGGTGGGTGGTTATTATTATTTAGAAAACAGTTTATTTATAAATCATGAATGGTAAAGTTCTGGCATTAACTTCCATTTTTATTTGGCTTAACTTAAATATTTTAACAAAGTTTTCATTTTATTCTGACTTTTCACAGATACTGCTACCTTAATAGAAACAACAACACACAGATGTGTTGAATTTTTAGGAAAGATAATATTCCTTAAAATTTAGAGAAAAAAAAAATCTGGTGTTTTGGATTTTTTTTTTCTATTTCCATTGAGTTGCAGAGAAAGGAAAAAAGGAAGGAAGAGAGAAAGGGAGGAAAGGAGATATATATTATGTTTAAAGGACTGGCAAATGCATGCAAATCTAGCCATATAAACAGACCTTTTCACCTTAAAAAAAATTAAAAATAAAGGCAAAAACAAAAGACAGAACTTCCTTTCCTTCTTTTTTCCCCTAAACCTTTCAGTGGTCCAGGTTAAAATTATTTCCTAGAATCATTCACCCAGCCCTAATTCTAATAGAAGACTTCAGAGCAGTTTGTGTCTAATAACAGCTCTGTGGAGGCCCTTGAAATTCTAATAAAGACCCATCAACCTATCAAAAGAACATGTAATTTCATGTTCATTACTTCTTGGTGCCCGACTGTAGAATTTGGATGGTTGCACCTCAATTAAAAGTTGAATTGAAGTTAATATCATTTAAATAAAAACTTCAATAAAAAGTTAAACTTCTATTCTTAATAGCATTAATATCCTCTATTGACCGCTACGGTCATTACCACCAGATAACTGACCTCCTTGACCCTTTCCTCACTGAGAAACCTGGCAACACAGTCAATTATTTAGCAGTAATGAGCACTCTACGGAAGATTATTGTGTAATCAAGTACCTTGACTTACCACTTCTGTTATCTCCATTCTTCAACAACTGTTGCATTTTTCCATTATAGGTTTTTCTGTTTCTAAAAGAGAAAGCTGCTCAGGCTCCACATCCACCCTCTCTTGCTTTGCCCTGCCATATAATCCTTTGCCATATAATTGGCAGAAATTTTAGATGTAATTAAAATGGTGTAAATTAGAGAGGTCTACTATTTGTGGGCAGTGACTGCTGCCTATTAAAGACCTTAATCCCCACCATTTGAGACTACTCTAAAAAAGAAAAAAAAATGAAAGCTTAAAAAGGAAGTTAAACGTGGCTTTCTAGATCTCTTTCTCACTGGGCTTTGCATGTGGTGTTAAACTTGGAAGTGTGGGAGACACAAAGAAAAGTCCAAACAGGTGATTTTAACAAGAGAGACTTCCATGAATCCTTTAAGAACTTAATTTCCTGTTTTCCTTTCCTGGAAACTGCCATGAACTGAGGGTTGTGCTAGAAAAAAGAGAAGGGACACTAACCCAGTGTTTTGCTAAACAATGTCTTAGAAAGCTCCTGAGAAGACTGAGAAATTCTCATTCCATAACATACATTATTTTAGGGGTACTATTTAAGGAAAAAGAACAAACTCCTCATGATGCTCTGGAATTTTATATCTTAATGAAGAGTGGGCTAAGTTGGCAGAAAATAATTCTAATTTTTGTGGCAACTCAAACCCACAATCTTGGAAAAACAAAGTAATACCATATACTGATTAATTTCCGCTAATTTCCTTACAAGTCAAACTGGGCTACAAATTGAAGTGAAGCAATGCCGATATATGAGATACCCCAATTCAAAGTTCATTTATTTTGTTTTTCTGATTTTCACACTGATTATTTACTTTAGTAGGAGATTATTCAAAGAATAAAGGCAAAATAATCTTTGATTCCTCTAAGGACAGATACAAGATGAACTGAGCATTTGACAGTACATTCAGATGTAAGCAAAATAACATATTAACAAAGATTTTTCCACTAGCATAATGTGTTGCTCTGAGGAAATATATAATCTCTTCTTCTATAACTGTGTCAGGTATGTTTAGGTCTATAACCATGTTCATAAAGTCACAAATGTAGGGAAACTAAGTTGATAGCCTAATAATTCAATGATTCCCAATTATTTCAAGATTAATAAAGTAGAAAAAAATATTGCTCATCTATTTGCCAATAAAGTGGTACCTATTACATGTTGTGTGAGGCATTGGTAAGAAAATAAAGATGAAAGGTATAGTTCCTGCCTTCAAGGAGCTTATAATCTAGTGAACATCGTAGGATGAAATATTTGAGAAATCACACCAAAGCAATGTGCTGAGGGGATGCACCAAATGTGATTAATTTTGACTGAGGGAGAATTAGGAAGAACTTAATGGGTGAAGCAGTATTTGAGCTGAATTTTGAAGAAATAGGGTTGGATGAACAGAAAGTAGAGAAGAGCACCCACCCTGAGGAAACATCACATGTGCTGACTTGGACCTGTGGCTGAGTGTAGTGCTGGAGAAGCTGTGAGCAGGTCCAGTTGGCTGAGGTATAAGCCATGCAATAGAACTAAGGGCCAATGAGCCTGGAGAAGTGATTTGGTGCTGGATCAAGGAAAATTGTCAATATCTTTTTAAGGATTTTGAGTTTATTCATTGGCAAGGCTTCTGAGCTAGAGTTTGAGTGATTCAACATGTATTTTAGGAAGATGACAATGGAGGTAGAGCGATTAGCATATTTTTTTAAAAAAGGAAAATTGAAGCTGAGAGCCAATTAAAAGTCAGTGACATAACTCAGCCCTAGCACTGTACATATGAAAGACCACTGGGGTTGGGGTAGACACTGCCAACATTAAGATTATAGTAAACAAGTCAGAATCCTCTTAGAAGCTCTTCTGTAAAATAAAAATTATTTGCAATGCAACGATTCTATATGTGAGAAACTAGGTTTCTAAGTAAGTCTACAGTCCTATCTGACTTGACGATGAGGCCTGGACCAAGTATAACCAACCAGTGGGTATGAAAATGAGAGGAGACATAAGGGAAGACAGCTCTGTGGCTCCACCAAATGCTAGTGCTTCCACTTATTTGTAAATAAAACCACCTTTGACCCATGCTGGGAAGAACCCAAGTTAGACACATATTTTGCTATTATAATGGGCTTCCTATTTAGTCCCTTTTTTCCTCTGTATATGTTAAACTAAAGCCAGGCTGAAACACAGTCACCTAAATAGCAACTGGAATGACCTCTGAAAGGCTGGTGAAATATTGTCCCTTTGGTTTAAAGGGTGCTTAACTCATGTCTTTCCAACAAATGCCAGGAGCAGAAAGAGAAATGTTCTACACACAGCTGGTGCACAGGTATGACCACAGGTGAGGTTTCCACAGACCAAAAACAAAAACTGTCAGGCAAATATTTTTACTACACTGAAAGAAAATGGAGCAAGAAGGGTTTTTTTTTTTATTTGTATAAAATATATTGTTCTTCCAGGCTGCAGTGAAATAGTTTCTATTTAATTGCACAGAAATCCTAAGAAGGTTACAGCAGCGAAACATTAAAATTCTAAGGGCAACTAATAACATTAAAACTTTATAGCCCCAGATAGAATAATTTAGACAAAAACAACATGAACATATGTTTTGTGTAATAATAACAAACATTTATAGCTGTCAAGAGAGAAAAACACAGGTTTATGCACACCTTAATGGTGTGCATGGGTGAGCATGAGTATATTTAAAACATAATATATTACAAAAATGACAGCAGGCATGGCTCTTCTGGGTACTATGTTAAATCAATGAATAAATTACCAAAAGTGAGCTGTGGCTGTTTGGATGTGTAATTGAGCTTAACGTACGTAGTGTTATTTCAAAAGAAACTGTTCAAGGAGTTTCTAGCCCAATCTACTCTGAATCTATCCTAGGCAGTTTACAAATAGCAATAAATGAAACCTTTTCACAGTGGGAAGGAAGTTTAGTTATACACATTACTTAAATTGAGGAAAAGTTAATTTTAATATGCTTTGCAAGAATTGAAAACAAACTTATAATAATTTGCTTATGTTCACCAAACTGGAAATTGAAATGTTAATATTTGAATTTAAATTTATTTTAATTATTCACTGTATGACTCACAAAATCACTGGGAATTATCTGTTCAACTTAAAACAAATACATACACAAACCCTTCATAAATATATGTTTATTATTCTACTTGTTTTAATTACACCATTTGAATGTCACACTTTTTCAAAGAAATTATTAGGACTACAGAATATAAAATAAATTTTAAGCTTGTTTGTGCCAACAAGTTAATAGCAATTGGTAATAACTGAGCTGCAGACAGAGCCATTAATGTGATTTTTTAGAATAAAAATAACTTCTCATAATCTTCTTTCTAATTATAAGGTTGTTTGTCTTACTTAGCACTCTACCAAAGTATTGTGAAACAGGGAAAGAAGTATGTTTTCTTATTTTTCTCTGCCTATTTTTTCTGGCCTTAATCATCTCATACTTTTCTATAATATATAAAATGCTCTCTTTTACATAGGAAATCTGAAATAAGATTCCAGAAGAATTAAATCTTGAATCTTTTGAATTATACATCTTGCCAGGTAGCCAAAAGGGCCACTCAACAACTGCATTTTCTTTTTAGGAGACTGCAATTTTAAGCAATTTAAAGTGTTATTATGGGTTTAGGTAACAACCATCAACCATGCTGACTCCCTATTTTTCATTTCTTTTCTGTTAATGGGTCATTATATCATGGCAAGTTTGGGATGTAGAAATGTCATATGTTTTAAGAAAAGAAGAACTATTTTTCTTGAACAGCATATTTTCCTCTGTCCTATTAGTTCTGTGCTTTGTTGTCATTTATGGCCACCTAATACAACAAGTGTCTTCTAATAGTCTCAGCAATTGTGTAGGTCCTTGACTCAAAAACCGGAAGACTTGCTTTTCATTATGCACTATGTGAATATCTTCTGACACTAAAAAAAGTTTTTACTTACCAAGATCTCTTTTTATATTCAAAATCATAATACAGTTAGATAGGAGGCCATCCCTCTGCGTTTTCAGCACCACTTTTACTCATGTTATCACTTTTAATTCACTTTACCACTCTACTCTCTTCTCCCAAAACTTTGCACAAACCAACCAATTTGCTGACTCTGCCAAACACTTATTCCCCCAGGGTTTCCATGCTTCTATGAACAGATGATGACTAACACAATCAGGGCAGTCAGATGCAGCAGACAGCGGAGCCCACTTACTGCTCAGTGGTTGTTAGGAGATGAAGATATGAAAATTGTTAGGACAAGGAATACAGCTTTATGAACTGGAAGTTTAAAGACCTGGCCATATATGCTGAAACAGGTAAAGCTACCTAGAAAAATTTCCTTCTCTCACTCTCTTCTGAGTTATGCCATGGTTCTGCAAATTATGCCATTGTTTTCTGTCTCTAGGCTTGACACCACAGAGCCATCACTGGTTTTTAAGCAGCAAGTGTCAAATATTTTGCAGAACGGAATTTAGTGAGGCTCTTATGGGCAATGCCATAAGGTCCAGAGACTTTCTCTGACTATACTCATTTTAGGTGGCTCATATTCCTTTCCTGATTTAAACTGAATCCTATGGAATTAATGGGTAAGAAGTAGGGGGATGTGGGAAGGGAAAAGGGATAAGCATGTAAGTCATTGTTAAGTCACCAGCCAATTGTCCTGTTTCAAATATTAACCTATGGATACTAGAACTAACAAGAGTAAATCATAAGCACACAATCATGGAAGCAATTTATTCTAGATCTCTAAATACATGTTAATTAGGTCTTAGCATCAAAGGCTCTTGACAAGGTATCATAGTAATAATTGCCCACTAACAACAACAACAAATATTGAAAACATATTTCAAGATTTCAGATCCTGTATCTTTTAAACCTCAAGATCTTCATCACCTTAGGGTTTAATGCTGGAGCTTAAAAGCAGGAAGTCAAAAACTGAACCTGTGGCATCTATAGGACCAGTATTTTAGCAGAAGAGGAACCCCAGGAATCACAGGATAGTGTGTGGAAGGCATGGCCTGTGCTGGGACTGATTTTTCACACACCCTACCACTACCACCAGCACTGGTAGCACCCATGGTCCCATCATGAGGCATGTGGCTCTGATTATTGGTGCCTCAAAGTGGTTCTCTCCAGGTTCTACTTCCTGTTTTTCTTTTCAGATTCATTCTCTCTGCTTCCTGTTGTAAACTCAGTCTTTACTTTAGACTATACCATTAGTTCTCATGCCCACCTTCACCTTGGGTGCTGTGATCCTCCTGTTCCATGTCCCACTCAAAGCTCCTCATTGTAGCCCAGCTCATGGCCACAGCTCCCCACCTGCCTTTACATGAGACCAAGAAGTCAGACTCCCACCCTGACAGCAATTATATGAGTTCAGAAATGTTGTATAGAACATTGTTTGTCTTCTTAGCAACCACCTCTGATATTTTCATATATTTCACCGAATCTATTCAATAACCCTTTGAGGGAGGGAGAGAGGATTATCATTCATTTGCAGATGATGAAACAGATGCAGAGAAGGGATTCTTTAACTTCTTGGTCCCTAGGGTCAGCACCTTATTTTTTTTATGGCTTATGGTTATATGGGTTTATGTGAAGCTCTCAATTATCTAGTTCTGGAATTATGTCTATTTGACTCTATCATTATACCTAGTCTAGTCAAATCCTCCCCAGTGAAAATAATAGATAATATTGGTCTTGAAAAAAACATTAAAGTTTTCTTTAAAAGCATTTCAATCACTATATTATCACTACTATATCATGTGATATATTCTTATTACAGTTTATTTGAAAGCTTGTCAAATCAACATTCCCTTTCCTTGTCACCAGAATTATTTAAAGATATTGGTGACATACATTAAAACTATGAAGCACTAAGTAACTAAAATGAAATAGTAAGAACTAACTAGATAGTAGTACAGTGGTATATTCCTTCTTTCACCAATTTTTGGTATTTTTATTAAAATTAATGAAATCCTCAGGTACATTCTATCAAGGAATGATAATCTTACAAAGGTTTTAGGAAACAGGAAAATAAATGAAAAAGGATATATGCTTTATTGAGACTACATATTTGTCCTCTCTGGGAGCTCAATAACAATTATAATACTTAAATGAAAATTAAGTGTTTAAAAATGAGAGTATTAGTACATCTGTCACACTTATCATTAATTCATAACTGGTATGCCTAGGATATCAGTTAGCTAACAAACTCATAAATAATCCTGCTTAAAATGTCCAAGTATGCAGCAACACAATAATAGGGGGCGACTTCAACACCCTACTGATAGCACTAGACAAATCATCAAGGGAGAAAGTCAACAGAAAGACACTAGACTTAAACTGCACCAGAACAAATCGACCTAACAGATATTTACAGAACGTTCTACCTAAGAACCATAATATATACATTATTCTCATCAGCACATGGAACATTCTCCAAGATAGACCATATAATAGGTCACAAAACAAGTCTCAATTTTTAAAAAATCAAAATGTTATCTTCTGTAACTTCTCAGACTACAGCAAAAAAAACTAGAAATCAATTCCCAAAAAAACTCCTTAAAACTATACAAACACATGGAAGTTAAACAATCATCTCTTGAATGATTTTTGGGTTAACAATAAAACCAAGATGGAAATTTAAATTATTTGAAATGAATAACAGTAACACAAATTATAAAAACCTCTGGGATGCAGCAAAAGGAATGCTAAGAGGAAAGTTCACAGCACGAAATGCCTACATCAAAAAGTCTAAAAGATCATTTAATGCCACACCTCAAGGAAGTAGAGAAATAAGAACAAACCAAACCCAAACCTAGCAGAAGAAAAGAAATATCTTTTCAGATATTTATTCTGAAATAAATATCTATTCTGATATTCAAAATATCAGATCAGAGCTAAATAAAATTAAAACGAAAAAACACAAAACACCAAAGAAATGAAAAGTTAGTTATTTGAAAAGAAAAATAAAATTGATAGACTATTAGCTAGATTAACCAAGAAAATAAGTCATAAACTCAAAAGTCAAAAGAAGAATAAGGTCAATTAGAAATGAAAATGGAGACATTATGACCAATACTGTGGAAATACAAATGATCATTCCAGACTACTATGAATACCTCTATGCACACAACTAAAAAATCTACAGGAAACGGATAAATTCCTGGGAACTTACGACCCTCCTAGCTTGAATCAGGAATAGATAGAAATCCTGAACAGACCAATAACAAGCAGTGAGAAGGAATCAGTAATAATAATATAAAAAAACTGCGAATGAAAAAAAAAGCCCTGGGTCAAATGGATTCACAGCCAAATTCTACCAGATATTCAAAGAAGAACTGGTCCCAAACCCATGAAACTATTCTAAAAGATCGAGAAAGAAGGAATCCTCTGTAATTCATTCTATGAAGCCAGTATTACCTTAATTAACCAAAGCCAGAAAAGGACTTAACAAAAAAAGAAAACTACAGACCAATATCTCTGATGAACATAAAAATTCTAGCAAACTGAACCCAACAGCACATCAAAAAGATAATTCATCATGACCAAGTGGGTTTCATCCCAAAGACACAGGATGATTCAACATACAAAGCCGATAAATGTGATTCATCATATAACAGAATGAAAAACAAAAACCATATGATCATCTCAGTAGATGCAGAAAAATCATTCAATAAAATCCAGCATCCTTTTATGATAAAAAACCCTCAACAAACTAGGCATAGGAGGAACATACTGCAGAGTCACAGAAGCCATATATGACAAACCCACAGCCAACATCATACTGAATGAGGAAAAGTTGAAAGCATTCCCCCTGGGAACTGGAGCAAGACAAAGATGCCCACTTTTACCACTTCTATTCAACATAGTACTAGAAGTCCTACCCAGAGAAACAAGGCAAGAGAAATAAAGAAAGGGCATTCAAATTGGAAAATATGAAGTTAAACTATTTCAGTTTGCCCATGTTTTGATCATAAATAATCCTCCAAAAGACTACTAGATTTGATAAATGAATTCAGTAAAGTCTCAGGTTACAAAATCAATGTATCCAAATGAGTAGCACTGCTATACACCAACAATGACCAAGCTGAGAATCAAATCAAGAACTCAATCCCTTTTATAATAGCTGCAAATGAAATAAAATAAAACAAAATATCCAGGAATATACTTAACCAAGGAGGTGAAAAATCTCTACAAGGAGAACTACAAAACACTGCTGAAAGAAATCATAGATGACACAAACAAATGAAAATACATTCCATGCTCATGCATTGGAATAATCAATATTGTGAAAATGACCATATTGCTCAAAGCAATCTACAGATTCAATGCAATTCCTATCAAATATCAACATCATTTTTCACAGAATGAGAAAAAAAAATCCTAAAATTCATAGGGAACCAAAGAAGAGCCCAGATAGCCAAAAACAATCCTAAGCAAAAAGAACAAATCTGGAGGTATCACATTATGTGACTTCAAATTATATTCCAAGGCTATAGTAAACAAAATGGCATGGTACTAGTGTAAAAGTATATACAAAGAACACACTACTGGTACTGGGAAAACTGGATAGCCAAAGTAGAAGAATGAAACTGGATCCTTATCTCTCATTATATACAAAACTCAACTGAAGATGGATTAAAGACTTAAATCTAATACCTGAAGCCATAAAAATTCTAGAAGAAAACGTAAGAAAAACTCTCCTGGATGTTGGCTTAGGCAAAGAATGTATGACTAAGACCCCAAAAGCAAATGCAACAAAAATAAAAATAAATAAATGGAACCTAATTAAACTAAAATGCTCCTACAGGGCAAAAGAAATAATCATCACAGTAAACAGACAACCCACAGAATGGGAGAAAATGTTCACAAACTATGGATCTGACAAAGGACTAATGTCAGGATCTACGAGAAACACAAATAAGCAAGAAAAAAAAATCCCATTAAAAAGTAGGCAAATGATATGAATAGGCATTTCTCAAAAGAATGTGTAGAAACGACCAAGAAACATGAAAAAATGCTCAAAATCACTGATCATCAGGGAAATGCAAATTAAAATCACTTTATCCCAACCAGAATGGCCATTATTAAAAAGCAAAAAACAATAAGTGAAGGCGTGGATGTGATGAAAGGGAGCACTTGTACACTGCTGGTGGGAATGTAATTTAGTACAATTCTTGTGGAAAACAGCATGGAGATTTCTCAAAGAACTAAAAGTAGATCTATCATTCGGTCCAGCAATCCCACTACTGGGTATCTACTCAAACGAAATGAAGTCAGTATATCAAAAAGACAGCTTCATGAATATGTTTGTCATAGCATAATTCACAATTGCCGAGATATGGAACTAACATAAGTACCCATCAACCAATGAGTGGATAAATAAAATGTGACATATATACACCATGGAATACTACTCAGCCATAAAAAAGAACAAAACAATGTCTTTTGTACCAACTTGGGTGGAACTGGGGGTTATTATTCCAAGTGAAGTAACTCAGGAATGGAAAACCAAATACCTCTGTCCTCACTTATAAGTGGGAGCTAAGCTATGGGTATGCAAAGGCATACAGAGTAGCATAATGGACATTAGCAACTCAGAAGCAGGGAGGGTAGGAGGAAGAAGAGGGATAAAAGAACTACATAGTGTCAACAATGTATACTACTCTGGTGAAAGGTACACTAAAATCTCAGGTTTCCCCACTATACAATTCATCCATGTAAGCAAAACCCACTGGTACCCCTAAAGTTAAAGAAATTTTTTTTAATGGTAGAAAAAAAGTAAAAATAAAATGTCCAAGTACGGACATAGTAGACTGCTTTGTTTTTCTTTCTTTTTTAGGCTGTGAAATGCAAAGATATAAAATATTTTGTATTAAAAAGTAACCTTCCCTTTGTTTTATTTAATTGTTCTAGATCCCATCATATAATGAAATTTAATTAAATCAATTTAATCCTACATAATCTCAAAGAGTATGAATCAACTTACAAAAAAGGAACAAATGCTTAAAGAACTAAAAAAAAAAAAAATGACCTGAAGGGCTGGGCGTGGTGGCTCACGCCTATAATCCTGACATTTCAGGAGGCTGAGGCAGGCAGATCACTTGAGGCCGGGAGTTTGAGGCCAGCCTGACCAACATGGCAAAACCCTGTCTCTATTAAAAATACACAAAAATTAGCTGGCTGTGGTGGCACACACCTGTAGTCCCAGCTTCTTGGGAGGCTGATGCACAAGAATCACTTGAATCTGAGAGGCAGAGGTTGCAGTAAGTTGAAATTGTGCCACTACACTACAGCCTGTGTGACAGAGCAAGACCCTGTCTCAAAACAAAACAAAACAACCTAAAGGACATACGTAATTTAAGGGTTTGGATTTGTGTTATAATTTTTTTGTCACTCAGCAAGCATTTCGTTCAAGAATAGTCTTTGAGGGATATATTATGCTGAGCATTGCAGTGTGCAGAACAACGAACAGGAAATGGTTTCCCACCTTAAGAAGAATGCAGCTTGAGGAATATCTTTAATACGAAATTCAAAGACAGAATGTGGTAAGTGTTATAAATGAGGTACAAATCCTATGAGAATTGATAAAATTTAGAATCATTTTGGTATAGATGGCTACTGGGTGGTAGACAGACCACTGAGATAAAACATGATAATGGGGAGGATTAAACAGGTAGAGATGAGCAAAGATAGGGAGCTGAACAAGAAGAGCATAGCAACAAAAGATAAACTGGGAAGTTTTGGAGACTAGAGGTACCCGCATGTGGCTCTAGCAAAGAAAGAAAAGGGAGTGTCAAAGGAACAAGGCTAGAAAGGAACTTTATAGGTATGCAATGGAAAGCCACTGAAGGATTCTGGGTAGGACAGGCACATATAGTGCAAACGGAGAAGAGGCAGGAGAGGCACCAATGGTAAGGTCAAATTCAGAGGCTAGTTTTAGTACTATGTCCCATGGTACCTGTGAGCTTTGCAGAGGTCAGGGACATGGAGGGCTAGAGAAGTCCCAGGGGACAGTAAGCAAAGGGCAAAGCCTCCAGGTTCTGAATCAACTGAAAAATCCTACTCTGTGTGTGTGTATGTGTATATACGTTGGGGTTATAAGTAAGATTTAGTTTGAAAAAAAAAAAAGAATATTTTTTTTAACTTTTATTTAAGTTCAGGGGTACATGTGCAGTTTTGTTATACAGGTAAAACTGTTATTGGGGTTTGTTGTACAGATTATTTTGTCACCCAGGTGTTAAACCTTGTACCTATTAGTTTTTTTTTCTAATCCTTTCCCTCCTCCCACCCTCCACCCTCCAAAAGGCTCCAGTGTCTTTTGCTCCCCTCTATGTGTCCATGTGTTCTCATAATTTAGCTCCCACTTATAAGTGAGAGCATGCAGTATTTAGTTTTCTATTCCTGTGTTAGTTTGCTAAGGATAATGGCCTCCAGATCCGTCTATGTTCCTGCGAAGGACATGATCTCTTTCTTTTCTATGGCTGCATAGTATTCCATGGTATATATGTGCCACATTTTCTTTATCCAGTCTATCATTGATGGGGGTTTAGGTTGATTCCATGTCTCTGCCTTGTGAATAGTGCTGCAGTGAACATTCACATGCATGTGTCTTTATGATAGAATGATTTATATTCCTTTGGATACATACCTAGTAATGAGATTGCTGGGTTGAATGGTGGTTCCATTTTTATCTCTTTGAGGAATCCCCACACTGCTTTCCACAATGATCAAGCTAATTTACACTCCCACCAAGAGTGTATAAGTATTCCTTTTTATCTGCAATCTTGCTAGCAACTGTTATTTTTTGATTTTTTAATAATTGGCTAATAATTCTTAATTAAAAGTCACCAATCAATGATTTATAGAAAGGAATTCAAGGCTAAGGGACTGATTTGGTAACCAAGAAGTCATGAGGGAACACTGATGAGAATAATTTTAATAGTGTTAGTGTGAACAAAGTTACCATGTAGCAATAAGTTGAGAAGAGGTTAAAAAGTAATGGTTTAGGCCAGGTGTGGTGGCTCACACCTGTAATCCCAGCACTTTGGGAGGCCGAAGTGGGTGGATCATGAGGTCAGGAGATCGAGACCATCCTGGCTAACATGGTGAAACCCCATCTCTACTAAAAATACAAAAAAATTAGCAGGGCATGGTGGTGGGCGCCTGTAGTCCCAGCTACTTGAGAGGCTGAGGCAGGAGAATGGTGTGAACCCGGGAGGCAGAGCTTGCAGCGAGCAGAGATCACGCCACCGCACTCCAGCCTGGGTGATAGAGGAAGACTCCGTCTCAAAAAAAAAAAAAAAAAAAAGTAATGGTTTAGCATTGGGGGAAACATGTAAAAGGAAATATTGTGAGATTCAAAAGGTAGAGAAATATTCAAATTATATAACACTCAACAGACTACAATATTTCATTAAGACAGAATGTTTTTGTCCCTAATAACAGAAAATTTCAGCTCCAACTAGAGGAAGGTTAAAAAAAAAAAAAAAGAAGGAACTTATAAAAAGTGCCGAAGGTCAAACATCTCAAGAGTTGGTTCATTCAGCTGTTCAATAAACATCTTTCTCCTCTGCCATCCTTGGCATATTAAGCATTATCCTTGACCTAGCTCCATTTATAGTTACAAAATGGCGATAGCACCTCAGCTTCTTGCCCTTGTGAAAGCATCCAGAGCTTGAAAGGGAACATTTTCTTCTTATCTTTTTTTTTTGCTGAGATAGAGTCTTGCTCTGTCACCAGGCTGGAGTGCAGTGGCATGATCTCAGCTCACTGCAACCTCCACTGCCTGGATTCAAGTGATTCTCCTGCCTCAGCCTCCCAAGTAGCTAGGACTGCAGGTGTGCACCACCACGCCCAGCTATTTTTGTATTTTTAGTGGAGACAGAGTTTCACCATGTTGGCCAGGATGGTCTCGATCTCTTGACCTCGTGATCCGCCCGCCTTGGCCTCCCAAAGTGCTGGGATTACAGGCAATGAGCCACTGTGCCCAGCCTTGTTTATCTCTTTTTCAAAAGAAAGAAAACCTTTCCCAAAGCCCCATAGACTCTCTTTATATCTCACTGGCCAGAAGTACATCAAGTAGCTATGCAAAGGGAGCCCTTATGGTTGCCTCATAGACTAACTGTGATTCTCTGGCTGGGCTGGGAATAGGGCCCACTTCACCTGAACCACACACCATGAAAGAAAGTAGTATGTGGACAAAACAAGTGGTGCTGTTAGGACAAAGGAGGAAAATGGATATTGGCTAGGCAGTCCACAATGCCTGCCAAATTAAGCTTAATAAACATTATCTGATACTGCTGTTGCTGATTGTATCATTAGTGCAACATCCCCAACACACTCCCTTTTATGAG
This sequence comes from Macaca nemestrina, assembly GCF_043159975.1. NCBI lineage: Eukaryota > Metazoa > Chordata > Mammalia > Primates > Cercopithecidae > Macaca > Macaca nemestrina. The sequence goes on from NC_092131.1 coordinate 75,577,692, forward strand.
AAGTATATCTATACTTGCTAATATCAAATTTTACCACTTATGAGAAGAAAGAACTATTGATTGCCTTGGAAAATTACACAAAACAAGAGCTTCTATTTCAAGGCATTCATTGATACAAGACTGTTATGAGAGAAAGTCTGCTTAAAATGCAGGCTTTCCAGAGATTTCATCTTCAAACTCTTTTACCTGATTTCCCTTTTGTGTATTAGCCAATGGAGCATAGTCATTAAGCTTTTTGTGTATACGTGAGACAAAAAGTATCTGTAGATAATGATAAAAGATGCTGTTTGCCAAAGGTCTGAGGCAGGACTTCAACTGAAAACCATCACACAATTGGAAAAAATACAAAAATAATAGCAAGGAAGAAAAACACTTGGAATATCAAATTTATTTTCCTTCAGCGATATCTTTGTTCACATTACTGTCCTCTTTGTCCTGTATTATACAGTTAATAATTCTTAGCCTTCAACCAAAAATGAGGGGAAATTTTCAATTACTGATTAATAGTAATAGTTAAAAAGTTCTCACTAGGAAATGAGATGATTTCACTCTAAAATGCAACAAAAATTAGTAGCAGCACTATTTGATGATAATTTTGAAAAATACATTTTGTTTTCTGTTCAGTCATATTTAGTCTAATTGACTTGAGAGAAAAAAGCATTGTGTCCCGAGAACTTCATGAACAAAGATGGGTAGTGGGGTCCAGAAAGCTGCTATTTTAAACATGTGTATACAGCTGTCAGAAGAGTTCGTTAAGAAGAGGAACAACATGTGATCAAAAAAGGTGGTCAGTGTGAAGGTGCCTGCTAGGTGTACAACAGGCCAGGTAAGAGAATCTCCAAAGTCTTAATGAGGAAAATTCCAACACAGTAAGCAGGTTGGCATTACCCTACAACAGTCATTATCACTGATGCTATTGAGCCTGCTTAGCATCAGAATCACAAGTTTATATCATACTATTATTAGCTTACTTTCAGCTAGAAAAGAAATGAAGGCTTTGGGATGAGCGGCAGAAAAGAAGAAAAGAACTGAGACAGAGGAGTTTTCTGAAATTCCTCATAATTCACAATGCATAGCCCCTCAAGTTATGAATAAACTTCAGAAGGTTCAAACACTGGAAGTTCAAATATGTTGATGAAGCTTAACTAATCATTTTCTAGTCTCAAAACTGGACCAAAACTTCCCATTAGAAATGGTCTAATTCCCTTAAAAATGAATGGTTTTAGCCAGATGAAACTATCCAGTGGAATTCCGTATTTGCTCCCCATCTATCTAATGATAGCTTGAGTATACACAAGGGGTATCAAATGAAAGACAGCAGGGAAATAAATTCAACCAAGCTGGTTTGGAAAAAATGTCTGAGTGTCTGTGTTTGTGTCTAGTATAAAACAGAGAGGCTGTGTTCCAGAAAAGCAATCCAGGTCATTTTACAGAGAAGAGAGCTCCCCAATCATGTATTTCCAACAAATGTCTAGAGGTGTATAAACTACATTATGTTAGCTAAACCTCATTCATCATTTCCTAGAAGGATGTGTATGTATACAAATTGCGATGGACCGAATATAATATGTCAGAAATTAGACTTTGATAGTGATTCAAATAGTGGTATGATCTAGTTCTGCCCTTTGAATTTATGTCAATTTAGAGACCTTTACCTTCTCAAGTTCAATCTCACCTAATCTTGTTAGAGAGCTTTGGAGCAAGGACTACAAATTTCATCAACCAGTGTGCTGGTCAGCTACCAAGTCATATTAGATGGTTTTAGTGTTTTTCAAAAAAGCAACTCAGAGTATATCCTTTCAGCAAGGCTGTTTAAATGAAGGTTTTAAAAAATCTAACAATCCATTAACATAATTAACCAACTAGACCTGCCTCAAGGAAGTATGAATATAATAATTTTACACTATAATAAAAACATATTTTTAAGGAATAAATGCCTAGTTATTTGGGGAAAAAATAGGTGAAATGGCTCTTCTAAAAGTTGATTTAAAGATTGCTTTATTTACAAAACAAAAAACAAACAAACAAAAAAAACAAGCAGCAAAGAAAATGGAGAGAAGTGTAGAAAGGAAGAACCAGATGTTAAGATGGGATTGTGCCATGATTTACACAGCTAAAATAAAGAAAGAATTATGAAAGATGAGACGATAAAGTAGGGCTCTGTCTTTGGCTTTAAAAAGGATATTATAACTAAACATGATGTTATAATCAAATAAAATTAACTAAAATACATTTTAAAGCTCAAATAATGTGTAAAGTGAGTAAAACAAAGCTTAGGATGTAGTTGCTGCCCCAAGGAGTTTGTGATCATGATGGATGGTAATCACCTGAAAAGTTAATTATGAAAGATATAAATGGAAGTTCAAAACCACAATGAAAATGGTGTTTTACAAGGCTGTGTGAGATTAATCACCAAATGTATGGCACAAACAGTAAATGAGAAGTTTAGAGGGCACAGTGATCAAACAGGACTAGAAAATTTTAGGAAATCTCTTTTGAGAGGAAAGGATTTGACTCCTACTCTGTTCTCTAGTCCCTCCTCAGCTTCTACCCTTCCTCTATTCAAATAATTGCTCCACTGACTAATCTCATTGAGTTTGTCTTCATTCTAAATTCTTTGGCTTCCTTCCCTCTTTCTGTCCTAACTCAGAAGATGTATCCTCCTTTCCTGAAAATCACAGCTCCACTGATTCACTTCCTCTCCTCATCTGAATCATTGTACCAATAACTATTCATCTTTCCTGTCCTTGAAACTATCTCCAAGTTTCCCTTTTTCATTAGTCCTATTCTTCAGTCTATAAACATGCTAAGTCCACTCTTGCTCCATGAAGAGTTCCTCTGACCTGCTATACTACTACTCCCCGGCTGCCAGCATTCTGGGCAGCAGGGCCTGAAAGTGTCACTCCTGAGGATGTAGATTCTCACTTAACCCCCAGTTTTAGTGTGGTATCCTGGCTCTCAGTTACCCTAGACTTTCCTTAAAGTTCTATTGCACATGCACTTTATTCTCACAGAATAGTCTCTTGTTAAAATCAACTTCCAAGGTTACAGCTATTATTTCTATTTGGACTACCAAATCTACATCCTTAACACTGACCTCTACTCCGAGCTTCAGGCTTGCATTTTCAACTGTTACACAAGAACATAGCATTGATTTTCAGGTTTCTCCTCCTTACTAAATCTTTGTTCGCAAACTTTCCTGTACTTTAGAATCACCTGGGGAGGTTACAAAAATATCTATGCCCAGGTTACACACCTAGATATTCTTATTAATTGTGCATCAAGGTCACTGTTCTAAACAGAGTTAATTATCTTCCCTTTCAAAGCTGTTCCTTATCGAAATGTGTCCAACCTCAGTTAATGGTAATACCATTCTCCTAACTGCTCATGCTCAATTCCTTTAAGTCATTGTTAACTCTTCCCTCAGGCTCCATCCCCTAGATACCAAATCCTATTATTTCTTCTTCCAGACTATCAGTCTTACTTTTTTCCTTATATTATCACAGCCACTGCTTTGCCTCGGCCTGCCTTTAGTTATTGTAGTAGTTTTCTAATTCATTGTCTTGACTTTCAGTCCTTCCTCTTTCATCCTACCTTTGCCATCTGTTTTCTATGACCAAATTCAGTCATCAAAAACACACAGGGCACACCAGTAAAACACAACTCTTCAGCCTGATATCCAAAGCTGTCCAGTATATAAGTCAAACTTTTTCAGGATCTATCTTTCACTAAGTCCTCATCTCTTGCTCATAAACACATGGATACTGTATGCTCAAAAAGCCAAACTATTCACTGTTCACTTTCGATGTCCCTCATATTTTCCCTTTTCCATACTTTTGACCATGCTATTTCCTATGTCAGGAATGCTGTCCCTCCAACATCTTTCTATTACCAATTTAGCTGAATATTACAGACCTCCACAAAATCCACCTTCTCTTAGGCCTTCCCAGAGCCCATCGGATTGAAATAATGTTCCCTCCCCCAGTTTTTGTATCTCTTGTATTTATCGCACAGTCTGCTTTAATTTAGAACTATATTTGTGCACATCTTTCTCCACCACTAGGCAGTGAGCAAGGAGAGGTACAGTATCCTGTCCAGAGCTACATCATCATGTTGTAGTTACATTTTAAATATTAATCTATTCTAAGGATGAATAAAAGCAGTATAGATGGAGAGAATGAGAAAAGCCATAAGCAAGAGCAAAGAACAAAGAAAAGGAAAAATATATTTGGAAAAGGGTGAGTAAACTGGAAGAATTAAGAAATAAAACATTGACACAAATCCTAACTAAGCAGCTAGAATCAAATGATGGGCTAAGAAGTTTGTCCTTTCCCTTGTTATAGAAGGTGTCTAAGAAGACTGTCTCAATGATTATCTAATGCATTTGGAACCTAAGTTTTTTGTTGTTGTTGTTGTCAGTAAAGGGAAAATAATAATAGGAGTTAGGACTCCTGGCATTGTTGGGAAGAATGAATAAGCAAACCCAGGTAAAAGGCTTTACATGAACCTAAACTATAGTAAGCCCATGGTGAGTGCTAACCCCATTAATAGAATATGTTGTATAAACACACTCACACACACAATGGTTATACAATAATATCTAAGATGTCAAAATTAAACAAAGTTTTTCTGCTTTTGATTTCCAGAGACTGAGAAAGGAATGAACATGTGTGTGCATGTGTGTGTGTGTGTCAGAGAGAGAGACCTCATGAATACACTAAGGTCCATGAAACAGACTTGGGCAGCCTGTGAACAAATGCCTCTAAAGACAGCTGAGGCAATGTTTTTTAGCTTCTACCACATTTCACTAGACACATGCTTCCTTCTTTAATCTTTCTCCTCTGTTCCTTCTCTCTTCTTTCTAGTCTCTCTTTTCTTTTGTCTTAGTCTCTTGATTTAGGCTTCCTTTTTTCCTTCTCTCTCTTCTCACTCAGGGAGGTCCACGACCTTGCTGAGCTCTGCTGGAGGTAATGCTAAACAAGTGTTGGCCTCTGCAGGCCAAATGAGTATAAAAATGAGAAGCTGCTGCCCCAATCCAATGCAAAATGGCCTGGAACCTACAGTGAGATGGTCCCTGAGTTCTGCCTGGCAGGACCTCCAATCTAGTTAATGTTTTCTGAGAAACATAAACCTTCATTTAGGCACAGTGGGAGCTAAGACTGGGAATGTTCTCTGAGTACTGGTGGCAAAGAGCAGTACAGTACCTTAAAAAACACTCTATCTCTGGTAGCATCACAACCGCATAAATGGCTATATTCCAACTGAATTCCAAAGAGAAAGAACAAGCAAAATGTGGACAACTCAATGCCATATGACTACACTAGATGGGAGAGATACTCTGGGTGTGAGAAAAGTTAAACAAGCATTTGGAGTATTTAGGGTGCCGAGTGCAGATGTGTGTACATTTGAAAACTGCCATTTAATAAGAAGGCCTAGGCGACTCAATAAACACAAAAGCCAGAGCGGAGTAATCCCTTTAGCAGGCAGGGCTCTCCCGAGCTCAGCCTGCTCCCCTGCCAGAAACAACACATTCCAGGAAAAAGTGTAAGTCACACACTGAGGTAATTGTTTCACACTTTCAAAGAATGTACTTATTAGTTTTAAAGTGTTTTTTAGAAGCAATTCTGTATCTTGCCTGCTTTTTTTGTGCTTAAATACTTATATTAATAGATTTTTTAAAATGTTTGACCTCCACTATATAGCACAAAGTGCTTCTAATGTGTTTACTCTATATTTAAAATTGATCAGACTGAGTTACAAAATGTGAGATCTGCCAATAAAAATGGCTGCTTTCCACAGACTGTAAGTTTGTAAACAATACCAAGCATCTTTGCAACTTTAGGTATTGCAGATTCAGAGATCAGGCATTCTCGGACTAAATAGGAAAAAAGTAAGCTACCTATTCCTGTCAATGACTTTTCCCTGTGTTGATTAGAGACATCAAAGAATTTACTCCCAGATTCTTCCTGAGCCAAATGTTTCCATTCTCAAGGCCATCAGCAATGGAAATATAGTGTGAAAAACAAAATAAGACATGCTTTTTTTTTTTTTTTTTTTTTTTTTGAGACAGTCTTACTCTGTCGCCCAGGCTGGAGTGCAGTGGCACAATCTCGGCTCGCTGCAACCTCCGCCTCCCGGGCTCAAGCAATTCTTCTGCCTCAGCCTCCTGAGTAGCTGGGACTACAGGCACATGCCACCATGCCTGGCTAATTTTTTATATTTTTAGTAGAGAGGGGGGTTTCACCATATTGGCCAGGCTTGTCTTGAACTCCTGACCTCATGATCCACCCGCCTCAGCCTCCCAAAGTGCTGGGATTACAGGCATGAGCCACCACGCTCAGCCTGCTATGCTCTTATACACTATACAGACCATGACCATTAGCTGTCCTTTGACCTAGTATATATTTTTATTTTCCCAACCATTTTTTTCAGTCATCTCAAGAGAGTGGCAGACCATTAAAAAATTCTTCATCTTAGATCCACCCATACATCTTATAATATGCAAATTTAAGTGCCTCAAGGAGATTAGAGAAACTATTTTTTATTGGATTCTATCACAAACTTAGTAACCACACTGATCTTCAAAGAAGGACTCACTTTTGTTTCTGTCTTTCAAAAAATACTTTTGAAGAAAAGTTGCCCTTCTGATAACGAAAAAAAGGGGCTATTGAAAAATCCACAGTAGAAGAAAGAGTTCTCCCTAGATACTGCAAATCAGGACTATGTTTATATAGTTCAGCAGGAAAGGAACCACATCGGATACTGGCTTTTAGAAAGATTTCTGCACAGAAGAGGTGGAATTGGTAATGTATGTATACTCATTTGCTTGCATCAAGAACTCCATTCCATTTCAGTCTGCCAACATCCTAATTAAGGTGATCTGAATCTTAGGTAATCTATTATTCTAGATCTAAGATAGCCCAAAGTACCTTAGACAAGATATTACACTATGTGCTTACACTGAAATGATAAGACCACTAAGCAGAAAAGCATGTCTTCTCTCATGTCTGGCCTGGCACTGGGCAGAGTGCAGAGTTCTCTGTTGGCACTCAATAAATAATGGCCAGGCCTTTGCCTGTTGTTTTCCTTTCTATTACTTTAGGCACAATTTAATCTTACTAGATCATTTCTGGTTTCTTTCGATAACATATACCTGCGCTCTCGTTTGCATGAGGAAGACAGCAAAGTGTCTCAAGCAGTTCCTTATAAATGTGTGCATCAGTATATGTGGGACTGACAACACATAAATGCAATTCCCATTGATTGTATTAGTGCTCTTTCTGAAGATCTTATATTAAGGAACATGCTAACTCCATGAGCTTCTGAGCCAGAAAAGAAAAGAATGTAGAGCCAATACTTTGTCTCACCAATGCTGTGGAAAAATCAGGATCAAGTTCTATTCTAAGAAAATATTAGCCAGTTGCGCTATTACCCAAGAGATGCCGTAAAATACAGAGAAAACATCTTGCCAAGAAGCTCCCCAGATTGACTCCTTTATATCCCTTCAGTTAAAGAAAGTTACCCATAATTCATTAGCATAGATACTGGGTTAAGACTTGGGCATCTGGTAAACAAACAAAAACACATGCTAACACTGGACTTGGCCTCTCTTGACATCTAAAGAAAGGTCAAATCGGTATATTGTAAGCAATATACCCAAGTCAAAGGCCACATAGATGTAAATTATCAGCCAATATCTAACACTTTCATTCATAGGGCTGAGCAAACATATATAAGGAATATCCTTAAGCTTACTCTTCTGTTATTGTTGAACAGATAACATTGATGACCTTCATAGTCTGATATCCATTTCCGAAGGAAGATGACTTCAATCTAAGAGCCTCAAAGAAGGCAGATAAAATGAGCACAATCCTAGAGTTCAAAGCAGCTAACTCTCTGTCTCCTTTCACTAAAGAAATGAAGATGTTGGTTGGGACTCAGGCTAGGTCACCCTTGTAGTAGCTGTAAAGTTTTCTGAATTTACAATAAATCTTCAAATATTCTTTGTTCTGGAAACTTATCTGTTTCTTTAAAAGGGGTGAAGGAACTGTTGTTGCATGCGTTCAGTATGCAAAGTTGGATAAGGTCATATGGGGAAATCCTGGTCTCCATTCTAAGACACCTGTAATAATGCATGCTTTATAAGTGAAAAATAAAGAAAGAGAAGATAAGAACAGTTTAAAGGAGGCAATGTATAAAATTTAAAGATGCTTTCTTGCTTTCAGAATTTTTGTTTTTTGCCTTGAAAGGTCAAAAAAATGTAGCTTTTGTTAGGTGTCATTCACTATGTTTTGAAATCCCTTCAGTTGTAGACCATTAAAAAATTGAACATACTGAAAGCCTAATCTAAGGTGATAAACTTTCACCAATCTATCTTCAAGTAAAAATATATAATTATAAGCATATTTTCAATTATTTGATGTGACTGCTGAAGCTCTATTTCTAGAACTGGTGAATTCTATTCTCTATTTCCATGTATAAAAGATCTCACAGTCCTGAGAAAACACTTTTTTAAAAAATGAAATACAACAAATAAGGTATGCTGCCAAGTCCTAGGGGAGAAGTTTCCCAGAGTCTTTGAATTTCCTCCTATCCTCCCTCTTTACAAGATTTCTAAAACCAAGTCCTTTTCTGCAGTCTCTCAAACAAGGTAAAAAAAGAAAAATACCCCCTAGATATATTCCTTAGATTTTCTATTATGCTTCTCAAGCTCCCAGTAGCTTCTGAAGTAAACCTAAGATGAATTCTAGAGTTATTTTTTTTATCATGTTTTAATTTTAGTTCCTCTTTAGGTCTAAGATGAAATAGATGATCATAACTGCTGTGCTTGGAGATGCATTTCACGGCACAATTTGTACATGACCTGTGCAAGGTCACGTCATGGAAAGAGGGCTGACATAATGGCTAAGAAGCCAAATCCAGCTTTTAGTCATGGAGAACTTCAGGGAAACCTATTTAAGCTTGCTCTATTTATTGCAATATAACAATAAAAATTTTGGCTTAAACAGTATGTTTAGGTTTATTCTGTATAGAGACCTCACTCTGGCTTGGATTATATTAATAGAGACATAGGAGGAATTATTATCAAATCACTGATCATTAAGGATCGTTTTTTGTTACATTGTTGTGTCTTGGTGCAGACTGTGGCAGGCTGGCCTACTCATCATCTGCAACAAGGGCCCAGGTTCCAGCCACACCACAGTTTTCACACCTCTCTATCTTGGTATGTGCTATTCTCGCTGCCCATTATTTTCACCTTGGCAAAAATCCTGTCTATCTTTCATTTAAAACATGAATGCCTCCCTGTAAATTGCTCTTTAATAGCCCAAGGTAGGTTTAGTTATTTCCTTCTCAGTGTATTTATAGCACTTTGCTCCTATCTGTATCAGAGTATTTATCAGATCCATTTAATATCTGTTTATTATTTATAACTTATTATTTATTATAATTATTTATTCATCTCTAGAAAATGAAAGCTTGTCCACTATCCTCAGCAAGCTAACACGGGAACAGAAAACCAAACACCACATGTTCTTACTTATAAGTGGGAGCTGAACAATGTGAACACACAGATCCAGGGAGGGAAACAACACACACTGGGGCCTGTCAGCGAGGGGACAGGTGGAGGGAGAGCATCAGGAAAAAAAGCTAATGCAAGCTGGGCTTAATACCTAGGTGATGGGTTCATAGGTGCAGCAAATCACTATGGCACATGTTTACCTATGTAACAAACTTGCACATCCTGCACATGTACCCAAAACTCTAAATAAAATAAAATAAGAAAATGAAGTCGTGTGTTTACTCCTACTTAGGATTTACTGCGTGCCAGGCACTGTTCTAAGCACTTCAGGTGTGTCAGCTCTTTTAAATCTGTATCACAACCCTTTGAGGTGGATATTATCTTACCTCTATTTTATAAATGAGAAAACAGAGGCACAGGGAAGTTAAATAATTTTCCCAGGAACACACAGCTAGTAAGTGCCAATCACTGAACTCAAGCAGTCTGGCTTCAGAATCTGAGCCTTTCTATTATTATTATATGTGTTTGCCCAAGGGAGTAAAAGAAGCAGTTCCTAAATATTAAATAAATAGAAAGCATGAACATTCTGATTTTTTCATAGTTTCTTAAGCTTAAATTAAGAAATATATTTTGTGTTAAATTGATTTCAAACTCATCCTTGAGTATGGATGAGTTCATTTTTCCAGAGAAAATTCAGCCAAGATTGTGGAGAGAGAACTAGTTGGGAGGTAGAGGCCTGGGGTTTTGCTGACTCAATCATGTCAAGATCTCAAACTCTCAGAGCCTCCCTCAACTTCTGCATCTGCACATACCTACAAAAGCCTCTCCTTGCAGCTGCTTTTAGATGCACTATGCTGTGCATATAATGTGACATGAAAATGCTCTGGAATAGAAATACTATTAAAAAGGAAAACATGAATGTTATTCTTGGTAAACTGATGTGATTCAAGGTATTTTCGCCTTTGGAATAATGTAAGTGGAGGGTTTTTGCTTGGTTTTCTCTTAAGAAGTAAGGCACCTTAATCATTAAGAACCAGATGTATTTCTTTTTCTTCTTGATATTTAAATTCATATCTCAAGTCCCTCAGCTCAATGTCACCTATTTTACCTCTTATCACTTTTTAATTCTTATACTTTTAAATGTATTCTTATTTTTTATTTATAATAATTCTTGCTCATTGAGAGGTTTGGAAAATTCAAAGACATTCAAAAATATATAATTGTATATCATAGGTATCCTCCAATATTTCCAATTCTCTTCTAAAACATGATTTTTATGGTTATATAACCATAACATTTCATTAGAATGAAATTTAGCATAATTTAATCAAACCATTCTTATTTTAAACATTTCAGTTGATGCCAATTGTTTGCTACTATAAGTAACAATGCAACAGACATTCTCTTATTCATTTTGGGTGAGGATCATGTAGTCCCTGCAGGAAAAGGGTCTTCCTAGTGCCTATTATAGAGGTTCTCCAAGAGCTTATTGGAATGCAGATTCCAGGGCCCCACCCATGAGGTTCTGGTATGGTCTGAGGAAGAGCCTGGGTAGGTGGGTCCTCTTTTTGAGAAACGCTAACAAGGCTTCTCTTTGATAACACTTTCTCCTTCTCACTGGGTTATCAACTTCATTCTGTCTCAATGCCTCCTTAAACAATAAGCTGATTTCAAAGCGTCCATTTCAAACTGGCGCTGGTGAATGTACTCATTTCCAACATAGCTCTTTCATTAATTTAGGTCATTGTGCTATCTCTGTAGTCCACTTTGGCATGCTCCCACCCTACCCCCACTCACCCCACCCCACCCACTCATATCCCATACCATAGCCAGTAAGAGGTTTTTATAGCGCAATGCGATGATGTCATTTCTCTTCTTACTCCAAAAGCCTCCCCTTGTACAACAACAGGGAACCCAGCTTCCCTTGCACACTTCTCTTTCTAACCACACTGGCCTGTTGGCTCCCTGATGCCCTAATCTAAATCACTTCTGCTGGCCCAACCTCTTGTGCCTCTCTTTTCTTTTCTTTCATAGCACATCACAATCTGTAAAGGCATGGGTTATTAAAGTCTGTTTCCTACACCTCACCACAAGCTTCATGAGACAGGCACTGAAGCCAATTGTTCATCTCTAATGCCTCGTCCCACACTTGGCCCCGAGCAGTGCCAGTGAAAGGCAGTAAGCTAGGTGGTGATGAACATGGGCTCTGCGATCAAAGGGCTCCCAGCTCTGCTACTCAGCAGCTGTGTGACCTTAAGGAAGTTACCTAACCTCTCTTTGCACCCCCTTTTCTCCATCGGGGATTAAAATAGGGCCACTTTAAAAATTTGTCATGATAATTAAAAGACATAATACAGAAATGCTATAGAATAGCATCTGGCATGTAAAATGTAGCCAATACAGGATAGCTTTTAAAAAGTAGGCACTCACTGTATTCTTGTTAAATAAACAAAATACAATGAAGATTTTTTAAAGTGATTTTCCCAACTCACCCTCCTGAGTAGCTTAGATTATAGGCGCGTGTCACCACACCCAGCTAAAATGAAGATTTTTGACTTGTTTTTTAGAGACAGGGTCTCTCTCTGTTGCCCAGGTTGGAGTGCAGTGGTGTGATCCTAGCTCCCTGCAGCCTTCAATTCCTGGGCTCAAGCAATCCTCCTGCCTCAGCCTCCTGAGTAACTAGGACTGTAGGTGCATGCCACCATGCCTGGCTCATCTTTTACTTTTTGCAGAGATAAAGTCTTGCTATGTTACTCAGGCTGGTCTCAAACTCCTGATCTTATGTGATCCTCCTGCCTCAGCCTCCTACAACAAGTTTTTAACTGTGTCATTTCTCTTCATCTTTCCTCTCCCCACTTCCACACACAGCCAAAGCATTAGCCCAGTGAACTTCTCCCTACAGCCTACTCCTTAAAATAGCTCCAAGTCTGCCCTGAGAAATCTGCCAAATATACTCTCCATTCCATATTATTAGTTCCAGCTTTGATCCTTTCATCACATTACTTCCTAAAATATGTGCTCATGTGCCAAGTCACCTCTCCTCCTTCCTTTAAATATTTCCTGAAATGTGACCTTCTTCATGGAGCCTTCTTTAAGTGAAACTGAGCTCATCATTCTATCCTCTGTTTCCAACAAATAAGTTAAAGGTGTTGTTTGAGATTCAAAAGCCGTAAATTCAGCTTTTCACTGGCTGCATGGGTCTCAACATTGCAGGGCTGGATGGGTTTCTCCTCTGCCTGCATTTAAAAATGTGAGTCTAAGAGGGCAAAGTGTTTTTTAACTTGCTTTGTATACATTTAGTACAATGCCAATCTACATGGATGCTGAATAAATGTGATTTGATGATGATTTACTTACTTTGTCCAAGCCAGGAATAAAAACCATGAACTCTTAAATCTGTTTCCCCCATGTTACAATACGTTTTATTCTGGATTTATTATGAGGCTGGTTTTCACAGATGCAAAAGAAAGGAGTGATTACATGAAAATATCAAATTAATAACATTATTTTCCACATTATGAGTCCAAAGATACCTTTAGAACAGTGCCAGTCTATATTAAAAGGTGCCTCATTTAAAGTTCAATTGCATATGTTTTATGGGTTATTTTGGACATCTAAAATGAACAACCAAAACACGTCAATACTCATTTTTAAAGTACTTGTTGTATTCGGTGCATGTACCATTATGGAGAACTTACACTCAGAGCAAAAAGATTTGTAGCAAAGCATATGACCTTCTTCCCACTACAATGACCATCCCCTAATTAGGCAATGCATCTGATAGTCATTAACAGGAATGAGATAATGAATCACTTTCTCTCTTCTTTGTTAATTTGCTGTAACCAAGCGGCTAATGGATGTCAGAGCTGAGTGATTGCACTGATTATAGTGATTTATAGTTGCAACAAAACAATTTAAAACCATTCTGATTATTCATGTTAAAGATGCTTTATGTTTTGTTTACTAAATGTTTTATGTCTCCGTTTCTCTCACCCCTAAAGTACTGTCCCCCTCCTTCTCTGCCACTTTTCAAAAAAAGATCTCTTCCTGGAAAACTTGGAAGTTGAAGGCTTTATTGTTTTAAACTAAGCCATTTCATTTTGTTTATATATAGAGAGAGATATATAAAGTTTACCCAGTAGAAACAAAAAGCCTTAGGGTTGGAAAGAAAACTTCAGTGGTGCCTAGTTCAAAAGAAGACAGAAATGAGAGGAAATAAGGAAAACTTCAAGCCACTTACCTTGGGGCTTCCAGTCCCTTCCTCATCCTCCACAGACACATCAGTAGCCAGTATCTCGGCTTTGATGGTATCCAGAGCCCTGAGAATCCAGCTGTGCTGCCGTTTGATTTGCCTCTGCAGCTCCTTCCATTGACTTGCAATCATCCGCAGCATGTCCTTCAGTCCTTCTCCAAAAGGAGGGGAAAGCAGAAGTTGTGGGCCTGAATGAATCTTTGCTCATTATTTTTATTTAGTAAATTAGATGGCTATTTTAAACAATATAAATATTTTTAAGTGACCATTACCATCACCTGCCATATCAACATTTGTCACTCAGAATAGAAACAGGCAATTCTTGACAGGAGGTATAAGGACACAAAAATGTGATAACCACATAAATCTCTGGCTTGGAAACTGACTTACTCAGTATATTGACTTAAAAAAATACATGAGGAACAAAAATCACAATGTATAAAAATTAGTAACATTACAGTTTCACATTCCAAACAAAACGCTCTGTGTGTATCTGTGTAGAGACTTCATAATGATAAAAAATATCTACGGAACTAGGTAAAGTCAATTCAATGAGAAATACAGTAAATAGGCCAGAATTAAGACAGCAGTCTTTAACATTAGCAAATCCAATTAATACTATCTTTTTCCTGTTTAGCTTTGCTAAGCTCAAACCTAGAGCCAAACTGTAAGTCATCCATCCTGTCTTATGGTCTTCTATTATCAGGATAAGTATAACCAAATGACAAAATTATTTTTTATTTATTATCTGTTCCTTATAAATATATTAATACTGGGGTAAGAATTGGTTGAAGGCCAAAAACTCTGCAAGATGTTCATGTGTGTGAAGTGGCAGGGAAATAATTTAGACTGCTTGCCTTATATCTGTAATGATATCTATAAGTACCCTAATGCGTATGCATTATAACTATATATACAGTTCTCATTCATTATCTTAATGTTATTTCCAGAGCACCTACATCAAAAAGCATGTCAATGTGAAGTTTTCAAGAATGTAATTTCAACTGAAACTCAGGCGAAGAGCAAGCCCAAAATAAAATGAACAGACCATTTGGAGGCAGTATTTCATCTTATAAGTATCACAGCATTGTATGCAGTATATGAAACATTTATAAATCCTGAAGGTCAATCTGATAATGTAAATATTAATAATACATAAGGAAGTGAATATATGCAGTAATTTACAGCAATGCTTCTTCATTCTTAATAGTCTGGAGACATAAAGACTTGCAATATTTCAGGAGGATTTACCTGCTTTGTGAGATGCAATAAGCTCAAGAAGTTGGTGTCCTTCCTCCTCCACAGCTTCCTTGAGAGCACAATGACTGTCTACATTCAACTTAAAACTCTGCAAGGAAAAATATGAGCATCAAACCCTGGCAAGGCAGTTACACATAAAACATCCATATAAAATTACTTGCTACTTTTTATCAAGAACCACACAGCCCAATTTACCCAATAGACAAACTAATTTGCAATACTAAAAGCTATTGATATTTGGGATCTGGGCTCAAAATGTTTCCATTAGATTAGCTGAGTGCATCTGTTTGGAAACAGCTGACAAACCTAGAAATTCATTAGGTTTTTATGAAAAGTCACATCCCGTAGGCTATATCAAGAGTAGCAGTGTTCTATAAAATATACTGAATTTCTACTAGCACATATGAGCTCTTTTCTTCATTTTTTAGAAATGTTAGTGATAGCACTATTTATGAAACCATAAAAAATTGGCAGCATAAAATATATTAGCCTTATGTGTACATATATAAACCCATTAATATAGTAGGGTTTGATTCAGCTCTGTTTCTCAGATATCACACAACAAAGAATACAGTGGCAGATTCCGGTGCTGCACTGAGGAGTTAAATGTCTTTCAGATCTTTGCTTTTTAAAAGTTTATTACCTAAAATATGACACTGCCTTATAAACGAATACATCAAGCACAATCAGGCATTTTTCACTCATGATAGTTATCCAAAAGACAAAAACTGCTGTCATAGTTGAAATCTAACTCAGAGTCATTTCTTTCAGGGTGTCTTCCCTAATGCTTTATGTGGAATTAATTACTCCCCACTCTCTGCTCCTTATATCTGCTTCTACTGTAAAATTTATCTTACTATATGCTGCTTTATTTCTATCCTTGGCTATGAAATTATAAGTAATTTGAAAAATTGCCAGTTTTACATTTATCCCCAATTCATGTCACATTCAAGTTGCTCAATAGATGTTTGCATGAATTGTGGATATCCGTTGAACAGTAACACTCTGAAGGGGAAGGTTTCCATTTAAATATTTCAAGAAACATAGATGACTTTCCAAAGATTTTTCCATCTCTGGAATCTCATAAGGCATTCCAACCATAGGAGGTCCAGTGGAGAGTAATCACACTAACCAATCTATTGAACCAATGGTTAATTTGGGGGGTGAAAATTCATTCCTTGACTAATTGGAACCAGCATGGATTTTGAAATGCTGTGTGGCCAAATTTTGGCTTCTCCATGATGAGTCTCCAAAATATATATGTTTTGCTCTCACTAAACATTTATTGAGAAGGTCTGCACTGCACACTGCACTGTACTTGGTATTAAGAATATCTGATAGAAGTTTGAAATGATACAGTTCCAGGTAGAATATAATTTTGGATTAAAGAAGTAAATCAATCATAAATTGTGAAATTAGGTATTCAGGTTCATTCATTCACTTAGAAACCATGTACTGTGCCCATTCCATACACTGTGCTGGGCAATAGAGATTTAAGAGTATAAAGCATGGCCTCCGGCCCCAAAGGGCAACTGAACATGTTACTAGGAGAATGAAGTGTAGCCTGAATCATCCTGGGTGGTCAGTGGTGAGTCCGAACTCTCTTTTTCTCAGCAGAGAAAATGGATCTTTTTAAAGTTCAGAATACTGAAACAATGATCAAAAGAACCTAGAAATGAAGGAGATAGAGATATGCAGATCAAGCCATGAAGTATAAAGATAAGAATTATAAGTTATTATAATTGTAAGTCATTATTAAAAGATGACTCCAGAATGATGAATCATTTAATCTGACTAGAGGCATAAGATACAATAAAGTTTCAGCAGCCAATATAACAGAAAATGACAATATGAGGTTTCCCCAAGGCTGTTCACCATTTCTTGTACTGTCCTCTTTTAGCTACAGGTACCTGGTTGAATAAAATAAAACATGGTAATGTATGGGAAACCTCATGCTTCTGATCAATCCAAACTATATATTACCTATGAAAAATTAAATGCTTGTTATTTATAGTCAAAACATGACTGCACTTACTTTTTGCCACTGCCACGGACATCCTCAACTCTGAAGCAATGCCATGCAGAATGAGATACATGTGTGTTTTAGGGAGCAGGGACAGGGTAAAGAGAACACCTAAGATCACCCAAGAGCACCAAAATTTAGGAAGAAACTTATTGTATACATTTTCTCATAACTGTAAATTTAGCCTAGGGCTCTCTTTGATTCACTGTTTACTTACAATAGACCTGTTTTGAATAGTTGGTAGTCATGAGCTTCCAAAGAGGTGCATGAGGTCTATGTCTCAGAGCAAATGGGAATCTAAGGAACCATAAGTGGTTGAATAATTTGATATAATTGAAGCCAAGAGTATAGAATAGATGCAGCTGGAACTGGCTCTGCTTCAAGATGACATGGAAGCATTTGATTAGGAAATTGGAAAAGATGAGGTATTCATTATTAGGAAAAAGATAATCTGATAAGCTTGATGCTGTAGAAAAGAACCATTTAACATAACTGTTACCCAAATGGTACAATATTGCTTGATTTTCAGGTGCACCCATTAACCATTAATAATATCAACTAAGGAATTCACAATGAGCCTCTGAGAAGGCAGACGAGCAGGCACATTAACAAAATTGTCAATGAAATTTCTGGCTGCTAAAGGATTCTATAATAAGCTCTCTCCATTTTGCCCCCACCTTTTCCCAAGGGAAGGAAGCTTAGATGAAAGGTTTTATTTTTTTGTTGCTGTTCTTTCCTTAAACTTGATACTTGAACACATTTCCATTCTTCAGCAATGCCCTATGGTGTACAGTCCCTCTACAATATCCATAGCACTCCCTGAAAATGCAGAGCATTCTCTGAAGAATGAATTTATGGCAAGAACATTGCCATAGGCAGTTACCATAGTCCTATGGCACTGATTATATGAAATTCCATAAATATGAGTAATCTGGTTCCTGGATGACACCAGATCTTTTTAGCATCTTTAAAGCAATGCGTAGACAAATGACTAGAAGAGAATAACTAAGGAAATGGAAAAACACAATGACTGAAACAAGCACAGGATTATCAAAGATTCACCAATGGGCATTTCTATTACTATAACCTCTAGCATCACCAGCTTGCATATATCTGGATGTACTACTTATTGGCAGGAACAAACTTTGAGTATTCCCACTGATTGTACTTTGGTCATGATCAGATTTGCAAAGCAGATAAAATATCTAATCCTTTTCGCTCATATTTCTGAATAGCCCAGTTTGATAGTCACGTGGACATAAAACCAAGGAAATATATGCCGTGACGCAAACAGATATCCTGGTACAAGAAAAAGTGGGAAAGATCATAAGCACATTCAAAGGCTTAAATGTCCAGAGTGGTTCAATCTTAGCAGTATCAAATCATGAACACAGACTTTCGATCACCTGATGGAAATATTGTTAGTTTTTGCCAGGTCCACTGAGTTCCATTAGTCTTGTGATGTTCATGAATAAGTAGAAAGGACAAAAAGAGTTAGATTATTTTCTGGCCTAAGTTTTGTTTTTTCACAAGGCATAAATTCATATAATAAATATTTATTGAGTAGTATTTGTCAAGCCTATAGATACAAAAGTTAACAATATACAATCCTTATCCTCAAACAGTTTATATTCTATTGTGTAAAGGAGATAAGAAAACAGGTAGCTTTACAAGACCCAGCAGAGAATAAATATGTAATTAGGGTTTAGTGCATAACACAGAGTGGTGGGGCCTTAAGCAAACTAAACGGTGATATGCCTTGACCAATGGGATTCAAGGTTTTTTTAAAAAAAAAATTATTTAAGAATTACGCTGGCCAAGTAAAAACAAGGCTAAATTAGCTGGGTGTGGTGGCACGCACATATAGTCCTAGCTACTCGGAAAGCTGAGGTGGGAAGACTGCTTGAGCCCAGGAGTGAGCTATGATCGTACCACTGCACTCCAGCCTGGGCAATAGAGCAAGACTCTGCCTTTAAAATAAAATAAAATACAAACAAGATGGATTTTTATAGTCTGTATAAGTGCTGGATAGGGGTTGTGGGAGCCCATGCTGGGATCCAGGTTCAGCAGAGCCTAGCAGGGAGCTTGTGGAGAAAGAACTGATTTGTACATGGGCCTGAAGATACTCCTACATTATAGTATGAAGCAGGGAGCCACAAGCAGCTCAGTGTGGCTAGGGCAGGATGCAAGCAAGAAAGACAGCAGCTATGGCTACACAGGACTTGACCCCAAGAACCATGAAAGAGTGATGGAAGAATATGCCAGTGACATGGGAGAGTGGCTGGTGCAAATCTGTGATCTAGAAATCTTTCTAGCTATTGCATATAGTGTTGATTTTAAAAGGGCAGACTGGAGACAAGGAAGCCATTTAGGAAGCTGCTGTGGTAATACAGGCCAGATGTTTCTGCATGCTCATATTTTTTTTAATTAAAAAAGGTATGCTTTTCCTTCTAAGTGAATAGAAGAAAAAAATGGACAAAATCTTCTGTCTTTTTAAGTTTCTCTCAGTGCGTGAGAGAAGCATGTGCCAGAATTTAGTTCTTTGGCTGTTCTGATGATAAATACCAGAGGTTATTAGTCAGGAGTCTCCAAATGTGAAAGACATATTGAACTGATGAACTTTTACTCCCACTGTCATTTTAAAGAGATGGTATATATGCTGATGAATAAGACACTTGACGACACTTTTTCTTCACACAAAAGATTTTTACTACCCTAAGAAAAAGAAAACTTGCCTTTTTACAAGGGCAGGAGGAAGAATGTGTGTTCAGCCAGAAAAGCCAAGGCTTGAAAAGTCACCTGCTATCTGCCTCAGGCCATCTCTGCCCAGGCTCCACTCTGAGCTGTGCCCAGAACCACTCTCCATTCTCAGAGGGGCTCCTGGGGGAGAAGAAAGCCATGATCCTCCGAGTAGTTTCTCTTCTCTCCACAATGCCATCCACAGAGGATGGGCAGATGTACCTGTCCTCAAAATATATCTTTAAAATGCCACATATACCAAGAATTGGAAGATTTCTATGAGTAAGCATTTAAGAACCTCCTGAAAACTTGGTAAGACATTAGATAGCCATCAAAATGAAGACTAAGCAATCACATGGACAATACATAGAACATGCCACAAAAAATGAAGATTCCAAATTGTATCTATGATAAAATTACATATGTATAAGTAAATAGTCTTAGTACTTAGAAAAAGACTGCAAAAAAAACACAACAAAATGTTAACATAATTTGTACAGGGTTGAACTTGGAGTTACCATGGTCTGATCTTAGGGAACAAGCTCTGGCTGCTTTAGTTTTCTAAAATATAAAATGGAAATAATACTATCTAACTTCTAGGTGGCTGTGAGACTTAGAGATAATGAATGTAAAGCATTGAAACACTGAGAATTGGAGATAATAAATATAAAGCATTAAAGCAGTGCCAGGCAATGAGTGAGACTAAAAAAATTATTATGAATTTTAAAATTCATTTTCTCTATTTTCCAAATATTCTATGTAATAGATGGTACTTTGTGACATTTTCAGGTGATAAGGGTTCTTTATTGTTGAGGTTCTCTGAATTCCTCAAGGGCAGACACCAGGTTTCCTTTGCTGTATGCTTCTACCCAGCAAAGGTCTGCGCACAGAGGACTCTCTAAAACAGAAATGCTGCTGTATGAGACATGGGGAAGAGTAAGCCCAGACTGAGAATCCAATGATTGGGTATTCCTGTTGCCTCAAGTGTGTGCCCTTGGATGAGTCATTTAACCCATCAGGGCTTCTGTTTCCTTATTTATCATCCAGGCATTTGGACTCAATATTTCCCAGCCCTTGAACACTTTGGTTTTACCTTCTCTAAGCCAGGCAGTTAAGCATAGGCAGCTTGGGAGAATTTTGATTTATTTTAAATCAGAGAATGTTCAAAAGGGGAAGAATCCCAAAGGCTATCTAACCACTCATCTACCCAAGGGCAGCTCTGTCTCTCAACCATCCCAGGCAGATGTGTCCCTTCTATTTTTAACCACCTCAAGGGAAGTCTCTTCTAAGGTCTCATCCTGAGTCCGCAACATTTCTTCTCAGGAATTTAAGAACTCTGTGAAGAACAGTGTAAGCTTCCCACTGCTTCGCATTCTTTTGCCAAGTCATCCCTCCAGTGTATGGGTTGGAAATCAGAAGCACTGTGAGAATATTCCAACAAAATCCACACATCCAATCAATCAGCAAGCCCTGACCATTTATTTCCGCTTCTTCATCTCTCCATATTGACTAACACTGCCTTAGATTAAGGCTTTCATTGTCATCCCTTGCCAGGTTAACTAGAATCACAGCCCTCCTCAAAACTAGACTTACTCCTTATTTGTTGTATGCCTATGAAGGTGCAGATGGTGTCTTAAGCTTGAAGGATATGGCTATAAAGAAGACAGACATGGTCCCTGCTCTCACAGAACTCACAGTCATGTGTGTGTGTGTGTGTGCACGTACGTGTGCTGGGGTGGAGGCGGGGGACACTATGTAAACAAGGAATTGCAGTCAGCTGTGTCAAGGGAATTATGACATGGTGTAGAACGGGACTGTTGACAAGCAAGGGCTCTGGAGCTGGACAGCCTGGGTTCAAATCCTGACTCCTCCATCGCCCACTGTGTAGCTTTGGCCAACCTCTGTGTACTCAGTTACTTCATCTATAGATGAGGGGAAATGTTAATGCCCACTTCATGGGGTTGTTGTGAGGATGAAATGCCTTGATACATGCAGAATGGAGCCTGGCATATTGCAATAATGCAAGTGGTTTTATTATGCAAAATGACCTTCCTACAAAACAACTCTGACATTAAGACTCTCCAATGGCTTGCCAGGGTGGAGAATAAGATCCAGGCCCTGAGCATGACCTACAGGGCCCTCTGAGACCCCAGCCAACTCAACTTCACAGGCCACATATCTGCCTTGAAATGTGCCTGGATTGCTTAAAGTTTCCAGCTCACACCAGCTGTCTTGCTACTCCGATTCTACTCTGGCTGGCACTTCTGCCTGGCAAGCTCTTCCCCTTGAAAAGCCCTGCGCATCCTTTAAGATTCATCTCAGGTGTGACCTTCTCTAGCAAGCTCTCCCTGACCATCTTCGACCCAACTGGTTTCCCCACCCTTGGCACCCACGGTACTTGTGCAGAGTTCAAACCTTCACTTACTACGTTGTGCTAAAATTATTGATGTGTCTGTTTTGCATACAAGAGTTCCTTGAGAGTAGAACTCTTTATTTTACTCATTTTTGTATCCTCAGTGTCTAGGACAGTGCCTGGCACACAGCACATAACTAACAAATGTTCAGGGAAATGAATGCATGGAGATTTGTACCACAAATCTCCCCACGTAGCTTTTAAACAGCTTGTGGCATTTTGGGAGACACTGGTACAATCACTCTTCACTTGGAAGTAGTTGATAAATGTCCCCAAATTTTACTCAGTGAACACCATGTAAATGAGCTGTCATGTTCCTTCACTTACAAAATTACTTGCCAATTACAGTTAGATGATCCCAGCGTAATTGCCATGTAAACTGTACCCTGGCTGAGATAGCCCAAATCATCAATTAACTGCCCTCTCATCATGTGGTACTTACCACATAATTAAATAAATGGTCAGCCGCTACCACAATTGTCTATTTCCCCAACAAAATGAAGTGGCTACATTTGTCATTGATTTATCAGTTATGACAATCTGTAACACACCTCTAGGTATAAAAGCAGAAGCTTTAAAAAAAAAGAGAACTCTGTACTCTTGAGAAAGATGTTCCAGGTTTTTGATCAAAAAGATAAGCATTATCAAATCTTTGTTTTCCTTTTGGAAAAAAAAAAAAAGAGAGAAGATACTGAGATATGAAGACAAAAAATCCTCCTTCTTCCTGAGGAGAGTTTCTTCCTGAAACCTCAGACAATAAAAACATTTCCAAGAATTTGAAAGTGAATTTAGCTCTTCAAACAAGTTACAATATATTTCAAACAAACAGTTTTGTTTTTTTTTTTTTTTTTTTTGGTGCAAAGTAGATGCATCTTACTGAATCTGACGTTCTTTTCTGATAGACTGGCTAATATGTTATGCAAGAATTAGATAGATGGGAGAGATCCTGAATGTTGACGGTGGCTTCAAGTGACAGCATTTTCATTTGCGTCTCTGGATGCCATCTCCACACCTGACACAGGTAATCACATTCACTTCCCAGCATGGCCACATTAGGCCAAATGGATTCCCAAACAGAGGTTCTGTCTAAAGGGACCATTTGACTTCCAGAACACACTGTTTGGAGGCCCTGATTGAAAAGGAGGTCAATGCTGGCCCAAATATTTCTCTACTCCCTGAGGTGGAATAATTGATGTGCAGCAGCCCCTACAGATGTGGATTCACGAGAGTGATGGATTGATATAAGTATATTATTCACACGTACAGCTGCTAATATACAGGTCCCAGTGCAAACACCAGGACTTAAGAATATTATGTGGATTTAGGACAATCCCTGAAGGACTCCAGTTCCATTAAAAATTTGTTTGGCAGCCTGGGGCAGATCTATTCCAACTCCCATATGCTTCATGCATTTGAGAGGGGGAACTAAACCACTTTAAAAATAAATTTAATAAATTTTGTAATGTCAAGTCATTAACATCCTGTCTAGTCAAACTGTCTTCATATTTTGAAACAGTAACATTTACCTCTGAAATTAAAAAACATTCAAATATCTGAGTTAACATTTTATCTGAGAAAACATTCCTGGTGTTTTTTGCCAAAGGCGATAAATTGCATCCTGAAAACAGAAGAAAACATTCCTATTTTTCCCTCTGTAGATGTTTTTCTTGTCACAAATATACCAAACAATACCTAGAAAGTCCTGTGACAAGTCCATTTTGATTTGTAAATGGTAGAGGAAATAACTTTGCAGACATGCTCAGTTATCGTTTGATGATTTATAACATTCGTTAGAATCTGTTGCCCACAGTGATTCTAACACTGCTTTTATAAATGCTCATTCATTCACTTAGCAGATTTTGTTTGTTTTTTTTGTTTTGTTTTTGTTTGTTTGTTTCTGAGACGGAGTCTTGCTCAGCCGCCCAGGCTGGAGTGCAGTGGTGCAATCTTGGCTCACTGCAACCACTGTGAGCACTGCGCCCGGCCTTAGCAGATACTTTTAATACCTATCATGCATGTGCAAGACTGGGAGCTGGGGGAGACACCACAGAGACAAAAGCCGTCCCTCAAGTAGGTGACAGCATCAAGACAACAGCTGAGGGGAGGGTGGGCAGGGAGAATTTCAACTTATCTAAGAGCACCCAAGCTTCTCACGCCAAATGTTCTTGGGTCTCCAAGGAAGATTCCCCCAAATGATAAAAGCATCCTCATTCTCACATAAAACATGTTTATTTCACCTTCACAACAACCCTATAGATACATAATAGGCATTTTTCTGGCTAATGTAAAGATCTGGAAGTTTAACTTCATATTATTTATATCAGGTGAATTATTTCAAGATTCTAAAATTCCACGTAATGCAGTAGAGAAGTAGGATAAGCTCATGAATCTACACATGGAGAGAGATGGTAGGTGACCACACTCGGGCTCATGTGAGTCTCTCATCCATGCACGGTGTCCTTCAGCCTGTGCATGGACCCTTACAGTGTGAGGCTTGTCGGTAAACCTTCTCTTCAATGCTTAGTATAATACTGCCGTAAATAGGAAGTGCTTAATAAATGCAGTGTTTCCCTGACATTCTAATTAAAAACAGTCATTATTTCCTAAAGAGAAAAATAAAGGAATAAATTAGTAAAATGGGCACTAACAATTTTCAAAACAATAACTACTGGGTATTATGGCCCAAGAATCCTTAAACTGAGACAGGCAAAAGTACATTCCCAGGTGCTTGAAACAGTGCAGGAGTCCTATTTAACAGAAAAGGGAAGATAACACTATTTGTCTCCTAGATGCACACAAAATTAGAGTTACATGAGTAAAGGAATGTAGTCCAAGACTTTCATATGTCCAAAATGAGCCTCCTACACTACCATTCCCACATACCAACCTCAAAATGCCTGCATGCTATAAATTTCTGAAAGACCCTTTCATCCCTGTGCCACCAAAGGAAGAAACTCAAGGCTGGGAGTTAAGTGGTATTCCAAGTCCCCCAAAGAGAAGAATGTTGCCAGTTCCCACTAAACTCTCTGCGACTACCCTTAAACTGGTGGGAATCAAGGGGGACAAGCAAATGGGACTTCAAAGCCCCTGTAAGGCCACCAGCCTGTTCATCAAGGCTGAGGGAGGTGGGGGCAGTCCAGTGAAACTCTCATAGCTCGTGCTTTTGAAGTTTGATCCACTGCTCTCATTAGCTGAGCAGCACAGCCAAATGACAGCTGCTGGTCTTGTGAAGCTTAACTTGCTGGGGCATTGGCTACCTATGGAGATGCTGGGAGAGACGGGCACCAGGAAGTGGGAAAAAGAAAACCCTGTCATCTCTTAACTTCAAGCAATGAAAAATGGAGCAGAGGTAGAGACAGGAGGGCAAGCGAGAGAAAAACAGCTGAAAGTATTTGGAGAAATTTTCTTGTATGGTAAAATCTCTGTAAGAAGTATACTGGTTTTTCTTATGAGACAAATGAAAGCTGTTTAATCAGAAACATGATATAACATGAAGATCTAAAGAAATACAGATGATAAATGCACGCATATATCTTTATTTAGAATTTTGTTAGACACTTTAAATTGAATCTATTTTTATAAGTATTTAGTATAATGACACAATAAGGAAACATTTTCAAACCCTTCATGGACACCAAGACTGTAAGCACTGCCTGCAGGAATTTGGTGCTTCTGTGCCACCATGTGACAGTCACCTAAAATTGCAGGCACCAATCTTAAAAGGAATAACAAAGTTCAGGAAGGTATGTTTTAAAAGTCTACTGCTATAAACATGGCCTCAAAACTCATACACACACAAATCCCACTCATTTTTCAGGACTTAGAGAAACAGCTGTCCCTGGAGTGTGACAGATTTATTACAGAGACTCTCTGAATTGCTGCTATAGGCAGACACTAATGGGACAAGGAGGAAACTCTCAATTGGTGTTAAAATAAAGTTCATTGAGTATTATTTGCAAAAGTATAAATAAGAAGGCAGTTTGAATGTCCATCATCATGGAAATGATTAAACAAACTATGGCATATCCACACAATAAAATATTAAGGAGCTGCTAAAATGTGCACCAGATCTTCATATACTGATAGAAGTGTATCTATGACATATTTAGATACAAAAAGCAAGTTGTTGAACAGCATGCATAATATGAATTAAATAATCCTTAAGGTGTATGCATTTTTCCATAAAAAGGTTCAAAAATATATAGAACTATTTACATTGGTTACCCAAGGGAGGGTAAGACATTTTACTTTTAATTTTATGCTGTTTAACACAATTTGAATTTTTTTCCAGTGAGTATAATTTAATGTTTTTCTTTAAGCAAAGTTCCATAATTATAGAAGTTGTATAAAAGACAGTTTGCTCCACCTTTAGCATGTACCCCTGATACACAGAAAGAGAAGCTCTCAGCAATTCCGCATCCTTCACTACACTCAAGTCTTACCCAGCTGTAGAGCAGTGGGCCATCCTATGCTATAGCCTTAGGGGAAACTAGGACAGACAAAGCATGTTGGTCATGAGATTTCTGACTAGAAAAGAGTGAGCCTCAAAAAGAGAACTGCTGACGTGTCTCTCTAATCTGTTCCTCTTTCTTGAATCTATTCCCTCTTCTCTATTCTTAACTACCCCCACCCTGATCCACCATTTCTCTCATTACTCCAACATCCTTTAACCCACTCATTTGATTCTAACTACCCTGATCTTAAGCTTGTTCCTTCCAAGTCTAAGTAAGCAATCTCCCTAGAACACACTGGTCTTTCCAGAATTGAAATCCAAACGTGATTTTCCCCATAGTAGAAACCTGTTACATGCTTATCAGCCTGGCCCTCCATGTCTGCCTAACCTTTGATTCCTCAAACTGTTGAGATATCCATATGCTTTTACAACAAAACCCCAGAATACATTTTCAAAATTTCCTATTCACAGAGAAGAGACTAATTGCCTTAATATATAAAAAGCCCCTATAAATCCTGAAGTAAAAAACCAATGACCAACAGAAAAACAGGCTAAGAATTTTAAAAATAGTTCTCAAAAAGGAAATACAAATGAACCCTAAAAACATGCAGAGATTTTCAATGCCACTTAAAATACAAGAAATACAAACTAAACTACAGTAAGATGCCATCTGTAACTATCAGAGGGACAAAGTTCAACAAATGTAATAACATACTCTGATAGCAAGAATGTGCAGAAATAGGCACTCTCATGCATTGTTCAGTATAAACTGGTAAAATCTCTATCAAGGACAGTTTGGTAACACATTAAAAATTTAAACGTGCTTAACCTTGACCTAGAAATTTCATATGAAAGGTATTCATTCTAAGGATATACTTATAGTATCCAACATGATGAATTTCCAAGAATATTCACTAAAGCATCATTTATAATAGAAAAAGACTATAAACAACCTAAATTTCCATCACAAAGAATCGGTTATATAAATTATGGCGTATTTGTAAGTAGAATTCTATGCAGCCATCCAAAAGGATGAAGTTGTTTTATATTTATTGAC
This sequence comes from Macaca nemestrina, assembly GCF_043159975.1. Taxonomy (NCBI): domain Eukaryota; kingdom Metazoa; phylum Chordata; class Mammalia; order Primates; family Cercopithecidae; genus Macaca; species Macaca nemestrina. Next base: position 75,605,409 of record NC_092131.1, read on the forward strand.
TTTGAATTATTACTAATAGAAACTACAGGAACAAAGTTAAGTACATAGATATATTTGTTTGTGCTTTTTGAGACAATCTCCCTCAGTGGCCCAGGCTGGAGTGCAGTGACGCAATCTCAGCTCAACCTCTGCAACCTCTGCCTTCCAGGTTCAAGAAATTCTCATGCCTCAGCCTCCTGAGTAGCTGGGACTACAGACATGCGCCACCACACCCAGCTCATTTTTGTGTTTTTGTAGAGATGAAATTTCACCATATTGGTCAGGCTGGTCTCAAACTCCTAGCCTCAAGTGATCTCCCCGCCTCGGCCTCCCAAAATGCTAGGATTACAGGCATTAGCCACTGCGGCCGGCCTGTTTCTAAATACCTGAAATAAATCAGAAATGATATAACGAAACAAAGAACATTGGTTGCCTCGAGGGAGAAGAATCAATGGGAACACGAGTAAAAAGGGGACTTACTCTTGACTTTAACCTTTTACTCCCTTTCTTTAATTTTTAAATTTAAACACGATTCAAAAAACTGATAAAAGCTTGCCTGTACCAGCATATCCTTCAAATACTATACCCAAATCCATTTTCTTTCATGCACAGAGTTATTCTCTCACCTAAGCCACGAACCTCATCCAGTTAATCCATGCAGACTGACCCTACCCCCATCAAATTTACGGTTGATTCATATTATTCTCCTGTTTTAAAACAAAACCGGACCTTCAGTGAGTCCCCATTGCCCTCAGAGAAAAGTTTAATCCATTAAAAAGACATTCAAACTCCTTTACCAGCCAGCCCCAACCTGTGAGACTCCAACCTAGTCTCAGCTACACCACGTGGCTCACCATACCTCTCTTACTATGCTTATAAAGTTTCCTCCCATCTCCCATCCTCCCTTCCCTAACAAAATTATATATGGCCTTTGAGTTCTATGTCAAATTACCTCTTTGAATGTTCCCTACCTCCAGAAAGAACCAATAAATTTTTTCTCTGTACTCCTAAGAATACTTTGCTTATCCTACAAGAAGTTTACTGATTAAAATTATTAGTCATTTATGGGTCTACAGATTACTACATATAATCTATCGTTACCTCTCTTAGACTGAAAATCCCTTAAAGAAAGAAACCAAGCTCATTCATCATGTATTCCTAGCACCTAAATTCCTAGCCTGGCACACACAGTTACAGTTGTGTTATACACACACACACACACACACACACACACACACGGTTCACAGTCACCATTTTCCCCCACATTCCTCATTTATCAAATTGAATTAAGAATCTTGTTTCTCCAAGGCTATTTCTACGTGGTTGGTTAATGTGTGTCCAGAATAACATGGTGCTACCTATGCAACTATACTTCCTAAGTTTAAGCCAGGCCCTTGTGGTTGATTGTTTTTCCTACATCTTGCACAGCTGTCTGGTATTGGTTTGACTTCACTTATTATTATTGAATATGCTGATTGGCTGCAGATAAAAGAAGTGCTGGTTTGTCTCCCTGAGAATGATTACATTTGATGACTTAGGTATGCATAACAATTTGGAGAATCAGAGTTACCATTTCAGGAGCAAATGGATATGAAATAAAATCTCTAGAGGGTGAAAGTGCTGACCTGCTCTGCTGCTTTACTCTTAAGCATTCTAATTCTAAAGATACTATAAAATGTCTTAAATGGAAAAAAAAAAACTAGTTATCCAATAACTATTTATGATAGTTATTCACTATGCTTCTATTTATTATGCTTCTACTCAAATACAGCTTTTAGTAACTCTGGTTCTTGAGGCAATAAAAAAGGTGGTGGGGAAAACAGCTTAAATGTCCATCAACAGGTGAATGGATAGAACAAACTGTGGTACATTCATACAATAGACTACCTCTCAGCAATACAAGGGAATTAATAATTGATACATGAAACAACATAACATATCCCAAAATAAGTATGCTGAATGAAAGAAGACAGACCAAAAAAAGTACACATTGTTTTATTCAATTTATATAAAATCCTAGGAAATGCAAACTAATCTAATAGTGCCATAAAGCAGATCAAGGATTGGTTAGGGATGGAGTAGAGGCCAGGGAGGGGTAGGAGGGAAGAATTACAAAGTGTCATGAAGAAGCTTTTGGGTGATAAGTATGTTCACTATCTTAATTACAGTGATTGTTTCATGGGTATATATATTTATTTGTCAGATTGTCAAAACTCATAAAATTGTAGTCCCTTTTATGCATGGTTTTGCTTTCTTCAGTTTCAGTTACCTGTGGTTAACCATAGTCTAAAAATATAAATGCAAAGTTCCAGACATAAACAACTCATAAGTTTTAAATTACACGCCATTCTGAGTTGTGTGGTGAAATCTTGCACCATCCTGCTGTGTCCCACCTAGGGCATGAATCATCCCTCTGTCCAGCATCTCCATGCTGTATATGCCACCTGCCCATTAGCCACTTAGTAATCATCCAGGTTATCAGATCAAAGACACAGTATACATGGTTGTGGTGCTATCCGAGGTTTTAGACACCCAATGTGCGGCTTGGAACATATCCACCATGAATAAGAGGGACCACTATACTTTAAAATGTGTAATTTATTATATGTCAATTATACCTCAATAAAGCTGTTTTTTTTCAAGTGGCAGGAAGAAGACAGAGGTGAGAGAAGGGAGAGGGAGAAAGAAGTCTGTCCGAGAACATACCTATACAATTCTATCTTAAAGTGGTTTTCAAAGAAGAGGGAATGTTCAACACTTGCAAAATACCCTTCCAGAATGACATTTTCCTGAAAATGTCATTTTCTAAGAAGGTAGGAATTGTATTTTTGAAAGGAGCATCCAGGTTGCAAGCAGATGATTAATTATCATGGAAAATCATTGATGTATCATCGCAATTTCACAGTGTTTCTTACAGTTAAAATAAAGCTCCTTCATATCTCTCATAAAGGTATTATAAAGCTTTAATTGATTTGTGTTGGTGAAAACCCTTGGTTACCATCATGGAAAATAATTTAATTAAGTATCAAAATATAAACATACAACTTTGAGTATGATTTTTATATTTTTCTTTATAATAAATATTGGAGGGTAACAGCTAGTTTAACACATTAATAAACCAGGGGAGACTCAGACCCTAGAGGCTTGCACATCGGTTGATTTAATGTCAAATATAGAATCTACAGAGATGTCTAAAGAAACTTGTGTAGCTACCTCTACTACTGGATAAAATCTTGCAAGTACCACTTGGCCCCTCATTAAAAAGCAATAATGGTTTATGCAGGGTTAACTAAGGAATACAAATCTCTAGGCTTACTCATACATTTTCTTTTATGGGAAGGTTGAGAAGAATAACTTTACCGTCAGCATGACAGTAAAGAAATACAGTAAAAAATGACAATAGCGATCAGGAGGACAATATAGACTCATATGGAAAAAGAAAAACTAAGAATTTGATTGAAAAATGTTTGAGTCACAGGCTGTATCTAAGGTAACAGACACAGCATTCAGTATAATGCTTGATTGCACTTTAAGAGTATCATTCAGTAGCAATCCACACACACTAGGTCTTCAGTAACTGCTAGACATTATTATTCATGATTTTGGAAGTGAAATTGGAGACTGTAATTTAACATCCAGTCAACAGGTCTGGAGATCAAAGTCCCTCACTATTTGCAAGGTAGAAATAAAGAAGATGTTCTATGATATCTCTATTCCAATTAATACAATCAGACATGGGATAGTAGAGAAAACTCATCCAAGAAAGTGTTGATCATTAGGCAGAAACAAGAAGATTCTTTAAAGAAATAAATACATTAAGAAGGACTCTTTGCTGTGGATCTTTATACTGGTGACCCACAGCAAACTGGAGAATAACTTTCACATTTTGGGATGAAAATGTCATTATGAGGCAGGTACAGATTGCAGTTCGTTATGGTCACCTGTAAAAAGCTCTGCAATTTGTAAGGCTAGAGAGAATACAGAAGTCACTAGCCACTGTGGCAATTTAAATTTAAATATAAGTCAAGTAAAATTAAAAATTCATTTCTTCAGTTGCATTGGCCACATTTCAAATGCACAACAGACACATGTAGTTAGTGGCCCCCATATAGGAAAGGGCAATATAGAATATTCCATCATCACAAAAAGTTCTAGTGAACTGCATTGGGCTAGAAGGAAGTAGAGGCTAACATAAGGATGCCAAGTAAGAAACCCTGTAATACTGTATTTGAGAAAGAGAGTGCTCATTGGTTACAAAGGGGCCATATCATTCAACCTCCAAAGGGGAAAAGGGACCTTGGGTTCATACTCTCCTAGCCTGGCTTTCAATAAATAATCTAGAGTTAAAGCGCTCTCAATGCCCTTGTGCCCTCTGGGACCTCAAAAACTAAATGTGTGTTTTCCATAAAATATTAAGTCAAGAGAAAGTAAGACAGCACACTTAATGTGAAATAAAGTTCATATACTCCTGTTTAAACACAGATTAGAATTTCTGTCAGAACAATGCCAGTGAAAAGTTGACATTCTAATTAATACAATTTACATTATAAAGCACTGAATATCTTTATCTTGCTATTATGAAATGCCCTCTTTTAAAAAAAATTGAAACTCTACTCAACAGGGAAATGAGTACTAAGGACAGTATGTAAAAACCCATGTACAAGAGAGGTGGTTAGGGTCACTGGCATTTTTACACACCATCGACTCAGGTATCTAAAAAGGGAAGCAATACACTCATCCTCTACCACACAGTTTTGTCATTCTTTATCATCTGCAAGGCTATTTGCATGCAGCAATAGGATTTTAAGGCTGTTTTTCTGTTATAAAACATGCTGCAAAACACAAAACACCAAAACCTGAAACATTCTCTCTTTCCTCTCTTTTCTCCCTCTCCATCTCTCCCTTCTCTCTCTCACTTAACATCATAGAGAATAACAGTTGTGGAACCCTGCAAACTCGCATACATGTAGGACTCCCACATAATGTTTATTCAATCCAAATTCTGAGTGTGTAAGAGGGGCAGAAAATCAACCCCACAGTTGGGCACCCAAGGATTCATGTTCATTGCCTTTGTCAATTTTATGCTATCAGTGAAAGGAATAAAGATGAGATCCTTACAGCTTGAATTTTCATTTCCTATGACACGTGCTTTTTCTTCATGCTTTATCACACTCCACTACTTGGTTTCCACCCCTTCATAATTGATATCGGCCATTTGAAGCATTCAGTAAAAACCTCATGAGGTTCATCGAATGTCCCCCAGTCTATAATTCTTGCTTTTAACATATTCAGAAGCAAATTTATCTGAGTGTTTTCCACTTCCCCTCCATGGTTTTCTCTATGCACAGGGATGAGTGTGACAGTTGTATTAATTATATGCTGAAAAACCCACATAGCAGCAAAAATGATGGAGATCATCATTTTAAATATTTTATTAAAATAACCCAGTGTAGAACAGATAATGTAGACCCTCTTGATAATGAGAGGTTCATTAATTTTACAAGAATTCTAGAAAGCTTAGAATGGTCATCAAAATCATTTTTCATTTATTTGTTTTTTAAGAAAGGGAAAACGTTCAGTTGTTCCTTTAGAGAACAAGGGTATAATAAAATTTTCTAAGGTATTTTTAAATAATCACTTATCCTTCCAGAAAAAGCTTTGAAAAGGTAGCTTGAAATAGAGATTATTTAGGTTTCATGGTATTACTTGAAATGTCTGTAAATTTGCAGCTTCTGTGACCCATTAAAACTTGGTTTCATTGACATATAGTAATCTTTGATAAATAAAATTGATATTTCCTATAAACAAACAAGCAGTACATTAAAATCCTTTGATTATTGACAGCAAGAACAACACAATCTTGCCTACCAAGTGTGTCTCCAGATACAGTTTAAGGCCATCCATCTCTGCTTTAGGGGGAGTCCAATTCTCTGTAGTTTCCATGGCTTCATTTAACCATTGAATGAATTCATCCAGTTTGTTTACAAACCCCTTGTGAGAGGAAAGAAAAGGGGGAAAAAGAGGGCAAGAAAGCATGTTAGTTGGTTATTCTGTAAAAAGCCAATATTAAACGTTCCAAACTTTATCCATGATCAAATCCATCCCACCACACTCCTATCCTAGTCTCATCTTTGCTGTAATGGAATTTCCACTATTTCTGGACCCGAAGTCTTATCAAAATGGGAAAGAAATTGTCAATGCTTCCCTCTCAGTTTTTCTCTAGGATCACTTTTCTGAGGAATTTAGATTGGATTGGGGGGTGTCACTGTATGGATGCCTCAAAACATCAAAACATTTCTGGTGTCTGACAAGCATCCCCCTGCCAAAAAATCAGGTCAGGTCTGCTAGGAACGCTCATTGGCTTTGGGGGATAAAAGCATTCCTGTAAAGATGGTGTTCTTCACTCAGAAGCCTGTGGAGTTCAGTTGCCATAGCTGAACTAGAAATATATTTTAAAATTACATAAGTATTTACAGGTCCTTGGACGAGTTCTGTCCACAGCCCAAATGTCTGTGTCTAAGCCTGTATGCTACAAAGGAAGGAAGCGTAGAAAGTGGGACCAATGAACAAACATAAATACTTGGCTTCGGGTATGTACAGACATAAAGATATATTCTTGGCTAGGAAGCACAAATCACAATAATCTTGTAATTTTTCAAATAGTGGTTATAAAATTTTATTGACCATTTAAAAGAATACATCTGTAGAAACAGAAAATATTTTGAAAATCTGAAAGCCCAACTGCAAACCTAAGTGAAAGAAATGGGGCTGGGCTCCTGCTTTCCACGTCTGGGTAAACAGCACCACCTGGAGGTCAAAAGGAGCAAGGGCAGGCTTCCACACATAGGAATGGGTTGAGATGCCATTTCCCTATTAAACTTAACCCATTGTTCAGATTTGCCTTTCAAATAATCTTGATTAATATTTTTAAGGCTTAACTGAGGATGTCCTGAGACTGAAGTGGAAAGAGGTAAAAGTAAATATTTTTTATAATGCTTCTCACAAACGAGGCTTTGCCATTAGGGTTTTTCCTAGATAATATTTTAAGATTCATAACCCTTTAATTGGAGCAATTAGAGTACCTCAAAAAAAAAAAAATGAGAAAAAGAGAAAATGGAATTGTGGAGAGTGGTAAGTAAAAGGACAAATAACACTCAGGAACACAAATTGTTTATTAGAGGGGGACAAAGCAGAGATGTGGGCACAGAGTTCCACAGAGTCAGATCATACCATACTATTATGCTCTGGTATGTTGCCAACCTGTGTAGATAGAGCTCAGTCTATCATCCCACATAGTGACATATCATATGATTTCCCATATTCATACATGCTTCCAAAAGCTTTCCCTATTGAAAATCTCTCTATTGTACCAAGTCTCCAAGGACAGTCACACCCAGGGACACATATCACAACCAGATTTCACAAATGCAAGATTTCTCATTTATATTCCTTTGAAAATCTATCCCAATCAGTTAGATTTGATAAAACTAATGAGAAATATCATCTTAGAGACATCATAATCACAAACTGAAACCTATACAATTACAATTGGCTGAGCTGGGAACTATATGGTAGTTTAACATGCCTCCAGTCCTAGACTCCAACCCTAAACTGATTGATAATATCATTAAGGTTTCTGTTGGTCATCACTCAGAAGATTTTCTTCCAGGTGAGGTGAAAATATGTCCAACAGAGAAGGTTTCATAAATTTCATACAATGTATTCCCTTACTAAGTGAATTTTCTGGTGATCTACCAAACTCAGCCTTTTTATCTAATTTTCTCATATTGCAACTCTTTCCAAATGCCAAGAATCCCTGCAAGATCATTCATTTTGCCCCTTCTCCTATCTTTAGGGTATCAGTTTGCCTGTTCTTCTACCTTTCCTGCATTTGCATAAGTTTGAGAGTTGCTTTGCTTTTCATTTCCTCCCAAATACTTGACTCTTTTTTTTTTTGAGACGGAATCTCGCTCTGTCGCCCAGGCTGGAGTGCAGTGGCCGGATCTCAGCTCACTGCAAGCTCCGCCTCCCAGGTTCACGCCATTCTTCTGCCTTAGCCTCCTGAGCAGCTGGGACTACAGGCGCCCGCCACCTCGCCCAGCTAGTTTTTTTGTATTTTTTAGTAGAGACAGGGTTTCACCGGGTTAGCCAGGATGGTCTCGATCTCCTGACCTCATGATCCGCCCGTCTCGGCCTCCCAAAGTGCTGGGATTACAGGCTTGAGCCACCGCGCCCGGCCTACTTGACTCTTTTAATGTAGAAGTTACACTTATTCAAGCTCAATCTTCTCAGTAGTGTCCCATCTGTTCAAAATGTTATTCCCCAAATTCCTACCTAGGGCTCAGAATATTTCACAGGTTCATATCTGACTTGATGTTTACCATAGATCCCTTCAGATGTGTACAGTAAACCTGTGAGCAGAAGTAAGGGCAGAATCTGTTAGAACTCCAGTCCTAATTCTCGATACTCTCATAATTAAAATTTTGGTGAAAACTTAAGATACCCTTTGCTGACCAGATGGACTTACAGAAATATTGTCTGTCATCAGTGGATGCTAGTCAGAAAAGTAGAATTTAGATGGTTTATAAATGGGAGATGAAAATAGTACTTCATAGTACTTACAGCATTAGTTTTTACTGTTGTATTTAGAATTGTGTTGTTATATCTGTGTATATAAATTGGTTTGGGGAGAAAATTAAGTCAGAAAGTATATTATTTAGTGAACAAGTGGTTAAATCCAAGAAGATAAATAGTTAAAGACATTATTTGAAAGGTAATTAGTTATAAGTCATTCATGATCTTCTCCCCTTCAAAAACAAACAAACAATAACCTGTGTGTGTATGTGAGTGCATGGCTGCTTCATCATAAAAGGTTAGTCTTAGCCGAAGAGTACTAAACAATGTGTCAGGTTTCCTAACAGAACCATAATTAATAGTTAGCTGAAATCTGTGAGATGCAGATTAGACAAAACCCATTGGTCCTGGGTGAACATTTCTGGATGGCACCTCTGTGTATCCCAGTCAGATAGCAAAACAAGGCTGTCTGATATAGGGGAAACAGGAGTCCTCTCAAGGATTCTCTCTGGGTTTCTTCTGAATTATATCCCATCCTCACAACTTTTTATTTGTTGTACATTTCCTAACTCTTTTCTTGCCAACACTAAAAAGTTTCATCACTCACAAAAGAAACCTGAGAAATCCCAGTATTCCTAACTTATAATAAAAGCTAAGCACCCCTTCCCTTTAGGGAGATCTAGCTTTCCACCTCCCTTCCTGCTTCTATGTGTAGCCTCAAGAATACAAACAGAAATCATGAAAGCAAGCAAAACTGGAGTCCATTCAATTCATGATACATTTATCACATGCTATTTTTCTACCTCACTCAGCCCCCTCTATCTGTGTACTATCACCAGGTTTCTGTGTATAGTGGACAGTGTACTAGGTACTCTCCCCCTGTGATGAGATGTGCTTAGAAAGACCAAGAAAGTGCCACTCTATACACAGACCATGTGGATGTGCAGATGTGGTCACATTCGGACACACACAACAAATATTTGATGCCCATTTTCAGAAGTTCTGCTGGCATCTTTGTGGTGTGAATGAAAGAAAACAAGGATGACATAGGAAAATGGAAAAAATATTTTAAAAATTATTTTGAAACAGATCAAATCCTAATGCAACAAATATTGATCATTTATTCATTCATTTAACAAATGTTTATTAAGTGCCTTCTATGTGCAAAAAAGCACACTGCTAGACATTGTTGAGAATACAAAGATAAATATCACTGTGGCAAAAATTTCAGCAGAACATAAAGCACGTCTAAGCCCTGAATTCAAGTAATTTTAATAGCCAAAAAGAATTTTACAATAAACAGAGTTGGGACACTCTCCTGGATATTGTGAAATTATTATATCTGTATCAGAATTCTGTCTGTATCCAAGTTTGCTCTCATTCTTAGTATTGGCCTACCTGTGTGTGTTTCTAATATTCCGAATTCAAATTTACTTCTCTAGAAAGTCAGAGGACTATAAAAATCAGATTTTCTTCATGACATAATCCAATGCCACCACTGCACTACATGAAAAGTACATTTTATGCATATTCTACTCTCTGCCACAGGCTGAATTACAAACCTTTGAAAGGCTACATTTTAGCCTTCATTGTTCAAACTCCTGCTGCTGTATCTGCTCAGTGTCCTGTTATTTTCTACCAGTGTCCTTATCATCCCTTTCTGCTTCTTCTTCCATTACTTTTCTTTGCCTCCCTGACAAGCTGTCCAGGAGCACATGGAGGGTGACCTAGTCCACGAGATCTGTACTCCTGCCCACTCTCACGGATTGTTTCCTTCTGAGTGAATCTTTGTCATACTCCTATTTTATACAGGCTTTGAGAGCCTGTAGACCCTTGTTTGGCACCAAGCCAGGATTCAACCCCCAGAAGAAATCCTGGTCATCAAACCTGGGAGAAAATGGAACAGTGGTTGGCCCTCCTAACATCAGTTGTCAGCATACCTGCTACTCCCAAATCATTTGTATTGTGAAAGTTCCTTCGTGAGGGTGAAAACTTACTTTTAAACTTTCTAAAACATCAATCTCTTTAAAGACTAAGATGCACAGTGAAAGTACATGCAAATGTATACTCACTGGTTTGTGAAAAATAATTTGCTAGAGCCTTTGGCTGGCTAAAATACACTTGAAGATTATTTTCACAGTGAACACTTACAGTCAAATCTTGCAAAGTGCTACACTCTCCCAACAAGTTAAGAATGCTCATTATTTCTTTTCCTAACTCTTTCTCCTCTACAACAAGCCTTGTTTGGTTAAATATAAACTGTCTTGGTAGTTACCTTTGCCCTCTGGCAAGGTTGTCATATGGAGCTAGAATAAAAAGGAGGGCCTTCCTTGTGCCATATGTGAGGCCAGGGAACAACCACACAGTGGAAAACAAGATATGGCCCCTGCCTGGTGTTATTGAAAGTCTAGGGGTGATTTTTTAATGGGATTAATTATAGACTAAAATAAAGTGAAAAATTCTATCTCTACAAGACGAAAGGGGAAATATACAGCAGGAAGTAAATGCTGTGTTATCACCACAACTCTTCGAGATGGTGTTGATTACGGTCATTTTACAGATGAGGAAACTGAGGGTCAGAGAAGGTAAGTGACTTGGGATTTGAATATGGATCTCACTCCAAAGTCTATTCCTCCCACAGTACCACACCACCCTCTAGAAACAGCGTTCCTGCAGACAAGTTATCAGATCCAGGTAATGGAGAAGTAGCATTTATTCCCAGTTTTAAAGTCTTGGCACTGAGATAAAATTCCCTGAGTCCTAAGTCTCTTACCCTTCTCATTCACTATTTTCTGTTGTTTTTTTTCTAAAACAGAATTTGTGATGAGACTAAATACTTAACAAGAAACACACTTATTTTTAGAAAGCAAAGATTACTGTAAAGTTCATTTCTAATGCACAGAAAATTTAAATGAAAAATTTAAGGGAGTTACATGTTTGAATGAGCCCATTCTACTAGTGCTCAGTTACAGATGGGCTTGACTCAGTTTAATCACAGAGGAGATGGCCCTTAGTTCTCAGAAGGCAGTTGAGCCACCTTTCTGAACTGCTAATTCCTTTTGGTATTTGCTGTTTGGAAGTGTATGTGAATGTGTGTGTATTCATCGTCAGAGTAATTCGTATCTATTTGTGGACAGAGAAATTAGGTGTGATGTCTGACTCAGTCTAGATCAAGTTAGCTGCCTCCACACAGAAACATGCTGAAGAGTATCAAAAAAGTGAACTATTTTCATTACATTTTAGGTATTTATTTATTTATTCTTTTTTTTTTTTTTTTTAGAGACAAGGTCTCTCTAGAGATAAAGCTAGAGTGCAGTGACATGATCATAGATCACTGCAACCTCCAACTCCTGAGCTCAAGGAATTCTCCTACCTCAGTCACCCGAGTAGCTGGGACTACAGGTGTGCGCCATCACACACAGATTATTTATTTATTTATTTATTTATTTATTCATTCATTCATTCATTCTTGTAGAGACGGGGTCTCACTATGTTGCACAGGCTGGTCTCAAATTCCTGGCCTCAACTGTTCCTTCCAGTTTGGTCTCCTAAAGCAAAGGTATTACAGGCATGAGCCATTGCACCTGGCCTATTTCACTATATTTCCAAAAAAAAAAAAAAGCATCTGCTGTTGAATCTTTTAAACTATTATGCTCTCATCTGGACAATTCTAGCTGAAACAAACAACCCTCAGATGGTACTCACCATGTGCCAGAACCTGTTTTAAGTATTTTGTACAAATAGATCATTTAAGTCTCATAATGGCCCTATGAGGTGGGTACAATAGTCTCCCCATTTTACAGATGAGAAGAGTAAGGCCCAAGAGGTAAGGAAGTCTGCCCGATACCCTACAGCCAGAAGGTGGCAAACTCAGTACCTGAATCCAGCGAGCCTCACTGGCACCACACGAAATCATGAACAGTCAGCTGATTTAACAGCTTAAATATGTCCCTTGTAGGAATTAGAAGAGAAGAACTAAATGAGGACTAATCTGGGGGGACACGGGAGGGTATATTAAAAGAGGGGAAAAAGTGCTTACTATGAGCCAGTGTAGATAATGTTAAGAGAACAGTTGCTACAGCCAGACAAAACTGAATTTGATTCATTTAGTTTAGGTATAAACTGAATGAACGACTTAATGTCTCTGAACCTTAGTTTCTTCATCTGTAAAACAGGGACATTAACAGTCATCATGGGGTTACATGAGGACTATAGGAAAAATATAGTTTAAAGCCTGATGTAAAACAAGGGCTTGATAAATGATTCTTTAAAAAATCATTCCTAATTAATAAAAGTTCCAATTTGATCTTTTATCTCATTGACTCGACAATTTTTTATTATTTACTAAGTCTACAGCACTGTACTACGTGTAGTACAGTGAGATGGATGATCCATGAGATGGATTTTTAAAGTCCCCACACAGGCCGGGCGCAGTGGCTCACGCCTGTAATCCCAGCGTTGTGGGAGGCTGAGGTGGGTAGATCACGAGGTCAGGAGATAGAGACCATCCTGGCCAACATGGTGAAACCTCGTCTCTACTAAAAAAAAAATACAAAAATTAGCTGGGTGTGGTAGCGTGTGCCTATAATCCCAGCTACTCGGGAGGTTGAGGCACGAGAGTCACTTGAATCCGGGAGGCGGAGCTTGCAGTGAGCCAAGATCACTCCACTGCACTCCAGTTTGGCGACAGAGTGAGACTCTGTCTCAAAAAAAAAGAAAAAAAAAGAAAAAGAAATTCCCCACACAGTCACAACATAGGGGGTGGCAGCAACTGCTCTGGGCATTTAGAAGAGGGAGTCATGGCTTTCACCTCACATGGTAAATGAGAAAGCATGAGGGGCAGCATCTGAACCCGCAGGTTAGCAAGAATTTCACCACCCTGCTACCTGACCAGTGGATCTGGAGGGGATCACGTTTCTCGACTAATTGTTACAAGTTTCAGGAAAATCTGACTTAATTTTTCAAAACAGGCCACATTCTTTGGAGCCTATCTTTACATCAGCAATGGGGCTATCAAAAAGTAACAGCTAAAGGACATCATGATCCTCTTATCCACAGTAAAGGTTTGTTTAGGCTCTAAATAAGGTAAGTAAAATTAGAACTTTATTTAGAAGTAAAATTATGCATTGAGATTTTTACATACATATTTACCAACATATATATTTAATCTTCTGTTTTTGTACATAATTCTTTATACACATAGTTTCTACATAAAATGACTAAATTTAGATTTTTGCATAACAGCACTAAAATGCAATTTACCTTTCCCAATCAACTAACTATATACTTAATGTGCCACCTAGGCCCAGGGGCTCAAGACAAAGTGCTAGAGAGTTAAAAGTTGTGCTTTGGACCCTACTACCTCACTTATATACCCACACTCCTACCTAGAAAATACAACACAGTATGAGTAATTGACAGAAGAGGAGAGACAGTGTATGCTTTTAGAACAAAGATTGAAGAGAAAATAAAATGGCTTCAGTCAGTGTTCACTCTGATGCCACCAAGAAAACTCAAATACTGAAATGCCTAATGAAATATTTAGCTTCTTTTCTAAAGGTCGAATGAGAAGGCTTTAGAATATAAAAATATTCCTGATAAAATTGTTCCAGAATTAAGGTAAAAACTGTCAGTGGGAAAGAAAGAGCAAAATGGCATGCAATGGTATTATCTAAAGCTACCCAGGTGGGATGTTCTATTCTGAACTCAGCAACATGTAGAAGGAATATAATGCTGAATCCACAGTTTCTTCAAATACTATTTATTTATAGTGGCTTCAACTGGGAAAAGAAGAACCCAGAAAGATTCCTAACTCTTATGATGGGAAAGGGTTTCATCTAACAAATCTAGAGATTTTGACTTCAGTTGCTCCCAATAGGTTCATAAAAAGAAATTATCAATCATTCTAAGGGCAAAACAAGATTGGAATGCATATTATCAAAGTCTAATAAAAATAGATATGAATAAAAAATTGGGAATAAACTGGAACAAACAATAGGTTAATATTAATTAAGCACTTACTACACACCAGGCACTTACATAATCCTTACAACAAACCTATGATACAATATTACTGCACTCTCCATTTTATAGGGAGGAAACTGAAGCACAGACAATATCAAACACTTACAAGCTCCCAACATTGTCAGGTATGAAGCTGGGGACCTCTCATTCAGGTAGTATGACTGCCCCAAAGCTTGGCAGACTTCCTCTAGGTGAGACCTTGCTTCAAGCACCCCCAATCCTCCAGAGGCACTAGATAAGCAGATCACATCATCTTTATCTGCCTTTAAGTCTCAAATGAGTACCTGAGATACCCATAACTTAGAATTTAGGATTATGACAGTTTAATGGTTTAATTGTAGGTTTTTCATATCTAGTATTATAATTAACAATACTTAACATTTAGGTACTATCTACCAGCTATTCTTTTAATAACTTGTGAAGTTATTGAATAGTCAAATTTCCCCATTGTACAGATGAAGAGGCTAAGGCATAGAGAAGTTCTGTAATTTATTTAAGGTCATATAGCTATTAAGTGGTTACTAAATAGTTTTGTTCCAGGGGCTAATCTCTGGACTACTGTCCTATA
This sequence comes from Macaca nemestrina, assembly GCF_043159975.1. NCBI lineage: Eukaryota > Metazoa > Chordata > Mammalia > Primates > Cercopithecidae > Macaca > Macaca nemestrina. The sequence continues at coordinate 75,620,554 of NC_092131.1, forward strand.
TTCTCTCTCTAACCAGATTTGTTCCCACAAAGTCCACAGAGAGAAAACAAAGGACAGTCACATTCTCTGTTGTTCACTCCTATTTTCCAACCTTCTCTGAGAACCCCAGCTCTTGCCACATAGTTCAATCATTCCTATCAGAACCCTATTTTAGATCATTTTTCCTATACTCTGTGCTCTCTCTTTTCAGCCTTTCTTTTCTTTCTTCCTTGACTATTGTTTCTCTTTTGCCTCTTTTTTTCTCTTCCCTCTTCTCCAGCCCCTCCCCTCCTTTGTTCCCCACTCCTCTCCTCTCTTCCCCTACTTCTCCTCTTTTTTCCACTTGCTCATTGTTCCTTTCTTTTTTCTATTGTTCAAAGTCTCCTCCAGCCTTGTTAGGGCTAATCAATCATTTTAAATAAACATTTCTGGACATGTCTATAAAGTTTTAGTGAAAAGGGCTGACTCCTTGACACTGAAGTACAGACCTGAAAATGTTGTTTTATTCCTTGCTTGGATTAGCTCTAAATACTTTCCTGATTAATAAGAACTCCTTGCACATCAAATATCTGGAACAAGAGTGAGTGTGACTTGATGGGACTATTTGCAGAATACTAAGATTATTCAAAAGATTACATGTGATTGTTGAGTTGTTGTTTATCTAAGGATTCTAAATTTCCTCCAGGGAATAGATAACAAAATTATTATTCAGTAATAACAAAGTTATTATTTTTAGAAAAAAAAATTGGAACTCCATGTGAAGAGTTCATCATACTGAATGAGCAAGAAAATGCTATGGCCAACTTTCTACCAGAGAGCTTCAGGTTGGCAGGTTAGTAAATGCTAACAACTCAACTATTGTAGCTGAGTACCAAGAAGACAGAAAAACAGTATTATCTAAACACATCTGCTTGGAAGTGGGTAAAGGAGAAAGAAGAGTTCCCATAGAGATTAGAAGCACAGACCCCATTTTCAAAAGGCTCTTAGAATTTATCTAGTTGAAAGCTCCCTCCATTTTACAGATGAGGAATCTGATGCTCAGAAAAGGTAAGCAGGCTGGGCACGGTGGCTCGTGCCTATCATCTCAGCACTTTGGAAGGCCAAAGCAAGAGGATCATTTGAGTCTAAGAGCTTGAGACAAGCCTGGGCAATATAGTGAGACCCCATCTCTACAAAAAATAAAACATTTGCTGGGCAGGGTGGTGTGCACCTGTAGTCCAGCTACTCCAGAAGCTGAGGTGGAAGGATTGCTTGAGCCCAGGAGTTGCAGGCTGCAGGAGCTCTGATTCACTACTGCTCTCTAGCTTCGGTGACAGAGCAAGACTCTGTCTCTCAGGGAAAAAAAAAGGTTAAGTACTTGACAGATAACATTCACTCACCAGTAGGTAGCTGAGCCAGAAGAATTTGTGTTGTGTAATCAAGTACAGAGATCTAATTGTTCATTTTTAAAGTTTTCATAGACATCTTTTAGAAAAGATTTCCAGAGATCAAAAAAAAGGGACAGAACTAGAGTTTTTAAGAATAATGTAAAACTTCAAAGGACTATTGGCTTAGCGAATTGCATACACTATTGGATAGCATTAGGCCGGCTGAAGTAAGGATTAAATTGCCTTTTTTTGTTCAAATTCCATGTGTATGAGTACACATACATGTGTGTATTAAGTTGTTTATTCAAAAAACATTTATGGGAGTTTACTAGTACCAGAAATTGTATTAGTCCCTTGGGACTCACATATACATAACCCAGATTCTTCTATTAAAGAGTTCAGAGCACCGTAAAGTATGAGATGTATGATAATGCAGACTCACGGTTCTCGAACTTTTAATCTCGAGTCTCCTATTAAGAATTATTGAGATCCCCAGAAAGCTTTTGCTTCTCTGGGCTTTATCAATATTCATTTCAGCAATTTAAAAATATTAATACATATTTTTAATACATTAAAAATAATATATATTAACATAAATATATTATTTAAAAGAATGTTTTCAAAAACAGTGAAAAGAATGGCATTATTTTAGCTACATGCAAATCTTATGAATGCCTGGCTTAATAGAATATGGCTGGATTTCTATTTCTACTTCTGCATTTAATCTATCACAATATCACATGTTATGGAGCTTCTGGAAAACTCTGCTATACACAGAATGAGAGTGAAAAAGGCAAATAATATTCAGTATTGATATGATAATAGCTTTGACCTTGTGGACCCCTGAAAGGGTCTTGAAAGCCCCTCGAGGTGCCAAGACCATACTGAGAGAACCTCTTGCTGTAGATCATACCAAGTGCTCAGGAGCCATTGAAAAGACATTTAACTCACTCTTTGGGCATCAAGGGGGACTTCCTGGAGGAAATCACAGGAAATTGAGCCCTGATAGATAAGTGTAAGTGATTCAGAAAAAGAATAGGGGGAACTAAGAAGAGCAGAGAATGACATTCCTAAAATGAAGCCTGAGAGAACAGCTTATTCTGAGAACTCTAAGTAGCTGAGCCTGGCTAACGAACACTGAAGAGACAAATACGAAACACTTAGAAATGAGGTTGCAGAGTCTGGCCAGGAGCTAGGCCACATACAACATGCTCTGTAGTTTATATTTTATCCTAAAGACAATGGAATGGTCATTAAAGTTTTGATGCAGAGAGTGGGAGAATCTGATTGGCTTCTTAGAAGACTCACTCTGGCTGCAGTGTGGAAAATGATTGCCAGTTGAAAGACTGAGAGCAGAGAAGCCAGTTAAAAGGTTGCTGTAGCACTCTGAAGAAGTTGATGAGGCTAAACTAAAGCAGCTCAATGGACATGGGCAGAACTAGGTTCTGCTAGGTTATAGAGAGTACTCAAAGGTAGAATGGACAGGACTAATTGGATCTGATGGATGATGAGAAAGATGTTAGAATCTGGGATGACTGCCAACTTTCTATTTTGGTTGGAGGTACCATTTCCTGAAAGAGGAAATACAAAATTCAGAAGGAAAAATAGTTTGCAGGAAGATCATGAACATGATATTATGTATCATGAATTCGGTTTCTCAACTTAATCAGTTGAAGCATCTAATAAGACAGTTAGTTGTATAAGCCTGGAACTCTACAACAAGATCTAGTCAGAGAAAGCAACATACAGGGTGTACTAAAGACCATGGGCATAGATGAGATAGCCTAGGAACAGTATGTAAAGGGAAGATCCACTTGTGTCATCTACATTATGAGGCCCAAGAGTGCAATGCACTCAACTTTCTTCACTCTGTCCTTCATTCTGTTGTCTGTCTCAATGATCCTGACACTGGTTGTGCCTCAAAATCAACTGTGAAACTCTTTAAAAATAAACAGAATTCAGAGAAAAGAGATCTCCTCAAAGTCTCTCAAGGATAGAAAGATAAAGAGCCAACAGCTGCAGAGCACTGGAAACATTTAGTGTCGATCTTAGGAAAGAAAGTATTTGATGCCACTTTGTGACAAGCTTGAAAGATCTGGTAATAACCAGGAGACAGGATGTTCTAACAGCAAGCACTGTGGGGTGGGAGAGACAGATTCTACTTGTAAAATGAGGGCACTGAGTTGAATGATTCTTCATGCCTTCTGACTGTTAACATCTGAGGTTCTTGCATATAGAGCTTCCTTCAAAGCCTGAGACATTGAGACAACTTGCCTCTCTTCCAGTTAGACACGGAACTGATCTTTGGAGTCTTCCACATACTCTCCCAATGCCTTCTACTCCATTCACTATATCTATCCTTCAAGATCAAGCTCAAATGCGCCTCTCCCAATAAATCATCCCAGTCTATTGCTGCCTTTCCAATACACTTTCTTAATCTTTGTATATTTAGCAGTCAGGGGTTTGAGGGACAGTACAAAACCTATTACAGGCCCTTCCTTTTTCATGCCTTAATACACTGTAATGAATCTACCTCTAGTTAAAGAGTTCTGTAAGAATTATTATTTATAAGCATATAATTATAAATATATATTATAAATACAGTCGGCCCTCCATATCTGTGGGTTCTACATTCATAAATTCAACCAAGCTTGGATTGAAAATATTTTCTTTAAAATGGATGGTGACATCTGTACTAAACATATATAGACTTTTTCTTCTTGTCATTATTCTCTAAATACAGCATAACAACTATCTACATAGCATTTACATTATATTACATATTACAAGTAATCTAGAGATGATTTAAAGCATACACAAGGTGTGTAGGTTATATGCAAATACTATACATTTTACATAAGGGATTTGAGCATCATTGATTTTTGGTATCCACAGGGGGTCTTGGAACAAATCCCCCACGGATACTGATGAACGACTGTATGTATAAATATCAATTATGAATAAATAAGTATATATTATTCATAAGGTTGTTGTGTGACAATATTATAAATTAGAATGTTGTTTGTATTTGTCTGAACACACATTCATAGCATAAATTTCCCTATATAAACTTCCTAAGATGTCAAAGAAGTACATTAACTAAAATTATTGGGCCACTTAGAGGAGAATTATCCCTAATACAATTCAAGAATCATCTGACAAGGCAGGAAGACAAGGCAAATTCTTACAGAGAAGAGGGTGCAGGAATCTGGGGTGGCCATCACAGGTCTCATGAAGGGGGAAGGGTACCCTTAACCATTGTAAATGAGAGTTGTGTAGGAGGCTGAAGCTTCATAATAACCAAGGTGGCTGAAGGTGGAAGGAGAAAACAAGGTGGTGACATTTGATGTCAAAAGACCAGCCATCTCCTTACAAGGAGCTGCTAAGACCTGACCCTTCCCCTCCCACAGTACTAATAATAAGAACAATAACAACCACCAGGGCTAACATTTATTGAGTGCTTACTACATGCCAGGTACTATTTTGAGCTCTTTAGATATTTTAAGACATTTAATCATGACTCTCTGTGGCAGATATGATTTTTAATTCTCCTTAGCAGGAGGAAACTAGAGCACAGAGAGGTCAAATCACCTGCTTACAATAGCATAAGTATTGTAACACAGGTGATAAGCTGAGACATGGTTTACACAATATGGCTCCAGAGCCCACATTCATAGTCACCATGCTTCACAACCATCCAGCACCAAAGAACCCCCTCATCAATTAATATGCATTCCTCCAGAAATCTCTTACTATGAATATTTCTTTTCCTTTACTATGGAGTTCCATCTACTACTTTTCTGAATATTCATCCTTTTGGTACCATGAGCAAGGTTATTTTTGAAGTTCTTCCCAGCCATGTTTCCCTTGTATAAAAGTGTGTCTAGATAGTGAAATGGGCACAACTGTGATTTTTCATGGACCCTGCGTTCTATTAAGACTCTGGCCAACAGTCTTTTAAATACAATGGCATGCACCAAACAATATAAAACTTTAGATGTAATAAGGATAGGATAAAGAAAATAGCTTTAATGAAACTTTGTGAGGTGAATGTGATTACTGCACTACAGATTACTGCACTGCAATTCAGCCTGAAACTTTATCTATCTATCTATCTGGAGTCTCGCTCTGTCACCCAGGTTGGAGTGCAGTGGTGCAATTTCGGCTCACTGCAAACTCCACCTCCCAGGTTCAAGCAATTCTCCTGCCTCTGCCTCCTGAGTAGCTTGGACTACAGGCACCTGGCACCACACTCAGCTAATTTTTATATGTTTAGTAGAGACAGGGTTTCACCATTTTGGCCAGGCTGGTCTTGAACTCCTGACCTCAAGTGATCCACCTGCCTCAGCTTTCCAAAGTGCTGAGATTACAGGCATGAGCCACTGTGCCCAGCCTGAAACTTTACTTTAAAAGAGTACCAATAGTCTTCTCTATGCTATAGAAAATAAATCAAATGCAAAAGCATTTCTGTTAATTCAACTTGTCAGCTTTATTTTGGAGTTCAGGTAGGAAGGAAAGAGAGAGTATTAGACAGCCAATTATGACTCCCCCCCCCCACACACACACACATCTTTCTCAAGCAAGTAGCACTAGTCTCCAGACAAATCCAAAAATATGAGTATCACCTATAAATGACACCTTTCCAGTTTGATTTTCTTAAAGCATTAAAAAAAGAAAATACAACTTCCTTTATTCCTAGACAAAACATGAAGGTAAATAGTAAAGTCACTGGGCTTCCTAAAAAGCAATGCACTGAGCCTCATCAACCTGAGAATGGAAGCGTATGAAGCAGATATTACAGGCAGCACCTTTCCTGGATAAAGTTGCTTAATCACCATGCAAAACTCAAGCCAATCATCCCTAGATAGAAAATTCCATAACCTCAGACATGGCCTGACATCATGAGTGACCTTGAAACAGAACCTACACTCTTGAAATGATTTCCCCCCCATATTGTCTGAACAGAGCACAAGCCTCAGTGCTGATGGGTACTTTTAAGGCATCACAATGACAAGTCTGCCAAGGCAAATGTTTTTAATCTGCTTCACTTAGCTGACCTTATTTGCCATAAATTCAGGCTAATCCATATCTAATTCTTACTGGGTAACTCACTTGTTTACTGTCACCACTGGCCCTGGTCTCTTGGCATCTTATAAACTCTAGCCAGGCCCCAAATTCCTCAAGGATGTCTGGCTCTTGTCATATTACAGTACCAGGGAGGCAGCACGAATGGTTCATTCCTCCAGGCTCATTAATGTCACAGCTTCACATTCACTTACCATTAGGATCTTCTAAGGGGAACTTGAGTTCACCCAAAGTTCCAAGGAACACAAAGCCAGCCATGTTGAAGTGATATATGCCAAGGAATATTGTACAAAGAAATGAGTGCTTCTCTTAGTTATTCCTCACAGTTAGTCTCTCATAAAATTTCAGAACAGAGAAGTATTTATAGGTCATTCAATCTATTCCTTTATTAATATTTATTTTTTGTAACTGAGGCTTGTGAGGTTACATTTCCAAGGTCACAGTGCTACTTAGGGGCAGAATTAAGGTTCTTACCCTAGTAATTTCTAATATATATGGTGCTAATTCCCTGGATTCATAGGAAAAGTCACAATAATAATAAAACTAATATTCATGTAGCCTTTAGATTTACAATTACCCCTTTGCTCTTTGTAGTTTCATACAATAATCTGAGCAAAGGCATGACAAACATAATTAATATCTCATTTTAAAGACTAGAAGACTTATACAGTAAACTTTAAGTGACGTATTCAAATTTTCATAATTAAAATGAAGGATTGTGAACTGAGCCCAAAATTTAAGTTCTATATCCTTGAGTAAATTACTAACTTCTGTCTCTCCTCATTTATATGAGAATATAAATCCCAGCACTTTGGGAGGCCGAGACGGGCGGATCACGAGGTCAGGAGATCGAGACCATCCTGGCTAACACGGTGAAACCCCGTCTCTACTAAAAAATACAAAAAAAAAACTAGCTGGGCGAGGTGGCGGGCGCCTGTAGTCCCAGCTACTCTGGAGGCTGAGGCAGGAGAATGGCGTGAACCCGGGAGGCGGAACTTGCAGTGAGCTGAGATCCAGCCACTGCACTCCAGCCTGGGCAACAGAGCGAGACTCCGTCTCAAAAAAAAAAAAAAAGAGAATATAACAGTGTCTGCATCAAGGAGGAATTTTTTTCCTGAGAATTAAATGAAGTGATGTACTAAGTGAATAAACCCCTTAGCATCCCGCCCAACAGTTTGCAAGGGGACAAAAAATAACAAAGTTTTATTTTGTATTTAAATTATTATTTTTCTGAAACATCCTACCAGCAACATAAGCTATGACTTCAGGATTAAAGATAAAGAATAATTCATTAATGTTCCAAGAATCATTTTAGTTGGATTTAAAAATGCAATGCTAAAAAAAAAAAAAAAAGATAAAAATGCAAGGTTGAGTTTATCCATCTTTTGAGTTTCATCATGATAGTAATATTTGCCATCAAATGCAGTTAGGCACTGTTATCATCTTAATACAAGACACTATTGCATCATAGCCTTTCCATACCAAGAAGATTACAAAGAACTATTTTCACCTTGATGTTTAAAGCTACAAACAAAAGGGTGATCACCTTCCCTATATATTTCAGAGGCCAACAGCCATATGCAGTAACTAGATACAGCCTCACGGTGGTGCTAAATCATCACTGATAACAACTCAAGGCCCATTGAAGGCTCTACAGAAACCAAACTGAGGCAGGACTGAAACACTCCTAACGTTAACCAGCAAGGAATTTGCTTTGGATCCCTGCGGTTCTTCTGGACCAACCTTGCACAATGATCCTGACATGTTGTCACAACAAATCCATTAGCAATGTTAATTTATAGTTTTCATACTGGCATTGCGACAAATAAAATATACACAAACGATTTTTATTATCCTTAAAAAGAATTGTGCAGCCTTACCTTTTAAAATGTTATGTTGACTTAGAATTCTCAAACTGGATTTGGGCCCCATTCATCCACTGTGTGTCTTAATTTTATGCATCCCTTGGAGACATTTGTTAAACTCCTTATATCTCCCAGCCCCCAAATTTCAGCTTTAAATTTCAACTCTTTTGACTCCTTTCCTCTTCTACTCTCTTATTTAAAACAGCCACCAAATTTTATCAATCTGCCCTTTATAATATCTCCCACCTATCTATTTCTTCAGTCAGCTTCCACAACCACAGTTCAGACCCTTTTACCACATGTCTAGGCTATTTCAATAACTCAAGATTAGGCTTAGAGGAGATCACACCACTGCACTCTAGCCTGGCAACAGAGCAAGACTCTGTCTAAAAAAAAAAAAAAGATTAGGCTTAGAGGACTACCTCCCAACCACAACTGTACATTACAATTGCCTGAAGAACTTAAAAAATACCCAACCTCAGGGATTCTGATTTAGTTGGTCTGGGGTGGATACAGAGGTTTTTTTATTTTTTTAAACCTTCCCAGTGATTGTCATTTGCAGTCACAGTTGAAAACTACTGCTAGAGGTGTGCCCAGCATATCACAGTCAGATTAACCTTCTTAAACTACCAACTCTCCGGGCCAAACATTTTAAGTAGTTTCCCATCTTGGCAAAGATTGCAAATTAGTGACTTAAAGGCCAAATTATCCCAAAGATATGTTTTTATTTGACCTATTTAAAAATTGTTCAGACCCAACATCTAAAAAATTGGGAGATGTCACATAAAACCCAGATTTCCTACTTCTTTTTAAAAATTCCAAGATCTTGTCACAAATGGCCCACATTCCCATGCAACTGATCAGCTGGAGCTGAGTAGTGGCTGCCCTTTAGACATGTCACGTATCTTCCAGTTGATTCAGTCCCATCACTCCCATTTACAGCTGGCTGTATGATTCATTTATACTATCTTCCTGGCCTCTTAATTTTAGTTTGTAGCCCTGATCTAGAGAATAAAGTTCAAACTCAATGATATGTTCACTTACTCATTCTCTTAAATACTCATTTATTCATGCATTCATTAGTATTGATTTTGTGTCAATGCTATGCAAACACTTGGAATTCAAAGTCCCTCATACTTTGGCCCTATTCTTTCCAACTTCACATTCCCCTTCCTCTAACAAATTTATTTCTAACTAGTAGTTAGTTTAAGAGACATCTTCTTCCCAATATTCACAGCTTAGAGGCTAATTTCCAAAACGCCTTTGAGGTCAGGTAATGCTATGTGACAAAGTGGGCCAGTGGGATGTGAGTGAAAGTGGCATGTATAACTTCCAAGTCATATCCATAAGAAGAAAGGTGGCTGCCCTCCATTTCCCCTTCTTGTGAACTGGAATGCAGAATTGAACTCATGTTCAATCTGTGATCCTTTAGGATTCTTGGATCTTCTCATTTTAATTACAAAACTGAACCTATCCAATTCTTTAAGAATCTGGCTTTTTCCTTGATATTTAACTAAATCCTAATTCTCTTTATTCTTGTATGTAAACAATTCCTTGACTTTTGGGATACATATTTTAAAGACTAAGAAATGCACTGAAAAGATCAAGGGCTCAAGTTTGAATGATAATGAAGAGACAACTCATAGTGCCATCATATTTGGAATCTGAAAATCTCTAGGACAATACTAGAGGAAGAAAGTAAAAGATACTCTCAGTTAAAAAAAAAATGGGTGACAGAGAGTGAAAACTAGACCGAGAAGATAAGTAAAGAAAAGCAATGGGTGACAAGATATAAGGAAGAGAGAGAATACAGAGACAAGAGGACTAGCAACTGTGAATGAAAAAGTTAGCATAAGGGAAAGGCACGTGCAAAATGGAATGCCAGTGAAGAAAAGTGGAATTCCATAACCTCAAGATGCTTTCTAATAAGGATACTCATAAGAGATCATCATCAACATCCAAGTAGTGCAGAGCACACTACTACTCCATCAACACTAGGAAAACTGGTGCATGGTGGGTATAAAAGAAATATCAAAGGCAAGTGAGAATTGAATTTATAGCAGAATTGTGATTGCAAGTTACTCTGTGGGTGAATAAAAAAGGATACAGCTGTGTTTCAAATGGGACTTATTTGTATCTCAAATCAAGTAAATAATGGCTAGACAGTACTTTTTTTTTTTTAAGAGTAGGTTATAACAGGCCAAGTGGTGGCTCCTGTCCATAATCCCAGCACTTTAGGAGGCCAAGATGGAGGATGGCTTGAGTCAAGGAGTTCGACACCAGCCTGGGCAACTTGGTAAAATGCTGTCTCTACAAAAATTACGAAAATTAATATGAAAATTATCCTGGCATGATGTTGTGCACCTGTAGTCCCAGCTACTGGGTAGGCTGAGATGGGAAGATCAACGGAGTTCCTGGAGGGTGAGACCTGACGTGAATTATCATCACGCCACCACACTCTAGCTTGGATGACAGAGTGAGACCCTGTCTCAAAAAACAAAAACAAACCAACAACAACAACAACAACAACAAAGACTCTCAAAGTATCTTTTTTTCAAGACAAATTCCAGAAGATGACTTGGCCTTAACCTTGTAGCTGTGTCCTATCCTAAAAGAAAGCCCGGAGTGAGACCCTTAAAATATGGGTGGTAACTACATTGAAATTTAAAAAAAAGAGAGAGAGAGAACTCAAAGCCCTAAACATAAGACCCAAAATGAAAAAACTCCTAGAAGAAAACATTGAGGAAAAACTTCATGATATTGGGCTTGGCCATGGTTTCTCGGTTATGGCACCAAAAGCACAGGCAACAAAAGCAAAAATAGATAAACTACATCAAACTTAAAAATTTGATGCATCAAAGGACACCACCAATAGAGTAAAAAGGCTACAGAATGGGAGAAAATAATTTGCAAATCATACATATAATAAGGTATTAATAGTCAGAATGGGCTAGGTGTGGGGGCTCGTGCCTGTAATCCCAGCACTTTGGGAGGTTGAGGCAGGTGGACTGCTTGAGCCCAGGAGTTTGAGACCAGCCTGGGAAACAGAGTAAAACCCTGTCTCTACAAAAAATGCAAAAATTATCCAGGTGTGGTGGCGCATGCCTGTAGTCCCAGCACTCAGGAGGCTCAGGCAGGTGGATCAATTGAGCCTGGGAGGTCAAGGCCGCAGTGAGTTGTGATCATGCCACCACACTCCAGGCTAGGCAACAGAGCAAGACCCTGTCTCAATTAAGAAAACAAACAAACAAAAAGAATATATAACAAACTCCTACAACTGAACAACAAAACTCAACGCTATTAAAATACGGGTAATGGACTTGACATTTCTCCAAAGATGATATACAAATAGCCAACAGGCATATGGAAAGATGCTGAACATCATTATTCAGAGAAGTGGAAATCAAAATCACAATGATATATCACCTCACACCCCTTAGGATGGCTACTATTCTTGTTTTTAAAAACCTAGAAAGTAACAAGTATTGGCAAGGATGTGGGGAAACTGGAAGTCTGTACTCTGTTGGTGGGACTGTAAAATGGTGCAACTACTTTGAAAAACAGCATGCAGATTCCTCAAAAAATATATATGATCCTAAAAAAAAAATATGATCCAGCAATCCAGTTTTTGGGTATATACCCAAAATAACTGAAAGTAGGATCTTGAAGAGGTAATTGTACACCCATGTTCATAGCAGCATTATTCACAATAGCCAAGGGGTGGAAGCCACCCAGATTGTCCACTGACAGATGAATGGATAAACAAAATGTTGAATAGATATATAATGGAATATTAGCTCTAAAAAGGAAAGAAATCCTGTCACATGCTACAACACGGATGAACCTTGAGGACATGCTAACTGAAACAAGCCAGTAACAAAAGGACAAATACTATATGATTCCACTTAGATGAGGTACTTAGAATAGTCAAAATTATGGAGATAGAAAGTAGAATGGTGGTTACCAGAGGACAGTAGGGAGAGGGAGAGGGGAGTTGTTATTTCATGGGTATAGAGTTTCAGGTTTGCAAGATGAAAAAGTTCTGGAGATCTGTTTTACAACCATGTAAATATTCTTAACACTACTAAACTGTACACTTAAAAAATGGTTAAGATAGCACATTTTGTTATATATATTTTTACCACAATAAAGAAAACTCAGAAGGACATGATGCTTTTTAATGGCTGCTATCATCAGTATGGACGCTAGGATGGGTCCCTCTGGACCCATTCTACCTCTTGGAAAAGAAATGTAAAAATGAGTGCCAAGTTAATCGCAGGGAAAAACTTCTCTACCTTCATATTACACAGGTACTAACCACTACTTCCCAGCTCCATCTCTAGCAAGAGCAATGGTAGCCACATTTGTGCTGCTACCACAAAATTGGGAGCACACTTGATTGCAATTTTATAGTCTAGTTACAAAGAGGAAGAACTCAGCTAAATATTTGCTGCCATGAGTCCAAAATAACTTATGTGCAAGGACATCCTTAACTGGCACCAAAGAAGCTTGTTAAATTAGGTTATAGATGTCTCTAGGACAATATACAACAGCTAAGTCATTGAACTATAATCAAGATGCCCTAATTTGGCATTTAAAGACATGTATATCTCTTGAAAACAAACAGGCTCAGTTATGTCATGCATCCATCAATTCCATATCACTGAGTCCAACTTGACAAAGTTCTATCTTCCAGGACAAGTTTTGAGAATTTAATGGCAGCAGAAAGCCCAAAATGTGAGAGGTGGACCATGGCCTATATCCCAAAGGACAGATCTCCTGAAATGCTTCACTGAGATGGCATACCCTGTGCTGCTTTCTGCCAGCTCCCCTAGGAATTATACAGCTATTAACCCAGCATCAATAATTACCCACCTTATACAAGTGGCTACTTACCAACCAGTTCATTTCTCTTCGGGTTATGAGGAAGAAGTCATACTGTTTATTTACTAATCTAGTAGTGGTTTGTGGGCTTCATAAATAGATTTTATTTTCATATGTGATTACTGTCTAAATTCCCTGGCATTTGATTATATCTCATGGAGAAAACTAAGTTAGCTTGGCATCCCAGCTGGAATACCAGCTCTCACACTTCGCAGCATTATGACCCTGATCAAGTCATTTGCATTTAAGCCTGGAGTCCTCATCTGTAAAATAAGACCAATAACAGCTCTTCCACATGCTTATTATATAAATTAAATGAAAGAATCTGCTTCAGATCCTGGCACACAGTATATGCTGGTCAGAAATTATCTCCCTCTCTTCTTCCTTACTCAAGAGCAGGGGTCAGCAAATTTGTTCTGTAAAAGGCAAGAGAGTAAATCTTTAATCTTTTTAGGCCATATGGTCTCTGTCACAATTATTCAACTCTACCACTGTAACACAAAAGCAGCCACAGACAAACACCATGGCTGAGTTCCAATAAAACATTATTTTTAAAAGCAGGTACTAGACCACATTTGGCTCACAGGCCATAGTTTGCCAGTCCCTATTAACTTATACCACATATGTCCAGGTATCATGCTAAGTTAATTTTTCACTATTCTGTTTGATTTCACCTGTTCCAGATATATTCTTCACTTTTATCTCTTTTATTCTATTTCTTGAATGTATCAGAACAAATGTGTCTGTTTCCATTACTTGACTTAGCTTCTCACTTTGAATTTTAGGCCTTGAGAAGTTCCCATAGGTGTTGAGCACTGAGACCTAAGATGCTCTAGTAATTTATTCACACAATGGGTTCTGGGTAAATCAGCCAGAGGTAAGCAAAATCCCCTCAACCCTTAGAAAAAGACTGGGAACAGATCATCCATTAGGAACTCAGAGTTTACTAGGAGTTTTTATTTGTGGAGAGGGAATGGTTGCAACTGATTCCCCAGTTTTAAAAATATTGCCTTAAATTTTGTTTTCATTGGCTTATATATATAAAGGCCTTCTTAAAAATATATAAGTACTAAAAACAATAGTGATCACATATGGTGAAGTGAGAATTCAAGATGGAGTGATAAGGATGAGAGGGAGATTTACTATTTTTAAATGTCTACGATTTAAAACCATGTGAATATATTATCCAAAAATCAATTTTCCCAAAGAATAAATCTTGGCCAGGCACGGTGGCTCACGCCTGTAATCCTAGTACTTTGGGAAGCCAAGGCGAGTGGATCACAAGGTCAGGAGTTCGAGACCAGTCTGGCCAACATGGTGAAATCCCGTCTCTACTAAAAAAATACAAAAATTAGCTGGGCGTGGTAGCAGGTGCCTGTAATCCCAGCTACTGGGGAGGCTGAGGCAGTAGAATGGCTTGAACCCAGGAGACCCAGGAGGCAGAGTTTGCAGTGAGCCGAGATCGTGCCACTGCATTCCAACCTAGGTGACAAAGCAAGACTGCATCTCAAAAAAAAAAAAAAAAAAAAAAAAAAAAAAAGAAAAGAAAGAAAGAAAAAAGAATCTTTTGTTTTACAAAATTAGCCTATTATAAGAAAGATGCAAATGTGAGGGGTGGGGACGGACAGGAACCTACTAGAGATTCTATCAGAGCCCCACACTCTCTTGCGGCTACTGGGCTTCTATGTGCCTCCTGCCTTCTGTTCTGTGTGACTCAGAGAAGACAGAGTGGAGCACTTTGGCATGACGAGTTAATGGACTCTACTCTCCATTTGACAGAAGTGGGATTAGAAGCAGGATATATTTTTCAGTATTTTATCGTTCTTGATATCAGGCTGTAATTCTCCCAATGAGTTCCACATTCCCTCCCTTCTTTCTCAGTGCGTCCATATTTACATACACTTCCCAGCTACTTTAATCTCTCTTGCCACTTCTGCCTTCAAATAAGCTTCAACTTTTTTTAAAAGAAACTTTTGACTTTACTCTCAACTATTGCCCTTTGCCTCATATTGTGTTTTCAACCCAATTCCTGGAAATGTTAGGAATGATTGTTTTTTACTTCTTAATCACCTATGACTTTCATTCCTTCATTAAGTCTGTTTTTTCCCTAAGGTCTTCATTAATTATTTCAGATAAATCTAAAGGTTGTTGGGTTTTTTCCCTTAGTCTTTATTCTTCTTGATCTATCTTTTGCAAATAACAAAGCTCATGTCCATTTTATTTAGTATCTCTTTCTCTCTCCCCATGTATTTAATACCCAGTAATTCTTCCTGTCCCTTCTGATCCCCACAACTGGATCTCTTCCTTGATCCTGTCTCATAACTGGGCTACAACTTGAATCTCAGTCATCAGTCCCTCTGCTTTTCTCCATCTACCCTCCTTCTTTGAAGGAATTCATCTATTCTCAAGTCTTTATGTTGTGCAAGGGGTAAAGCAGATGGTGGCCTGAAGCCTGGCTCTATGTGACTTATTAGCTGTGCTGCATAGGAAAAATTGTTTGTTCAACTTTCTAAATTCAGTTTCCTCTGCTCTAAAATGGGGATTCATTCATTCAATAGTTTTTACTGAGCACTTACTGTACACCAGGCATTGTTCTAGGTACATGAGATTCATTAACAAACTAAACAGATAAATATTCCTGCCCTCACAGAGTTCCCATTCTAACAGAGGGAGACAGATCAAAAATAATAAATATACTACATTAGAAAATTATATAAAATTACAGAATGTAGGCCGGGTGTGGTGGCTCACACCTGTAATCCCAGCACTTTGGGAGGCTGAAGCAGGCGGATCACAAGGTCAGGAGATTGAGACCATCCTAGCTCACACGGTGAAACCCTGTCTCTACTAAAAAAAAAAAAATACAAAAAATTAGCTGGGCGTGGTGGCGGGCACCTGTAGCCCCAGCTACCTCAGGAGGCTGAAGCAGCAGAATGGCGTGAACCCGGGAGGCAGAGCTTGCAGTGAGCTGAGATTGCGCCACTGCACTCTAGCCCTGGCGACAGAGCGTGACTCCATCTCAAAAAAAAAAAAAAAAAAAAAAAAAAAAAAAAAAATTACAGAATGTGGTGAGATCTGTAAAAGAAAGAAAAGGTCAGGTTACACCTGTTTTTTTGTTTGTTTTGTTTTGTTCTTTTTCTGAGACCGAGTCTTGCTCTGTCACCCAGACAGGCATGCCGTGGCACACTGTCAGCTCACTGCAACCTCCACCTCCTGGGTTCAAGTGATTATCCTGCCTCAGCCTCCCGAATAGCTGGGATTACAGGTGCACACCATGACACCTGGCTAATTTTTGAATTTTTAGTAGACATGGGGTTTCACCATGTTGGCCAGGCTAGCCTCAAACTCCTGACCTCAAGTGATCTGCCCAACTCAGCCTCCCAAAGTGCTGGGATTATAAGCATGAGCCATGGTGCCCAGCTGGGTTACATCTTTTCTAAGATGGTCAGGGTAGTCTTCTCTGAGAAGGTAATATTTTAGCAGAGACTTGGAACAGGTGAAGGAATTATAAATGAGGGCATCTGTTGGAGAGGATGTAGACAAAAGCAGCTGACAGTGGTCCTAAAGGCAAGAAGCATGCCAAGTATGTTCTAGGAAAGGGAGTGTAGCGAGCATGGGGAAAAGTAGTTGGAAAGGATGTCAGAGAGGAAATCAGGGTCACAGTCCATGTAGGACCTCTGAATACAATGGCAACCCTCTATTGTGAAGTTTTGAGCAGAGGGATGACATAATCTGATTTATCTTTTAAAAGGATCACTCAGGCTACTCTGTTGGAAATAGACTGTAGTGGGAGAATAGAAGCAGAGAAACCAGTTAGGAGGCTACTGCAGTAATCCAGGAAGGAGGTGATGGGGGCTAGGACCAAAATGGCGCAGGAGAGAAGTGGTAATTTAGGATTAAAAACCTTAGAGGGTTGTTATAAGAACTTTATGGGAGAGTTATTATAGGTAAAATGCCTAGTAGATGCCTTGTATAAAGAAGATGTTAAGTAATATCCTGTCATTATATTTGCAAGCAGAATAGGTTCTCTGGGTCACTATAAGGAGGAGAGCAAAGCTAGAGAGTGACAGCCAAGGTCAGTTGACCTGGACGTTGGCAGCTGCCCTCATCTGATGTAGTAAGGGAGGCTGGCCTGAGGAAGGAACTTGATCTTCTTTTAGTCCTTCCCTCATATCTCAACTCCAGATGGGATTTTCAACTGCCTATAAACCATTTCTTCTTAAAAGTTTCATCATATACTATCTATGCACAGTTTTTAAAAAGTTACCTGCACCATCTCTACTTCAAACCAGCTACTCATCCAAATGTTTCCTTCTATTAAAGACACACCAGTCTCCAAATGCTGAAAACCTGGCTGCATTTTTGTAGAACTGTAGAATCAGACTGGAAGTTGGTATCATAGTCATCATCTGGTTAAAACATCTCTTTTTACAAAAGATGAAACAAGGCTCAGAATGGAACATGCCAAGCTGTGGGCCACACCAGGCTTTGATCACTAAATGGCTCCTGAATTCTTTCTAGAAAGGTCTAGAACCAGTTTTCTGGACTCATTCACTTTCTCAACACTCCCCTCCCTTCCTCTTGCCTGACCCACATCACAGCAGTTCCTCCGGTTGGCTGCCACAGGCCAACATCTCTGCCCTGGTCACCGCCATGGCTGCCAGGACCATCTTTCTGTTATTGCCAATTAACCTTTCTGGAAAGACTATTAGAGACCAGGGCCTACACTGCTTTCAGAATGCTGGCTATGGGGTCAAATCCTGGCTTTGTACTTACTAGCTGTGAGGACTTGAGCAAGTTTCCAAATCACATTCTGCCTTAGTTTCTTCATCTGAAAAATCCTCCCTTCTAGGACTTAAGTAGAGTAAGGCATGTAAAATACTTAGTACAGAGCCAAACACAAAATAAGAGCTTAAGAAGTATTAGTTATTACTGTCAGTCCCTTTCAGAGAAGTTGCTGTGGAAGCCTGGTGAACAAATTCTAATTGCCTTGGTGTGGCCTTCAGGGACTTTCCATACCTACTATAGGTATGGAAACTTTCACTGATCTCTGATGACAAACCTTCCAATCAGGACAGCTCTCTTTGTACCCCATATATGCTCATTCCCATTTCTACCTCTGTGTTTTAGTTTATGCTCCTCCTACCTGAAACGCCACCTTCCTTCTCCTTTATCTGTCTGAATCCTGCACATCCTTCAAAGCTCCACTTAAGGTTTAGTACTTCATAAGAACTGCCTAGGCAAATTCTAGCTCCACTGAGATTATTACTTCTCTACAATACCACAGTTTTTATATTCAGTACTTACTGATAACTTCTTCACAGAGAGGAATGAGGGCATGTAGTTAATAGTACGGGCTCTGGAGCAGACTGCATGGTCTCTCTCAGCCTGTCTCCTCAGTCATAAAATAAGGTTAATATTAGGGTTGTTGTGAGGATTAGATACACGAATACTTGATATATGTTAATGATGATTAATATGTTATTACTGCTATATATTTGTTAACTTTTTCCTCTTTGTTTATAAACCTGCATTTTCTTCCTCCAGGTTATTCTATCCATATGCACTATACCTTTACCCAGTGTCTAGCACAACGCTGGTCTCAGAGTAGTGTTCAACAATGAATGGATGTAAAAAAAAAAAAAAAAAACAACTAGGAGGAGTGCCCATAGCAGTTACATCAATATTCTCTATCCGATCTGAATGGGTCCTGAACTTTCTTCTCCCCTACCTTATAGTTTCCTGGTGAAGGAGAAACTACAACCCCTTTCAGGGAGGCAACATGATACTATAGAAGAAAACTGGACTAAGAATCTGAAGACACGGGTTTGCGTCTCAGCTTCCCACACAAAAGATCTGTCTGGTTTGTCTCTGTCTCTGCCTGTCTGTCTATCTGTGTCTGTCTGTCTGTCTCTATCTATCTACTATCTATCTATCTATCTATCTATCTATCTATCTATCTATCTATCTATCTATCTATCTATCTACCTATCTATCTATCTATCTTATCTTGGGAAAAATCACTTAAGCTCATGGAGCCTGTTTCCATCTCTGTAAGGGAGAATAATCTGGCATGGCCTGCCTCCTTCACAGGACAGCTGTGAAGTTCAAGTTAAAAAAAAAAAAATGTATGGGCCACGCACAGTGGCTCATGCCTGTAATCCCAGCACTTTGGGATGCCAAGGCAGGCGGATCATCTGAGGTCAGGAGTTCGAGACTAGGCTGGTCAACATGGCGAAACCCCGTCTCTACTAAAAATACAAAAATTAGCTGGGCGTGGTGGTGGGCACCTATAACCCCAGCTACATGAGAGGCTGAGATAGGATAATCTCTTGAACCTGGGAGGTGGAGGTTGCAGTGAGCTGAGATGGTGCCATTCCACTCCAGCCTGGGCGACAAGAGCGAAACTGCTCAGAGAAAAAAAAAAAAAAAAAGCATGTGGGAGAGCTTTGCATACCATAAAGTCATATACAAATTATATGTAGCCAGGGTGGCCATTTATATGTCATCAAATAAGAAACCATTAATAATTATCAAGTCAACTGGATCTACTTCCAATGGCCTCCTGAGGAAAGGGCCATTACCACAGTAATCACAGTGAATCTCTTTGCCCAGATGCCTCTTAAAAGGTCAAATTATTACTTACACCATGGTGCTCAGTCCTGAGATTTTTTTTTTTTTTGAGATAGGGTCTCACTCTGTTGCCCAGGTTGGAGTGCAGTGGCATGACCACAACTCACTGCAGTCTCAACCTCCTCGCCTCAAGCAATCCTCCTGCCTCAGCCTCCTGAGTAGCTAGGACTACAGGTGTGTGCTACCACTCCTGGCTAATATAGAAATGGGGTCTCCCTACGTTGCCCAAGCTGTCAGTCCTGAGAATTTTGATAAGTCTGTCCTCAAACATTTTGTCATATCTAGTAATTTGTTCAAAAGTACAGATTTAGCCAAAATGTCAACTTCACATCCCAGAGTCCATGGGTGGTACATGGTATAAGTAATATGGTTATTAGCCAGGGTTCTCAAAGAGGAGGAAGAGTAAAGAAAAAAATGATCCCTAATAAATTAGAAATATCTGGTCTATTTTTACAAGAAGTTAACATTGGAGATGTGGAACGTATTCTAGAGTCAGAAGAAATGAATAAAATCACTCTGGGGTAACTGGAATAGTCTATGCATATATTCCTGAGCTACTTGTGTGTGCATAGTTATTGTTCTATTTAATTTTGTATTAGATCCAAGGGATTCCAGCATTCATCAGTAGTCATGATAGACTTGAACAATATCAACAGAGAATTCTATATCACGCAGGAGCACATCAAGCTAATGCATTGACAAGGGCAGTTCCTAGTGATTCATACTCTTTGTCACATGCAGTGATCATTGTGCTTTTTCTTTTCTTTCTTTGGGGAATCAGATTTATCAAAAATAGCCATACATTTTATAATAGAGTGTAGAGAGTGTGACCTTCTCCCAGCATTACTTCCAAAACTCAAGTGAGAAATCATTCATATTAAGAAAATCACTTTACCTCTATTTTTTCCCATATGGCTTCATAGTTGTCTTGGTGCCGAATATCTTGCATCAGTTTCTGAATTAAAGCTGATTTAGTGGCAGAATGGCTCTCATTTTTCTCAGAGGATGAAGCTCTTTCTGACTTCTCATCAGCATACTTTTTCATGCCAGAGAGAGGCACACTGGACTCCTCATCAGAAAGAATGTCACTCAGGGGCCCAGATTCAATGCTCTCCCCTAGTGAAGAGGCTATGTCACTAGATGAGCTTGGAGACACCCTGCCTAGCCTTGTATGCTTCTTTTTGACATGATAGGTTGGATAGATCTCAGAATCTGAATTCATTTCAGACAGTTCCCAGTCATCAATATTCTGGATGGTTTCTCCTCTGGGTTTCTGAGGCAGAAGCTTTGTTAGGTTTTCCAACTTCAAAGCCAATACTTCTGTCTGCTTAAGGTGAGAGGGCAGTGCTAGGTATTCATCAGAGCCATACCAGGCCTCCACAACCTGACCATTCCTGGTGACGTGACTTGGAGAGGAGGCATGACCTTTTTTGCTTTTGTGTTTTGAAAGAAGTGGCACCGGAGACATGATGTTGTCTGAGCCAACAGAGGATTCACTGCTCTGAGTAAAAGGTGGTGAACTGGATGTATCTGACTGCAATAGCAATTTGGCATTCCAATTTCTCTGATTACAAGGCTCAAGGGAGGATGTGGAAGCAGAATTTGTTTGTGGCCCCTCTATGGCCTTGGAAGTACAAGAAAGCTCTCCATTTGGCACTGCTGAGCTCCCTGTATTTTTAGCTTGTTTGCCTGAACCAGTCCCCCGTTTAGGTGTTCGGCATGGAGGCACCTCTTCTGAGGTCTTGTGTGGCTTTTTCAGTCGAGATTTCTCTTTATAGCAGTCGTTAAGCCTTCCCAGGCTGGAAGAAATTTCTTTAATGTGAAATTTGACTGTGTTTTCAAGATTCCCATCCCCCACCTTGTGCAAACACTCATAAGACTGGCTGGCAGCAGAAGGGCTGTTAGGGTAGGAAGACTGCAACACCAGGCAAAGTTTGGATCTGTCAGGAGGATCTACTAGCGAAGGGGTGCTTCTGCTCATCTCAGGCTTTAGATCAACCATTTGCTTCTTTCCATCATTGCCTTTCAGATCATTCTTAAAAGTTTCCTCTTTAAGAAAAAGTCCTCTTTTTGGCACTGTGGGCTGCGTGGGAGAGTCCTCATTATAATTAAAGCAATCTCTGATGGTTCGCTTGGGGGTTGCATTTTCACAAGGAACAGGCTGCTGATTCTTTGCACCAAGATGGGAGGAGGAACTGGATTCTTGCTTCACAGTCTCAGAGGACGGCTGAACAGCATTTGTCAGAGCTTCTCCTGAAGACGATGACACTCCCGGTGTTAAGCCTGGTTGCTCTTCGACTGCAGAAGCATTGTCTTCCTCACATCCACCTTTGTCGTCTACTGAGAGAGATACTTGAGATACCTCCTCAGTAAGTGCTTCACTGCCATTGGTAGAGATAGAGTCAGCAGCTACCGTAAGTAACCCAACACTTCGGATAAGCTCAGGAAACTCCTTTTCCATCTCACTGTAGCTCCAAGAGTCAAAGGGTTTGGTTTTGACTTGGCTAGAGGTCATGTCACCTAGCCCACTGAGCAAATCCTCACTTGGACTGTAGTCAGACAGTTCGAATGCAGTAATGCCACAATCCAGAGACAAGTAATTTTGAGAACATTTGATAGTTAATTGTCCTGAGTCATCCACTTCTGTAAGAGAATCAAGTCGGCCCTGAAACAGACAACGGCAATGGTTTCAGTAAATGCAACATGAGTTATAATATCAGCTGCTATTTAAATGAAATTTCAGTACAGGGCACTATAAAGGTCAAATGTATTGGTCTCTATTGCTTCTGATTTGACATACACAAAGGGATATTAATCAATTACCACATTGCTTTATATAGTATCTTCTTCTTAAACACCTGAAGATTTTTCACTAATCTGGAGCATACAGCCTTAATAGAAATGTCAAGATCAAGCCAAAAGTATCCATTCTTGCCTTAATTTTCAACTTTAAAATAATATATTATTCATTTAATAAGAATTTCATAAACAAAGCCTTAAGTAATACAATTTCTGGGATCAAAATAATGTAAAAGTAAAATCTCCACGAATGTGTTTTGCTTTTTGCTATCATTCCAGTAACTACCACAGTGGCTAACTCATGGTAGATGCTCAATGAATATTTTTAAGTAGAATGATTAATTATAATAAGCCAGTGTGTTAAATATATGTTGATGAATCGAAGGAAGGTAAACTACTGAATTTGCAAATATGTAACAGTTCGAGACCAGTTTCTGTTTGGCCCCATCCTTTTGAAGGAGAAAATTAATGAATGTCCAAACTTTATCATTAGAGATAGCCTCATCTCCTCCCTCTGCATGTTTTTCTCCCCAAGTCCTACCCCCACTGGTGTATGTGAGCTATTAAGTGCACATATTTCTTACTATTCATAATTCTGGATAGGCTGATTTGATTTAAAACTCCCTCGCACTGAAAAAAACAGCATTACAATTAACTATTTTTAATTTGTTAAATCTTTAATTCTGTAATTAAGGCTTTTGTCTCATTACTATTGCAGTTTCCGATTTCATACAACAAATGGAAAGATTTTCACTGATGCTTTGTTTGGGGTAGAAGAGCCCCACGAACCATCCTATTATGCCTACTGGCTAAATAACAGCCTGATCTAACCTAGCCCCCTCAGGAAATGAAAAAAGAAAACTGAAAAGTGAAGGGTTGTTGCATCCCCAGATCTCCATTTTTTCTGGAGGAAGAACTGCAGTGAGCCAACTGAAGCTGGATCCCATGTGGCAGTTGGACCCTGTGATCCTTTCAGCCAGGTTTTCCCAAGATCTGGCTTCTCCAGGATCTTACATCTGGTTTTACTGCTCATTTGTTTGTTTTGTTTTTGGAATGTTCTCTCCCTTCAGACCTTCACCCTGCCTTTATCTCCTACTCTGCTCACTCTCATTCCATAACATCTAGATAAACAGATGAAAAGCCTTATTTAACTTTTCTAAGCCTCAGAATCCTCATCTATAAATGATGATGGTTGATTACTACAATTACTTTTTCATTTAATCCTTAAATTTTTCTTCTGGGGACTGTACTATTGTCGCTGTCTTACATAAGAGTAGCTTGGACCAAAAGATGATACCGGCCCTGGATGAAAGCTGTCCCCAAAGTCTATATTCTGGCCATTAGATATTACTTTAAACTGGCATGCCCCCACCTCCAATTTGTTTTCCACACTGCCACCAGAGTAACCTTTACAAATTGCAAATCTGTTAGTTCTTTATTTAAAGTCCTTTAGAAGCATCCTGTTGCTGTTAAGTTCAAAGTCCAAACCTTTCCTCAAAAAACCTAAAAATTGAACTACCAATCCCACTACTGAGTATATATCCAAAGAAAAGGAAATCAGCACGTCAAAGAGATACCTGAACTCCCATGTTTATTACAGCATTATTCATGATAGCCAAGATACGGACTCAACCTTGGTGTCCACCAACAGGTGAACGGATAAAGAAAATGCAGTATATATCCACAATGGAATACTATTTTGCCTTCAAAAAGAAGGAAATCCTGTCATTTGTGACAACATGTATGAGCTTCAAGGACATTATGTTAAGTGAAATAAGCAAGGCACAGAAAGACGAATACCACATGTTCTCACTCATATGTGGAAGCTAAAAAAGTTGAACTCAGAGAAGCAGAAAGCAGAACAGCAGTTACTAGAGGTTGGGAAAGGTAGGGGGTGGGGATAGCGAGAGGCTAGCTAATGGATACACAATTACGGCTAGATAGGAATAAGTTCTGGTTTCTGTAGCAGGGTCAGATGACTATAATTAAAAGCAATTTATTCTACATTTTCAAATAGCTAGAAGAGTGGATTCTGAATGTTCCCAACATGAAGACACGATAAATGTTTCAAGTGATGTGTATGTTAATTTCCCTGATTTGATCATTGCATTGTGTACATGTATCGAAATATTATACTGTACCCTATAAATATGTACAGTTGTTATGTGTCAATTAAAAATAATAAAAGCAAAAAATGACACATAGATATATAAAAAATGACACAAAGATATATTGCTTTAATATTTGAAGATCTCCCAAGTATATGACTGAAAACAGAAATAAACGATATCATAGACAACTATTTTTAAAACACAACCAAAACCCTTTCCAGGCCAGACCCAAAGAGGCCTTTCTTATGCTATTCTCCCCTCACTGGCCACACTCAGCCACAGTGTCCTCCTTTCACTTTCTGAAAATACCATGTTCTCTCCTACCTCAGGGCCTTGGCACATGCTGTTTGCTCTGCCTGGAAAGCTTCCAGCCTATACCCCTTAACTAGTTGACTCTTCCTTATCACTCAGATTTCAGCTTAAGTTTCACTTTTTCAAGATTCCAGATTCACATGTAAGTCAGAATCTTTTATTGTAAGCCCTGCTTTCTCTTTAAGCATTTATCTCAATTTATAAATACTATTGTGATTATCTGATCAATCTGCTTTTTCCACTAGTTTGTAAGTACCACGAGAGTATAAATCACACAGAAAATGGTTGTCTCACCAGGGTACCCGTAGCACCTAGCATAGTGATCTGCACAGAGTATGCACATTTGTTGAATGAATGAATGAATGATGACATTTTAGAATGTCTCTCTATGCCTTCTTATAATTTCTTTCTCTGATTATGTAGTTTTAGTTAACCCCAATAATTAAAAGCCCAAGTTTCAAATTCTGGCTCTAGCACTAATTAGTTATGTGACCATGAGCCAGTAGCTTGATGTTGCTAAGCTTTATTTCCTTCATCTATAAAAAGGAAATGATAAGCCACACCATGGGGTGTTGAGAGGCTTAAAGGAGGTAATATATGTAAGACAGAAGTCTAGTACATGGATGAGTGCTCAATGAATGTTCACTCTTATGACGTTATTATTTTAAAAATGAAGTATATTGAGGAGGAAAGTTTCAAGATGAAAGTTATTGCTAATACTAAATTATACTGCACAAAATAAGAAATCAATATTAACTGCCAATCTCAACAAAAATTACCTAAATGGAATTGTATAACTTTTGTGCTTCATAACTGAACTAGGAATCAGTCAGCCAAACAAAAGTTATACTTTATGCAATTTTTAAAAGCATAATAGTGAGATTCCCAATTCAAAAGCAGGTTGTATTTTCTTTAATCTTTTGATTGTTCATTACTCAGAACTTATTCTTTTATAGAAATAGTATTATAAAACGATGGTTAAATTCCAAAACTATCCCATAAAACCTATTTAAATTAATAGTTGAAATTTGCAACATGATTTTCTATTACATTTATCATGGTTATTGCACTGCAGTGTTTATATGAGATTAAAGAAAAGCATTTATATGATAGATTAAAAAAAAAAAAAGAAATCTGAGGGGCCAGGTAAAAATTACACTCCAAACTCAAGTGTCAGCCACCTGCCTTTGGACAAGCAGGGAATATGACAGTCTTGCAAATACATTTAGTCCCCATTCTGGTGGTCATAGCACCTTAAGACCAGGGATACTGTCTTGCTCAAGAATAACAGATGCTCAATCAGTAATGTTACATGAATATATTGAAAAAAAAATATATATGACATATATATTACATTATATATATAATTACAATATATATATTACATGAATATATTGCTTAATGGATACATCTCAGAGACTAAAGTATGGCTGCCTTTCTTAAATCTTCAGGAATCTCTAGCCAGGTCCTGGTTTAGAAAAGAAAACACCATACTCAAAAACACTTAATGCTTCAGAGGAAGCTCTCTCCCATCCTGTCCCACCATATCAGTCCGGCCAACCATCTCAACTAGTGAATAAATGCCATCTTAACTGGTGAGACAGTTGAGTGATTGTCACTTGGGGGGTAAAACTATTTTTTATTTTATTTAATTTTTTTATTTCCATAGGTTATTGGGGAACAGGTGGTGATTGGTTACATGAATAAGTTCTTTAGTGGTGATGTGTGAGATTTTGGTGCATCACCCGAGCAATATAAACTGCACCCTATTTGTAGTCTTTTATCCCTCAGGGGGTAACTATTTTTTATTCAAACTGTATTTTTTAATGTGAAAAAATA
The DNA here is from genome assembly GCF_043159975.1 of Macaca nemestrina. Lineage (NCBI taxonomy): Eukaryota > Metazoa > Chordata > Mammalia > Primates > Cercopithecidae > Macaca > Macaca nemestrina. The sequence continues at coordinate 75,647,428 of NC_092131.1, forward strand.
TCCATCCCTGAAAACAAAAACAAAAACAAAAAACCAAAAACAGTATATAGTATTTCACCGTGCAGAGGCAATTGTAAGAAAAGAAAGTTCTCTGAAGTTTCTCAGAGTAGATGAATGAGTTTTATCTTTGAAAATATTGCTTAGTAATACTAATGTTTTTAGTTCCATTGCTGCCTTCCACATCATCTTCCCACATAGTTTTCTAACATATGTACATAATAAAGTCTCAGGAAGATATGGAGTTAGGGGTGTTGCCTGTTGGTTTTACTGCCATTATTTCAGAAATATCACATGTAATTGTATAGTACATGTAGCTGGGTGAGAGCTGCCTAGCCATGCACTCCACTTAAATACACCTCCATTTAACATGTTATGAAGTAGGCCGGGCACAGTGGCTTACACCTGTAATTCTAGCACTTTGAGAAGATGAGGCAGGTGGTTCGGTTGAGCCTAGGAGTTCAAGACTAACCTGGGCAACATGGCAAAACCTTGTCTCTACTAAAAATACAAAAATTAGTGGGGCATGGTGGCATGTGCCTGTAATCCCAGCTACTGGGGAGGCTGAGGCATGAGAATCGCTTGAACCTAGGAGGCAGAAGTTGCGGTGAGCCAAAAATCGTGCCACTGCACTCCAACCTGGGCAACAGAGCGAGACTTGGTCTCAAAAAAAAAAAAAAAAAGAAAAAAATATATATATATAGCAAAGAACACCTCTCCTTTTTTTTTCTAATTTGAAGCAAGACATTTTGCTTTGTTCCTTATCCAGAATTAAGTTAACTGAAGCCTAGTTCCAAATGCCTTCTTAGATCTTTCTTTTTTTAAAACTATGTTTCACCACCAACTGAACATGAAATTCAACATTCACAACTTAGAGATGTGGAGATCCTGAGTCCTCAGACCTGTGGGGGCTGTGGCATTCTAGTAAGAGGCCCATCAATTTACATGTTAGTCTACATGGACTAGACTTTTTCAGATTCCTTTCAGCCCTACCATGTTGGGATTCTATGATTCCGAATGCATCCCACAGAACAGCAGTGGACTGAGAAGAGCAAGTAATGACAAGCAACTGTGAAGTACAACAAAGGTTTGTTTCTCATAGGCAAGGGGAAAAAATATACAAAAATCTTTCAATATTTTTATTTATACTATATTAATAGTTCATAAGAGAGCTCCCATTTTCTACATGCTGAAAGTATGAATCAAATAATTAATCTCAATGATTAATTCCCAGTTCATCAAACTGAAATTATATCTCCCTCTTCCACATCTAAAGCAGGGATTATGTGCATTATTTAATTCAATTCAACAAATCAGACTTTTTTACAGCAATATGAACTAGGTGCTGTGGTAGATACACAGATGAATATAATCTGGAACTAACCCTCATGTAGTTCAAAATATAGCACACACTTTGGCCTGATACAATTTGGCTCATTATAAGTGCCAGTGGAGGAATCCACAAAGTGCTATGTTGTGAACACTCTAGAAGGACCAATGCATCCCCATGGAGAAGGTAAGTATCATTTAGGTAAGTGCTTACCACACCATCTAGCACGTGGTAAGTTCTCAATCAATGTTTCCTATTGTGTTGATAATATTAAGAGTTACCACTCCTATCACCTGTGTGACATCACCTCTCTCGACCTCAATCCTCTCATCTATAAGATGAATACAATCATAATACCTGTAAATTGAGGATAACAGCACTTGCTCTGCCTACCTCTTAGAACTATGTGATGACCAAAAAAATTATGAAGGTCATTTCTAACATATGTTATTCATCTTTGAATGCACAGAGTCTTACACATGGTAAGAAATCAATAAATAGTTAAGGAAGAAAGGCAGGGAAGAAATAATAATTATTATTAAAATAGAAATCAGTTAAAAACTGGTTTTGTTTTATTTAATTATGCCCAGATTTATATCCTTAAGTATTCACTTAACCTCTTTTTAAAAAATTTAATTTTAATTTTAATTTTTAGTTCTGGGGTACATGTGCAGGATGTGCAGGTTTGTTACATAGAAGTATTCACTTAACCTCTTCTTAAATTCAGTTTTTCCATATATAAAATGTAACTACTTTTTTTTTTTTTTTTTTGAGACAGAGTCTTGCTCTGTTGCCCAGATTGGAGTGCGATGGCGTGATCTCGGCTCACTGCAAACTCTGCCTCTCGGGTTGAAGCAATTTTCCCACCTCAGCTTCCCGAGTAGGTGGGACTACAGGCGTGCGCCACCATGCCTGGCTAATTTTTGTATTTTTAGTAGAGACAGGGTTTCACCATGTTGGCCAGACTGCTCTCAAACTCCTGAGCTCAAGTGACCCTCCCGTCTTGGCCTCCCAAAGTGCTGGGATTACAGGCATGAGCCACTGTGCCAGGTTAAAATGTAACTACTTTTAATATCCCTTACCTTTCTTCCTTAATGAAACAAATTTAAAGTGCTTGTCACAATGTCTAGAATATAGAAAATTGCAGAAAACATTTTTTAAACAGTTTTGAGCTTTGCCTTAAAGTGTTCTTTGTTGTTGGGTTATTGACTGGTTTTATTTTAGTAAGGTATTGGCCAATTTTTTTTTTTTTACTAGATATAGTCTGCTCCATAATTAAATAAAGAATAACATTCATATATTGTTTTTTCAAGAAGAGAAGAAGATGGAACTTGCCACTCTCCAGAGTTCCAAACTTACTCTTTTATGTGGCTCTGAAATTTAACTAACTTTCAGAAAGAGAAAAATGAATCCTCCTTCACTGGAAGGACAGCTACTATTCTAATTTACCAGTGCTTTTTTAATTTGTTTTTTTTTCTTGTTTTTTTTTTTTTTTTTGCCATTTCCCTCATCATTCTATAAATCTTTCATAGTTGAATTTATTCTAAGAAAGTTGATAATTTTATCCTAATTATCTTCCTGTTTTACAATTCCAGTGTGCTGGCAGAAATAAATAAAACTAAGCAGTATTTTAAATGTCCTCATAGAGTCACACTAGACACACAGAAATAAAAGATCAGAAATCCAGTTTCAGGAAGTATGGTTAGAGGCAGAACTTTAATTCATAGAAACATATCCACAAAGTGGATAACTGAAAATCTACTGTTCCTTTACCCCCATACATTTTCTTCAATCTCTACAACAGGACTAAAGACTGACTTCAAACATAAGAATGCACTAAACTGCTTCCAATCAAATCCATTCATAATTGCTGAGTTCGTGTTGTGAGAATAGATGCAACTTATTGTAAATTCACAACACAATTGTAAAAACAGTGGCCAGCAACAATTACCCTCCATGGCTCTTCATCATTTCTTGAGCTACTACTTCATGAATGATACAAGTTCAATGAAGTGTATGATGGATGTATTCCACAGAACAATAATAACAGTAACAATAAACCCTAGAGCACTGCTATATCTCCAGCTCCTACAACAGAGTTGATTATCAATAAATGTTTATTGATTTAATAAATATATGATTTGAATCAATGATTTTTAATCTTCTTCTAGTAGTAGAAAGCAGGCAGATCTGATTACTGACCAGCATTGGATGCTGGACAGAGCATTGGGTGTTGGACAACAAATGGGGAGGGGGGAAGAAAAGAATGTATAGACTTGAAGATGCCAGGTAGGTATCTAAAGAAAGATCTCTCTAGAGGTTAGACAAATCTTCCTCATCTCTGATCTCCATTAGCACATTCTGTCATGGATATCAGATTTAGGGCAAAGTTGGTCAGTTGAGATTCTTTGTAGTCTCCCGTAACCACAAGAGTCCCAGTTGAGAACCCTCTTGGGATCTACTTGGGAGGGACGGCATCTGGGAACTAACACACAACTCACATATTCATCCTATGGTTACTCTACTGAAGTCTAAAGTGCCACAGTAAAATGAAGAGCTAACTGAAAACAATGACTGTGACTTAAAGTTAGAGGTAAGCCTAGTCGATTTTGATTCCTATGGAGTTCTAGGCCCTGTGGGGAGTTTGCCACAGCAAGAACCTTTATTTTGAATAAACAAAAATCAACAAGCATAAATGGTTTGTGAGAATAGGTACAGATTTGTTTGGTGGTGTTGATAATGTTGGAGGCACTGTAACATTAATAAGTCAATAAATTAATGAATTATCCAACACTCATTATAAGGCCTTTTAATCTCATATATTAATATAAGTGCCTTATAAACTTTTAGAATATATGTTTTACACAAACTAATAGTAGAACACTAAAGTGGGTATTAATAGCCAAAAGACTAAACACACATGCCCGCACACAAACACATACCCACCACTCCCCACATACAATGCATCCATATATGGTATCTATATGTATATGTATATGTACAGCCCCTGCTTAGCAAGCAAAAACACTTTTTTTCTATAAATATATGTCCATTTTATTTAAGAATGAGAGAGTTAACTTGGATTCAAATGTACAGGGTTCATTCTTAAGTTATTCATCAAGAATAACAATAAAATCTTCCAGGTACTGAATATAAGAAAAATCAAACATATTTTGTATAATATTCTAAATGTCCATTTGATTCACTGTATCTGGAATGATTCTTCTAAAACATGAATCATGGGAGTTCGCCAAACAAACATTTCTTTTGTCCTCAAAATAAAGTCCAAATCTCTTAATATGGATTTAAAAAGCTCTTTACCTTCATGATCTGACCTCAGCTTACCTATTAGCCCAAATCCCACCTCCTGGTTCCTTGGGCTTTTTGCTCCAGTCCTACTAGTAGCTCTCTGGGCCTGCCATTCTCTTTTTATCTCTGGGTATTTGATCATGCCATGTCCTCTGCCTAGAACATGTTCTGCCTCTGTTCACCAGTCTATTCCTGTCTCTCCTTTAGGTCTCCGGTAGAGTCATTTCTTCTGGAAAGCCTCCTCTGTCTGGATTAGGTGCTTCTTTCTCTGTCCTCCAATGGCATCTTATAGACTTATCAGTTTGGCTTTAATGTCTATTCACTTGGCTCCATTTTCCTCTAGACTCAAAGCTACTTGAAGACAGAAACCATGTTTTTATCATTATTATATTCTTAGCACTGAGTGTCTGACACATAATAAGTACTCAATATATATTTATTAAACAATTGAAGAGGAAAAGGAAGCCAGGTTAGCATCAATAACAACGAATGGCATGTGTGCAAATTACCAGGTATGAGCTAACTCTGGTCTAAAGCCCCATTCATATTGGAAGTGCCCTAGCTTCTAGTCACTATGCCTAGATTCAAAGCCCATCAGGGCCTGCTTATTTACCTACAAAGAATTCCTATCCTATATCTCTACACTGAAAACATTCTCAAATGGTCACACCTGGCAATGCATTGCTTAACTTCAAGGAAAACACTCACCTCCTTTGTCTCTTCAGAGAAAGCTTGCAGAATGTCCGTCTGCCTAGTGTAGTTGCCATTGGCGTCCTGCAGACCTTGCAGAATGCGCTCCCGCAGAACCAGCACTGAGACTCGAAGCTGGTGCCAGAGGAGCTGCACTGCGTGGATGTCCACTATCACGTTGACAGAGTAAGACAGCAGCTTTAAGGAGAACTCTGTTTCAAGGAGGGCATGGATTTGCTCAACATGATCAGAAATATCTTCACAAATGTCCTGCAGTAAAGAAAAGCAAAATATGTGAGGACTACTTTGCCTTATCCTGGAGGGAGGTGAGGGTGGTAGAAAAGTTCACTCTTACCTAACACCAATTACCAGGGCCAACCGTAGCACCCTGGATATCTGGGGCCTTTGTTTTAGTTCAGATACACAGTTGGAAGCCATATTCCTGTGCACTGGGCCTTTGACCATTTAGGTAAATTAATCTTTGTCTAAACCACACAAATCCTACTATTCCATCAGATGCCCAAATTGAAAGTTCAGCCAAGGTGAGAGGTGCATCTCTCCAATTCACTGTCTGTTCTCTTTTTTATTGTTTGTTGGGTATTCTGGAAGGGAACCAATGGCTGTTTTATTTGCTAGTACTAAGCTACACTGGGCACACAATATTTCAGGTTAGAAGCATCATCTAGACACCTTTGAAGAAAGATAACCTAGAATGTGTGCTTCAAAGGCACTCTCAGACATTCTCAATGAACTATGGGGTATTTGATGTAAGGGGCAATTGTCACTATCCCACAAGTATACAACTTAATATTTAAATTCAGTGGTTTTTTTTCTGTTTTTGTTTTGTTTTTGTTTTTGTTTTTAGACAGAGTTTCACTCTTGTCACACAGGCTGGAGTGCAATGGCGCGATCTCAGCTCACTGCAACCTCCACCTCCCGGGTTCAAGTGATTCTTCTGCCTCAGTCTCCTGAGTAGTTAAGTTTACAGGCAGCTGCCACCATGTCCAGCTAATTTTTGTATTTTTAGTACAGACGGGGTTTCACCACATTGGCCAGGCTGGTCTTGAACTCTTGACCTCAGGTGATCCACCCACCTCAGCCTCCCAAAGTGCCGGGATTACAGGCGTAAGCCACTGCACGCAGCCTAAATGTACAGTGGATATCGAAATTTTCAACCCACACTTTACAAGCAGAATCACTCTTATGAAACAAAGCCAGAAAAATTCCAAAGATGAAAAAAGACAAAATACAATTTTGTCTTGTTTCATGCAGACATTTTAAACAAAAACATTACTAACTCAGTCTCAATCTCCTTGACATATACTATTAGGTAGGAAGGTTTGGTATCTGACATGTCACTTGTTCTTACAAGTTCCCAAATTTCCACTGTGCTGTCAGAGGCCAGCAGCGTGAAATGAGTGGCATGAATGGTAGTATTTACTTGGGCAATGTAAGAGACCATTAAGGATCAAAATGATGGTGTCAGCTAAAAGGGCTCAGTTACTCATTTTTAGTTGTACATTAGTGATTTTTTAAAATTGAGCTTTTATTTATGATTTTTGTTAGGGCCAAAATTTGAAGATAGCATTAGAGTTCTGAGCCCCACCATCAGTGTCAAAACAGTCATTCTATGCTGGAAACACAACCTTCTGATTTCATGTAATTCAGTTATTTTTTTAAAAAGAAAAATGAAAATATATAATCTGTATTAAAAAATGTACAAGGGAAAAAATCTATTGAAGAATGACAAGCTGTGATAAATTATGAATATTAATTGTTGTACAATTCCAATGAGTGCTCCAATATTAGTTCTTGAAACCCAAGAACTAATTGGTGACAGTGGTACAAACTGGTGATCATAACTTGAAACAGAATAAAAATTTAAACTAGATGAACTTTGAAGCACTAATTGGGTAAGGTTCTCCCAAATGGCACCCACAAGGTAATGCAGTCCAAAAGAAATTTAGGGCAAAAAATCTATTACCCCATTAGCCAGTACATGGGAACCAATCACAGCCAGATTGGCTCGTCTCTGCTGGCCTCATCACAGAAGAGCAGGGCTCTCATTGCTATCATCAGATATTCCACATTGCCTGGGATTTCTGGTTGGAGCGTCTATTTCATGTATTCTCCCACACCTCTTGACCACTACCCCAAAACAAATGCCTGTATCTTTTGTCCTCTTAGCATGTTCATTTCTGTGTTGTTCTGTGCCACTTTGAGAAACTCCCTCCCTCCCACTGCTGAGTTCTTCCAAATTCTCTATACTTTGCCCCATTCTGTTGTAAAAAACACTCCTTAACTTCTTCACAGAATCCATCTACTTCCTGGTCTCACCCAAACCTGATTCTGCACAAGAGTCCCACTTCCCCTGTTGCCCTCCCAGGGAAGGCTGCTCATTCTCCCAGTCCTCACCTGAGAGACGATAGTACGGATGATGGGGGAAGGCTGGCCTCAATGCCTCTTTGCTACTTTGGTACTTTCTGATCATTACTCTTTCACCCACATTCTAACACCCTTTTTTCCCCAGTAGGTGCCTGGTCTTACAAACCTTACTGTCTTCCTCCCTCGTTGCTGTTACCTACATTCTTCCCTTTTACTCCTCTACACTACATTGAAGAATGCAACTGGTTCACATTTTACTGTCTCTATATCAAGCATGGCGTTATCTTTGGTAATGCCAATATTCACACTGATGAACCAACCAACCAACACTGTAGTCTCAAATTTCCTTTACTCCACAGCTCCCAGGACCTTCATACCCATTCCACTGGGACAAGCCTCTACCCTAGCTCTACTGTGGACTTCACCATCACATCACCTATGTAGCAATATCAGAAAGTCCTCTATGCCACCAACCTCTATTTGTTCAACTTTTTCACTCCTGTCTCCCACTACAGGTGCGCTTCAACCTCATCCAGGCCACCAGCTCCTCCAGTGACCCTTTCCTCAAATACGACCCTCCTCCTAGCATCTATGGGGTATGCCTATGCTATGGGCAGTATCTATGGTGATCACTGTTCAACTACTATCTTGGCAGTAGTCTCCACTTCCTCATACTCTTGATTCATAAGTCAGATTTGTTAGCCTCTGTCTCTGGCATCTCACTTTGATGCTAAAGATGCAGAATATCTTACATACCTAGGAGAGAAAAAGGCTTGGGTAACCTTTATGCTAGCAGCTCAGAATAGCCATATACACATTTCTCATCTACTCCACACCATCCTGCAATACAAAATGTTACATAGAGTCTTCGCACCACGAAGGCATCATGTCAAAGCACATGCCATCTTTTCCTCTTATACATGATTTGGCTCCTTCGTAATAGATGTAGGAATGTAGTCAGAACCAGGTCATGGGTCAAGATTGCCAGGAAACTATCCAGGGAAAACAATATATAAAGGGCACTAGGGTATCATTGGTGCCAGTTAACTTAGATTTTCACATCTTACTCCCTACATAACTGGGCAAGGTAAATTGGCCCCATTCCCACCGAAGCAGATGGACCCCTAAGGGGAAAAAAACACCTTTCCCACAAGTGCTGACCTACCAAAGAAGATATCATGATGGCAAATAAGCACATACAAAATCTTCAACTACATAAGCCAAGATGGAAATGTAAATTAAAACCACAATAAGATACCAGTTTACACCCATTTGAATGCCTAGAATAAAAAAATTACTGACAGCACCAACTGCTAAGGAATTCTAGAACAACCGGAACTCTCCTGTGCTGCTTACGGGAATTCAGAACAGTACAATCACTCTGGAAAACAGGTTAGCAGTTTCTTATAAAATTAAGCATACAATTACCATATGACCCAGCAATTCCACTCCTGGGTGTTTATCCAAGAGAAATGAAAACTTATACGCACACAAAAATGAAAAGAAGTTCCGCCCACCATCGCTAAAACCTTCAATGGGTAAACTGATCATAGGTAAGTGGTCCTTCAATGGGTAAATAGATAAACTATGGTACGCCTATACAATATGCAGCAGTTTTTTAAAAAGCGAACCACCATACATGTAACAATTTGGATAAATCTCAAAGGCATTACACTAAGTGTAAGAAGCCAGTCTCAAAATGTTACACACTGTATAATTCTATTTATATAAATAACATTCTCATAAGACAAAACTATAATGATAGACAATAGATGAGTGACTACTAGAGACTGGGGATGGGGAGGGCATGATTCTAAACTGATAGCACAAGGGAGTGTTGCAGACTGATGGAACTGTTTGGTATAGATTGTGGAGGTGTTATGCAAATCTACACATGGGTTAAGCTGTATACCAAAAAAGAAAGTCAATTCTGCTGTATGATAATTTTTAAACTAATACAGGAAAAGCAGTTTATAGTCTCAGTAAAATACACATAAAATTCATTTTGGATCACACACTGCCTTCATATTCTTGGAAATTACAAAAAGCACAACTCTTTAAAGTCATGGTGGCACTGTGATCATCAGCACTAATTTTATATAGTAACTCTGTGTAGCTTCCATATTATTTTCTAGCAAGTATAAAGGAAAATGAAGCTAATCTGGAGCCCATCTCAAAGTGAATTAATGCAAATGACAATGTTAACAATATCTTCAAAGTTGCATAGATTTTTTTCCCACAGATATTACCGTGCTAATGTGGGAAACTGACCCTCTACATTGCTTTGTTTAATTCACATACAGCACAATAGCCCTGTGGTGTTCAGTACTCACAGAACAAAATGCATTGAATACATTATGTTGCCAATTGCTCATTTCACTCAACCTTCCAGATACCTTGCTGTCTCAAAATCGCAGCTGCTGTCTCCTGTCAATGAGAAAGGAATCTTCTGTGGTTACTGAAGCAGCTGATACAAACACTAAGGTGACCTGAGAGTGTTTACAAATAAACTCTAGTTGGCTGAGTCAGTTGGTTTTTCTGTTTTCTTTGTTTTTTAAAATTGGGTTGTATGCTTATGTGAGAGGGGTACGTTTTCCTTTTGTAAAACATATTATTGTATACTTTTTCATTGTATCTTATTTCTTCTAAACAAATGCAGGGATGTTAAAGTAACTCTTATATATTTAACCAGTACGTCCAGTTTTCACCAGCTAGGGACAGAAATGAGGCACCCTTCTTGTGATTGCTCTGATTGCTTACTGTAATAACTCTTGAGTGTGACTTCTCAGCTCCTGCTAATTGTCCGTAGGAGGCGATCTCTTTGCTGCCTCATCATGAGGCCATCATACCCCTTCTCCACCATTCTCAAAACATCTTAAAGGTTTCCCTGTAAAATTACAAATGTACATGGATCAACATTCTGCCAAGGCGCCTCAAATTGCCAATCTCCAGGGCTCCATGTGCATCTGGAAGGAAGTCTGCCCTCCTAGCAACATCCTCATCCAGGTACTGAAGCAACACTTGGCACCTCAGTTTCAAAAACTCACACAAATGGAATCCTAAAAAAAAAAAAAAAGAAAAAAGAAAAGAAAAAGAAAAAGAAAAAAAAAGGAAAGAAATGCAAATTCCCCTAATGGCTGGGTGAAGAGGCTCATGCTTGTAATCCCAGCACTTTGGGAGACTGAGGCAGGAGAATTGCTTGGGCTCAGGAGTTCTAGACCAGCCTGGGCAACACAGGAGACCCCATCACTACAAAAAATTTAAAAAATTAGTCAAGTGTGGTGGCACACACCTATAGTCCCCGCTATTCAGAAAGCTGAAGTGGGAAAATGCCTTGAGCCCACGAGGTGTAGGTTGCAGTGAACCATGATCACACCACTTCACTCCAGCCTGGCCAAAGCAAGAAAATAACCTGTCTTAAAGCAAGAACCTGCCTCCAAAAAAAAAAAAGTTTCTTTACCCATATGCTCACCATATGTGTATGTGTTTATTACAAAAAGCTAAAAAGAGATTCTGACCTAAAACATGTACTTTATATTTTAAAATACAGATTAAGGAAATATCACAGTTAGTTGCAATAAAACTCACAAGTAAACCTTAGAAATTGAAATTGCAACTTTATACAAAAACGTACCTATTGCAGAGTACAAAGTAATCTTCAGTTGACTATCAAAACTGTCCTTTCTCCAAAAACAGAGTGACAGATTTCCCTATGGCAAAATATTTTTATTTCCCCAAAAGTAAACTATCCCTCTCAGTAAAGGAGAAGTACAGGGGAACTTTCTCAACTTGATAAAGAATATCTACAAAAAACCTATAGCTAACAGCAAACTTAACAGTGAGAAACTAGAAGCTTTCCTGCAAAGATTGACAGCAAGGCAAGGATGTCTCCTCTCGGTACTCCTTTACAACATCATACTAGAAGTCCTAACTATTGCAATAAGATAAAAAGAGGAAAGAAAAGGCATATATTTGGAAGGAAGAAATGAAACTGTCTTGTTCAAAGATGACATGATCATCTATGTAGAAAATCTGACAGAATGGAAAAAAAAAAAAGTAGACTCCTGGAACTAATAAGCAATCACAGCAAGGTTGCAGAATATGAGGTGAATATACAAAAGTCAATTGTTTTCCTATATACCAGCAATGAACAACTGGAATTTGAAATAAAAAACACAGTATCATTTATACTAGCATTCCCCAAATGAAATCTTAGGTATAAATCTAAAAACATGTATGAGATCTACATGAAAACTACAAACTCTAATGAAAGAAATCAAAGAAGTAAATAAATGCAGTGGTATTCTATGTTCCTGGATAGGAAGATTCAATATTGTCAAGATGTTAGTTCTTCCCAACTTGACGTATAGCTTCAACTCAATCAAAAACCTAGCAAGTTATTTTATAGATAACAAACTGATTCTAAAGTTGATGTGAAGAGGCCGGGTGTGATGGCTTACACCTGTAATCCTAGTACTCTGGGAGGCCAAGGCAGGATCATCTGAGGTCAGGAGTTTGAGACTAGCCTGGCCAACATGGTGAAACCCCATCTCTACTAAAAACACAAAAATTAGCTGGGAGCATTGGTGCATGCCTGTAATCCCAGCTACTTGGGAAGGTGAGGCAGGAGAATCGCTTGAACCCAAGAGGCAGAGGTTGCAGTGAGCTGAGATGGTGCCATTGCACTCCAGCCTGGGGGACAGAGCAAGACTCTGTCCAAATAGTAATAATAATAATAGTAGTAATAATAATAATAATAATAATACAGTTTATGTGAAGAGGAAAAAGACCCAGAATATCCAAAACAATATTTAAAAAGAACAAAACAGGGGGACTGACATTACCCAACTTCAAGATTTACTACAAAGCTACAGTAATCAAGACAATGTTATATTGGCAAAAGAATAGACAAACAGATCAATGAACAGAATAGACAGCCTAGAGGTAGACCCACATAAGTAATAGTTAACTGATCTTCGACAAAGGAGCAAAGGCAACACAATAGAGAAAAGACAGTCTTTTCAACAAATGGTGCTGGAATTGGACATCTACAAGCAAATAATAATAATAATGATAATCCTAGACATAGACCTTACACCCTTAACAAAAATTAACTCAAAATATATCACAGACCTAAGGGTAGACCTACTAGACAGCCTAGAGGTCGACCCACATAAGTAATAGTTAACTGATCTTCGACAAATGAGCAAAGGCAACACAATAGAGAAAAGACAGTCTTTTCAACAAATGGTGCTGGAATTGGACATCTACAAGCAAATAATAATAATAATGATAATCCTAGACATAGACCTTACACCCTTAACAAAAACTAACTCAAAATATATCACAGACCTAAGGATAAAATGCAAAACTATAAAATCCTATAAGATATCATAGAAGAAAATCTAGATCACCTTGAGTTTGGCAATGACTTTTTGTTAATAGATACAATGCCAAAGGCACAACCTATGAAAGAATTAATAAGCTGACTTCATTAAAATTAAACATTTATGCTCTGTGAAAGACATCATTAAAAGAATGAAAAGACAAGCCACAGACTGGAAGAAAATATTTGCAAAAGACTTATGAAGGATTATTATTCAAAATATATAAAGAAGTCTTAAAGTTCAACAAAAACAAACAACTCAATTAAAAAACAGTCCAAAGACCTTGACAGATGCCTCACCAAAGAAAATAAACAGATGACAAATAAGAATATGAAAAAATGGTTCCATATCATAAGTCACCAGGGAAATGCAAATTAAAACAACGAGATACCATTAAAACAACGAGATACCATTAAAACAACGAGATATCGGCCGGGCGCGGTGGCTCAAGCCTGTAATCCCAGCACTTTGGGAGGCCGAGGCGGGCGGATCACAAGGTCAGGAGATCGAGACCACAGTGAAACCCCGTCTCTACTAAAAAAAAAAACAAAAAACAAAAATACAAAAAATTAGCCGGGCGCGGTGGCGGGCGCCTGTAGTCCTAGCTACTCAGGAGGCTGAGGCAGGAGAATGGCGTGAACCCGGGAGGCGGAGCTTGCAGTGAGCCGAGATCACGCCACTGCACTCCAGCCTGGGCAACAGCGTGAGACTCCGTCTCAAAAAACAAAAAAAAAAAAAACAAAAAAAAACAACGAGATATCATTATATAATCGTTAGAATGGCCAAAATTCAGAATACTGACAACACTAAATGCTGGTGAGGATGTGGAGTAACAGGAACTCTCATTCACTGCAGTGGGAATGCAGTTTGATGGTTTCTTACATATTCTCACCATAAAATCCAGCAATCACACTCCTTGGTTTTTACCCAAGGGAGTTGAAAACTCATATCCAAACAAAAACCTGCACACAGATGTTTATAGCAGCTTTATTCATAATTGCCAAAACTTGGAAGCAACCAAGGAGTTTGGTAGGTGAATGAATAAACTTTGGTATATCTAGACAATGGTATATCTAGACAATAGAATATTAGTGCTAAAAAGAAGTAAGCTATCAAGCTATGAAAAGACATGAGAAACCTTAAATGTATATTACTAAGTGAGAGAAGTCAATCTGAAAAGGCTACAAACTGTATTATTCCATTTATATGACATTCTGGAAAAGGCAAAGCAGTGGCTACCAGACCGTTTGGGGGCAAGGAGGGAAGACTAAGAAGAGAAGAGGATGTTTATGGCAGTGAAACTATTCTACATACTATAAAGGTGGATACACATAATTTAATATTCTTCAAAATCTGTAGAATGTACAAGACAGAGTGAACCCAATGTACACTATGGAACTGGGGTGATAATGATGTGCCAATGTAGGTTCATCAATTGTAACAAATGTAGCACCCTGGTGGGGAGTGCTGATAATGTGGAAAGCTATGCCTGTGTGGGGACAGGGGATATAAGGGCTACCTCTGTGCCTGCCTCTTAATTTTGCTGTGAATCTAAACTGGTTACAAAAATACTATGTAAAAAAACACAAACTAGACTACCTCTTCTTTACTCTTCCTCTAGCAAATACACTTTTCTAATAGGCCTAGTTTCTTCTTTTGTCATATGAAGAATAATTATAATGGGCTGAACATGGTGGCTCACACCTTCAATCCCATCACTTTGGGAGGCCAAGGTGGAAGGATCCCTGAGTCCAGGAGTTTGAGACCAGCCTGGGCAACATGGCAAAACCCCATCTCTACAAAAGATACAAAATTTATCTGAGTCTGGGTGGGGCGCTGTGGCTTACACCTGTAATCCCAGCACTTTGGGAGGCTGAGGTGGGCAGATCACTTGAGGTCATGAGTTTGAGACCAGCCTGGGCAATGTGGTGAAATGACGTCTCTACTAAAAATACAAAAATTAGTGGGGCATGGTGGTAGGCACCTATAATCCCAGCTACTCTGAGGCTTAGGCAGGAGGATCACTTGACCACGGGAAGCAGAGGTTGCAGTGAGCCGAGATTTCGCCACTGCACTCCAGCCTGGGCAACAGAGCAAGACTGTCTCAAAAAAATAAAAATAAAAAAATTATCCAGACCTGATGGCAGGCACCTGTAGTCCCAGCTACTTGGGAGGCTGAGGTGGGAAGATCGCTTGAGCCCGAGAGGTCAAGGCTACAGTGAGTCATGATCACACCACTGTACTCTAGCTTGGGCAACAGAGTGAGACCCTGTCTCACAATTTAAAAAATAATAATAATAAAAAAGAATGACTATAATGGAGAGCAGTGGGAATGATGCTGAGACTTTTTATGATCATCACAGAACTTCTCTCCAAAGTTTGAAGAACTTTATAAACAGTAGTTATCCTTTTTAGTGCTAAAAATGTGAGTGTGATGACTAAAAGGAGCTAATTTATGTGGAAATGATTTGCTATTATTGGCTGTTACTCATCCATCTCCCTAACTAGACTGTATCTTTCTAGAAGCAGGAAATGTGTCTTATTTGTCTTAGTTATTTATAATGCCACACTGTTAGGACACTGCCATACAAATGCAAAGGATGTTTGTGAAACTGAATTCAATTGGATAAAATACTATATTTTACAAATTAGAGGTAAACCCCTAAAAAGCAAACAGTAGCTTAACTTTCTTTCTGAAGTATATTTACACTAATTGGCACTCACTCAGCAAGTCACATCAGTAGTCACTGACACTGGGTCACCTCATGCTTTGATTAGGAGAGGGTCTGAAAAAGCGAGCAGAGAGATGATAGAGGAGGATGAAGATGCAGAATATAGTCTTGGAAGGGTTCACACTTCTGCCTTCACATCTCTGAAAGTCTCCTCTGCCTTCAACTGAGAAAGGACCAATTAGAAGTTCTGTCAGGATATACCTGGCCATATACAAATGTAGATTGCTTTTCTTTCCATGATTTGAAAATTTTTTGCATAAAATTGTTATTAAAAAGCTTCAGAGGATTCATTTATTGAGCTATCACTTTAAATACCTAATTCCAGGCTCTGACTTATTTGACCGGGAATAAACCCTAAACAAAAAGTTTGGAGGAAAACTGACCATTGCTATTGTACACTGGAGAAATTGTTTTTCTAAGCAAGCTACTGCTTAGTCACTCTTGTATTTAGTATTCTACAATGACACAATACAGGTTCAAAATCTGAGTTCATTCACTAAAAAAATCATGGCTATGGTCTTGACTCTCAATAGCTCTTCTGGAAATTGTTCACAATATCTCTACCTTCCCCAAGATATCTTCATAGAGTGATTTTTTTAGCAGTGTTTCAGGTAGAAATTAATAGAGAAGCCAGTGGTGTTTCTTAACTTGCAGTGTGCTTGTTAACCATGCATATTCCTGGGCGACTCCTTTTGAAGATAGCTAGGGCCAAAGAATCTGCATTTTCTTAAGCATGTGGTGGCCATCATGCTGGTGTTCTATGCACCACACATTGAAAAACACGGAGCCAGAAACGGGTCATCTGTCTAGGCTGACTGACGCTGAAGTGGGAACTACGTGCAAGCCTGCTGCTACGCACTGCAAAAACAAAACCTCCCAGCACTTGAAAGGTAGCCCTCCACTGATAATACACAGATATATCTACAGTACAATTTATATTCTTTGTGCACCAGAAAATAACATTTCATAACTTTATTTACCCAGTACTGATAGTGCTGTAATAATCTCTAGGGCAGCATCAGGTTTGTGGATTTTTCTAACATGCCTTCTCTTTTGCTTTTTTTACAATTTATTATAAAATGAAACAGATGACTGTCTCACACAAATAAATATATTTAATAAATGTATGTAATATATATGTATATATGTAAATATGTATTTACATGTATACTATATATTTTTATATATGGCTTAGTAAGTTATCATAAGGAAAACACTCTTGTAACAACAACCCAGGTCAAAATTTAGAACTTTACCAGCCACCCTCACCCCAGAACTGCTTCCATCTGTCCCCTTTCCATCACAGAGGCTTCATCCCTCCAAAAGTGACCACTATCCTGATTTGCATAGCAATCATTCCCTCACAAGAGTACCTGGATACAAAAATTTACTTTTGCCCAGTTTTTATCTTGATATGTCTTTTAAGTCTCTTCTTCATTTTTTTTTTTTTTTTTTGAAACAGGCTCTTGCTGTTTGGCCTAGGCTAGTCTCAAATGATGCACCCACCTTAGCCTTCCAAGCAGTTGGACCATAGGCACGTTTTACCACACCCAGCTTAAGTCTCTTTTAATCTCTTTTTCTATCTGTATTTCTTTTTTGTACAATTTATCTGCTGAAGAACTTGGGGCAATAGACCTGCAGAGTTTTCCACAATCTGGATTTGCTGATTGAAGCCACATGAAGCAGTCCAGCCTGCTGGTTCTTCTGTTTTCTTTACTTTCTACAAACTGGTATCTGGACCCTGAGGCCTGATTCATCTCAGCTTCAATTTATTTGACAAAACAGTAAGTACCACAGTGTGTGTGTGTGTGTGTGTGTGTGTGTGTATATATGTTTGTTTGTTTTTAAATCAGGAGGAGTATTTAACTTCATGGCTAGGCATGGTGGCTCACACCTGTAATCCTAGCACTTTGGGAGGCTGAGGCCGGCGGATCGCCTGGCTCAGGAGTTTGAGACCAGTCTGGGTAACAAAGTGAGATGCCATCTCTACAAAAAATACAAAAATTTTTTGTATTAAAAAAATACAGACATAGAGGTGTGTGCCTGGGGTCTCAGCTATTCAGGAAGCTGAGGTGGGAGGATGGCTTGACCCTGGGAGGCGGAGGTTGCAGTGAGCTGAGATCACTGCAACTCTAGAGTAACTCCACTTAACTCTAGTCTGGGCGACAGAACCAGACCCTGTCTCAAAACAAAAAAAAAAAAAAGAGAGAGAGAGAGAGGTATTCAACTTCGACTTTTGCTCTTTTTTCGATAGTTGGTGATATCAACTATTTTGGTAATTGATGGACAGTGGTGCCTAGATCTGTTAATGTACTGGGGGTTGTAGCATGATGATATTCTTTCTTTTAAAATTGTACTTTAAGTTCTAGGGTACATGTGCACAATGTGCAGGCTTGTTATATATGCATACATGTGCCATGTTGGTGTGCTGCACCCATTAACTCGTCATTTACATTAGATATATCTCCTGATGCTATCCCTCACCCCTCACCCCATCCCATGACAGGCCCCAGTGTGTGATGTTCCCCACCCTGTGTCCAAGTGTTCTCATTGTTCAATTCCCACCTATGAGTGAGAATATGCGGTGTTTGGTTTTCTGTCCTTGTGATAGTTTGCTCAGAATGATGGTTTCCAGCTTCATTCATGTTCCTACAAAGGACATGAACTCATCCTTTTTCATGGCTGCATAGTATTCCATGGTGTACATGTGCCACATTTTCTTAATCTAGTCTATCACTGATGGACATTTGGGTTGGTTCCAAGTCTTTGCTGTTGGGAATAGTGCCACAATAAACATACGTGTGCATGTGTCTTCATAGCAGCATGATTTAGAATCCTTTGGGTATATACCCAGTAATGGGATGGCTGGGTCAAATGGTATTTCCAGTTCTAGATCCTTGAGAAATTGCCACACTGTCTTCCACAATGGTTGAACTAGTTTACACTCCCATCAACAGTGTAAAAGTATTCCTGTTTCTCCACATCCTCCCTAGCAACTGTTGTTTCCTGACTTTTTAATGATCACCATTCTAACTGGTGTGAGACGGTATCTCATTGTGGTTTTGACTTGCATTTCTCTGATGGCCAGTGATGATGAGCATTTTTTTCATGTGTCTGTTGGCTGCATAAATGACTTCCTTTGAGAAGTGTCTGTTCATATCCTTTGCCCACTGTTTGATGGGGTTTTTTGATTTTTTTCTTGTAAATTTGTTTAAGCTCTTTGTAGATTCTGGATATTAGCCCTTTGTCAGATGGGTAGATTGTAAAAATTTTCTCCAATTCTGTAGGTTGTCTGTTCACTCTGATGGTAGTTTCTTGTGCTGTGCAGAAGCTCCTTAATTTAATTATATCCCATTTGTCAGTTTTGGCTTTTGCTGCCATTGGTTTTGGTGTTTTAGTCATGAAGTCCTTGCCCATGCCTATGTCCTGAATGGTATTGCCTTGGTTTTCTTCTAGGGTTTTTATGGTTCTAGATCTAACATTTAAGTCTTTAATCCATCTTGAATTAATTTTTGTATAAGGTGTAAGGAAGGGATCCAGTTTCAGCTTTCTACTTATGGCTTGCCAGTTTTCCCAGCACCATTTATTAAATAGGGAATCCTTTCCCCATTGCTTGTTTTTGTCAGGTTTGTCAAAGATCAGATGGTTGTAGATGTGTAGTATTATTTCTGAGGGCTCTGTTCTCTTCCATTGGTCTATATCTCTGTTTTCGTACCAGCACCATGCTGTTTTGGTTACTGTAGCCTTGTAGTATAGTTTGAAGTCAGGTAGCATGATGCCTCCAGCTTTGTTCTTTTGGCTTAGGATTGTCTTGGCAATGCAGGCTCTTTTTTGGTTCCATATGAACTTTAAAGTAGTCTTTCCCAATTCTGTGAAGAAACTCATTGGTAGCGTGATGGGGATGGCATTGAATCTATAAATTACCTTGGGCAGTATAGCCATTTTCACGATATTGATTCTTCCTATCCATGAGCATGGTATGTTCTTCCATTTGTTTGTGTCCTCTTTTATTTCCTTGAACAGTAGTTTGTAGCTCTCCTTGAAAAGGTCCTTCATATCCCTTGTAAGTTGGATTCCTAGGTATTTTATTCTCTTTGAAGCTATTGTGAATGGGAGTCACTCAAGATTTGGCTCTCTGTTTGTCTGTTATTGGTATATAAGAATGCTTGTGATTTTTGCACATTGATTTTGTATCCTGAGACTTTGCTGAAGTTGCTTATCAGCTTAAGGAGATTTTGGGCTGAGATGATGGGGTTTTCTAAATATACAATCATGTCATCTGCAAACAAGGACAATTTGACTTCCTCTTTTCCTAAGTGAATACCCTTTATTTCTTTCTCCTGCTTGATCGCCCTGGCCAGAACTTCCAACATGATGTTGAAGAGGAGTGGCAAGAGAGGGCATCCCTGTCTTGTGCCAGTTTTCAAAGGGAATGCTTCCAGCTTTTGCCCATTCAGTATGATATTGGCTGTGGGTTTGTCACAAAAGCTCTTATTGTTTTGAGATACATACCATCAATACCTAGTTTATTAAGAGTTTTTAGTATGAAGGGCTGTTGAATTTAGTTGAAGGCCTTTTCTGCATCTATTGAGATAATCATGTGGTTTTTGTCTTTGGTTCTGTTTACATGATGGATTACATTTATTAATTTGCATATGTTGAACCAGTCTTGCATCCCAGGGATGAAGCCTACTTGATTGTGGTGAATAAGCTTTATGACGTGCTGCTGGATTTGGTTTGCCAGTATTTTATTGAGGATGTCTGCACTGATGTTCATCGGGGATATTGGTCTAAAATTCTCTTTTTTTGTTGTGTCTCTGCCAGGCTTTGGTATCAGGATGATGCTGGCCCCATAAAATGAGTTAGGGAGGATTCCCTCTTTTTCTATTGATTGGAATAGTTTCAGAAGGAATGGTACCAGCTTCCCTTTGTACATCTGGTAGAATTCGGCTGTGAATCCTTCTGGTCCTGGACTTTTTTTGCTTGGTAGGCTATTAGTTACTGCTTCAATGTCAGAGCCTGTTATTGGTCGACTCAGGGATTCAACTTCTTCCTGGTTTAGTCTTGGGAGGGTGTCTGTGTCCATGTCTTCTAGATTTTCGAGTTTATTTGCATAGAGGTGTTTACATCTCTGATGGTAGTTTGTATTTCTGTGGGATTGATGGTGATATCCCCTTTATCATTTTTTATTGTGTCTATTTGATTCTTCTCTCTTTTCTTCTTCATTAGTCTGGCTAGCGGTCTATCAATTTTGTTGATCTTTTCAAAAAAACAGCTCCTGGATTCATTGATTTTTTTGAGGAGTTTTTTGGGTCTCTATCTCCTTCAGTTCTGCTCTGATCTTAGTTATTTCTTGCCTTCTGCTAGCTTTTGAATGTGTTTGCTCTTGCTTCTCTAGTTCTTTCAATTGTGATGTTAGGGTATCAATTTTAGATCTTTCCTGCTTTCTCTTGTGGGCATTTAGTGCTATAAATTTCCCTCTACACACTGCTTTAAATGTGTCCCAGAGATTCTGGTGCGTTGTGTCTTTGTTCTCATTGGTTTCAAAGAACATCTTTATTTCTGCCTTCATTTCGTTATGTACCTAGTAGTCATTCAAGAGCAGGTTGTTCAGTTTCCATGTAGTTGAGCAGTTTTGATTGAGTTTCTTAATCCTGAGTTCTAGTTTGATTGCACTGTGGTCTGAGAGACAGTTTGTTATAATTTCTGTTCTTTTACATTTGCTGAGGAGTGCTTTACTTCCGACTATGTGGTCAATTTTGGAATATGTGCAATGTGGTGTTGAGAAGAATGTATATTCTGTTGATTTGGGGTGGAGAGTTCTGTAGATGTCTATTAGGTCTGCTTGGTGTAGAGCTGAGTTCAATTCCTGGATATCCTTGTTAACTTTCTGTCTCATTGATCTGTCTAATGTTGACAGTGGGGTGTTAAAGTCTCCCATTATTATTGTGTGGGAGTCTAAGTCTCTTTGTAAGTCTCTAAGAACTTGCTTTATGAATCTGGGGGCTCCTGCATTGGGTGCATATATATTTAGGATAGTTAGTTCTTCTTGTTGAATTGATCCCTTTACCATTATGTAATGGTCTTCTTTGTCTCTTTTGATCTTTGATGGTTTAAAGTCTGTTTTATCAGAGACTAGGATTGCTACCCCTGCCTTTTTTTGTTTTCCATTTGCTTGGCAGATCTTCCTCCATCCCTTTATTTTGAGCCTATGTGTGTCTCTGCATGTGAGATGGGTCTCCTGAATACAGCACACTGATGGGTCTTGATACTTTATGGAATTTGCGTCTGTGCCGTTTAATTGGAACATTTAGCCCATTTACATTTAAGGTTAATATAGTTATGTGTGAATTTGATCCTGTCATTATGATGTTAGCTGGTTATTTTGATTGTTAGTTGATGCAGTTTCTTCCTAGCATTGATGGTCTTTACAATTTGGCATGTTTTTGCAGTGGCTGGTACTGGTTATTCCTTTCCATGTTTAGTGCTTCCTTCAGGAGCTCTTGTGAGGCAGGCCTGGTGGTGACAAAATCTCTCAATATTTGTTTTTCTGTAGAAGATTTTATTTCTCCTTCACTTATGAAGCTTAGTTTGGCTGGATATGAAATTCTGGGTTGAAAATTCTTTTCTTTAAGAATGTTGGGCCGGGCGCGGTGGCTCAAGCCTGTAATCCCAGCACTTTGGGAGGCCAAGACGGGCGGATCACAAGGTCAGGAGCTCGAGACCATCCTGGCTAACACGGTGAAACCCCGTCTCTACTAAAAAAATACAAAAAGCTAGCCGGGCAAGGCGGGCGCCTGTAGTCCCAGCTACTCTGGAGGCTGAGGCAGGAGAATGGTGTGAACCTGGGAGGCGGAGCTTGCAGTGAGCTGAGATCCAGCCACTGCACTCCAGCCCAGACGACAGAGCACGACTTCGTCTCAAAAAAAAAAAAAAAAGGAATGTTGAATATTGGCTCCCACTCTCTTCTGGCTTGGAGAGTTTCTGCTGAGAGATCTGCTATTAGTCCGATGGGCTTCCCTTTGTGGGTAACCCAACCTTTATCTCTGACTGCCCTTAACATTTTTTCCTTCATTTCAACTTTGGTGAATCTGACAATTACGTGTCTTGGAGTTGCTCTTCTCGAGGAGTATCTTTGTGGCATTCTCTGTATTTCCTGAATTTGAATGTTAGCCTGCCTCACTAGGTTGGGGAAGTTCTCCTGGATAATATCCTGAAGAGTGTTTTCTAACTTGGTTCCATTCTCCCCATCACTTTCAGGTACACCAATTGATGTAGATTTGGTCTTTTCACATAGTACTATATTTCTTGGAGGCTTTATTCATTTCTTTTTACTCTTTTTTCTCTAAACTTCTCTCCTTGCTTCATTTCATTCATTTGATCTTCAATCACTGGTACCCTTTCTTCCATTTGATCAAATCAGCTACTAAAGCTTGTGCATGCATCATGTAGTTCTCATGCCATGGTTTTTGGCTCCATCAGGTCACTTAAGGTCTTCTCGATGCTGTTTATTCTAGTTAGCTATTCGTCAATCTTTTTTCAAGGTTTTTAGCTTCTTTGTGATGGGTTCGAACATCCTCCTTTAGCTCGGAGAAGTTTATTACTACCGATTGTCTGAAGCCTTCTTCTCTGAACTTGTCAAAATCATTCTCCATCCAGCTTTGTTCCATTGCTGGCAAGGAGCTGTGTTCCTTTGGAGGAGAAGAGGCGCTCTGATTTTTAGAATTTTCAGCTTTTCTGCTCTGGTTTCTCCCCATCTTTGTGGTTTTATCTACCTTTGGTCTTTGATGATGGTGATGTACAGATGGGGTTTTGGTGTGGATGTCCCTTCTGTTAGTTTTCCTTCTAACAGTCAGGACCCTCAGCTGCAGGTCTGTTGGAGTTTGCTGGAGGTCCACTCCAGACTCTGTTTGCCTGGGTATTACCAGTGGAGGATGCAGAACAGCAAATATTGCAGAATGCCCAATGTTGCTGCCTGATCCTTCCTCTGGAAGCTTCATCTAAGAGGGGCACCCAGCTTTATGAGGTGTCAGTCGGTCCCTTCTGGGAGATGTCTCCCAGTTAGGCTACTTGGGGGTCAGGGACCCACTTGAGGAGGCAGTCTGTCTGTTCTCAGATCTCAAACTCCATGTTGGGAGAACCACTACTCTCTTCAAAGCTGTCAGATAGGGACGTTTAAGTCTGCAGAAGTTTCTGCTGCCTTTTGTTCAGCTATGCTTCCCGGGTGAGGTGATGCCCTGCCCTGCTTCAGCTCACACTCCGTGGACTGCACCCACTATCCAAAAATCCCCAGTAAGATGAACCCGGTACCTCAGTTGGAAATGCAGAAATCACCCATCTTCTGCGTCACTCACACTGGGAGCTGTAGACTGGAACTGTTCCTATTTGGCCATCTTGGTACTGCCTCCAGCATGATGATATTCTATCATTTTGTTTTCATTTATTAGTTAGAATAACTTCAATAGAAGGTGCTTCCCTTTATCAACTATTTGAACACAGAGGTAAAATTCATAAAGGAAAGTAAAGACAAATATTTGACTCTTTAATTTTCTTTACCTAGTTTTTGAGGAAATGAATTGGTTCTGTCATATTCAGAAGATAATCAACAGGTTGCCTTACTTGATATGACTGCATACTCATGGATTTAAACACATATGATCCACTTTTGATTCACTGCAGTTCTTAACCTTATTGAAGTTCAGTTGCCCATCTTTGGCCAGTGGGATCTTCTTCAATCTAGCTTCAAGTTGACTATTCTGTAATAGTAGTCTTTGATAGCTTATTTGTTCATCTTGTACGTGATGTAAAACCAGATATTTTTCTAAGAAGACATGGTTTCCTTTAATGGGAAAAGTTTTTCCAGACGACCACCAAGGCAATAGGGCTGTTCATTACTACTGAATTGGTCACTGTTTCTAGGCTTTTTTAATTAATAGAGGTAGGAAAAACATGTATTGAAAAATAAAACACCTGTGAGTTCATAACTGATATATCCAATTCAAATTCAGGAATACAGGGTTTTAACTAATATCTTCTACAGTATATTTGTATTTCTTTCTTCCACCCCAAAATTTTGTGTTGATGGAATTAGAAGATCCCATACTTACTTTTTGTTTTATTTCACATTACACATATGATAGTTTTAGCAAAGCAATACTATCTTAATACTACTATTAGTACTGGTCTTGAAGCAAAAGACTAAGACAGGTATTTATAAGATACCTGATCAAAGTGCCTTTTATCAGCACAGAAGAGAGGAGGTTCATCTGTGATTTGTCTTTATCTGGTCTTTGAGAGCAAAGAATTTATATCCTAGTCTCACTGTTCACCACAGTTCTTACTATATAGTTTTAAAAATTGGGAATTTTATAAGTTCCTTTACCATCTTCAAGGCCTATCTAGAAGGAAAAAAAGGCTAATAAAAAATATGACTAAGAACACGTGATCATTAGTTCCCATTCAAAGAGGGAAAAGCCCTTTGCAGATCATCACAGAATATGCAAAAGAAAAAAAATCATGGAAGATAGTCATCAACGATATACCAAAGAAACTCCACTCTAATGCTAGGTATGCCAGGTGAAGCACTCTTGTTTTTTTTTTTTCTTTCCAATATAACTACTATAGATCACAGGGTTACGAAGACAGATCTCTTCAAGCAACAGACTGTGAGCATCTCTTCATTCACCATCTCACATGGTAAAAATTATGTAATTTATATATTTGCTTTTTTTGTTCAGTGGTCTATAGGTCATTTCTGTCTATCTCTATCACGTCTCTCTGCCTTAGGAAATTCTTGTAGGGCAAGCACTTTGTCTATTTTGCTCCACAGAGTTTAGTACCACATGTAAATAAAGTCTTACTACATGCTGATGTTACTGATATTGAATTCACAAACCATGAGACAAAAGCTTCAAGATGATCATGGAAAGAATAAATGAAACAAAAAATGTATCTGGATCACTTTGCATCATGCTGGGCATCAGAGAGTCTGAATTCTTGGCCCCTGTGTGTACTGGTTATTTGTATCCCCATAGATTGCTGAGCCTCAGTTTTCTCATCTATAAAGACAGTACTAGATGGGTGAGCTCTACTCTCAAGCTCAAAGATTTTTTTGTTTTCTTTCTATTTTACTTTGTGTAATCCACCCATAAGACAGCCCAAGCTTTAGTTACCCAGAAGTTTTTGCATATCTCTGAAAAACCTTGTAAAATTACTGTTATTTCTTCCAAGTAGTAGAACCAGTACTAAGTGGGAATCAGAAGACTTGAGTTCCAGTCCTAGGGACATTGAAATGGTTTGGCTATGTCCCCAACCAAAACTCACCTTGAATTGTAATAATCCCCATGTGTCAAAGGCGGGGCCAGGTGGAGATCATTGAATCATGGAGGCAGTTTCCCCCATACCGTTCTCTTGGTAGTGAACAAGTCTCATGAGATCTGATGGTTTTATAAATGGAAGTTCCCCTGCACAAGCTCTCTTGCCTGCCACCATGCAAGACTTGCCTTTGCTTCTCCTTTGCCTTCTGCCATGATTGTGAGGCCTCCCCAGCCATGTGGAACTAAGTCCATTAAACCTCTTTCCTTTATAAATTACCCAGTCTCAGGTATGTCTTTTTTAGTAGCATGAGAACAGACTAATACATTCTAGGACTCCTGAAGGTCACCATGCCACAGGCCCTGAAGTAACAGTGCAGATCCATACCACCAAGCTGAGGAGGAAAGGTCTATGGTTCATTCAGAATGAAAGTTAAGACCCCCACCTTTACTCCAGGATTAATGTCCTGAGAAGCCCTTTTGGTTGTGTTTTCCTTAGTTGCCATGCTGGATTCAGGCCATTACTCCTCCACCCTACTTATCCCTTCCCAGGCAAGAGGTACACACAGATTCCTTTGAGTCTCATTCTCATCTCCCTATAGCACCTGTTGCTCTTTCTTCATTACAGCCATTTAAGATTTTATCTTGTAAAGAATCTATCAACATCCATTAGCAGTTGAGATTTGTTTTATCTGATGTAAATGTCTAGTAACTCTCTTGAAATTCTGGAGCATTTCAAGGTATAAAGGACCTTAGAGGTTAATTTACAAATGCTTTCTCCTGACCTGTTCATTAGTACTTTTTATACTGGGAGAGAGAAGTTAAGGAAATGAAAGTTCTATTTGGGATTTCATTGCTGACTCATTGTATGACCTTGGGCAGCTCTTTCTTAGATGTACTTTTAATATATTTAGATCAGTAAGACCATGGCACAGCTTCTAAGGATGTGTTTCTATGCCTTCCTCCCCCACATAAATAAATATCCACAGCAACTGGCTTGACTGTTGATTTGCATTTAAACACCTACAATATGTCTGTTGGGAGTTAATATTACAGACACAAGTTTTTAGGTCTTACACCTCAGAGTCCAGAACAGGAAATGAAGCCTCATAGGATCTAAGTCCTTTGGTTAGGATTCTGAAAATTAGATAACAACAAATCCAGATTCTGAGGCCAGTATCATTCTTTCATATCAGGTAGATGGGAAGGCAAGCTGTCAATTAACCTTTGGAAAGCTCCATTACCTCCCATCGACCCAACAATTTTATTCATAGGATTCTTTTCTAAGGCAGTAATGAATTTACCTACTGAAATGCTATCAAATACTTGTTTATGATGGTGAAAAATTATAAAAAGAGAGAAGGAGTTTAACATGATGTGGTATTCCACATAATGAAAAAAATGCACAGATGTTAAAAACATTGTAAAATATATTTAATGGCAGCAGAAGATCTTCAAGGCATATTGTTACCTGAGAAAAAGTAAGTTATAAAAGAGTTCTATATAGAAAAAAAGTATAGCTATGTATACTAAAGTAAAAAATATGTCAAAGCTGTTCATAGTATTTTCTCTAGGTGGCAGCATTACAAATGATTTTTATTATACTGTTTATCTGTATGCTTAAAATTTTCTCCACTAGAGATTTATTTCTTTTGTGAGAAATAAAAAAAGAAAATAAAAAGTTGAACAACCAAGAAGTTAAGTCAGTTCCATGGCAAAACAACAGTCAAGGAATGCATGTCAAACTATGCACAAGAAGGACACAAAGTACAATATCAAAGCAGACAACTGAATAAGATCAAAGCAGCAGGATGCTCAGATTCCCAGCATTCTTTTTGTGTAAGCAGGGGCCTCTCACTTCACAGTCATCTTCATTCTTTTAGGGCTCTGAGTCAGGTGGCCAGGTAATATTAGCCAGGTATACAGATAAATAACGCATCATTACTTCTGGTTACTAGGATTATTAACTGTGTTTGCTCTGATTGTTTTTTCTTTAAGTTTAGCAGGATTGAAATAAAGACATAGGAGAGTAAAATATACTTATTAATCTGAAATAAGAGTGGGAATGTGAACCTTACTCATTCCATCTCCTTCTTAATTTGATTGATTGCTTTGCCCTAGAGTATAGCTGAATAGATTACCAATCCTCTTCTACATTTTCATATAAACCCACAAGGGAGGAGATAGTTCTATGGACAGATTCCATCACTTGACAAAGCAAGATCTTGTTTACCTCCTGGAGTGACCCCAACCCCAGTCACCCTAAGATGCACAATCTTCCACTTTCAAGCCTTTGAGTAATTACTGGGGGAGTAAAGACATCTGAGAACTTAGTGCTCCCTGGGGGATACACTTTGCATAACTAACATTTCAGTCCTTCAAAATTCCTTAGGGTTTATTGCAACACATAATTTTTGCTAATTGATTTATATAAACTTACGTTTACTTTCACTAACCCAAATAATTTGTACTGATAGATTTTCAATCTAGAACATTTTCTGGAAAATTTATTGCTGAGCATTGGAGTCTAAATTAAAACACAGAATCCAGCTTACGTCTGGGTTACAAAAATCTATTTTAGTATTTTTCCTGCTCCATGCTTGACTGACTGTCTATATTATAACTACTCTTCAGCAAGCCCTAGACATACAAAACAAGACTAAAGTTATAGAATTCCAATACTGTGGTTTTAAATCCACCCTCATTACCCTTTTCCAGAGGCCCCTTTGGGAAATAAAAATGGATCAAGAATAACATATCTGACCACCAAATACAGTAATCATTCATTATTAATGTCCCAATGTCACACCAAAATGGAGGATGAAGGGTCCATTCAAATAATCCTGTAACATTGGCTAAGATTCCTCAAAGGGCACTGTGCTTTAGTTTTGAAATCAGCTGCCAGCTAAGAAACAAATTCAATTTCAATGCACTTGGCAAACCTCCAGATTAATTTCATCTATAAAGTCATTTTTAAACTCATTGCTTACTTAGATTGACCACAAACTTAGTGAGGAAGAACTTTCTTCTCTCTGATTATACACACAGAATTCTACTCATATCAAACAATGAGTGGAGTTTCAGAAGGCAAACAAATGGAAAAACAGGATCAAAAAACTAGCTCTGAGTAAACATAAATATCAACCAAACCTCAAGTCATTTATTTCAACATTAATCAACATGATTAGAAAGCACCTCTCCACAGTATCCTAAATCTTATGCCCATCCCACTGCTATTTAACTGCAGACAGAAACCATCTTGTGAATGTCCAGTGAAAATCCAAATGTCTACAAGTAAATTAACAAGTAAAGTAAGTAATAAAATTAAAGAACCAAAACAAAAGGGACAACTGAGCTGGAGATACAGAAAATATGGGTAAGACTATGTGAGAGATTTACAAGGATGGGACAACTTATATGACCTCTCTATGATTTATACCTTACCTGCTTCCAAAACAGGGGGGAGATGGCAGGTTACTTACAAATAGTAAGGTATACTATTAAAGTTAAAAATTTAAAACACATGAAAGAGAAAGACGAAAGAGACATTTAAAATGAGATTGTTACCGGAATTGAGCACTCAGTTTAGCTTGATGAAAGGAGGAAAAAATGTGTGGCCAAAAGTAGACGGTTGAACAAAAAGAACTGGTATGAGGAATTAAATATATAAAGGGATTATCAATAGTCAATACAACCTGTAATCCTAGCACTTTGGGAGGCCAAGGTGGGTGGGTCACCTGAGGTCAGGAATTCAAGACCAGCCTGGCCAACATAGTGAAACCCCGTCTCTACTAAAAAATACAAAAAAAACTAGCCGGCCGAGGTGGCGGACGCCTGTAGTCCCAGCTACTCGGGAGGCGGAGGCAGGAGAATGGCGTGAACCCGGGAGGCGGAGCTTGCAGTGAGCTGAGATCCGGCCACTGCACTCCAGCCTGGGTGACAGCGCGAGACTCCGTCTCAAAAAAAAAAAAAAAAAAAAAAAAAATACAAAAATTAGCCAGGCGTGGTGGCACATCCCTGTAGTCCCAGCTACTTTGGAGGCTGAGGCAGGAGGATTGGTTGAACCCACGAGCTGGAGGTTGCAGTGAGCTGAGAACCACCACTGTACTCCAGCCAGCCCGGACCACAGAGTGAGACTCCATCTCAAACAAAAACAAAAAAACAAAACAAGAGGGTAGCAGTAGATGATTTCTGTAAACAGAATGAATTTAAAAAGACCTGAAACACCGAAACAAGAAAGATCTTGCCCTTTTAGAATTGCATGGCATCTTTGTGCAAATTCAGAGTCTGAAAGGCAGAGATAAGATTCAACAGAGAAAGCTAGATGTAGAGAGGTCTGGCCTGAAAAGAGCTGAACTCAATAATCAGAGAGAAAACATTGACAACAAGGAAATTCCTAAGGAAAATTTATTTCTGAAACTAGCAAAAAAAT
Organism: Macaca nemestrina; assembly: GCF_043159975.1. NCBI lineage: Eukaryota > Metazoa > Chordata > Mammalia > Primates > Cercopithecidae > Macaca > Macaca nemestrina. The sequence goes on from NC_092131.1 coordinate 75,678,003, forward strand.
GGACTCTGTAATTAAACTTTGTCCATGTTGCTTGTCCATTCACTTACACTGTATCAAGGATTTGTGCTCTGGGACTGCTCACACAAATGTCAACAACATTCTTACACTTTAAGCAGACAATAGAGGGTAAGTGTGGGATGATTTTGGTCAGAGGAATGTCTTCTCCTCCATCTTCCTTCAGGTCGGTGCAAAGCTCAAGATCATCAGTGACCCTGAGGAGCCTTCGGTGTTATCACAGAATCCAAAGAGTAAGGATGAGATTGGCCAGCTTGACTCCAGAGATTTCACATAGCTAGAGCTAACACGAGAAACTAAATGAATGCTTCCTTGAAATGAACAAATATTCTGTGATTATATGATGAGGGCCAAGAGGCCATCCTGAAGTTAGAAAAAGTAGTTAAGTACCAAATTATAATAGCATTTGTTCTCTATAGAAAGAGCAGGTCTATCTTAGGTGGAAAACATTGGTACAGACACAGCTTAAAGTCTATAAATAGACTATATAAGTGGTAGAACAAAAGCTTAGAAAAACCATGTGGGCAGAAAGTAAAAACAAGTATACAGAGAAAATATATTCAAATATATTCAGGGAACAAGATAGTAGGTAATTTTTTTCTTCATATATATATATATATATATATACACACACACACATATATATGTATCCATATGTTTACTTTCATATTATAATTTATTATAGGAACATGGAATACTTTTTAATAATTTGGTGGCTTTTTGCTTGCCTGTTTGTTCTTTGGCATATACAAGATCCAGCATTTTAAAAATAGAAGGCAATGATGAGTGCATTATAACAGAGACACTATTAGTAGTCATGGGAGAAGAGCTGGGCAGAGGGAGGAAAAAATAACACAAAGGCTTTTGTGTAAGAGCCCTGGAATTTGGTGCTAGCCAGTGCTAGATCTCCCTTTAAGCGCTCCGCCCACAAAGTATTACAGCCAAGTCCTTGCCCATCAACTAGCCTCAAAACTTCCTTTAAATGTAGCAAGAATACATTTTGTTTTTCAGTCTGCACGGGGTCAGCTGCACGGTGGGGCAGCAGCTAGGGCTTATGGAACGACAGAGATTTCCGGGAGAGGCAGCTTCAACAGGAATGAAGGAGCGTCAAGTAACATAAGGCAAATGTAAATAGACACCAAGGGTGGAATGACCGGACCCTTGAAAGGACTATAAACAGCCAGCAGCAAAGTCCCAGCAGGACTCTATTTGCCTTGGAGCCAAACTAAATCTGGGAGTTCTGACCACGCTGGCTTCACCAAAGGGCAGACAGTGCCCTAATCTACCCTAAGCAGGAGACTGGTGTCCTGGAGCCACCTCCTATCTTGTGCAAGACCTGGACAAGACACAGGACAGAACAGTGTAATTTAAAAGAGTGCACCCTCTACTCCACATGCACAGTCAAAGAGAATTCATGAAACACACGTACCACACAAATAGCCAAAGGAAGGATTTTTAAAAACTTTTTTAAGAAATTATTTTGCCACAGAAATAATGTGAGTTCATTACAAAAAAAGATAGAAAAGATAAGACAGAGTGAGACATTATATCAAAAAAAAAGAAAAAGAAAAAAAAGGTACTCAATAAACCACCACTGAATGAAGAGTAATTAGATAAATCACTAATAATCCTATTATTCATATAAAATGGTATATAATTTTCTAGATCATATTCTATATTTGTGTTTTTCTTACTTTATAACATATGAATAGTCTCCCATGTAAATAAGTATGTTTCATAATTCCCTATGGCTGCCTAGTATTTTATGAACGTACAACATTTATATGTAGTCAAGCCTTTGTAGCTAGACATCTGGCCTTGCAGTAGGTGTCATTCTCTTAAAGGCACAAGTATCCTATTGGTCAATCACCAAATCCTGCTGAGTTTTTCCTTTTGTTAGAATGTAAGTTCCACGAGAACAGGGGCCTTTTCTGTCTTTCCTACAACCAGATCTTCAGAACCTCGTATAGTTTTGATGATCAACAAAGAATGAATAAACAATGGTTCTAGTGTCTGTCTCCTTCTTTTGATTTCTATTTCAACTACCCTGTTCCCATATGAACTATCAGCATAGCCTTCAAGCTGGTTTCCTTCCTCCAGTATGTCTAATCCCTTTTCCCAAGGCAATCATTCTTCACTGAATTTAATACCAATAATTACCCCTTTCACTATGTGATGAATTCCCTCTTTCATTATGTGATTTTCTTGTTAAGAACAACCTTAAGGACTGTTAGGATAAATTCAAAAGTCCTAATTCTAGTTTATCAAGGACCACCATAAAAGAATCACAAAATGCTTTAAAACAGGAAGCCACCTTAGAGATTTTTTTAGTCTGAAAGCATCATTTCACATCTCAGATAACTGAAGTAGAAGATTCAATGATTGTCAAAGACACAGACCAGTTAGTGACAGAACTCAGGTCTCTGGGTTTGCAGGCCACGGCTTGTTCCTTTCTACCATTATCAGCTGCTTCCCAGTCTACCTTGCCAGCTTCACCTCCTACCCAGACCCTCATTTCAGAGAAGATGGGTTTCATACTATCACTGAAATAAGCCTGACTCATTCTAGTTGTTGCCTTTTGCTCATGGCATTGCTGTTGCTTGTATCATCATCCTGTCCCTCCTCTGTGCTCAAATATTTTTCAAGGTCCAATTTAAGCCCTATCTCCTCTACAATGCCTGTCCCAGGCCACACTGAATTCTTTGTCTGCTGATCTCCAATAGCACTTGACTGCATCACTCATTCTGGCACTTAATTATATGTTGCCTTGAAATGGTAAATATTTCACAGCTGAGTGAAATAGCTTGCTGCGCACATAGGAAGGAAAAAAAGGATGGAAATGGAAAAAAAAAAAAACCCACCACAATGTGCTCAATCAGCCAAATACATTCTGATGCTCGAACACACCACTTAATAAGCACAACTACCCACCCATTGCATTTTGATGTTTCCAACACCCTTATTTTAAATGTAGAAGTTAACTTGAGGCCTGTGTTTCTGTTTTGCTAATTGTAAAGCCTTCCACCTTAAAACTAAGATTATTTCTTACACTGTGAAACACTGGATGGTAAAATCTTTGAGGGGAAGAATTGTGCCTTACTTATCCTAGTGTTTACTACTGTGCCTTGTGCAAACATTAGACTACAAATTTTGTAACAGGTCTGATTACTTTTCTATAAGTAATTCTATAAATGCCCAATTGAGGTTTGCTATGCTATAATTACCTAATATCACTGAGAAATAACAAGCAATTGTTGGATGGATACAGACAATATGTGTATAACTGACTAAACTGGAAAGAAGATGGTCAAAAATTTTACTCAACCTTGCCAGCCAACAAACAATCAAAATCCGTCTAATATATTTAAATTATCTTATGCTAGTCACCAGTGTCTCCTTCCTTTCTATAACTCAGGAAAAAAAAATGATTTTTAAGCATTTACCTAGACATTTTTTTCTTAAGGGTTTCCTAAGAAGTGTGTGTGTCTATGTGTGTGAGTGTGTATAATTATATATGCACACAGAGAAAAAGAGATGGGCAATTTTTTTAAGGTAAAAGAATTAAAATGAGGGGCTGGGTGTGGTGGCTCAAACCTGTAATCCCAACACTTTGGGAAGCTGAAGTGGGCAGATCACTTGAGGTCAAGAGTTCAAGACCAGCCTGGCCAACATGGTAAAATCCCATCTCTACTAAAGATACAAAAAAAAAAAAATTAGCCAGGCGAGGTGGCGGGTGCCTGTAGTCCCAGCTACTTGGGAGGCTGAGGCAGGAAAATGGCGTGAACTTGGGAGGTGGAGCTTGCAGTGAGCCGAGATTGCGCCACTGCACTCCAGCCTGGGAGACAGAGCAAGACTCCGTCTGAAAAAAAAAAGAAAAGAAAAGGAAAGAAAAAAATTAGCTAGGTGTGGTAGCAGGTTCCTGTAATCCCAACTATGACAAAAGTCATAGTTCTTGAACTCCTGGCTTCAGGCAATCCTCCTGCCTCGACTTCTCAAAGTATTGGGATTACAGGTGTCGGCCATCACACTCAACCCAAAAGTCATAGTTCTATTTGTTCTGTCATGATGTAGAGACTGAAAATAAAAGACTACAAAGAGTAGCAAATGCTCCACTATGAGGTGACCAGTCCCTACTACATCTATATAATCTGTTCCCTCTCCCTTACTCCAGAATTTCAGTCATGCTTGGTTGTAAGATCTGGCCTTGGTTATGTATGCATATGTGAGTATCTAGACACACCTAGACTTACTGGCCATTAGGTGAGGGCAGTCCATTCATTAATCAATAAATCTGTGAATAGATCAGTAATCCAGCCCGATTCAGAAACACAAAAAGAGACATTCAAGCCCAAACCCGTTTATCTATATATCAATAATAATTATAACAACTTTATGGCATTTGTAGTTTATTAACATTTTTATGTGTATAACTCATTTTATAATAATAATTATTATTATTTGAGATGGAGTCCCACTCTGTCACCCAAGCTGGAGTGCAGTGACATGATCTGAGCCCACTGCAACCTCTGCCTCCTGGGTTCAAGTGATTCTCCTGCCTCAGCCTCCCGAGTAGATTAAACTACAGGTTCATGCCACGGTGCCTAGCCCATTTCTTATTTTTGATCAAAGATTAATACCCAGCTTAACAACCCTGCTTACTTATCCAACACTTGACCCTTAACAATTTTTGCCTGTTTTTAAAAAAATTCCACCATAAAAAGCATGAAAATTAGCCACCATGCAACACTTTCAAAGAAGTATCCAAAAATCTCTAAAGGAGATTTCAAAAAATGAACTCTCAAACTACTGTGCATATGATCAGACTATAATTGTGAAAAGAGCTTCATTTAGTTGATATAAATACCTTATGACTTCCTAACTAAATGGAATCATCTGTATTTATATATACTTCATAAATAAAAATATACATTTTGCATGTAACAATACTTTACACATAACACTCAAGAGATACTTTTTCAATAATTTTTCATAAAGACAGAATAGGTATTACTAATTTCCCCTTTTGGCTTAGGCTCCAATATGGCTTGGCACAGCATTGTTCTTATTCCTGTCTTTGTTTAAAATGTTGATATTTTGTTCATCATGGATTTGGCTGCATTAATTTTGGTTTTCAAAAATACTGTGATAAAATACCATATATCTTGATTACCAAGTTTTTTTGTCATCTGCTTAAATTTTGTGCCAGAGAAGTCCCTTACTTGCCTCAACCTAGACACAATCCTACCTTGGCCAACTCACTAATTCAAGGCAGATACGAGATATGTGAAAAGGAACTTGCTTGCTAAGTCTGGCCAACATCAGCCACCTTCAGTCAACTGTGGTAGTTTATCATACAGAAAGAACCAACTGATAACTAACACTGACAATTATAGGTCTACACAAATTAAGTACTTGGAGCTAGCGGGCTCTAAGAGCTATGATTGTTATTCGAAGTTTGCTGCCTATCTGGAAAAATTAATTAGAGGTTATAGTAGATTGCACTCTTCATTTCTAATTCATTTCAGTGCTCCTCCCTATGAAAGGGCTGTACTTTCTTGCACCATTGATATCAGGCTTGGCCATATGACTTGCTTTACACAATTAAATGTGAGCCAAAATAAGGTAGCTGGAATTCTAAAAGCCATCAATTGGTTCTGTTGACACGCTTTCCTGTCTGACTTTGGAAGACTAGTATATCTCAGATGGAGCCACTCTTTCAGTATGGTCCCAGATGACAAAGACATGGAGCAGAGCTGAGGCCTACCCTAATGGGTATGTAACATGAGCACGAGCGTATCATATTGTTGTCAACCATGAAGATCTCAGAGTTGTTTATTGTGACAAGATAACTTAATGAAAGCTAATGGGACCAGAGGAGTGACTACTGGGAAGAGAAAGGCAAGCCTACCATTATTCAAAGATGATATGATTGTATGTTTGGGAAAACTCAATAACTGACTAAAAATTCCAACAAGCAAAAACATTCAATCAGATAATGGAATAAAAAATTAATACCTCCAAATGGCCAGGCATGGTGGCTCATGTCTGTAATCCTAGCACCCTGGGAGGCCGAGGTGGGTAGATTACTTGAGCTCAGGAGTTCAAGACCAGTCTGGCCAACGTGGTGAAACCCATCTCTACTAAAAATATAAAAATTAGCCAGGTGTGGTGGCACACACCTGTAGTCCCAGCTGGGGCTAGGAGAATCTCTTGAGCCTGGGAGGCAAAGGTTGCCGTGACCCGAGATCACGCCACTGCACTCAAGCCTGGACGACAGGGCAAGACCCTATCTCAAAACACAAACAAAATGAACAACAAAAAAATTAATACCTGAAAATCAATAGTAATAAAATATACAAATAACAAGCTCTTTTTAGCTATAACTGAAGATTCCATTAACAATATAGCAACAACGAAGATAAAATGCCTTAGAATAAACTTAAGAGAAATGTGGAAGACCTAAACGAAGAAAACTTTAAAGTACTATAGAATAATTTTTTAAGATGAAAAATGGAATAATAAAATAGATTATTGGATAGGAAAACTCCACATCAATAAAATAGCAACCTCACTAAGCTACTTTATCAATGTATTGTGTATATTTATAAAATAATTAATATATCAATATAATGCATTAATATACATTAATATAAATAATAACAAACTTACCTTTTTATGGGGGGAAGGGTTGAAAGGTAGGATGGGAAAGAGTCTGATTCTAACATAAAAATGGACAATAGGAATAGTCACACAAAACTGAAAAAAGGGCAATAAGGGCAACCTAGTCTAGCAAATATTAAAATATACTGTAAAGTCTCAGTAATTAAAACTACGTGATACTGACACAAGAATGCAGAAAGGTAATTGGGAAGAATAAGTCAAGAAATAAACCCAAATATATATACATGAGTATTTGGGCATGTGATAAAGGGGGCATCTCAAATCAATGAAGAATAACAACTAGATAAATATCTGACAAAAAGTAAGTTGGATCCATTATACATCTTGATAAATCCCAAATGTACCAAAGATTTAAAAGGGGATCAAAATGTAAAAATTACTAGAAAAAAATAAGTTATATATAACCCTGTTAAGTTACATATAACCTTGTAGTGAAGAAAGTCTTCTGAATTTAAAATCCAGGGCTATTAAGAGAAAGATAAATTTGATTACAGCAGAAAAAAAAAAGGAAATAAAACTTCTGCATAGTAATGAAAAAAGATGCCATAAGTAAAGTCAAAAGACAAATGACAAACTGGTGGAAAAAATATTGCAGCTTATACCACACAGCTTATCCCCATAACAAATATGGAGTTCCTATAAGTCAAAAAAGAAAAGACCAACAACACAACTGAAAAATAGGGAAAGGATATGAGCACAGTTCATAGAAAAAGTAATACAAATGATCCTTAAACATATGAAAAGATGTTCACCTTTCTCACAGTAAAATATAATTTTAAGCTACACTAAAATATCATTTTCAGACACAAAGCAAAAACAAAAAATTTCGTAATAATCTATGGGGAAAGGTACATGAAATAGGCACTATTAAGTATTCCTGGTTGGAGGGTAAATTAGTGCAACCACTGTAGAAAGCAGTTTGGCCATTTCTATTAAATTCCAAATGCATATACTATATACATTGACTAGCAATTCTACTTCTGAGAATTTATGTCTGCAATATGTTTACATTTTTTGTGAAATGACTTAGTTCAAGCTTATTTATTGCAATACAGTTTGTAATATCCAAAGATTGGAAACAGACTAGATGTTCATCAATATGGTACATTTATTCAGTAGAGCACTACACAACTATAAGAATGAAGATAATAAGAAGGCTCTTTATATTCCAACACAGAAAGATTTTCATGGTGTAAAAAGCTTAAAAAGCAAGGTGAAGAACAGTGTGTATAGGATAAAACAGGAGGAAAACTAAGAATATATATTCACATTTGCTTATAAATGCATACACAAACTCTAGAAGAATATGCAAGAAGAGTAGAATGAGTACCTACCTAGTTGGGTTACAAAAGGGAGAAACTGTTAGAAAGGCCAACTCTCTGCATTGGAGGATAAAAGGTGGAGTTTTCACTGTATATCTTTTCATATTTAAAAATTTTTGGCTCTGTAAATGTATTTCATATTCACAAATATAAGGCAGACAGCAACAAAAACTCTAAACCAGTTTGCCGCGGGTAATTTAAAGCTAAAGGGCAGTGGTCAAATTAACTGTCTTTAATAAAAGTTGCTCTTGATGGACATGTGTTATAATCAGTAATCCATGGACAGCGGTCACTCTTCACCACTAGTTTCCTTTGAGGAATATTTATCTCATTTCTCCATCTAAAATATCCCCTTCCATTTAAGAAATAAAACAGCTTATCCAAGCACTTCGTTTCAATAATTTCACCATCAAGAGCATTTCTGTTACTATTCTTCTAAGCACTTTTAAAAAGCTAAAATCTTCAATTGAACAGACTGTTCATTATAACATAAAATACAATTTATACATTGATTGAAATGGCTTGATGAGGACCTTAATAATCAAAAGATTATTGAATGAGGAGCTTCAGGGTGAGGAAGGAAAATGCCTACTCAAAATGATAATGTAATGCTGAAAATAGTACTATTAGTTAAACGATCCAGTAATAAGGCATATTTGCTTCATTATACTGGGCGCTTGTCATTTTCTAAAACAGAAGTAATAGGATACTGTCATTAAGTCAGAGAACAGCCTAGGAGAGCCAATGTGATAAAATATTGAAGACATAGGTTTACTGCAAGAGCTGCATCTACATGGACAGAGTTAAAGGGGAGGTTGAAGGAGAAACAAAGGAAAGAAAGCAGGGCAGGCTGATGAAAGAAACATCACTCCAGAGAGTGATGATCTGGAATCTATTTACATTTTCCCATTAACAAGAATGTTAGTTAATCTGCCTGGGCATCAATTTCCTGATTTGTAAAATATGTTATTAATAATACCTTATGCTGTGGTAAAGACTCTACTATGTACTCACCAAACCTATTTTCTTCCTCCTGGGCACACAGCAAAATAACATTTTCCAGGTGCCCTGGGCAGTTAGTTAGATCGGGTTATATGGACTGAGTACTGGCCAGTGGAATGTGGGTAGAAGTGATATACTTTGGTGCCAGGTTGAATCCTTAAAACTTCCTTTGAGATATTTTATGCACTCTCTTTTCCTTGTCTACTGACTGGATTCAAAGGATAGAGAGGATTCTGAGGTCCTAGAAAAATGGGCCTCTAGATCTGTACTGTCCAATGTGGTAGCACTTGAAATGTTTTTGCTAGTCCAAATTGAGATGTACCCTAAGTATAAGATACACACTGGATTTCAAAAACTTTGTGTGCAAAAAACAATTTGAAATTGTTTATTAATAGTTTTATATTAATTACATGTTAAAAAAATATTTTGGACAAATTGGGTTAAATAAAAGATATTAAAATTTATTGTCTGTTTATGTTTACCTTCTTGATTTAGAAATTTAAAAATCACAAATATGATTCATTTGTGGCTTCTATTATATTTTTATTGGACAGGGTTGCTTAGGAGGGAAGGAACCTCAGTCCATGAATAACCGATAGAGCAGAGCTTTCCAAATACTTTGCTGCGCCACAGGCTAGAATGCACTTGGCAAGGGGAAACTTCAGGGCTTGACCTTTGTTCTTTAAGAGTCCATTTGAAGGTTCCCTGCATACATACCTGCCCTAGTTAAGGTTAAGGAAAAAGGAATTTGTTTATACCAAGTCAGGATAAAGGGAATGGGGGAAGGTATCTCATGATATGGTGGTGACTATGACCATCATACCTTTAGACACTAGAAACATCTGGTGTAACTAGCAAAGAAAAAGAGAAAAGGTTGGGAGATACAAAGATCGGCCAAGAATGCAGAGCCTTTTTGATACAGACTATTCCCCATACATGGTAATTAAGACTAAAGTATAGAACTTCTCAGGGAAGCTTCTGTACTCAAACCTTCACCATTCTAACTAGTACTGGCACCTACACTGGCAACACCATACCAATTCTGGGTAGATATGCTGCATGAACACAACTTTATTGGCACCTATGCATCCCATATAGTAAGGGTGTCCTCCTTCCAACCAGGGACTCTGGGGAGAGTATGCTCAGTGTCACAGAGTGATAGAAGTGTAGGAAATGATAATTGGTTCACTATTATATTATCCCTCTGTCCTTGTAATAAGAATCACATTCAGACATATTGCAATATTCATTTTAAGCTAAATATCAATAAATAATCTTATCAGGTAAATACTTCATGACAATCTACCAAATGAACAGGTCATGGGTTATGTGTGGGTAACGACTTCTCTACAAAGCACATTCAAGTATTTTGTTAGCAAGATCATTGCTTAAAATAATCTGTTTATATTTCCTGCTGATAACTTCGTGGATCATGCTCATGAAACATGTTAAGTGAGTTTTCCTTCCCTCTTCTCATCTCTCTTTTCTTGAAAGTAAAGACCTAGTCTAAGTTGATCAAGCACAAAGATCCTGAGAAAAAGAATCAAAATCTGAGTTTTGGTGTTTCTTAGACATATCAATTACAATTAAATTTTTATAGATAAGAGCTAAATATAGATATATTGTTTTGGTACATACAAATACAAATTCTTATTGCAAAGATTTAGTTTTTTTAATCAGGTACATATGTACATACTTAACAAGTTCTACTCCTAATAATAGGTCTTTGGTATGAATAAGTATTCATCAACTAAAACTGTCAGAGTTTTAGGTTAAAAACCATGTAATAAATTAATACTGTGTCTAATCTCTCTTTTTAAGTGATTAATGCTTGAAAAATTAAACATGTAAAATATATATTAATAATATTCAGCATCTTTTTAGTTTTATAATACACACCAATGACAAAATTGATAATAAATATTATGCAATATTTCAACCATCATGTAATATATTAAAGTGGTATTTATTTAATACTATTATTACATTGTCATAAATGTTATCCAACTTCTATTCTGAGCATAACACTGCTTTGTATTATCTACCATATTTATCTTCTAGACAGTCTAAATTATAATATAGAAAGATCTGTCTACATAAGACTAAAATCAAACATCATCCAAAAACTGAAGCAGAGAGCAGAACCACTTTCCTAATTGTACAAAGAATTACAGCCCAGGCTGGGCACAGTCACTCATGCCTATTATCCCAGAACTTTGGGAGGCCAAGGCAGGAGGATCGCTTGAGCCCAGGAATTCGAGAACAGCCTGAGCAACACACTGAGACCTCGTCTCTACAAAAAGTAGGAAAAATTAGCCAGGCGTGGAGGTGCATGTCTGCAGTGCCAGCTACTCAGGAGGCTGAGGTGGGAAGATTGCTTGAGCCCAGGAAGTCAAGGTGGCAGTGAGCCATGATCACCACTCCACTGTTCTCTAGCCTGGGTGACAGAGCAAGAACCTGTCTCGAAAATAAATAAATAAATAGAACACCAGCCCTAAAAATTAAAATTCCTTCTTCCAATCTTTCTTTTTTTCTTGTTTTTGCTGTTACACTTATTTTTTCTCATGTGTTTTAAGTTTTTGTGTTCTGAAATATGGCTTAATAAAAGTTGATAAATCATAACAAATAATAATGTGAACACATGTTTAACCACTACTCTGATAAAGAAACTGAACATTGCTAACAGCCAAGATGCTTCTCATATCCCTTTTGCCCAGAGGTGATCAAGCCTATTACGTAAATCACTTTCTGGTTTTGTTTTTTATTTTACCTACTTTGTATGCATGCCTAAATAAAATAAAGTTTCCCATTTATGATCTTTATAGAAGTGGAATCACACAGTATATATTCTTTTCTCTCACTTCTGTCACCTAACATTATGTCTGAAAGACATAATGCTGGCTATGTTCTATAATGAAAAAATATTCTACTATTCAGAAGAATATATCATTAACAGGTAAAGCATAAAGAACAATAAGATTACTCTCATGTACCCACCACCCAGCTTTAGAAACCTCCATTTTTAAACTGTGTTTATCTAACAGTTTCCAAAATGTTTTAATAAGAAAAAGAGAAAAAACAAGTGAGATTTGTAGAACTGTTTAGCCACCAACTTATTGACATGATAGTTCAGATCCTCTAAGCATCTTGATCCTCTACACATCTTTACCAGTACTACAACACCACCAGTCTGACCTCCCAACCTCAGCCCCTTGGACTTCCCCTAGCCTAGATGGTAACTGAAATAAATTCATTTCTGTGGCCAGGGCTGCTGAAGTTACATTGTCCGGAAAGAAACAGGGGCATGTGTCAATGGCCACTGGCGGCCTGAGGTACTGTAAGCTGCTTTTCTCTGAACCACCTACTCTACTCTCAGTAGGCAGAAGCCTCTATTCACAAACTATTTGTTGATCTAATTTCAGTCCTATATGCATATCATAATAGCTCATTCCTGGGTCCCTGAGAACGCTTTCCTTGAGTACTACAGTGGTATATCTTCTGGTGATAGTCACTTTCTTCAGGTAATACCCAGCTCATGACAGGGCTGAACAACAGCTCTAGTTTTTTCCTATATCCTCCATGGTACCAGGAACAAATATTCATTCATTTATTTGTTCAACAAATATTATATAGAGTTTTATATGAATGACTGGAAAAAATGGCTCCTGCGCCTAACTCAGGAGACATTAATTATTACATATTGAGGACTGATATTCAGCCAGCATGCACCAGTGAAGCCATACCTTTTATATCTGGCACTCATTCTAACTGGCCAGTGCTCATTTCATGCTAAATGTTAAGTACATGAAAATCTTGCATTATGTGTGCTATAAAATGACAATCACATGACAATGAGGAGGAAGGACTATAAAAGCTATAACACTGTAGAAATGGAATTGTAGAAGGAAGACTGAAAACTATCAGTGAATTCTACTTATACCTTGATTAATCAAATAAGTATTTTAATAAATAAAATAGTTTCACAGTTTTTACATAAATACCTTCAACTGAAACTCCATAAAAAAGAAAAGCCTTTCAAAGAAAGCTGAAATGGCTATATTGACATGAGAAAAAGTAAATTTCAGAGCAAAGACCAAATAAAAAGGGTCATTTTATAATGATAAAGGGATGAGTCCATCAAGGAACATAACAATCCTAAACGTTAATTCACCTAATGAGAAAGCTTCAAAATACATATAGCAAAAACTGAAAAACTGAAAGAACTTCAAGGAGAAACAGACAAATTCACAATTTTAACTGAAGATTTTAATGCCCCCCTTTCAAAAATTGATTGGAAAAATATATATAAAATCACTAAGGGCATACAGAGAAGATTTGAACAACACTAGCAACCAACTTGACCTAGTGACATTTTAGGTAAATTAGAAGAGTCAACTAAAACAGAATATACATTCTTTTCAAGTGTCCATGGAACATTTACCAAGATAATGATCATAAAACAAGTCACAATAAATTTTAAAAGATTCAACTTATAAAAAGTATGTTCTCTGACAACTGAATTCTAGAAAGACTTTTAGAAAATCCCCAAAAACTTAGAAAATAAATAATGCACTTCTAAATAATCCATGAGTCAAAAATGTCAAAATGTAATGAGAAAGCATTTTAAATGAATGAAAACAAACATACAACATGAGATTCTCACTAAAAGCAGTACTTAGGAGATAATTTATAGCACTAAACACCTATATAAAAATGAAGAAAGCTTCAAATCAATGACTTCAGATTTCACTCTAGAAAACTGGAAAAAGAACACTAAGATAGTATGCGTAGAGAGACCCTAACACTGTGACACACATTCAGTTACAGGCAAGCTATCCAGAGGATGAACTTCCTCAAAGATAACCCAAATCCTGCTAAATATCAACTCTCGGCCATTGAGGATGTATGCCCACAGTCTCCGGATCTCATAAACACTGTAGGCAGCACTTGGCAGAAATGTAAGTCCTTTTTAAGAGACCAAACAAAGAAGTTAACAATCGAAAGAAGGACATAACACATGCATACTGGATTTGTTCACAGGAAGTAACCCTGGATGATCTACTTTTTAACTAGATAGCTCTCATACTTTCATTATAAGAATATATTTGGTTCATACGACTACTGTTGGGCACTTAAGGCTAACCTTTCATTAATATGAGTTGATGTTCATTAAATAACTAGGTTGAGCCATACAAAAATTGCCATTTTTATAGGTCAAAAATTGTCAAATATTGGCAATTTCATATGGTTCAAGCTAATAATTCCTGAGGCTGCAATATGTTAACAATATGTTAGATGGGCAATAATACTGCAGCTTTTCAAGTATATTAGTGACAACAATGTACAAACAGTAGGATAATATTCTTTTCAACGTTTTTTTTTTTTATCTCGAGTCTCAGACCATGACCCTTCACTCCAGAAAATCTTTCCCCACCAAAGACACAATTTAACACCTGATATATCTAATAGGCCACTCCCAAATCCCCTCAGACATCCTTCTAAGGACCCCAAGGGTGTCATGTGATGATATAATATATATGTATACACAGATGTACATGTATATGTGGTATGTATATATTTCAAGATAATAAAAATGCAGTTTTTGTTCCTGAGAAACTTATCCAAAGTTATGCACCATCAGTGAATCTCAATTTAAGAACCTGACATGCAAAAAAGAACCATCAAAGCATAAGTTTAGTTGTAACTCCCTATTCATTTTATACATAGATTCCTTAAAAGTGATCAGCTTTCCAAGTATGTGTTAAGTCACTCTAATTACAAAACCTCATTTACATATGTTTTAGGAATATGTCTGTCATGTGATATGAGGTATAAGTTTGAATAAATGCTGGATTAATTAACCTACTCAGGTAGAAGTTCCAAAGCATCATTTACAGCATTCATATACTTATTATACAGCATTTGTATACTTATGTGCCAGATACTTGAAGCCAAAACTAAATCTGATACTCTATAATACAGGTCAACACTGGGGTAAGAAGAACAAGAATACTGCAGTAATTTATGTTAATTACACTGATATGGGCACAAACCGTAGTTTAACTGAGTTTATTTGGAAAAGAGTAGTGTTGATTTTCATGTTAGTCTTCAAATGAAACTCAGACCCTATTAAGCAGTTTAAAAATATAAGAAAACTATATGTTCTGGAATATACTAAGAGGCTTACATTTTCTCCCACTGTTTCCCACAAATACAAAAGCCTGCCTTTTGGAACAAGAATAAGGAAAATAAAACAGAAAAGAGAAAGGTAAATTTTAAAAACGCATTTTACCACATGCCAGATGAGACACACTTTCTGTGAATGCCCTCAGTCTCCCTTATGTCCTAGAATTTAAAAGAACTTGAGTAACAACAATACGAAGACGTTCATTTGGCATGTTGTCTAGCTAGGGAGTGAAGCAGTGTCCACCAACATAAATGTGCTATGTGCAGGACAGAGGCTTGAGACTCTCATGCCCAACTCTGAAACTGAACAGTTTAATGACTTCTGGCAGTCTTATAAAGAATGACACATAAACAATAGCCTACCTGAACTGCACAGCAAGAGGTCCAAAATGCAGTGTGGTCCTAAACAGGCTGCTGCAACTTCATGTCCCTCAGCCAAGCCATTCGCTTCTGTCAGCTACTCCACCACCAACCAACAGGTTGAAAGCAGAACAGAGAAAGCCCAGACCTTGTAACTCAAGTCGATTTGGTTTTTAATCAGCTGTCACTAGTTAACCAGCTTTACAAACGGAGAATCTAAAACATAACATATGACTTTCTTTCCATACCTGAACACTTAAGGGCTTTAGGTCTAACTGCCTAGAGGCTTGTTATGAACTGTAACTATAGCAAGGTTTCAAATCCTCAGTCACTCAGCTCCCAGACTGCTAAGTGGAATTTCATTCCACATGTGCCCCCACAATTAACAGGGTTATTTTAGGCACTGACCTAAGTTCTCAGAGAATGTAAGCTGATGGCAAAGGGGTGTCTAATGTGTCAGTTGCTTGGTTACAATAGAAAGCTCATATGTAAAGCTTACAATCCATGTGCAGTGCTTCCTCAATACCCCACAACATGGGGTGTAGTTTACTTTAGCTGACGGGAAACACTGAAGTTATACACCTATCTTTAAATACCCACAGAGAGCTTAGACCCATCACGATATACATAGAACTATTACAGTTTTGTTAGTGATGTGGATTGTTAGGGAGTATAGAATTCAAGAGAGGCATGCAAGTGACTTGGACAGCTGTTTTATGGAGCAATTTCAAATTCTGACTGCAGTATCCAGTCACGGAGTGCATCATTCCCCAGGAAGTTCCAGTAAAAGTAAACTAACTGCCCAGAACCCTATCAAGAATACTCATTCCCTTCTAGGGTATCATAGAGAAAACTATAAATACAAGAATAAGCATTTTTCATAATTATGAAACTTAGTTCTCCTTTACAATTTGACACATAGCTACTAAAGCATACTACCTCTAATAAAGTACTCCACCTACTGGCTAATACGACTGTTTTGTAGAAAAGAAAAGAAATTAGCAAAAAAATAAAGTGGAAGGAAAACGCATAGTGCCTCCTTACGATGTGAGTTCCTTCATGCCAGCACTGAGCATTCTGAATGAGCATTCTGAATCCCAGAAGTAACATAGCATAAATTCACAAATCTTCCAACTTCATCATCAACACCCTACTCATGGTTTCCACAAAAGTCAGAACTCCAAGACAGAGTCTGGATTTCCAGGAAGGGGTGGGCATAGCTAGATATAAGGAAGAATTTCCTGGGTTAGAGATTTGCTGAAAACCACTTGTAGAAAGAATGACTCAAACCTTATCATGAGAGAAGTTTAAATAAAAAGGTAAATAAATCTGTTGTGAATGGATAGCAGTGGTCTCCAGAAAGAGAGAGCACCAAAATGGATAAAGTCTGAAAGTCCCTTCTCTTTCCTTGGCTACCACTCTCTCAAACTTTCTGACAGACAGTTCAGTGGCCACCTCATCTGGAAGCCTCATGACTCTCCTTGCCTGGCTTAATGCCCCCTCCTCAGTGCTCCCAGGCTTTGCCTCTGCCTGACATCTTAATGTTCTCTTTACCTCCCTCACTCCCCAACTAAGAGAACCATAGTTGGCAGTTGCTATGTCAGGGTCATCTCTGCAGAGCTGGTTTAAAACAGCACTGGGCCCTTAACAAATGTCAATGAATATTTGCTAAATGAACGAATTCTGGAATATTACAGAATCAATGGAGCACACATAGCTTACTTCTGGGTTCAGCAAGCTACCCCCAACCAACTCCCAATTTCCTGAGATATTGTTAGTTCAGAGTGACCAGCAGCCCTGAGATGACATAATGGATGTCATGTAGACTTCATTATAAAACACATTATAAAACTCAATGAATATTTGATGAAGGAACAAACAAATGATCCAATTGCATATCAAATCTTTTTAGTAACAGTGTGCCTTAGGCCGGGTGCGGTAGCTCACACCTGTAATCCAAGCACTTTGGGAGGCTGAAGCAGGAGGATCACTTGAGCCCTGGAGTACAAAACCACCCTAAGCGATATAGTGAAACCCCATCTCTACAAAAAAATTAAAATAAAAAATTAGCCAGGTGTAGCGGCACAAGCCTGTTCCCAGCTACTTGGGAGGCTGAGATGGGAGGACTGCCCAAGCCCTGGAAGTCAAGGTTGCAGTGTGCCGTGATCGCCCCAGTGTATACCAGGCTGGGTGACAGAGAGAGACCCTGTCTCAAAAAACAAATGAACAAACAAAGAGTGTGCCTTAGAGCCCATTCCCAGTCCCAATCTTAAGCCAGGTTTGCTCCAGTCACTTCTGACGATAAATTAGAATCTACCTTCCTCAAGCCAAAACGCTTTTAACATAGTTCCTTCTCTGACAAACAGTTACCCTTTTTCTCCACCACCCCAGTTCCCACTTTCCACAAGCTGAGGTTCTTCAATTTGTGATAATAATACAGAAAGGCAAGACACATCCCATAGTCAAAGCAAATTCACAATGTAGATTAATCACAGATTATAATGGTGGCATTTCATTTTTATGTGTTTCATAAACACCAGTTTGACATAAACTGGTGGCATTTTAACCTTTAAATTATTTGAATATCCTCTAAGAAAAAGAAAAAGGCATATTTTCTAATAGGAGTGGCAAAAGTATCTGGACCACTGGAATATCTCTTAGGAGTTATTTTTTTCATCACTGGATTTTATCTATATTAGATAGCACAGCCCATGGAGAATTTGTTTTAAGAGAGAGAAAGATAATCCCAGTTCTGTGGTCAGTTATATCCTGGCAGGGAAAAAAAGGAACATGTACTTCACAGGGATCTATTTTTAATTCTCATTTAAATAGCTGTCAGCTCTTGCCAGCACAAAAGAAGAAAGATGACAAAATGAAGACAAGATTTTCTGACCAGAACCAAGTATTAACATCAGTCTGGAAAGCTATGTTTATTTGAATCATATTCCTTAGAGAATTTAAGAAAAAATCCAGCCGGGCGCGGTGGCTCAAGCCTGTAATCCCAGCACTTTGGGAGGCCGAGGCGGGCGGATCACAAGGTCAGGAGATCGAGACCACAGTGAAACCCCGTCTCTACTAAAAATACAAAAAATTAGCCGGGCGCGGTGGCGGGCGCCTGTAGTCCCAGCTACTCAGGAGGCTGAGGCAGGAGAATGGCGGGAACCCGGGAGGCGGAGCTTGCAGTGAGCCGAGATCGCGCCACTGCACTCCAGCCTGGGCAACAGCGTGAGACTCCGTCTCAAAAAAAAAAAAAAAAAAAAAAAAGAAAGAAAAAATCCAAACATAATTTTCCATAAATCTGCCATGCACCAAAAGTTATGTGAGATATATATATACATATATGCATGTACCCAAAAGTCTCTCTCTCTCTCTCTCTCTCTCTATACATATATATGAAGAGGCATTTGGCAAAGTTAATTATAAGGAGGTTTCTTCTAAGATTCCTGTAAGGAAAATCTGTTTCTTTAATAGCTCTCACTGTGAAATATATTCATTCATTTAAATATAATTTGTTTATTTGATATACATTATATATTTGGCTCTGCGCTCAGCTCTCAGAATGTAATAAACGAAAAGAACATGGTCCCTGTCCTCCAGGAACTTAAGAATCTAGAGAGAGAGATAGATAAGTAAATAATTACAATGTAGTTTGAGAAGCACAGTGATATCTACAGAGTGTGTCAAGAGAACAGGGAAAAGAGGAGGGACACCTAACCCAGAAAAAGAGAGAGAAGGCAGTTAGAGGAGGTGAGGCAAAGCTGAGTTCTAAAAGCCAGACATGGGCAATGGGAAAAAGCTTGCAAGGAAGGAAGGGCATCACATGAGATGTAGAAGGATAGTATGAGGCACTTGTTGAGGGGGCTGAAAATACCACAGTATGAGAAGAGCTTAGTTTGCAAGGGTGGGAATGAGCAGAGAGGCAAGAGATGTAACTGGAGAATAAGATAACCCCTCACACTTCAGGCTAGTCCAGAGGAAGGGATTTCTAGGATCACAGGTTGCATGTATCTTAATCCTGAGGGACTTCTACAGGCCTTTTAATGGTGGCGAACATCAATTAAAATGATTTAGTTAAATCATGATTTAGTTTCCCACTTGAGTCATGAATCATTGCAGATAAAATCAATTGTTGCTACATAAAAATTACATAGTTGATGTCTGAGATTATTCTACACAAAATTTGTACAACCTAATATGAGTGTTGGTATAAACATAAGATCAATTTTTAAAAGCAAACAATATATTTTAAGGCAATGATTCAGAATCACAAAGTCACAGGAGTTGGAAATATTCTGGTTCAATTTCCTCTTCTTGTAAAGGAGGAAATCAAGGTCCAGAGAGGTTGTCATGTGCTCTAGTCATATGCTGGAAAGGGGCATCCCCTGAACAAGGACAGAAGTTTGAGTACCCCACATCACACATTGCCTGCCTTCAGTATCTGCTGCAGGGAGGATAGCCACATTATATATGTAATTTTATTCTATGGGTTATAGAGAGCCATTTTTGGATTTTAAGCACAATACCAAAAGTTTGAGTGAGATTTGTATTTTAGAGAGCTCTTTCCTTGTTTTGAGAGAGGAGTGAGAGTAGAGGTCTTTTCAATAACTCAGACAAATTATAACAGTTAGACCTAAGCAAAGGCAGTGGAGATGGAAAGGAGTGAACAAAGTATACAAATGTAGGGAAAGCTAATAGACATAATTTGGTAACCAGTCGGACATTGTGGGAGAAGATGCCTAGAAGTTAGGATAAATAACTCTTCATTTCTTGGCATGGGTAATTGATTAAACCAGGAGGAAGCATCTGGTGGGATACACATGAAGCAATTAGGGAGAAGGGAGATGCCGCCTAGCTTTTGAGATGATCAGAATTAATCTGAGATTGGTGGGGTGACAGATGCCACAGCCAGATCACTTTAGCAACCCTTGGCATATTAAATGTCTTTCTTGGTATGTGAGGTAGCTTGTGCTACCTTTGTTCCTCCCAGAGGCATCGACATAAAATTATCATCAGTAATACTATTGCACTTTGACTGAATCTTAAATGGCCAATTTATATTATTTCTTGATTTTTCCTTCTGATTATAGCAGACTAGCCTACGTAGACAAACCATCTCACTCAGAACAACCAAACAAGCTAGACAAATAAGAATCAGTTCTGAAGATATAGTATAAATATTCTCATAGAGAATGCAAATTTACAGAAGATATTTGGCAACATTTTCCCCCTCCAAGTCTTTGCTGATGTATGAGCCGAATCTAGAGATTGAGAAGCTAAACTGAACTTCTAGCAGTTTTCAGTGCTGTAGCGACAAAAACTAGAGCTCAGAACCCACCAAGGAGGAGAGGCCCTGGTAAAAATGTAGGCTTTCAGAGGACCTCTAAAGGACCACTTCAGAGGAGTAAAGGTAAACTAGAAATAGACCAGTCCCTGTAAGATGAATTCGGCAATACATAAAGGTTATATATCCACGTTGGATTGATTCATTCCAAGAAAGTAAGGTCTGTTTCATGTTTGAAAGAAATTTTTAAAAATTATACGGTGATCTGAATATATTCATTTTTAAAAAGTGTTTTATAAAAAGGTAACATTCACAGATAAACCTCATAAACATGTTGAGCAAAAGACAGGAATGTCAGGCCTCTGAGCCCAAGCTGAGCTATCATATTCCCTGTGACCTGCACACATACATCCAGATGGCCTGAAGCAACCGAAGATCCACAAAAGAAGTGAAAATAGCCTTAACTGATGACATTCCACCATTGTGATTTGTTTCTGCCCCACTCTAACTGATCAATGTACTTTGTAATCTACCCCACCCTTAAGAAGGTTCTTTATAATTCTCCCCACCCTTGAGAATGTACTTTGTGAGATCCACCCCCTGCCTGCAAAACATTGTTTCTAACTCTACCGCCTATCCCAAAACCTGTAAGAACTGATGATAATCCCACCACCCTTTGCTGACTCTCTTTTCGGACTCAGCCTGCCTGCACCCAGGTGAAATAAACAGCCAGGTTGCTCACACAAAGCATGTTTGGTGGTCTCTTCACATGGACATGTGAGACACAAAAGAATATATGTGGCATGATTATATTTATTTGAAGCACCAGATCAGGCAAACTATGTTATTTAGAGATACCTACATGGGCAGTAAGACTGTAAAGCAAGGAAATGATGATCACTAAGTCAAAAAGGTTATCACTTAGGAAGGGCCAAAGGGTATCCCACGTACTCTTCTCTGATGAAGAGTTTCTATTTTCCTTTCTCTGGCAGAGGTTTATTTTTGTTTTTTTAATCTAGGTAGTTACAGGTCAGGTGCTTTCTGTAAAGTTTTTTTAATTAAAAACATTGCATATACACATATATAGCAATTTAAAAACATGAGAAAGGGGCTGGACATGGTGGTACATGCCTGTAATCCCAGCACTTTAAGAGACTGATTGGAAGAATTGCTTGAGGCCAGGAGTTCGGGACCAGTCTAGGCAACATAGAGAGACATCATCTCTATAAAAAATTTTAAAAATGAGCTAGACATGGTGGCATCTGCCTGGAGTCCTAGCTACTTGGGAGACTGAGGCAGGAGGATTGCTTGAGCCCAGGAGTTTGAGACTGTAGTGAGCTATGATCACACTACTGTACTCAGCCTGGGCAACAGAATGAGATTGCAGCTCTAAAAATTAATCAGTCAATCAATCAGTCATGAAAAAGAGAATATATATTGATGGGAATAAAGAAAGACTTGAATATTAAAATATACTATGTTCTAAATATAAAGACTCAAGATTATGGAAATGTCAAGTGTACCTAAATTCATCTTTAAATGTAACATTATCCTAATGAAAACACCAAAAATATTTTATTTGGTACTAGACAAGCTGATTACAAAATTTTAATGGAAAAATAAGCTATAAAGACATAAAACCGGGGGATTCTCAGGCAAGATGGCCGAATAGGAACAGCTCCAATCTGTAGGGCTCAGCTAGACTAACACAGAAGGCGGGTGATTTCTGCATTTCCAACTGAGGTACCTACCTCATTTCACTGGGACTGGTTAGACAGTGGGTGTAGCCCACCAAGGGAAGCAGAAGCAGGGTGGGGTGTTGCCTCACCTGGGAAGCACAAGGGGTCAGGAAACTCCTCCCCTAGGGCCATGAGTGAGGGCCGGTGCTATCTGGTCCAAATACTATGCTTTTCCCACTGTCTTTGCAATCTGCAGACCAGGAGATTCCCTCCAGTGCCTACACCACTAGGGCCCTGAGTTTCAAGCAGAAAACTCGGCAGCCATTTGAGCAGACACCTAGCTAGCTGCCGGAGTTTCTTTTCATACCTCAGCGGTGCCTGGAACCCCAGTGAGACAGAACCGTTCAGTCCCCTGGAAAGGGGGCTGAAACCAGGGAGCCAAGTGGTCTTACTCAGCAAATCCCACCCCCATGGAGCCCAGCAAACTAAGATCCACTGGCTTTAAATTCTCTCTGCCAGCACAGCAGTCTGAAGTCCACCGAGGATGCTCCAGCTTGGTGGAGGCAGGGGCGTCTGCCATTACTGAGGTTTGAGTAGGCAGTTTTCCTGCCACAGTGTAAACAAAGCCACCAGGAAGTTCGGAGTGGGTGGAGCCCACCACAGCTCTCAAAAGCCACTGTGGCCAGACTGCCTCTCTAGATTCCTCCTCTCTGGGCAGGGCATCTCTAAAAGAAAGGCAGCCGCCCCAGTCAGGGGCTTGTAGACAAAATCCCCATCTCCCTGGGATAGAGCACCTGGGGGAAGGGGTAGCTGTGGGCACAGCTTCAGCAGACTTAAACTTGCCTGCCTGCAGCTATGAAGAGAGCAGCGGGTCTCCCAACACAGCACTCAAGCTGTGATAAGGGTCAGACTGCCTCCTCAAGTGGGTCCCTGACCCCAGGGAGACACCCCAGGGGTCAAGAGACACCTCATACAGGAGATCTCCAGCTGGCACCTGGCAGGTGCCCACCAGGACGAAGCTTCCAGAGGAAGGAGCAGGCAGCAATCTTTGCTGTTCCTCAGCCTCCACTGGTGATACTCAGGCAAACAGGGTCTGGAGTGGACCTCCAGCAAACTCCAGCAGACCTGCAGAAGAGGGGCCTGACTATCAGAAGGAAAACTAACAAACAGAAAGCAATAGCATCAACATCAACAAAAAGGATGACCATGCAAAAACCCCATCCAAAGCTCACCAACATCAAAGGTAGATAAATCCATGAAAATGAGGAAAAACCAGCGCAAAAAGGCTAAAAATTCCAAAAACCAGAATGCCTCTCTCCTCCAAAGGATCACAACTCCTTGCCAGCAAGGGAAAAAACTGGATGGAGAATGAGACTGACGAATTGACAGAAGTAGGCTTCAGAAGGTAGGTAATGACAAACTCCTCTGAGCTAAAGCAGCATGTTCTAACCCAATGCAAGAAAGCTAAGAACTTTGATAAAAGCTTATAGGAACTGCTAACTAGAATAACCAATTTAGAGAAAAACATAAATGACCTGATGGAGCTGAAACTATTCCAAACAATAGAAAAAGAGGGACTCCTCCATAACTCATTTTATGAGGCAGCATCATCCTGATACCAACACCTGGCAGAGACAACAACAAAAAAAGAAAAATAGACCAATATCTTTGATGAACATTGATGGGAAAATTCTCAATAAAATACTGACAAAAACCAAATCACAACACATTAAAACACTTATCCACCATGATCAGGTCAGCTTCATCACTGGGATGCAAGGCTGGTTCAACACACACAAATCAATAAATGTGATCCATCACATAAACAGATCCAATGACAAAAACCACATGATTATCTCCATAGATGCAGAAAAGGCCTGGGATAAAATTCAACACTTCATGCTAAAAACACTCAACAAACTAGGTATTGATGGAACATTTCTCACAATAATAAGAGCTATTTATGATGAACCCACAGCCAATATCATACTGAATGGGCAAAAGCTGGAAGCACTCCCTTTGAAAACTAGCACAAGACAAGGATGCCCTCTCTCATCACTCCTATTCAACATAGCATTGGAAGTTCTGGCCAGGGCAATCAGGCAAGACAAAGAAATAAGGAGTATTCACATAGGAAGAGAGGAAGTCAAATTATCTCTGTTTACAGATGACATGATTGTATATTTAGAAAACCCCATTGTCTCAGCCCAAAAACTCCTTAAGCTGATAAGTAACTTAGCAAAGTCTCAGGATACAAAATCAATGTGCAAAAATCACAAGCATTCCTATACACCAGTAACAGACAAACAGAGAGCCAAATCATGAGTGAACTCCCATTCACAATTGCTTCAAAGAGAACAAAATACCTAGAAATACAACTTACAAGAGATGTGAAGGATCTCTTCAAGAAGAACTACAAACCACTGCTTAAGGAAATAAGATAGGACACAAACAAATGGAAAAACATTCCATGCTCATGGGTAGGAAGAATCAATATTGTGAAAATAGCCACAGTGCCCAAATTAATTTAAAGATTCAATGCTATTCCCATCAAACTACCATCGTCTTTCTTTGCAGAATTAGAAAAACTACTTTAAATTTCATATGGAATCAAAATGGAGCCCATATAGCCAAGACAATCCTAAGCAAAAAGAACAAAGCTGGAGGCATCACACTACCTGACTTCAAACTATACTATAAGGCTACAGTAACCAAAACAGCATGGTACTGGTACAAAAACAGATATATAGTCCAATGGAATAGAGCAGAGGCCTCAGAAATAACACCACACATCTACAACCATCTGTTCTTCAACAAACCTGACAAAAACAAGCAATGGGGCAAGGATTCCCTATTTAATAAATGGTGCTGGGAAATCTGGCTAGCCATATGCGGAAACCTGAAACTGGACCCCTTCCTTACACCTTATACAAAAATTAACTCAAGATGGATTAAAGATTTAAACATAAAGCCTAAAACAATAAAAATCCAGAAGAAAACCTAGGCAATACCATTCAGGATACAGGCATGGGCAAAGACTTCATGACTAAAACACCAAAAGCAATTACCACAAAAGCAAAATTGACAAATGGGATCTAATTAAACTAAAGAGCTTCTGCACAGCAAAAGAAATTATCATCAGAGTGAACAGGCAACCTACAGAATAGGAGAAAAATTTTGCAATCTATCCATCTGACAAAGGTCTAATATCCAGAATCTACAAGGAACTTCAACAAATTTACAAGAAAAAAAAAAAATCAAAAAGTGGGCAAAGGGTATGAACAGACACTTCTCAAAAGAAGACATTTATGCAGCCAACAAATATATGAAAAAAAGCTCATCATCACTGGTCATTAGAGAAATGCAAATCAAAACCACAATGAGATACTACCATCTCACACCAGTTAGAATGGCAATCATTAAAAAGTCAGGAAACAACAGATGCTGCTGAGGCTGTGAAGAAATAGGAACACTTTTACACTGTTGGTAGGAGTATAAATTAGTTCAACCATTGTAGAAGACAGTGTGGCAATTCCTCAAGGATCTAGAACCAGAAATATCATTTGACCCAGCAGTCCCATTACTGGGTGTGTACCCAAAGGATTATAAATCATTCTACTATAAAGACACATGCACACATACATTTATCGAAGCACTATTCACAATAGCAAAGACTTGGAACCAACCCAAATGCCCATCAATGATAAACTGGATAAAGAATATGTGGCACATATACACTATGGAATACTATGCAGCCATAAAAAAGAATGAGTTAATGTCCCTTACAGGGACATGGAAGCTGCTGGAAACCATCATTCTCAGCAAACTAACACAGGAACAGAAAACCAAACACCACATGTTCTCACTCATAAGTAGGAGTTGAACAATGAGAACATATGGGCACAGGGAGGGGAACATACATACCAGGGTCTGTCAGTGGATGGGGGGCAAGGTGAGGGATAGCATTAGGAGAAATATCTAATGTAGACGACGGGTTGATGGGTGCAGCCAACCACCATAGCCCATTTACATCTATGTAACAAACCTGCACATTCTGCATATGTATCCCAGAACTTAAAGTATAATAAATAAATTTGGGGGGGTGCACAGTGGCTCACACCTGTAATCCCAGAACTTTGGGAGGCTGAGGCATGCAGATCACCTGAGGTTGGGAGTTCGAGAACAGCCTGACCAACATGGAGAAATTAAGTCTCTACTAAAAATACAAAATTAGCTGGGTGTGGTGGCGCATGCCTGTAATCCCAGCTACTCAGGAGGCTGAGGCAGGAGAATTGCTTGAACCTCGGAGGTGGAGATTGCAGTGAGCTGAGATCATGCCACTGCACTCCAGCCTGGACAACAAAAGCAAAATTCCATCTCATCAAAAAATAAAATTTTTTAAAAAGACACAAAACCTATAAGAGGAAAACAATTCAATCAACTTCACTATAAAAATGTTTTACATTCCTATTTGAAATATACAATGCTACAAACAAAGTTAAGATAAATGGCAAATCAAGAAAAGTATTTGCAAATATGCACATTATTTTCTACAAATCAACAAGTAAAACTCAACAAAGTTCACAAAACCTTCATAAAGAAAAAGTATTATAATAAAGATTACATAAAAGAGAATACAACTACCTTTTAAATATATTAAAATATTTTCAATCTCACTTTCAGTAAGAGAATTAAAAATTAAATCACACTGAAATACCATGTTTTACCTATCAGATTAACAACATTAAAATATTGGTGAGGATGTGTTGAAAGAGGCATGCTGATATCTTGCTGGGAAGAATATAAATTAGTATAAGATTATAGAAAACAATTTGGTTGTATCTAACAAAATTACCAATGCAAGATATATATATATATATACACACACACACACACATACACACCTTTACTTGGTGTAAGTCATATGTGGTCCGCTAATCAGTTTTATTTTCTCCTCATTTTTATAAGAATATGTATTAGTCATATAATCAAGAAAAACAATAGAAGTAATTTTTAAAAGCAATTGTATACAATACTGAAAATATCAAAGTGAGGAGTCGATAGTTACTTGGTATAAGTCACATGTTCCTAAGTCTAAACCCTGAGTCAATGGAATTCCTTCTCAGAAAGCATTCTCCCCATATTCCTAAGAGTCTTTTAACATGTCAAATTCTCATCTCCTCTCCTCCCAATATATTTTCTTCAGCTCCCTCTAATTTAAGACTATCTCTTTCTTCGTGGATACTAATTTTATTTTGAGCCAAACAGGGGACATAGTAGAAATCAGGAATTCTTGGCCATTATACCAAGGGATCCTGTTTATGCTTCTCTTCCATTTCCTATCTTATGCTAACTATTTTCTCCTCCTTTATCTGCGCAGCCAGTCTCTATCCATCCCCATTTCCTGCCTAAAAGAGCTATAATCATCTTTCTTTATATTCAATCATCACAATGCAATTTATGTGTTCTAGGAGCTCTCTATAAAATCAAGCTGAATGTTCACCTTCCTTCCCCTGACCAGCCTTGAGCAGACCTATATTTCGGGCTAAATCCAGTTTTCTAGTTGCTGATTATCTCTTTCTGGCATCAAATTATATTTTTGTGTTTTTTTATGGTAGAGGTCTCCTCTGATGTGTCTTCTACTGCATTTGGTTTTCCCTCGGAGGACATTCAGCCCATCTTTTATCCTTGTCACCCATGGGCTGTTAGTGTTACTGCTGCTGCTTCACATCTTGACTCCAGTTGGAGCTTGGAATTCTCCTTCTCACTATTCACTTAATCATTCAGTCATCTGTTTAGCAGATGGACCTGCATTTCCCTGACATCTATTCCATAGTTTCACAGATCTGGGCATGATGTCTTCCTGACATCTGATGGCAATCACACAGGGACTTGACTTGTGGGCACATGTACGTGTGTGTGTGTGTGTGTGTGTGTGTGTGTGTGTGACTTCTTGGCAACAACATTCACTAATGTTGGCTCTTAATCACTGAATAAGAACACCCAAAACTCCATATAAGGCAAATGCTCAGCACATGCCTTTGCTTTGAATCTTCGAATTTGCTTTTGGCATTTAGGGCTGATGCCCACTATGTCTGTCAAGCTATGTGAAAGATTCACTAGGGAGGCTAAACCCCAGCCATGCAATACCTGTTAACAGGAGACTCTAAGACTTTCTCATCATTCTAGCTATATTTATAAAGTGCTCACTATGGCCAGGCATCATTTTAAGCATTTCACAAATACTATCTAACTTAAGGCTCATTGCAGCTCCATGAGGATAATATTATCATGACCATCATTTTACAGAAGAAGAAAATGAGGCATAGTGAGCTGCTTTATGTAGCCCTGTAAGAAGTGGAGTTGGACTCTGAACCCAGACAGTTGGACCCCAAGAATCAACTCTCTTAACCTCCATTCTAAATTGCCTCTCAGCTGTAGCAAGATTGCTATAAATAAAAATGCTTCGTTACTGAAAAGATCTGGCTAAATATGATTTTTGGAACCCAAGTAATAAATATGCCAGAAGGCATTTTTGCAAGTCGGTGATATAACATCATCTTGAAATTGCAGTACTAAATTCATTTGTTAGGACAGACATTCACATACATACAACAGCCAAGTTGCCTAAGAGTTGAGCTCCAAACTGCCAGCCTCAGCCACTGCTTAGGAGAACTGTGAACCCCAACCTCAGCTTTCCTCTTTAGTTGCTTCTATGTATAAGATGGACCCAGGACCCCTCTCAAGGGCTTGCTATCCTCCCTCCCACACCCTCTTCACTACTGCCAGGCATGGAAATAAAGCAAGATCTTGAGCTCCTTCAATGGAAATTCCAGGCACCTAGCTAGCCCTGAGAAGTAAATGAGCAACTTGATAAGCAAGAAAGTAACAGTAGCTTAAAACAATAGCCAAGGAAGTTAGGGTCATGAGATGTTCCCTATAGAAATTAAAGATAACATCTTAACATGAGTTGTTTTTCAGAAACCCAGACCCCTTCCAAATGGATCCACTGGCGTGTAGACCTCAGATAAAAGGGAACTGAGGACTGAACTCTGACTGCTGTTCTTTGTTCTAAATTTCTTCCTGAGGAGCCTGGAAGAGGTCATACCCATGAGCCAGAGCTAACTTTCTTTTCTGCTGATCACAAAGTTTTAGACAAAGCTTCATTTCCTTAACCAATTGCAAATCAGGAAATCTTTGACTCTATCTATGACTTGTTAGTCCCCACTTTAAGATATCCCACCTCTTTAGGCCAAACCAATGTATAACCTCTGTGTATTGATTTGTGACTTTGCCTATAATCTCTCCCTCCTCGCCTTTAAAAGGCCTTACCTGTAAGCTACTGGAGAGGTTGGGTCTTAAGTGTGAGTTGTTGATTCTCCTTGCTTGGCATCCTGCTATAAATGCTTCACTTTCTCTTGCAGCAATCCCTATGTCAGTGTTTGGCTTTGCTACACCAGGCAAGGGGATCCCAGCCTGGTTTGGTAACACTTATGGAAATTCCCTCCCTATTATTTTAACACTGTGATTCAGAAAGATCTTCAACTTGCGGCCCAGTGTCTAAAGGTTTTAATCTTTATCTGATACAAGTCAAATATGATTAGATAAAATTCGATGGAAAATAGGGCTAAAATCCAGTAGAAGACTTGCATTCTATACAAAAATCTTATTGCAATATATCTTTGAGGATAACGCACACAAGAAAAGTTCAACTTAAACCTCTACCAGACCCTATTTTGCTGTCTGCTTATGTCCAAGTAGGGTCTGAGATGACTTTGGGGGCTTCCAAATAAGGAGGCACTATGCATTTCTACCCAAGCCTCTCAACTCTATCTAAGGAAGTGCTTCTATATAGATCCACCCTCCTTGCCTAGCCTTCTATGGATAAAGATTTTTAAAACTAATCATTATAAAAACTTTAAGAGCATGAAGTCAGAATTGTTGTCACTTGTGTTTACTGCTATGCCAAGAATAGTTTCTGACATACAATAGGCATTAAATATTTGTTGAATTGATAAATATAAGGTCCCAGAAAATATATCACAAAAATATGCTTAAGAACAATATATTAAATGTATATTTCTGCATATAAACATGACAATTTAAAGGTGCCAAATAGATAATAATTATTATACAAGTACTGCTAGTTAAAAGTGTACTTGAAACATTTTTATGAGTAGTTAAAAGAGCTGAAAATGATTTCTGTCTGCAGACTCTGCTCATCAGATTAAGATGTAAGGATGCAGGTGAGCGGGTTGGTTGCATGCCAGTGCTGCAAATAGAAGCTGGTTTTGCTCGATCCTCCACATTGATAGAATTCATAGGATGCTTTTTTGGAAGCTTTGCTCTGCATAGAATTGTCAATATGCACCTGCCAACAGTCCTTCAAGACATCTTGCCCAAAATATCACCTTTAAAATAAGAATCCACAACAAAAACTAACATTCACTAAAAAAGATTAATGGAGGGGATGCCTGAATCAGCTGTAACCAATGTGAAGGTAGAATGGTGTTGTAAACAAGAAAGCAGAAGGCTTTAGAGATGCCCTGAAAATCAGCCTTAGATTTATTATTATAATAACAACTGTGGGTCTTTGGAAGAGAAGCTTAACCTCTGTGCCTCAGTTTCCTGGGTTGTGTGTCAGGGCTAGGACCCACATCACAGGGTAAGGATAAAACATGATAGTGCATGCAAAGTATCTGACATATAGTAAGTGCTCAACAAAGAGTCACTGTGGATTATTATACATCCAGAAAACATTGAAAATAAATTATAGACGAGTACTACACTGAGATGTACATTCTTTTGTGTAAGGAACGTTCATTAGGCTGTAGCTCTATATATGTATTTCCAGAGAGAACATTTAAAGAAATATACTTCCGGTGTCTCAAAAGTACAAAATTGAGAACAAATGTGCTAGAGTTGTGGCAGTGAACATACGTACACCTCTCCCAAATGAATGGTAGGTTAGAATTTTCATCCGTTTTGCCAAGAAATTGATATACTTCCTATTCTCCAAAGCAAATAGCAAATAAACAAATTTATAGAAACTTAACATATAAATCTGGAATCAGAACAAATTTTGGAAAATGAGTGAAGTGCAAATATCAAACAATTTCTAAAATAAATGCAGGACCAAATGAACTGGAAACATATTCCATGAAGGAAACTTAAATCCTCATCCCCCTTGGGGAAAAGTGCTAGTTTCCTGCAAGATGCAATCCCTATTTCTTTTATGTGTGTGAATTATAAGCCAGCCCCACCTGGAATTTAGTTTAATTACCAATAAGTTTGTCAGATTGTTTACCTTGAAATCCTTCTTCTTTCCTTAGAGAATTCTAAGAATGGTACTTGCAGTCACTCAGCTTTTTCCTCAGAGAACTTGCTTGTATACAGATGTTGAACCATGTGAGACTACCATTCAATTGCCTTTGACCCACAAAAACAGCAATTTCATATGGTTCACTTATTCTACGTTGGATGGATGTGGTGTAG
This sequence comes from Macaca nemestrina, assembly GCF_043159975.1. NCBI lineage: Eukaryota > Metazoa > Chordata > Mammalia > Primates > Cercopithecidae > Macaca > Macaca nemestrina. The sequence goes on from NC_092131.1 coordinate 75,710,024, forward strand.
GAAGAGTTGAGGGGTTAAGGAAGTGGATCAATAAAGAGAAGATATTTATTCCTTCTTAATGAATTTCACCTCCTCCAAGCTGTTATGTCACAAAACAAAACACGTGTTGAGGAAGTAGAATCACTTCATGTGGAAAGAATTAAATTCTCTTAGCATTGATGAAAAAAGACAGTGGGCTGGGCACCATGGCTTATACCTGTAATCCCAGCACTTTGGGAGGCCGAGGTGGGTGGATCACCTGAGGTCAGGAGTTTGAGACCAGCCTGGCCAAATTAGTGAAACCTGTTTCTACCAAAAATACAAAAATTAGCCAGGCACAGTGGTGCACACCTGTAATCCCAGCTACTCGAGAGGCTGAGGCAGGAGAATCACTTGAACCCGGAAGGTAGAGGCTGCAGTGAGCCAAGATCGTGCCACTGCATTCCAGCCTGGGCGACAGAGATCCTGTCTCAAAAAACAAAAAAGAAAGAAAAAGAAAAAGAAAAAAGGACAGTGATGCTTACATTGAGAACAGCAGCAGATCCATGACCCAGCTGTATGAGGTGTCAAGGAAGTGTAACTATTAAGCAAACGAAGACAACAATGGCTTCCTGCCCACTGTGCTGGGAAGAAAGCCACATGTGGTGGATGAACAAGTTATTCTGAGAAACAAGATCAGGCAGTTACCTACCATCTAAAGCACTAGGCTGTCAGTCCCCCCACACCTCCTGGTAATCCACACCCCTTCAAATGAACCTTGTCCTGGCAGGTTTACTAGAGTTGCAAAATGCTTGGATCTGCAGGAATGCAAGGAGCAAGCACCTCACCCCACTAATTTGGCATTTCAAGCTTTTCTTCCTTTCTCTCTTTCTGCTTTGGAATTTTCATTAGAGTATGACATTTGACTCATTCTGAGAGCAAACATTATATTTTCTGGCTTTTCTAATTTGAAAAACAGATGGTCTCCTCACTGGCCCTAGGGAAAAAAGAAAAACTTGTTTTAACAATTTCATCTAGCTTCTGCTTCTCATTTTCTAGTTTTGAAACATGTAATTCTATTATTACCTGTTGTATGTGCACCCCACAGCCTTCACAGGCTGTGGGCAGCCTCTGAAGTAGTAGGCTTCCTGCACAGCACTATGTCTGAGGGCCACACCTCATTTTCTCCCATCTTCACTGCAGTACCCATCCCCATTGCCCATAAAAAGCGAAGTAAAAAATAACTCTAAATCATCATCTATGCTATATTAGAAGTATTGCTTCAAAACTTATGGTAAGAAAGCTGTAGGTCAGTCTTGGAGAAAAGACAAAAACACAAAAACTGTTTTTCACATTATACTTCCAACATTCCACAGGGATTTATATTTAGGCAAATATGTGTGTTTGGGTGAGCTTCTGGGCTCAACTTTAATCATTCTGAGAGAGAAAGAATCCAACCAGTTTAAACTAGATTTTCACTCTTTGTAACCCATGTGGCATTCCAAACATTTCTAAGCATTAGGATTACATCATTTTCTCTTTTTTTCTTTTCCTTTAATACAAACAGCCATTATATTCTATTTTCACGACCTTTAAGTTCCCAATATCAAATTACCCAGCTGTTGTTTCAATCTCTCTTAGTTGCTAAGAGATGGAGATGGTGGCAGACCAGACCAATTTTCTTCAACATAGAATTGCAAGCTGACATAAGAGGGAACTAAATTCAGCCAGAGCACAATGAGCCCAACAGTTGGCAGCCAGGCTGTGTGTCTTTTCACAGCTGCAGAAGACAGTTGGTGCAGACAACCTCGTTGCCATCTCCCTGCCAACATCACTGCCATGTTTTCATGCATTCTTCACAATGCCTCTCAGTAAAGCGGGGCATTGCCATTTGCATTACAGGGATCAGTCTGCTGTAACATCGCCTCTCCTAGAATAAAGTTCCATGGCTAAAGACCATGATCCTTTCTGGGTCAAGCCACTCTTTAATAATAATAGAGAAAACACCTACATTGAATGCGGTGGACAGCATTTATAGTTGCCCTCCTCCTACCCCACCTTATGATCAAGACACTTATTTACCCCAGCTGCTAAGCAGTGTTGACTGTTTATTGCTCTCAACTGAGACCTTCACTGGAAACTGCCCTCAGCTGCCTCACCCAAGGTCATGCCCTTCCCTGGGAGCTTTCCACATCCAATGTCTGCTAAATGGGAGGAGGTATAAAGCCTGGGGGAAAGGGGGAGCCACTTCAGAGTTCTGGGTAGGAATGACGGCCTTCTCTGTCACAGCTGCAGTTCATCTCCTCCCTCTGGTTGATTGACTTCCCTCACCTCTCAGAGGTGCTTTTCCCAAGAACTCACCCCAATAAACCTCCAGCATGCAGATCTCAGAGCCTCAGAATCTGATTCCTGGGAACCCAAACTATGACAAAAAGTAAATTCTCAAATCTCTCATTTATCTTAAGGAACAATCCACTAGGTTTCTGTGTACTGAAGTCTGAAAGAAATCTCACACGGACTATTTTTCTTGGTTTACTCACAATTGTGCCAGCACAAAAATCAGGACGCAGAATGCTTAACACACTGCATTATCTGTGCTTCCTTCGCACAGTAACAGAGTGTCCAGTGTCTTATTAGCCAAACTCCAGTCTAGAAGCAATGTCAACAGAATTACTGTTAAAATGGAGGTGAGACAGATAATAAAAACAGTTTATACCCTGGATGGAGGTACAGGTCTCAATTAACAATAACTGTGCAATGAAGACATTAGCTATAGCCCTGGTGGGGGGTACAAGATTCCATCTACCCAAATTGGGTGAGAGAATGTTGAAAGGGTTTACAATAAAAATTGAGTAAAGGTATAATACATTTAGGAGACAAGGCAATGGCCTGTGAAACTAAGTCTCAGCTCTCGCCATGGACTTGGATACCCCCACTGACCAGAAAGACTTAAACTGTTAAAAGGTTCAGCCTGCTAATTCACAGTTCAGGAAGTAGCACCATGATCTTGCTTTTGGTCCACAGTTTCTTATCACTACGCCTGTCCATAAATGCATTACAGAACTGGTCATGGATCAGATGACTTCTACTTGCTTTAGTTGTATGACTATGAAACACTAGGAAAATGTAGAAATACAGAGATAATGACATAAGCCTAACCCATGGTACTTTGTGCTAAACTTAGGTAGTACATTTTATGATTATGGAGATAATCTTGGTATTTATTATTTAAAATAATTGAAATGTTTTTAAAGAATACAAAATACAAAATTGCCTTGAAGTTTTAATTTGAAATGTTTAATAGATATTGGTCATTTTAATAAAGGTAAGAATTTGATTAATTTTGTAATATGAAGGAACCTAGTTTATCATAGTTATAAATTTGGTTTATTACATTTTCAAAACTGGCCTAAGTTCACTGAAAGATTTGGCCTAGTTAGGTTTCTAAGTCTATCCTCTTATCTATATCTAAAGTATTTGAGATTATTAGATGGATTAAACATCTTAGGAAAATTAACTAAATTTGTGAATGACATTCATTTGTTAAACTTATGAACTAATTCAACATTAACCAAAAAACAAATGGCTGTTACTGCTCTTGTAGTAAACTAACTAGGTTTTTAAATAGAAGAGAGAGATGGGTAAAAGAAAACTTAGATTTAAGAAAAATCAAGCTTTAAATTTTCCAATTTATTCATAATTCTAGCTCTAGGTATTGCTTTCTACTTCAATTGTCAGGAATTCTTTAAGCCTACCTCTACTCTGTTCAAACTATGATTCTATCATACCAAACTTAAATATTTTGTTAGCATTTGCATGCCCTAAAATTTCAGAGTTGGCAGTTTTCCTCTCAGCTGTTTTAAATGGCTCCCTGATTACTTTCCCCAAAGATGAAGCTGACAGATCCAATGGGAAAGGACTGTGTCTTCTTTGTTTGGTTGCTGATGTGAACCCCAATGACAGCAGTGATACAATTTACATTCAATAAGCCATGAGTCAGAGAATTTCATCTAACTTTTTATGAGAATAAGATACTGTAAATTCAAAGTTGTAATGAAAGACCTTACTCTTGGTTTGACTGCTGTTCAGTATTCTGGCGAGGGTGGGTAGGGTGGGATACAAAAAATGCCTGCAACATTGCTTCTCAAATTTTAATGTGTATCTGAATCACCTGGGGATCTTGTTAAAATGCAGGGAGCCAAGAAGCCTGCATTTCTAACAGTTCCCAGGTGTGGCCCAAGCGTCCAGTCCACAGACCACACTTTGAGTAGTAAAGCTCTAAATATCAAATACCCTAGTTGATGTTTTGTGGGTTTTTTAGTGATGAAGAGTCTGCTGAGGGTGAGGAAAGGGAGTGATGGTATGTAAGTGGTAACCCTGGATCTAATCTGACATCATTTTATATTAGTAATTATATTCAGAGGAACTGATGTTTTACCACTTAAGTGTTCATTGGAAGAGCAACTGAACTTAAAGCAAATCAGTAATTTCCCAACATCTACAGGTTATTTTATTAGAAAATAAAAAGATAAACATCTGATTTGAGAAGCGATAAAATATGTCATATATGCATGTCAAGCATCAGTTCTGATCTTTAGGTAACTGAAGGCATAATCTTTCATTTTGGAGACAGACATAATGCAATCTCTGTATCATAACTTTAGAAACATCTCTGAGCAGCACGTCTGGCTGACAAGACAAGATATTCTTGTAACTAGCGGGGCAAAGAAAAATGGGAAAGCTGTAAAAGCTTGCTTCTTTATCAACAGTAGGTGGTGCTACAATACAAGTAAACAGTAAATGTACAGCAAGTACTTTTGTCAGCATTCAAATAATGATTTAGTTACCAGATCTTGCCCACTTTCTTACAGATCAAGATCAAAACTGTCTTGACTTTATTATACAGAGTATTGGACATGTTTTCAAAAGTTTTCTACTACCAAGAAACACTAGGAATCTACTGGTAGTTTAATATGTCACATAATCTAACTTTTTTTAAATGTGTAAACTTTGTGCGTATCTTGTTTTTAATTCTTCTTAAATTACTTGGGGGAATGCTAGTGATCATAGTTTGTTATACACTGGCATACCAAGGAGGTTGTGAAAATCTCCTCCATTGGAGATTGTTGAAAAGCAACACAAAACCCTCTATTGCTTTCACAGGACTTGCTCAAAGCAAGTTGATGAACTTTACCAGGCAGTGCCTAGAAATTATTTCCTGGCACAAAGTCTAGTGGCAGGACAGGAAAACACTTCCCCAGAGTTGCAACAGTTCTCACAGTACACCCCATGAGTCAGGGAGGTATGACAAAACAGACGAGGGATCAGCAAGTTTTCTAGTGGAATGCCTAGTTAATACCTCTTCCAATAGCATTCATTACTGTAGAGTTTAGGACAGTTTTTCACACATTCCACTAGGCAGAGATTAATTTGGACTAAACCTGCCTATTATTCATATATTATTAATAATCACTTAAAACAGATGCTCTAAAATCAGTATCCTAGAAATAATAATTTTAATGAAGGTGGAATAAGATTGTTAGAGCAAAGCAGGGCAAGTCCAATTAAAACACAGGACATTTGAGGACTGGCAAGTCTTTGGAAGTGGTTGTGCTTCTGTCAGGGCTTTGATGAGAAAAAAACAACATAAGGAGAAAGAATGGAGAGACAAAGATGGGAGGAGGGAGGACAATAAAACACAACAAAAACAAAAGTCCTGATTTGCACTTTTGTCTTAAGTCATGGTAGCACAGATGTGTAAATTACCAGGCTCTTTGTAACACTTGATCTATGCAAGAAAGGTAACATCCTGTGATTACAGGATGTCTAAGGACAGAGATCTAAACTTGAATCAACAAAGTCCCTGCCCTCAAGAAGCTCCCAATCTAGTGTTTCTGTGCTATAATGACAGAGGTGGGCTAACCTTTACTACATGAAAGAGCAGGGCATTGTCTCACAGGACTTTGGTCTATTCACTTCATAGATACAGAAATTTTCGCAAGTCATCCAGGGATGAAAACTAAGTCCCACAACTTAAAAGGCACAGAGTAGGAAAAATTTTTGGCATGAAACTAGCTCTTCTGAATATGTCATTTAATTTTCTCTTCATTAATGTCATCAGTAAATATTAACAGAGTACCTACTGTGTTCAAGGTGCCAGTGTTTCTCTTAATCATTTTTCAGTAGAAAAAGTACAAGATTTTCCTAGATTCTGAATGCTGCTGTCTGGGTTCCTATCCTAGTACTGCCTTGTGACAGCTCCCTTTGCTGGTTTAGTTTATCAGACTCTTTGAAAGGGAGATGACAATTAGGGTGAAAATGATGGAGAAGCCAACAATTATCTATAGCACATCCAAGAACAGAAGGGCTGTAACCAGCGGTTGAAAAGTTCCTTAATGAGAAAGACTAAGGAGAAAAGGGAATATAGAAGGGGATGAAAGGTGAATAAAGAAGAAAATAGGAACTAAAAGCAAATAAAACCAAGAAAATTTAACATGTAATGGCAAAAGAAAAGAAGCAGATGCATCCTGAATGGAAGCTGAGGGAAATATTGAGGGTCTCATTGAAAAGTAAAATGTGTGATATTGCAGGAATTACAGACCATCTTCTTGGGATTCTGACCTCTTCCACACTGAAGATCAGAGGACAGGGAAGAGTTATCCAAACAACCAAAGAAAAGAACCATCCTGCTTTTCAAGACAACATGGTTTAGATAAGCAGGGACAAGATAGTGTCAGAGGATCCAGACTGGATTCCTGATTCTGACAATTTAGTTACATGTCCTGGAGCAAATCATCACCTAAGATTCTGTTTCTTGTCCAAGAGAGTAATAATGCTTCACTACAGGTCTGTGAAAATCTTTTTATAAATGGTAGTTATTCCATTTTTTAAACTTTTTATTACGGAAATGTTAAAACATACGAGGATAATGAACTCCCATGTACCCAACACCCAGCAATAACAGGTATTAACTCTTGGCCAATCTTTGTTCCTACCCACTCCCTCAACCGCAAATTAATTTGAAGCAAATCCTAAGCATCCTAACATTCTGTCTAAATAATATTTCAGTGCATATTGCTAAACGATAAAAAAAACTCTTTTTCTTTTCCTTCCAACTTTTATTTTAGGTTTGGGGGTTCATGTGCAGATTTGTTACATGGGTAAATTGTGTGTCACAGGAGTTTGGTGTACAAATTGTCTCATCACCGAGGTAATGATCACAGTAACCAACAGGTAGTTTTTCCATCCATACCCTCCTGCCACTCTTCACCTCAAGTAGGCTCTGGTGTTTATTGTTCTCATCTGTGTCCATATATTCTTTCTTTTCAAATACACCACAATGCCATTATTATACTTACATAAAAATTAATACCTTTACATTATCTAATGTCCAATATACGTACATATTTCCTCAATTGTTTTCTGTTTTTATATATATACACATATATAAATGAATTAGTCTTGCCAAAAAAGAAAAAAGAAAAAGAAAAAATATATACACACACACACACACACACACACATATATATATATTGTTTTTATACCTTATATTTTGAATCAGGATCCAAAAAGGGTCTACACATCAATTGGTTAATATCTCTCTCTCTCTTTTTTTTTTTTTTTTTTTAACGTTAAGTTCTAGGATACATGTGCAGAATGTTCAGGTTTGTTACATAGGTATACATGGGCCATGGTGGTTTGCTGCACGTATCAACCCGTCATCTAGGTTTTAAGCCCCGCATGCATTAGGTATTGGTCCTAATGCTCTCCCTCGCCTTGTCCCCCACCCCCCGACATGCTCCGGTGTGTGATGTTTCCCTCCCTGTGTCCATGTTTCTCACTGTTCAACTCCCACTTGTGTGTGAGAACATGCAGTGTGTGGTTTTCTGTTCCTGTGTTAGTTTGCTGAGAATTATGGCTTCCAGCTTCATCCATGTCCCTGCAAAGGACATGAACTCATTCTATTTTTATGGCTGCATAGTATTCCGTGGTGTGTATGTGCCACATATTCTTTATCCAGCCTATTACTGATGGGCATTTGGGTTGGTTCCAAGTCTTTGCTATTGTAAATAGTGTTGCAGTAAACATACATGTGCATGTGTCTTTATACTTGAATGATTTATAATCCTTTGGGTATATACCCAGTAATGCGACTGCTGGGTCAAATAGTATTTCTGGTTCTAGATTCTTGAGGAATTGCCACACTGTCTTCCACAATGGTTGAAATAATTTACACTCCCACCAACAGTGTAAAAGCATTCCTATTTCTCCACAGCCTCACCAGCATCTGTTGTTTCCTGACTTTTTAATGATCACCATTCTAACTGGTGTGAGGTGGTATCTCATTGCAGATTTGATTTGCATTTCTCTAATGACCAATGATGATGAGCTTGTTTTCATATGTTTGTTGATGGCATAAATGTCTTCTTTTAAAAAGTGTCTGTTCATATCCTTCTCCCACATTTTGAAGAGGTTGTTTTTTTCTTATAAATTTAAGTTCCCTCTAGAGTCTGGATATTAACCCTTTGTCAAATGGATATATTGCAAAAATTTTCTCCCATTCTGTAGTTTGCCTGTTCACTCTGATGATAATTTTGATGATAATTTTGCTGTGCAGAAACTCTTTAGTTTGATTAGATCCCATTTGTCAATTTTGGCTTTTGTTGCAATTGCTTTTGGGGTTTTAGTCATGAAGTCTTTGCCCAAGCCTATGTCCTGAATGGTATCGCCTAGGTTTTCTTCTAGGGATTTTATGGTTTTAGGTCTTACATTTATACCTTTAATCCATCTTGAGTTAATTTTTGTATGAGGTGTAAGGAAGGGGTCCAGTTTCAGTTTTCTGCATCATCATTTATGGTGTTTTCCCAACATCATTTATTAAATAGGGAATCCTTGCCCCATTGCTTGTTTTTGTCAGGTTTGTCAAAGATCAGATGGCTGTAGATGTGTGGTGTTATTTCTGAGGTATGTGTTCTGTTCCATTGGTCTATATATCTGTTTTGGTACCAGTACCATGCTGTTTTGGTTACTGTACCCTTGCAGTATAGTTTGAAGTCAGGTAGCATCATGCCTCCAGCTTTGTCCTTTTTGCTTAGAATTGTCTGGGCTATGTGGGTTCTTTTTTGGCTCCATATAAAATTTAAAGTAGTTTTTTCTAATTCTGCCAAGAAAGACAATGGTCGCTTGATGGGAATAGCATTGAATATTTAAATTACTTTGGTCAGTATGGCCATTTTCATGATATTGATTCTTCCTATCCATGAGCATGGAAAGTTCTTCCATTTGTTTGTGTCCTCTCTTATTTCTTTGAGCAGTGGTTTGTAGTTCTCCTTGAAGAGGTCTTTCACATCCCTTGTAAGTTTTACTCCTAGGTATTTTATTCTCTTTGTAGCAATTGTGAATGGGAGTTCACTCATGATTTGGCTGTTTGTCTACTGTTGATGTATAGGAATGCTTGTGATTTTGCACATTGATTTTGTATCCTGAGACTTCGCTGAAGTTACTTAGCAGCTTAAAGAGTTTTTGGGCTGAGACGATGGGGTTTTCTAAATATACAATCATGTCATTTGCAAATAGAGACAATTTGACTTCCTCATTTCCTAATTGAATACCCTTTATTTCTTTCTCTTGCCTGATTGCCCTGGCCAGAACTTCCAATGCTGTGTTGAATAGGAGTGGTGAGAAAGGGCATCCTTGTCTTGTGCCGGTTTTCAAAGGAAATGCTTCCAGCTTTTGTCCATTCAACATGTTGTTGGCTGTGGGTTTGTCATAAATAGCTCTTATTATTTTGAGAAATGTTCCACCAGTACCTAGTTTATTGAGAGTTTTTAGCATGAAGGGATGTTGAATTTTATCGAAGGCCTTTTCTGCATCTATTGAGATAATCATGTGGTTTTTGTCATTGGATCTGTGTATGTGATGGATTATGTTTATTGATTTGCATATGTTGAACTAGCCTTGCATCCCAGGGATGAAGCCAACTTGATTGTGGTGGATAAGCTTTTTGATGTACTACTGGATTCAGTTTGCCAGTATTTTATTGAGGATTTTCATGTCAATGTTCATCAGGGATATTGGCCTGAAATTCTTTTTTTTGTTGTTGTGTCTCTGCCAGGCTTTAGTATCAGGATGATGCTGGCCTCATAAAATGAGTTAAGGAGGATTCCCTCTTTTTCTATTGTTTGGAATAGTTTCAGAAGGAATTATACAAGCTCCTCTTTGTACCACTAGTAGAATTTGGCTGTGTATCCATCTGGTCCTGGGCTTTTTTTGGTTGGTAGGCTACTAATTACTGCCTCAATTTCAGAACTTATTGGTCTATTCAGGGATTTGACTTCTTCCTCATTTAGTCTTGGGGGGGTGTATGTGTCCAGAAATTTATTCATTTCTTCTAGATTTTCTACTTTATTTGTGTTGAGGTGTTTATAGTATTCTCTGATGGTAGTTTGTGTTTCTGTGGGATCAGTGGTTATATCCTCTTTATCATTTTTTATTATGTCTATTTGATTCTTCTTTCTTTCCTTCTTTATTAGTCTGGCTAGCGGTCTACGTATTTTGTTAATCTTTTCAAAAAACCAGCTCCTGGGTTCATTGATTTTTTCAAGGGTTTTTTGTTTCTCCATCTCCTTCAGTTCTGCTCTGATTTAGTTATTTCTTGTCTTCTGCTAGCTTTGGAATTTGTTTGTTCTTGCTTCTCTAGTTCTTTTAATTGTGATATTAGGGTGTGGATTTTAGATCTTTCCTGCTTTAACCTGTGGGCATTTAGTGCTATCAATTTCCCTCTAAACGCTGCTTTAGATGCATCCCAGAGATTCTGGTACACTGTCTCTTTGTTCTCATTGGTTTCAAAGAACTTATTTATTTCTGCCTTAATTTCGTTCTTTACCCTGTAGTCATTCAGGAGCAGGTTGTTCAGTTTCCATGTAGTTGTGCAGTTTTGAGTGAGATTCTTAATCTTGAGTTCTAATTTGATTGCACTGTGGTCTGAGAGACTCTTTGTTATGATTTCCATTCTTTTACATTTGGTGAGGAGTATTTTACTTCCAGTTATGTGGTTGATTTTAGAATAAGTGCTATGCGGCGCTGAGAAGAATGTATATTCTGTTGATCTGGGGTGGAGAGTTCTGTGGATGTCTGTTAGGTCTGCTTGGTCCAGAGCTTAGTTGAAGCCCTGAATATCCTTGTTAATTTTCTGTCTCATTGATCTGTTTAATACTGACAATGAGGTGTTAAACTCTCCCACTATTATTGTGTGGGAGTCTAAGTCTCTTTGTCAGTCTGTAAAAACTTGTTTTATAAATCAGGGTGCTGCTGTATTGGATGCATATATATTTAGCATAGTTACATCTTCTTGTTGCATTGATCCCTTTACCATTATGTAATGCCTTTCTTTGTCTTTTTTTATCTTTGTTGGTTTAAAGTCTGTTTTATCAGAGATAGGATTGCAACCTGTGCTTTTTTTTGCTTTCCATTTACTTGGTAAATATTCCTCCATCCCTTTGTTTTGAGCCTGTGTGTGTATTTGCACGTGAGTTGGGTCTCTTGAATACAGCACACTGATAGGTCTTGACTCTATCCAGTTGGCTAGTCTGTGTCTTTTAATTGGGGAATTTAACCCATTTACATTTAAGGTTAATATTGTTATGTGTGAATTTGATCCTGTCATCATGATGTTAGCTGGTTATTTTGCACATTAGTTGATGTGGTTTCTTCATAGTGTCATTGGTCTTTATATTTTGGTGTGTTTTTGCAGTGGCTGGTACCAGTTTTTCCTTTCCATATTCAGTGCTTCCTTCGGGAGCTCTTATAAGGCTGGCATGGTGGTGACAAAATCCCTCAGTATTTGCTTGTCCGTAAAGAATTTTATTTCTCCTTCAGTTGTGAAGCTTAATTTGACTGGATATGAAATTCTGGGTTGAAAATTCTTTTCTTTAAGAATGTTGAATATTGACTCCCACTCTCTTCTGGCTCTCAGGGTTTCTGCAGAGAGATATGCTGTTAGTCTGATGAGTTTCCCTTTGTAGGTAACCTAACCTTTCTGTCTGGCTACCCTTAATGCTTTTTCCTTCATTACAACCTTAGAAAATCTGACGATTATGTATCTTGGGGTTGCTCTTCTCGAGGACTATGATAGTGGTGTTCTCTGTATTTCCTGAATTTGAATGTGGGCCTGTCTTGCTAGGGTGGGGAAGTTCTCCTGCATAATATCCTGAAGTGTGTTTTGCAACTTGGTTCCATTCTCCCTGTCACTTTGAGGTACACCAATCAATCATAGGTTTGGTCTTTTCACATAGTCCCATATTTCTTGGAGGCTTTGTTTGTTCCTTTTCATTCTTTTTCCTCTAATCTTGTCTTCACACCTTATTTCAGTAAGTTGATCTTTAATCTCTGATATCCTTTCTTCTGCTTGATCAATTTAGCTATTGATAGTTGTGTATGCTTCACAAAGTTCTCATGCTGTGTTTTTCAGCTCCATTAAGTCATTTATATTCCTCTCTAAACTAGTTATTCTAGTTAGTAGTTTCTGTAACCTCTATTCAAGGTTCTTAGCTTCCTTGCATTGCATTATAACATGCTCCTTTAGCTCAGAGGAGTTCGTTATTACCCACCTTCTGAAGCCTACTTCTATCAATTCATCAATCTCATTCTCCATCTAGATTTTTGCCCTTGCTGGCAAGGAGTTGTGATCCTTTGGAGGAAAGAGGCATTCTGGTTTTTGGAATTTTTAGCCTTTTTGCGCTGGTTTTTCCTGATCTCACTGGATTTATCTACCTTTGATCTTTGAGACTGATGACCTTTAGATGGAGTTTTTGTGTGGGGGTCCTTTATGTTGATGTTGTTGTTGCTTTCTGTTTGTTGGTTTTTCTTCTAATAGTCCGGCCCCTCTTCTGCGGGTCTGCTACAGTTTGCTAGAGGTCCACTCCAGACTCTGTTTACCTGCGTATCACCAGTGGAGGCCACAGAACAGCAAAGATTGCTGCCTGCTCCTTCCTCTGGAAGCTTCATCCCAGAGGGGCACTGGCCTGATGCCAGCCCAAGCTCTCCTGTATAAGGTGTCTGTTGACCCCTGTTGGGAGGTGTCTCCCCATCAGGAGGCACAGGGGTCAGGGACCAATGTAAGGAGGCAGTCTTGTCCCTTAGCAGAGATAGTGGGCTGTGCTGGGAGAATCCCTCTTGTCAGGATCAGCTGCTCTCTTCAGAGAGCAGGTAGGAACAATTAAATCTGCTGAAGCAGCACCCACAGCTGCCCCTTCTTCCAGGTGCTCTGTCCCAGGGACATGGGGGTTTTGTCTGTTAGCCCCTGAATGGGGCTGTTACCTTCAGAGATGCCCTGCCCAGTGATGAGGAATTTAGAGAAAAGATCTGGCCACAGCCACTTTGCTGCACTGTGGTGAGTTCCGCCCAGTCCAGACCTCCCAGCCTCCTTAGCACTGTCAGGGGAAAACTGCCTACTAAAGCCTCAGTAATGGCAGATGCCCCTCCTCACACCAAGCTTGATAGTCTCAGACTGACCTCAGACTGCTATGCTTGTAGCAAGAATTTCAAGCCAGTGATTCTTAGCTTGTTGGACTCCATGGGATTGGGACCTGCTGAGCAAGACCACTTGGCTCCTTGGCCTCCACCCCCTTTCCAGGGGAGTGAGCTGTTCTGTCTTGCTGGCGTTCCAGGCACCCATGGGGTATGAAAACAAAACTCCTTCAGCTAGCTTGGTGTCTGACCAAACAGCCACCCAGTTTTGTGCTTGAAACCCAGGGCCCTGGTAGTGTAGCCACTCGAGGGAAAATCCCGATCTGCAGATTGCAAACACCATGGGAAAAGTGTAGTAACAAGCCAGGTAGCAGAGTGCCTCATGGCTTCTCTTGGCTGGGGGAAGGAGGTCCCCACATCTCCTTGCACTTCCTAGGTGAAGCAGTGCCCCACCCTGCTTCTGCTCGCCCTCTGTGGGTTGGACCCACTGCCTAACTGGTCCCAGTGAGATGAACTGAGTACCTCAGTTGGAAAAGCAGAAATCACCTGCCTTCTGTTGCTATTTGGCCATCTTGGCCAGTTAATATATCTCTTATATCTCTTTTAATCTGTACATTTCCTCTCTCTCCATCTCCCTTTCTATCCTGGAAATTTTGTTGAAGAAATAGGGTTGTCTGTCAGCCTGGGTTTTGCTGATTGCAGCCCCATGATACTATTTATCTAATTCACTAATTCACATTCCCCTCTCTCTCTGTCCAATTCTCCTGGAAATTGACAGATCTAAAGGCTTGATTATATTAAGTTGTATTTTTCCTTTCTTTTTTGGCAAGACTAATTCGTTGATGGTGTTATACAGTTTTGTCAAGAGTTACATGGTTGTGTTTATTTTTGTGTTTTTTGATCAGCCAATCACTGCCAGCAGTCCTTACATGGATATTTCTCCCATCATTCTGATTACCTAACATATTCTCCAGGAGATTCCGCAGTAACTATTTACGGGAAAAATATGTCCTTATTTCTTGCAAGTTTGTCTGTGGCCTTTATATCTGAAGTTCTATGAGGCTAAATCCTTAGCTCCCATTTTCCTTCCCTGAGTATCCTAAATATATTACTCCAATGTCTTCTGGAAAAAAAAAAATCAGTTGACAAATTTTGGTGACAATTTGATATTCTTTTTTCTTATTAATGACTTGGCTGTTAAGACTGGATGACCACTGAATTTTTTTTTTCTTTTTTTTTCCCTTTTGTAATCCAGTGGTTTTTACTTTCCCGGGTAGATTTTTTTTTTCTCATATGTATAGTGCCTTTCCAATAAGAAATTTTAAATGACTTAAAATTTTATTTCAGGGAAGTGAAGATGTCAATATTGGTTCTATTCCACTGTTTTTGTTTTCTTTCTTTGGGATTTCTATTATGCATGTGTTGAATCTTCTTAGCAATCTATCTGTATCTGTAACTTTTTCTCAAAACCTTATCTCTTTATTATTTATTTTTTACTGAAGTGTAGTAAACATACAATAGAGTTCATCCTTTATAAGTACACAGTTTGGCAAATATTCATAAACATAAACAGCTGTATGACCAAACTCTAGAATATTTTCATTGTCCCAAAAATTTCCCTCATGCCTCTTTGCAGTCAGTTGCCTCCCCCTTACCCACATATACATAATTCCATCTCTAGAAACCACTGATCTGTATTTTGTCCCTATGTTTTGACATCTTTTAGAATGTCATCTAAATGAACTCCACAGCACATAGTCTTTCTTACATCTGACTTATTTCATGTAGCACAATGCTTTTGAGATTCATACTGTTGTATGTATAAGTAGTTCAATTATTTTTATTGCCAAGTAGTGTTCCTTTATGAATAACATTTTCTCTATCTTTTCACCAGTCGATGGATATCTGAGTTGTTTCAAGTTTGGGGCTATTATGAATGTCTTTCCTTCTATCCATACTTTGTTTTCTTAAACTAGTATCTGTTACATTTGTCCTTGCATTCCTTCCTTCTAGCACAGTCTTCATTCCTGAAATTTTTTTCCTTTTATTTCTAATTCTTTCCTGACTTTACCTCTCTGTTAAAATCTTCCTTCTCTTCAATTATCATATTTCTGATTTTTTAAAATTCTGATTCATGTTTTTATTTCATGGCTTCTATGATTTTCTCAATTGTTTTTGGCTCAGTTGGAAATATTAGGTATCATTTTCATTTATTTTGTGGGCATTTATTTCTGGCACGCTTTTATTGTCTGCAAAGATGTTATTCTGCTCCTTAACCTCTTTTGTAAAAAATAATAACTTTGTATGGTAATCAACTCTTTATGTTGTTCATTTTCTTCATTACTATTGTGACTACTAATAATACTTTCAGGGACATTTACAATTACAAATAATATAGGAAAACTTCCTAAGAATATATAAAACTAAGTATAGCATCAGCAACATATATAATTATACAGCTGCTGTCATCTGCAGAAATTAGGTAACATCATTACTGCTCATGAATTTTATGAAGTCAGTATTTATCCTTAACGTTACTGAAGAAAAAAACAACATACCAGAAGTTAAAAGCTTCTTCAAGTTTATAGGGAGACAACATTACAACTCTCAGCTTGTAATTATTGGAGCACATATTAAAGATGTACACAATTAGAAAAAAGATCATTATCTTAATCTAAAAAATTGTTTTTTCTAAGTAGACTTTTCTTTACTTTGGGTTCCCTTTTTAAAAATGAAAGCAAATTTGAAATATTTCTGATGCTAATACAGTTCTAGGGTGGTAAAAGAATTTCCATCCTAAACAAGTTAACTTTCTTTTATATATTTATATGTATTTGTCAAGGCTTTTCACTCACACTAACTTGCTATTAAGTAAGCAGATAGAATAAGATATGACTTTGGTCATTGGATAATAACTGTACCATAAAACGTCTGATGTAATCCCAAAATGGCAAAGTAAATAATTGTGAGTTACTGAAATGACCAAGTCAGCCTTGCAAAATTAGGAGAAGGAGGTCTCAGGCAAGTGAATGGAAATGTTTAAATTTTTTACTTTGGCATGATATGGGTCCCAAATATATAACTAAAGTTTATAACATCTCTGTCTAAACAGAGATGAAAATGCCAATGGAACAATTCAGAAATGTCATGTTTATGACGTAGAGGAAAAGCACACGGTCTGGAGACCAGGCACTGTCTGTGCAGCTTCACCAGGCACCTGAACTCTATCAGGATGTCAGCGCCAGCAGCACACAGGGAGGAATTTCCAGCGTGGTCATCATTTTGTTTGGTTTTGCTCTCTCATCTAGTACTGTGTTGAAGTTCTAAAGTTGACCCTTTAACAAGAAGGTTAAGATTTTTTTTAGTTCGGCCTCCCTAGCACATTGCTGGATATGATGGGAGAGGGAATATTCTCACCATATTTGTTATATTAAGAACTCTCAGTTACCCAAGGCAAATTTCTAATTCTGAGTTACCTCTATTCTACACCAGGGCCATTTGAAGCCAAACAGTGAAGAGGACGTAATAGGGTTCAGAATTCTCAAGACCTTACCTGACACTGCTAAAAATGTCCATTGCCAAGGGAGCTCCAGCCTTTCCCCACTCTCCCACTTGATCAATATCTACCACTTCTATATTGGATTTCCTCAGGCCCTACTCAGTAGATACAATTCAGTAGTAGACCAACCTTGTCTTCACCAAGAAACCTCTATTGTGCCTGTTCAACAAATTAAATTTATTCAGAAATGATTTATTTTTTCCATTTAATCAGTGACACATTTAACTGCTGCTCAGAGTTCCCTGACTAATATGAGATAAGAGATGTTAGTTACCTTGTGGATTTGATATAATTTAAGACAGACGGCAATACAAAAGTCAGTCTATGAAGTTATATCTTGGTTAAATTTATAATTTCCATCCCGTGTTTTGAAGTTTTAAAAGTACTTTGAAGACTATCATTTATTTGAATATCATAAGTTGAAGATCATTGTTTTTTTCATATTAAATTATTTCTCCTAATGCATGTAATTCCCTCCTCTTGGGTAAGTTAGTATCTTTCTTTGATTAAAAATGCATAAAATTATTAGCACAAAAGAAACAGCAAGTCCATTAAGAGTTATATTTGGGGACCGTGGACAAGATCCTCTTCTCTGACTCTGGTCACCACCAGTCCTACCTGCCAACCACAGATACATGATAATTTAAGGTACCTATTTTGAGACAGATATTTTGACCCAGCCATTTGACAAACCATTATTGAACCATAATATATACTTGATTGACTTAAATTTCACATCCAGCAAAATTTCAATTTGATAGCATAATTCACTTTAAAAGGTTTGTCATCAGCTAAATATTTTTGTTATTTGATAATAAAACAAAAAAAGTATGCATGTTTACTTCTGAAAACAGTTGTATTTGGTGATTTGTTTAAATAGTATTATAGCTCTGTGCTTTGTATTTTGGTTCTGTAAAAATATTTTGATCTCTTTGGTTTTTTTGAAGTCAAAATTGAACTATATTTCTGTGACCTAAAGAAAATATTTCTATTTTTTCTTCATTTTGTAAGATTTGACAAATTTAGATGGCACTAATGACACTGAAAGTACTATAAGACTGCTCAGCATTAAAATTAAACCATGATGAATGTTGCTTTTCATATAAGACACCATGATAATATTTAGGCCAATTTCCATGAAACCCACCGGCATTAGCACTATTACTGTATCCGCTTTATAATCAACTATCCTCATGTATTTATCAAGTCTAGGCATTTCTAAATTTTTGAAATGCATATATATCTGTCCTTTACTACATATGCTCCTCTACCACTAAAAAATCAGAAACAAATAAAATCTTCAGCTCTTAAAAAAAATCACCAGGTTAAGATTACAATAAAATCCCTTCCTCTAATCAAAGCAGCCACTCCAGAATGTCCTTCTTTGGTCAGTCACCTTTACCCCCAACCCATTTTATCTAGGCAGATGCATAGTCAGTAAATTCAGTCATTTGTTTAGGATTTATACTTCAGTACTTCCAAAGTAGGTTGGGGGAAGGTTACAAGTGTTATATAATTTTAAAATAGGACAGAACTGATAAAAACAGATCAGAGTAGATCTAAAGAAAATAAAGGGGACAGAGATTACAAGGTTTACCATATTGTTCCCCTAGCAACAACATCACAAAAGAAAACTTTAAAGTGAACTAATTTTGCTTCAAAAACAGGGGAGAGGGCAAGCAAATTTATTTTCAAATTAATTTTCAAGGAAGAATCTCTTAGGATTTTGAGTAAATTATGCTTGATGACAATTTGGCAAATACACTGAGACAATATTCCAATGGATAATTCTCACATCCAGATCATCACACTATCTAATTGCTGCACATTCAGGAAAAATAGACAACCCAATTTTTAAACGAATAAAAGAAAGAAAACAATTTCACATAAAGAAGCACTTACGTTGGGGAAAATAATCTTACCCATTTCAAATTTAAAATTATATGCCTGTTTATATATAGCAAAAGAGAAATATGAAATTTAAAAAGTAACTCTTTAAAGACCTAAATACGTGTATTATCTGCATATTTTCAAATCATGTACAAATCAAGTTTTTGGCCAGGCACGGTGGCTCATGCCTGTAATCCCAGCTCTTTGGAAGGCCAAGGTGGAAGCATTGCTTGAGACCAGCCTGGGCAACACAGTGAGGCGCATCTCTAAAACAAATTTTTTTTTTAATTGAAACAAAAATAGCCAGGCATGGTGGCACACCTGTAGTCCCAGCTACTCAGGAGGCTGAGGTGGGAGGACAGCTTGAGCCCAGGAGGTTGAAGGTGCAATGAGCCATGGTCGTGCTACCACATTCCAGTCTGGGTGAAAAAGCAAGACCAGGAAAGAAAGGAGGAAAGGGAGAAAGGGGAAAAAGAGAGGAAGAAAGAAAGGAGGGAAGGAGGAAGGGAGGGAGGGAGGGAAGGAGGGAAGGAAGGAAGGAGGGAGGGAGGGAGGGAGGGAGGGAGGGAGGGAGGGAGGGAGGGACGGAAGGAAGGAAGGAAGGAAGGAAGGAAGGAAGGAAGGAAGGAAGGAAGGAAGGAAGGAAGGAAGGAAGGAGGGAAGGAAGGAAGGGTCAAGTTTTCACTTGACAAGCATTCTCATCGGTTGTGTTCTAGCACATGACTTGCTGAAGGGGGTGTTCCCTTTCTAAATATAAAAGCTCTGCTGCTTCATACAAGACCTAGATGCAAAGAAATAGAAGGGCTATCAACCTCAATTTCTTTTAGTTATTTATTGCTAGCTTCTATCAGACATTTTTTTTAAATGCCAGTGAAAAGAGAGATCCTGAGGAAGGCACCTGGGGTAGATTCAGGGAATGAACTCTGAGACATGTTCAGACAGTTCTGAGAGAACTTGGCCATCTGGTTTGTTTTGCAGGCTGATTGAAAAATCCTGCATAACTTGAGGCCATCCGTACTCATGGTTTCTTCATGTAAAGTCATAAAATGAAATGAATTAAAGTTCAGAGATGAGCCACAGACAGATAGATTCGAAACCTTTACCAAATAATTCACTTCTAAGGAATGCTGTCTAACTTGGATGCCATTCATAAGAAAAAGGTTTTATTTCTAATTTGGCTTAAAGAGTCAGTTTGAAAAATTCTATTATCTCTATAGGAATTTCAAGTGGCTAATAACAATTTAGTAGCCTGACTTTCAAATAGCCCAGTAAGCCTATACAGGCATTGATTTTAAGAATAAACTTCTAGATAAGTAATAGTTATCAAACTAGATTACAACACTGGCTTAATTTTCATCTGAGGGATAGAAAAAATTCCCGCCACCTCCTGACTATATCATTAGAGCTGTGGGGTATAGAGGAAAGGACACTGGATAGAACGTCAGAGGGCTGAGGTCTAACCTAGATTCTGCCACATGTCAGCAGTTTGAACATGAGAATTCAATGTCTCTGGGCCTCTGCTTTCTCATCTGTAGAATGAGGAGTGGAACTGGGTATCTCACCGAACTCTTTTTTTTTTTTTTTTTTAATGTTGTAAATGACAGGTAGACCTGTCATTCCATATATGTTTCAATGCAGTTAGATTAAGAAAACAAGAACACATTAGTATAACCAAACTATGAATATTAGCTTTATAATAAAGCAAGCAGTAGTAATGAAGAATCTAGGAAATTTGCTAATGATTATCTTAAAAAATGTTCCCCTATTGTCTACAGACATGGCCAGTAAAGATATTTAGAACCAAGCAAAGACAATTTAAATTAATTATTTCTAATTTTTTTTTAATACTTTAAGTTCTAGGGTACATGTGCACAACATGCAGGTTTGTTACATAGGTATACATGTGCCATGTTGGTGTGCTGCACCCATTAACTCGTCATTTACATTAGGTATATCTCCTAATGCTATCCCTCCCTGCTACCCCCTCCCCACAAAAGGACCTGGTGTGTGATGTTCCCCTTCATGTGTCCAAGAGACCTCATTGTTCAATTCCCACCTATGAGTGAGAACATGCGGTATTTGGTTTTCTGTTCCTGCGATAGTTTGCTGAGAATGATGGTTTCCAGCTGCATCCATGTCCCTACAAAGGACACAAACTCACCCTTTTTTATGGCTGCATAGTATTCCATGGTGTATATGTGCCACATTTTCTTAATCCAGTCTGTCACTGATGGACATTTGGGTTGATTCCAAGTCTTTGCTATTGTGAATAGTGCCACAATAAACATATGTGTGCATGTGTCTTTATAGCAGCATGACTTATAATCCTTTGGGTATATCCCCAGTAATGGGATGGCTGGGTCAAAAGGTATTTCTAGTTCTGGATCCTTGAGGAATCGCCACACTGTTTTCCACAATGGTTGAACTAGTTTACAGTCCCACCAACAGTGTAAAAGTGTTCCTATTTCTCCACATCCTCCCCAGCACATGTTGTTTCCTGATTTTTTAATGATTGCCATTCTAACTGGTGTGAGATGGTATCTCATTGTGGTTTTCATTTGCATTTCTCTGATGGCAAGTGATGATGAGCATTTTTTCATGTGTCTGTTGGCTGTATGAATGTCTTCTTTTGAGAAGTGTCTGTTCATATCCTTGCCCACTTTTTGATGGGGTTGTTTTTCTCTTGTAAATTTGATTGAGTTCTTTATAGGTTCTGGATATTAGCCCTTTGTCAGATGAGTAGATTGCAAAAATTTTCTCCCATTTTGTAGGTTGCCTGTTCACTCTGATGGTAGTTTCTATTGCTGTGCAGAAGCTCTTTAGTTTAATGAGATCCCATTTGTCAATTTTGGCTTTTGTTGCCATTGCTTTTGGTGTTTTAGACATGAAGTCTTTGCCCATGCCTATGTCCTGAATGGTATTACACAGGTTTACTTCTAGGGTTTTTATGGTTTCTGGTCTAACATTTAAGTCTCTAATCCATCTTGAATTAATTTTCATATAAGGAGTAAGGAAAGGATCCAGTTTCAGCTTTCTACTTATGGCTAGCCAATTTTCCCAGCACCATTTATTAAAAGGGAATCCTTTCCCCATTTCTTGTTTTTGTCAGGTTTGTCAAAGATCAGATGGTTGTAGATGTGTGGTATTATTTCTGAGGGCTCTGTTCTCTTCCATTGGTCTATACCTCTGTTTTGGTACCAGTACCATGCTGTTTTGGTTACTGTAGCCTTGTAGTATAGTTTGAAGTCAGGTAGCGTGATGCCTCTAGCTTTGTTCTTTTGGCTTAGGATTGTCTTGGCAATGCGGGCTCTATTTTGGTTCCATATGAACTTTAAAGCACTTTTTTCCAATTCTGTGAAGAAAGTCATTGGTAGTTTAATGGGGATGGCATTGAATTTATAAATTACCTTGGGCAGTATGGCCATTTTCACAATATTGATTCTTCCTAGCCATGAGCATGGTATGTTCTTCCATTTGTCTGTGTCCTCTTTTATTTCACTGAGCAGTGGTTTGAAGTTCTCCTTGAAGAGGCTCTTTACATCCCTTGTAAGTTGGATTCCTAGGTATTTTATTCTCTTTGAAGCTATTGTGAATGGGAGTTCATTCATGATTTGGCTCTCTGTTTGTCTGTTACTGGTGTATAAAAATGCTTGTGATTTTTGGACATGGATTTTGTATCCTGAGACTTGCTGAAGTTGCTTATCAGCTTAAGGAGATTTTGGGCTGAGACAATGGGGTTTTCTAAATATACAATCATGTCATCTGCAAACAGGGACAATTTGACTTCTTTTCCTAAGTGAATACCCTTGATTTCTTTCTCTTGCCTGATTGCCCTAGCCAGAACTTCCAACACTATGTTGAATAGGAGTGGTGAGAGAGGGCATCCCCGTCTTGTGCCAGTTTTCAAAGGGAATGCTTCCAGTTTTTGCCCATTCAGTATGATATTGGCTGTGGGTTTGTCATAAACAGCTCTTATTATTTTGAGATACGGTCCATCAATACCGAATTTATTGAGAGTTTTTAGCATGAAGGGCTGTTGAATTTTGTCAAAGGCCTTTTCTGCATCTACTGAGATAATCATGTAGTTTTTGTCTTTGGTTCTGTTTACATGCTGGATTACGTTTATTGATTTGCGTATGTTGAACCAGCCTTGCATCCCAGGGATGAAGCCCACTTGATCGTGGTGGATAAGCTTTTTGATATGCTGCTGGATTTGGTTTGCCAGTATTTTATTGAGGATTTTTGTATCGATGTTCATCAGGGATATTGGTCTAAAATTCTGTTTTTTGTTGTATCTCTGTCAGGATTTGTTATCAGAATGATGTTGGCCTCATAAAATCAGTTAGAGAGGATTCCCTCTTTTTCTATTGATGGAATAGTTTCAGAAGGAATGGTACCAACTCCTCCTTGTACCTCTGGTAGAATTCGACCGTAAATCCGTCTGGTCCTGGACTTTTTTTGGTTGATAGGCTATTAATTATTGTCTCAATTTCAGAGCCTGTTATTGGTCTATTCAGGGATTCAACTTCTTCCTGGTTTAGTCTTGGGAGAGTGTAAGTGTCCAGGAAATTATTCATTTCTTCTAGGTTTTCTAGTTTATTTGCATAGAGGTGTTTATGGTATTCTCTGATGGTAGTTTGTATTTCTGTGGTGACGGTGGTGATATCGCCTTTATCATTTTTTTGTGTCTATTTGATTCTTCTCTTTTCTTCTTTATTAGTCTTGCTAGCAGTCTATCAATTTTGTTGATCTTTTCAAAAAACCAGCTCCTGGATTCATTGATTTTTTGAAGGGTTTTTTGTGTCTCTATCTCCTTCAATTCTGCTCTGATCTTAGTTATTTCTTGCCTTCTGCTAACTTTTGAATGTGTTTGCTCTTGCTTCTATAGTTCTTTTAATTGTGATGTTAGAGTGTCAATTTTAGATCTTTCCTGCTTTCTCTTGTGGGTATTTAGTGCTATAAATTTTCCTCTACACACTGCTTTAAATGTGTCCCAGAGATTCTTTTATGTTGTATCTTTGTTCTCATTGGTTTCAAAGAACATCTTTATTTCTGCCTTCATTTTGTTACATACCCAGTAGTCATTCAGGAGCAGGTTGTTCAGTTTCCATGTAGTTGAGTGGTTTTGATTGAGTTTCTTAGTCCTGAGTTCTAGTTTGATTGCACTCTGGTCTGAGAGACAGTTTGTTTTAATTTCTCTTCTTTTACATTTGCTGAGGAGTGCTTTACTTCCAACTATGTGGTCAATTTTGGAGTAAGTGTGATGTGGTGCTGAGAAGAATGTATATTCTGTTGATTTGGGGTGGAGAGTTCTGTAGATGTCTATTAGGTCTGCATGGTGCAGAGCTGAGTTCAATTCCTGGATATCCTTTACCAAGGGTCTTAGCAAACGGCACACCAAGAGTTTATATCCCACACTTGGCCCAGAGGGTCCCATGCCCATGGAGCCTACCTCATTGCTAGCACAGCAGTCTGAGATCTAAATGTAAGGTGGCAGCAAGGCTGGAGGAGGGGCGACCGCCATTGCTGATGCTTAAGTAGGTAAACAAAGCTGCTGGGAACCTCAAATTGGGTGGAGCCCACCACAGCTCAAGGACGCCAGCCTGCCTCTATAGACTCCTCCTGTGGGGACAGGGCATAGCTAAACAAAAAGCAACAGAAACCTCGGCAGAGGTAAATACCCTTGTCTGACAGCTTTGAAGAGAGCAGTGGATCTCCCAGCACGGAGGTTGAGATCTGAGAACGGACAGACTGCCTGCTCAAGTGGGTCCCTGACCCCTGATTAGCCTAACTGGGAGACATCCCCCACTAGGTACAGACTGAAACCTCACACCTCACACGGTAGGGTATACCCCTGAGACGAAGCTTCCAGAGCAAGAATCAGACAGAAACACTCGCTGTTCAGCAATATTCTATCTTCTGCAGCCTCTGCTGCTGATACCCAGGAAAACAGGGTCTGGAGTGGACCTCAAGCAAACTCCAACAGACCTACAGCTGAGGGTCCTGACTGTTAGAAGGAAAACTAACAAACAGAAAGGACACCCACACCAAAACCCCATCAGTACATCACCATCATCAAAGACCAAAGGCAGATAAAACCACAAAGATGGGGAAAAAGCAGTGCAGAAAAGCTGGAAATTCAAAAAATCAGAGCGCACCTCCCCCTCCAAAGGAATGCAGCTCATCACCAGCAATGGAACAAAGCTGGACAGAGAATAACTTTGACAAGTTGAGAGGAGAAGGCTTCAGTTGATCAAACTTCTCAGAGCTAAAGGAGGAACTACGTAACCAGCGCAAAGAAACTAAAAACCTTGAAAAAAGAATCGATCAATGGATAACTAGAATAATCAATGCAGAGAAGACCTTAAAAGAACTGATAGAGATGAAAACCATAACACGAGAACTATGTGACAAATGCACAAGCTTCAGTAACTGACTAGATCAACTGGAAGAAAGAGTATCAGCTATTGAAGATCAAATGAATGAAATGAAGCAAGGAGAGAAGTTTAGAGAAAAAAAGAGTAAAAAGAAATGAACAAAGCCTCCAAGAAATACGGGATTATGTGAAAAGACCAAATCTACGTCTGATTGGTGTGCCTGAAAGTGATGGGGAAAATGGAACCAAGTTGGAAAACACTCTGCAGGATATCATCCAGGAGAACTTCCCCAACCTAGTAAGGCAGGCCAACATTCAAATTCAGGAAATACAGAGAACGCCACAAAGATACTCCTCGAGAAGAGCAACCCCAAGACACATAATTGTCAGATTCACCAAAGCTGAAATGAAGGAAAAAATGTTAACGGCAACCAGAGAGAAAGGTTGGGTTACCCATAAAGGGAAGCCCATCAGACTAACAGCAGATCTCTGGGCAGAAACTCTCCAAGCCAGAAGAGAGAAGGGGCTAATATTCAACATCCTTAAAGAAAAGAATTTTCAACCCAGAATTTCATATCCAGCCAAACTAAGCTTCGTAAGTGAAGGAGAAATAAAATCCTCTACAGAAAAACAAATGTTGAGAGATTTTGTCACCACCAGGCCTGCCTTACAAGAGCTCCTGAAGGAAGCACTAAACATGGAAAGGAATAACCAGTACCAGCCACTGCAAAAACATGCCAAATTGTAAAGACCATCAATGCTAGGAAGAAACTGCATCAACTAACAATCAAAATAACCAGCTAACATCATAATGACAGGATCAAATTCACACATAACTATATTAACCTTAAATGTAAATGGGCTAAATGTTCCAATTAAACGGCACAGACGCAAATTCCATAAAGTATCAAGACCCATCAGTGTGCTGTATTCAGGAGACCCATCTCACATGCAGAGACACACATAGGCTCAAAATAAAGGGATGGAAGAAGATCTACCAAGCAAATGGAAAACAAAAAAAGGCAGGGGTAGCAATCCTAGTCTCTGATAAAACAGACTTTAAACCATCAAAGATCAAAAGAGACAAAGAAGACCATTACATAATGGTTAAGGGATCAATTCATCAGGAAGAGCTAACTATCCTAAATATATAGGCACCCTATACAGGAGCCCCCAGATTCATAAAGCAAGTCCTTAGAGACTTACAAAGAGACTTAGATTTCCATACAATAATAATGGGAGACTTTAACACCCCACTGTCAACATTAGACATATCTCACCCAATTCTAAGATTAAAACAGAAATTATCCCACTTTTCTAAATGTCCTTGAATGGAAAATCTTACATTTATATTGGTGTGCTTATGTCTATAATAATAAATTATGTTTCTGAAGCTAGGATTCTCTTTCCCATAAGGAAGTCTTTAAAGCTCATGTTACCACCACTTTTCCTTATTTTGAGTGTTAAACTAAGAGCATAGAGGATTCAGGGTCTCTGATTTTCATCCTCCCAACAATAGATGGCTTAAGAGTATGAATACTATACATGACAGGAGCACTTTCATTTTTTAAAAGTATTTAAATGTATTATTTCATTTTTTATCTCATAACTACCTAGTAAGGTAAATGGTAAATACTATTATTCCTATTTTGAACAGAAAATTAGATGAGACTTAGAGAACTTCAGTAACTTGCCCCAGTACATAAGAATATTCACAATCAACCAAGGGATTATTTATTAATACAGTCTGTGGAGCACAGTTCAACAGCATGTACTAAAATGTAAAACATGCATAGCCTTTGACCAAGCAATTCATTTTCTTTCTTTCTTTTTTTTTTTTTTTTCTGTAGAAACAGGGTTTCCCCATTTTGCCCAGGCTGGTCACAAACTCCTAGCCTCAAGCAATTCTCCCTCACCAGCCTCCCCAAGTGCTGGAATTACAGGTATAAGCCTCTGTGCCCAGTCTGACCAAGCAATTCCAATTTTGAATATTTTAGACAAGTATACAAAGATGTATTCTCAAAGAAAATAATCACAACACTTTTTATAATAGGGAAAAAACAAAAGTAACCTATATATCCATGAATAGCAGACTAGGAAAATACATTAAAACACAGCCAGGCAGTGGATTAATATGCAGCATTAAAAATTATAGCATAGGTTGGGCCTGGTGGCCCACGTCTGTAATGCAGCACTTTAGGAGGCTAAGGTCGGCAGAGTGCTTGAGCTCAGGAGTTTGAGGTCAGCCTGGGCAACAAGGCAAAACCCCATCTTTACAAAAAATATACAAAAATTACCCAAGCATGGTGGCCTGGGCGTGGTGGTGCATGCTTGTAGTCCCAGCTGGGAAGCTGAGGTGGGAGGACTGCTGGAGCCCCAGAGGTGGAGGCTGCAGTGAGCCATGATTGCACCACTGGACTCCAGCCTGGACAACAGAGCAATACGGTGTCTTCAAAAAAAAAAAAAAAGAAAAGAAAAGAAAAAAAGAAAAAGAAAAAGAAAAATGATAGCATAGAGTTATAGTTGATAAAGTAGAAATATTGTCACAACTTACCTTTGATTTGGAGAAAAGGGGTGGAGGAAGTAGGGTTAAAACACCAGTCAGCACTCTCCAATAGAATTCTATATGATTTGGAAATCTTTGCTGTCCAGAACAGTTGCCACTAACTACTATTAAAATGTGGCTAGTGTGACTAAGAAACTGCATTTATTTTTAAATAAATAAAAATTTTATTTCATTTTTATTTATTTAAATTTAAAAAGCCACATGTAACTAGTGGCTACCATATTGGGCAATGCAGTCAACACAGTTATTTTATGTGTTATTTTATAGTAAAAATATTAAATGTTTTGTTTAAACAACAACAACAAAAATAACCAACTTGTGTCTAGGAGACAACTAGAAGATACAGGAATAAATTAGTCCACGACACCTTTACCTAAAAAGCTGCAATGCCTGCAATATTAGGCCCAAGTGCACATTTTTTACACATGGTTTCTATACTTTGGCATAACTATTCTAATTTGGTGAGTTTCCTAGATACTAGTCCACATACTAGCAAATAAATAGCTGTATACAAATAAAGCTATATCTTTTGTGCAAACTCTGCAGAACAGGTCCGAAAGAAAGAATAATAAATGGAATAAATGGAAGGAAGAAAATGGGAACT
This sequence comes from Macaca nemestrina, assembly GCF_043159975.1. NCBI lineage: Eukaryota > Metazoa > Chordata > Mammalia > Primates > Cercopithecidae > Macaca > Macaca nemestrina. Next base: position 75,738,444 of record NC_092131.1, read on the forward strand.
GGAACATTGAAAGCAGGATCAGGTTTTTGTAAAAGGATAATAAATTATTCAGCTCACTGAGTGGATATGTAGTAATTAGGAAGCTCATGTTTTCTTCTTACAAGTTTTGATTATATCAAAATTACTGTAGCAACAAAATATCTTATTTTCTCATACACCAGCCAGTATAAAATTTAGTCTTGAGGAATCAAGACTAAATTAGCTAAAGGCTAATCTGACTTTCAGACCCGCACAAAGTAGGAGGCATATTTGTTTGTTCATAAGTATTTCCAAATTCCAATCCACTTGCAAATATAAAGCAATAGAGTAAACTAATTTTTTCCACTACCAGATATTAGATAGACAAAACATAATAATAAACCACTTTCCTCATTTATGTTATTTTCAACATTTTACATTATAAACAAGATACAGTAAACATTCATATAGAAGGGATTTTTTTCTGTATTTGGGATTTAAAGAAGCTTTCTTAAAGACCAAATTGGCCCAAATTGTAGCATTCTTAACAGTAAAACTATAATTAACCAAGGCCCTCAGTTAATTGGATTCCTCCCTCCTTCTACTTTTTAGAAGGAAAAAAAGAAACCTCAAGAAAAGATATTGAAGGAAGGGGCAAATTTGCAATGTAAATCTCCTAATACATCCAAATCTGTTACTCTTACATGAAAATGATATTGTAACTGATGACTTCAAAAACTTCAGTATCCTTAATCCTGAGAAAGCTTTAGGTATGTTCAATACTATGCACTTGAAGTTTGGAAGAGAAAGTGTACCAATACACAGTAAAAAAAAAAAAAAAAAAAAAAAAAAAGTATAATGAGAAGTCAAATTTATTTTTATCACATCCTGTTAACTAAAAATTTCAAACAAAATATGCCCTGCCCCTTGCAGGCCTTGTTAATTGAGGCTATATTTCCTATATTTCACTGTGTTTTAATGACCAAAACCAAATTATAGAGGAATGTATTTTGATTGGCAGTATATATAAGTTGCCACAAATCAATCTCTCTCTCTCTCTCTCTCTCTCTCTCACACACACACACACACACACACACACACACACACACACACACACACCCCAGCTCACCCTACCAGAGTCACAAAATCAGCAAGCAGTATTTAGATTGGGATAGAATCATAATCACAACTACTAACATGTCATGTAGCATCAGAGAAATTTCAAAATTCTTCTAAAGAATGATCTTGATTTTTACAACAACCTTCAGAGGTGAATGTTTACAGCTAAGGAAATTAAGGCTCATAGAAATTACTGAGTTGCCTGGTGTCCAACTTCTAGTAAGTAGCAGAATCAGGAGCAGAACTAGGCCTGCCATCTCCAAATCCTGGGGGCTTTCCACTCTGCCTCTCCTGGAACCAGCCAGCAGGCAAGAAGGAGGCATGAGGGTAGGCATGACAAGTGACTATCACTAATTTGAAGAACTCCCATTCCAGCCATTAAAAGCTGGCTGATACTAAAGAGGCATCAAGCTTTTATTGCTCTCAGTGTGCTTCTGAAATCTCTGACGCAGTTTGAACTAAATTAACCACTATCAAGAAAAGGGGCCAGGACATCTCAACATACCTTATAAATTTGGGAAGACAGCCCCAATCTAGTTTCAAGAATACCTTCAACTATTTTAGCCGTTACTACCTACTTGCTTGGAATCTAGTTTGTTCTACTTAAACTAGATTATCAGTCCTCAGGCCATGTGACTCAAGGTAAAAACTGGCAGTTGATTAGCAGGGCCTCTTTCTGAAGCCTTTCCCTTCCCTCTTTATGGGACCAGAGCTGTCTTCTCCAACAGAAAATCTTTTCTAAGATGGAGTCTAGCTCTGATGCCCAGTCTGGAGTGCAGTGGCACTATCTTGGCTCACTGCAACCTCTGCCTCCCGGGTTCAAGCAATTCTCCTGCCTCGGCCTCCTGAGTGGCTGGGACTACAGGCGTGCACCACCATGCCTGCCTAATTTTTTGTTTGTTTGTTTGTTTGTTTTGTATTTTTAGTAGAGACGGGGTTTTACCACGTTGGCAAGGCTAGTCTCAAACTCCTGATCTCAAGTGATACATCCACCTCGGCCTCCCAAAGTGCTGGAATTACAGGCATGAGTCACTGCACCAGCCTGGTATTTATTCTTGATGTAAATGGAAGTGAATGCATTACTTCTCCCAATGACATTGATTTTTAATGCCTAACTTCTAATTATAGAAAGCCTTTGTAGAGGGTAAAGGAAATTCAGATATTAAAAGAGCAGACTGGAGAGTTAATTTGTCAAGGTGATGATCTTTCCTGCAATCTCATCTTCTACCTGGGAGTGAGAGCTTCCCCAAAGTTCCTGATGCTCATGTATGTGAGGAAACCTAATGTAAACAAGAATCCAGGTATCTGTCTTTTGCTAAACATTGTAGAATCAAGATTGTAGAATCAAGTATGCATTGCTAATATCTCCCTTTAGAATAATATCTCCCTTGTAGAATCAAGATTCTAGAATCAAGTATGCAACGTTAATATCTCCCTTTCTCTCTCAGAATCTTTCCATTTTGAAATCAGGAAAAAAGTAAACTGAAAAAGCACTATGATACAGTATACTACAGGTATTAACTTGGAGTCCCCCATGAATGGGTTTCAAAGGATCTCTTGATATAGTATGCAAAATATTACTGGCACGTGTGTGCAACATTTATAGATAGTTTATGGTTTACATCATATTCTCAAAAAATTACCAATCTAAAAAGCTTAACACAGACTTTAGGATTAGGAAGACCTAGTTTTTATTCCCAGCTCTACCACTTTGTAGTGGTGTGATTTTAGGCAAGTAAATTACCATCTCTGTACCTCGGGTCCCACACTAGAGGGCCAGGTATTAAAGATTAACTGAGATAATACATGTGCTTTGAGGAAAACAAAGCATAAAGGATTGGTAGCTCACTCATATTATTACTGGAAGAGTAAAGGACTTGAGAAACTTTAAGAGGAAGAAAGGGTCTTCACCCAGATGCAGAAAAAGTAGATTGGGGATCAAGGCCACAAACTTGGCAAAATTTACAGTTTGCTTAGGATGTACTTGGTTATTGTCACGAAATGGTAGGGTTAGAAGGTACTCTGTAGTTCCCTCCATTTACAGTGAAGAAGCTGAGATCCAGAAAAGGGAGGCATTGCCACATTATAAAGTTAGTAATAAGAGGAGGATGCCAGATTTTGGTTCTAGTCCAGGCAATTGAGAACGAAGAGAAGCTGCCACTGAGGTACTGTTATTCAACTACAAATGAAAATCACTCAACTTTGCCTCATTTATACATCCTTTTCCTTCCCCGAAAAAGGACCTTTGGTCCTGGGCATCATTAATCAAAATGTTCAGTGCATTTCATTTCTAGTTCTTCCCATTTGCTGTGCTTACTACAGAAAAAGCAGTGTGCATGGGTAGATTTGTAACTGATTTAAATATGTCAGTATACTTGTTTTAACCTTTGAAACCAAGACTCTCACTGTAGGAACTGTTAGATAGAATGCCATGAGTGAGCACATCCTCTCACTTGGACAGAAAATGGATGTCAATGAATTATTAAGTTGCCAACTAGTCCAAGATGGAGGGAGATGCATAATTCTACTTTCTCTTAAACATGATTATGCGATACACTGATAATTTTGAAGAGTTGAATTAATAAAAGACTTTCAAAGGGTTTCAAACTTTAACTTGACCCAAATTTTAGGTTATATTAACTGGAGTCTGCTGTCTTTGAAGAAACTTAATTAAGGTTACTCAATATCTCATTCTTATTTTTTAAAAATGTCAAATTTTTCTCTGGGTTAATTCCAGGAAAATTCTGCTTTTTTGGCCAAGTCCTAACCCCAAAGCTTCTATGAACAATTACGCTAATTTTTAAATACTAGTGAATACTTGCGAATGAAATGTCCTTGGGAGGTTATAGTTTTTTTAGTACACCCAGTGCCACTTAGAAAGAGCAGAAGGAAAATTTAAAATCATAACACGAGGATTCAATTAGTTGACCAAAATAGAATTTACAATTTTATACAAAAAAGTAGGAGAAACTGCCCTTAAAAAGCTCTTAGTTTTGTTTGAGGAAACTAGAAAACAACATATGAAAAAAGCAAATAAGAATGCAAGGTAGTAAACACTGGTGCTAAATTATGTATCAAGAGACAAGGTGCTCTCAGAGCAGTGCAGGCTGAGTGTGCATGAAGCTTTTTAGTAGAGAGATGAGTTGTTTGCTAGGCCTTGAATCACTGGTTTTAAGTCAAATAGGGCTGAGAATAGTTGTAAAGGTGGAGTTCATGCTGTGATGTCTAGCTGGGGTCATAACATGGGGAGAGAGAAACATAATCATCTTAAATAGTTTCATTTCAGAATAAGATTTTTTTTTTGCTATCTTTGGCTAACAAATCTATGACCACAAACAAATAACTTAAGTGTGATGAGTAAAAAAATACCACATTTGCTTTTTAAAATAAAAGTAGAAACCATAAAATTCTATCAAATAAATACATTGTCTTTATAAAGCCTTGTGGTTTAAGTGTCAGTAAACTTGTTCTGGAAACCTGTAACACATTCATGGAATTGCATTTTTAAAGGTGTACTGAATTTTAAAATAACCACATTAAACAGTTACAAAATATTTATACTTCTGATCCTGTGGCAGACAAAAAAAAAAAACAAACAAAAAAACAGTTGCTTGTAGATCTATAGGAAATGCTAAGCCCAACAATCTTGAAAATTAAAAAAAAAAAAAAAAAGATGTCTACTAGCTCTAAGAAAACTTACCATTTTCTAACAATGTATTCTTAAAGTCTATAACTTAATCTATGACAGTAAAAATAAATAGTTTTTGAAATACAGATATCTCAGGTTTAATCTCAGGTTTATAACTACTAAGAAGAGATACATGTAGATCACAAGAAGCAGAAAGGAGAAAAATGAAAAGGAAACCTTGTATCCTACATATACAAAATAATATCTTCTGTATTAATCCACACAAAGTTTAGATTCATTTTTATTTACCTAGCTCGTTACTCATTATAAAAGAGCATAATCCAACAGATTGTGGGATAACTACCAGAATTAACACATTTATATAGAATTGAGCACATCAAGTACATATGGTATTTAACAAATAGTTTTTGCCATGATAATGAGGTAACTGTGTACCCACTTATACAAATCCTATATTTGTCTATGCAAAATATTGCACAGAAAATTCAAATAAGCTAAAATACACCATCTCTGAATCTCTTATAGTAATGACATCAAGTTATCAACCAACATAATTTACCTTTAAATATTCTTCAATGCATTATATATAAAATTGCAAATAGAACTTTTGAGGTGAGGCTTTCTCCCTCAAATCATCCCTAAATACAAAATGTCCAGCACATCTAGGAATCTGATTCACACCCTCAGATTTCCAGTACAGGTATGGGAACTAGCTTTCCCTAAGGAAGATCTGCCAATTATTTACAAGTCTATTAGTTTGTATGTATCTAATCAACAAAATAAAGGGAACAAGTTTTATGCTCATTGTCTCTGGATTTCAAAGTCATACAAATGTATCAACACAGATATGAATATAGAAATAGAAATATGAATGAATATAGGAATAGAAAAAAAAATAGCTGGAGTAGTAATATCTCAAATTGAATGCCGTGTCCATGATTATGTTATGATAGACACCCATATGAAAATAAGGGGAGAACTGGCAGGGCACAGTGGCTCACACCTGTAATCCTAGCATTTTGGTAGGCCAAAGCGGGTAGATCACTTGAGGTCAGGGGTTCAAGACCAGCCTGGCCAACATGGCAAAGCCCCGTCTCTACTAAAAATACAAAAAAATTAGCTGGGCATGGTATCACATGCCTGTAGTCCCAGCTACTCAGGAGGCTGAGGCAGGAGAATCGCTAGAACCAGGGAGGCAGAGGTTGCAGTGAGCCAAGATTGCATCATTGCACTCTAGCCTGGGCAACAGAGTGAGACTCCATCTCAAAAAAAGAGAAAAGAACCAGAAAACCTACAGAAGGATTAACCAGCTTGGCTGGCAAGATGGTTTAACCAAGCAGATGACATTTTAGCTATGATTCAGAGTAAGTACAGCAATTTTTCCAGGCAGAGAAGTTTGGGGTAAAGAATGAGGTAATTTCCCAGAGAGAGAAGAAACCATATTCCAAGGTATGGATTTATGAATGAGCATGGCTTGTTAGAGGTGCAGGAAGGAAAATGTCAAGAGAGGGAACAACAGGCCAGCTGGTCTAGATTTTCAAGGAACTTAGAGGCCATGCCCAAGAATTTGGACTGTGGGAGGACAGATAGAAGTTAACAGAAGTAAATGCTATACTTAAATGTTTTATGAAACACATTTTATTCCTAGTTACTTCCAAGATAGGAGCATAGACACATACATAAGAGGTAGTCTCCTATGTGGTATTATTTGAAGGACTCAAGAATCACCCTTAGTGACAATCTCTCTCCTCATCAAGCCTGACTCACTATTACAGAAATGGATTCCATTTTCCCTTTGCAGAGGTAAATGTTGAAGATGCAGCCATTGTTAACGCTATTGCTTGAATTACTTTATAGAAGCTTTTAATAGAAATTACATTTTTGGAAAGAAGAAAAAATGCAAGAAGCACAGAAGACCTTCTTCATAATTTGTCAAAGGCCAGTTTGTCAGACTTTTGAACTCATTCTCCAGTAGACCTTATAATCATTCCCTCTTTCTTGAGAGAACAGCAGATCACTTCTCATACTGAATTTCACATATTCCTTTTCAATTTAATGATATATTTGGCAAATCTTCCTTATTCAAATAATGAAGAAAATTGGTACATTAAAGTATCACAGAACAATAGAAGCAGCTTACACCAAAAAGCCCACTGATAACAGCCACATTGTTAAAGGGGACAGAGAAGAGATTTCTATTCTGTTCCTTTTTATTCTATTCACATTTATACAAAGAAAAAACAACCCTCAGCCCTAATACCAACTGACAAGAGACATATAAGTTCAGCTTGAGCCTGATGAGGGCAAATTAAACTGAGAAAACCAATTGCCTCTAACTCCTCTGCTTGGTGTCTGGTCTGATGAACTTTTTCTTGCCTCCCACTTCCACCACCCAAGCCCAGCTACTCTGCATCACTTACTCAACAGCCTCATAACTGTCTCACATCTCTCCCCTTTCCAGACTAACCTGAACACACTTGCAAAATCATCCTAAGACATGGTTTTATTTTACCACATTATTACTTTGTTTGTGGGTGTCCTTATGACTACCGTAATCAAGTCCAAGTCCAGACTTCTCTGAGCCATTTTAAGTTTTTGTGGTCCTTCATAATGTCCACCAGGCTCAATCATATGTATATACCTCCCATCATGCCTTGGATCCAGACAAGAAAAGAACCATTCTGTCTTTCATATCCAAAACACCTTTGCCTACAAAGATGTTTGTATCTCCCATGACTATATAAAATAGCCACATAAGGCCCTGCAGGTGGTACACTGCACAACTTCAACAGTTGCCATTCATATGTAACCTGCAAAACCATAGATGGGCAGCCCTGTGCCTGGACTGCTCTGTAAGATGATTTCTAGTTCAATGAGGAGTTGTGAAAATCAAATGAGAGAGAAATATTTGCCTTATCTGGATTGGGTTTTTCTTTTGTATTTGAAAAGTTAAGATAATAACATAAGATAGTATATTTAAAGCATATAGGTAAGTGTCTGGCATGTACTTATTTCCTTCCTTCCCTTTGCATATACTGACTTTATGAAGTTATTTGAAAAACTGAAGAAGTTCAAACAAATCATGTAGAAGCCCTTGCTCCTGATGAAAAAAAAAAGTGTATTTAAATCCTTGGCTATCTGTTTGGAAGGAAGGGAGAATAAATGGAGCAAGCAAGATGTATCCAAAAACCCTCTGCTCTGAAGCATCTCCTTCCAGGTGCTGTCAGCTTTGGCTATGCAATGGAATCACCTGGGGAGTCTTCAAAAGACAGATGCTTGGGTCCAAACCCAGATTCTGACGTGACTGCTCTGGAACATGGCCTGGGCAATGGTTTTGTTGTTGTTGTTGTTGAGACGAATTCTGACTCTGTCGCCCAGGCTGGAGTGCAGTGGTGCGATCTCGGCTCACTGCAACCTCCACCTCCAAGGTTCAAGCAATTCTCTGCCTCAGCCTCCTGAGTAGCTGGGATTAAAGGCACCCGCCACCATGCCCAGCAAATTTTTGTATTTTTAGTAGAGACGGGGTTTCACCATCTTGGCCAGGCTGGTCTTGAACTCCTGACCTTATGATCCACCTGCCTTGGCCTCCCAAAGTGCTGGGATTACAGGTGTGAGCCACCGTGCCCAGCCAGACAGTGGGTTTTTTAAAGTTTCCCAGGAGACTCTACTGTGCAGCCAAGGGTAAGAACCATGGTCTCTACAAATGCCACAGCTTGAAATCAATTGATTTGTTAACATTTTTCATTAAAGATGTTCATTTCTTGTTCCACCCACCTCCATGTTAGGATACTAGTCATTCATGCCTTACTTCCTTTTCACTTTAATTGTATAACATTTCCCCTATTTTGAGATGTAAAATTTTGAAGACAGCAGAGTGGGCAAGGTACTAACATAGGTACCTTATTCAAGGTAGCTATGACACCCCTACTCAGAGGGACCCCAGGACTTCATCTATGTCCCCATTTCAAATTGCTCACATTCCTACTTATGATGAATTAAAATACACATAGGTTGGATCTTCTTAATAAAATAAGCCCCCCACCCTCACATTCGTTCCTTTTAACTGTCTAATGTAAGAAAACCAGAATTTTTTTTTTTTTTGAAATGGGATCTTGCTATGTTGCTCATGCTGGAGTGCAGTGGCTATTCACAGGCATGATCCCACTACTGATCAGCATGGGAGTTTTGACCTGTTCCATTTCCAGCCTGGTTCAGCTCACCCCTTCTTAGCAACCAGATGGTCTTCTGCTTCCAGGAGGTCACCATATTGATGCTGAACTTGGTGTGGACATCCGATTGGCATAGAGCAGTACTGCCCAGGACCCCTGGACTCAAGCAATCCTCCTGCCTCAGCCTCCCCAGTAGCTGGTACTACAGGCATATGCCTCTGTACCTAGCCAGAACTATTATACTTTATAGCCACTCAAATTTCTCACATCCATAGAAGGGTATGAAGCCAGTGCACCAAAATAGAAAGAATATTAGACTTAAGGCTCATAATACATGATTTGACTCCCAAGTTGATCACTTAACCTTTTGAGACTCAGTCTCCTCATTTCTAACAGAGGGTTATTGTGAGGATTAAATAAGATACTATAAATAAAACTCCTAGTGTAGATTAGATACTCTATGAATTCAATTGAAGTGAAAACTCTCAAGGCAAGGAAAGAGTTAACTCATATACTCTCTCTGGTAGATGCCCCTAAAAATATCTAATCCTGTGAGACCACAAAAACAGATGGCTATTTGTTCAGTGAGAGCTCATGGTGATGTTATTAAACCAACATCTTTAAGTAACAAGCCCCAATAACACTTCTCTAATCAAAGTAATGCCAGTTTCTTTAGATTTTTTTTCAAAATCCTTTTATGAAATGTATTACTTTTCTCTAAACTGTTTTCACTATTTCTTTCAAATTGCAAAATCTGTGATAATCTTCAGTTTCCATGCTACTTTTGCTAATGAAAAATTACACAGCTGTACAATCTGTTAGATTGATTGAGCCATCTCAACAAATAATGCCCCCATTCTGAGCTCTAAATACATTAGTGCATATGGCTAAGATTCATGTATAGCCAAAGATCTTCCACAATTATGTGCCAGGAACCACCAATATTAATTTTTCTATATCTTAACCAAGAGTGTTCATAAGTAGTCCAAAACAGGTGGTAGGTCTGAGGCTTATATCATCTCTCCAAATCATGATGAAAATACATTAATCATTCAACAATCAAAAAAGGATTTATTTAGCACTTAGTCTGTTTTCCAGCATTGGATGGGGAAAAGAGAGAGATAATTACTCAACAATTAATTGAGATAGATTTTTTTCCCCACATAATTGGGTCTTCTAAATATCTAAAATTAGCCATTCAAACATCAGACATCCTTTTTATTTCAACCATTTTTCTTAGTTGGTGATACCAAATATTCTTACACAACTTAGCACTAATTGTAGAAAAAGCATTTCCACTAATAAGCACCATAATGAAACCACACTCTCTATACACTTGACTACTAGTATCCAGCTTCCCTAAGAAGACACCCTAAGGAAAACATAGTCAGTTATTCAGACTACTATAACAAAACACCTTAGACTGGGTAATTTATAAACACTAGAAATTTATTTCTCATAGTTCTGGAGGCTGGAAAGTCTAGGATCAAGGCTCCAGCAGATTCTGTGTCTGGTGAGGGCTTACTCTCTACTTCCAATATGGCACCTGGTTGCTGCCTTAGCTCCCTGGAACCTTTCTTTATGAGGTCACTAATTTCATTCATGAGGGTAGAGCCCTTATTATTTAATCAGCTCCTAAAGACCCCACCTCTTAATCCTATCACACTGGCAATTACGTTTCAACATATGAATTTTGAGATCATAGCACCCATCAACCATAAAAAGGATTACAGTCACAAATCTGGGCTTTGGGAAAATAATAAATGTTAACATCCTCATACCCATCAACAAATACATCAACCTCATCTTCCAATTTTCAGAGATTTGGGATATGCTTTTGGGGTTGCCAATTTAATGGGTATTTCACGTAAATTTTAATCCCATATAAGAATTAAAACAATAATGTTACACAAACAGCACCAGATTACATTTCCTTGCATAATATGTTCCAAAATTAAAGTATATATCAAATATCTTGAGGAAAGTTGGGAATGGCCTAAAGCAGTCACTATCAAACTGTTCTGGCCTTGACTCAAAAAATACATTTTTACACCATGACCAAGAACTTGGTTTTAATTAAACCAAGTTTTACAACGTAGCACTTATCATTATTCATGAAATCCTTTTCTAATTCATTATTTAGCTCTTTAATTCACTAAATTAATTTCACAACCTGCTAAATGGGTTAAGATCTCTTTGTTGAAAAATAGTGATCTAAAGGGCGAAAATGAAAATAACTACTCTTTCCAGAAAATAAAGATACTTTGTCTTCAATGTTAAACCAGGGCTTATAATATTTAAGATGTACTGGAAACCACTCAAAGATGGTGTGAATTGAATGCTTCAGGCTTTAACACACAGTCAAGTTAACATTAAGATCAGAATCCAACAAGCCAGTAACTTTTAATGTCAGAAGATAAGTTCCACTCAGAGTTCATTCTCCTTATCAAAAATTTATGAGAATCCAAGGGCATGTTTTAGATATGCCCATGAATCAACCCTGGCTGTTGCTCACTATCACAACTATGGACCCTAGACTCCACAGTTGTCACATTGGTGGCACCACTGCCATCTGAGGCAACGCTTACTAGTTATGCTCCAGCAGTAGGAGAAAGAGAATAATCTTTCCCTTTTGCACCTGCTGAACAAGGGGAAAGTTGGCTTCAGCCACTGGGGAGGTCCTCCAAGTCACAACCATAGCCCTTTCCCCTCATTAGTTATCCACACTACCCTGGTGCCAGCCCAGGTTCCAGGGCTGGGAACATACTGTACCACAATTCACCATCCCTTTTCCTCCCCCCACACTGGGGCAGACTTCTTGTCCCATAGTAACAGAGAATCCTCTCCCAGGAGCCCCATAATCCTTGGACTTCCATCATCTTCAGTCCATCAGGTCCATCTGATGTCCTAAATCCCAGCTGTGGAAAGGATTCAATCCTTTTTCCCAGTAGGCCCTCCAGACCCCATGTGATCACTGGGTATGTGCATTAACTTCAGATGTCAGAGGCATCATAGTCTGGGTACAGTCCAGTCAGAACATCTTGTAAACAGAGTCTCTGTTGACTACTCTAAATTTGAGAGTCACGTCGAGGGCGGAGCAAGATGGCCGAATAGGAACAGCTCCAGTCTCCAACTCCCAGCGAGAGCGACACAGAAGACCGGTGATTTCTGCATTTTCAACTGAGCCTCTGCTGCTGATACCCAGGCAAACAGGGTCTGGAGTGGACCTCAAGCAATCTCCAACAGACCTACAGCTGAGTGTCCTGACTGTTAGAAGGAAAACTATCAAACACGAAGGACACCTACACCAAAACCCCATCAGTACATCACCATCATCAAAGACCAGAGGCAGATAAAACCACAACGATGGGGAAAAAGCAGGGCAGAAAAGCTGGAAATTCAAAAAATAAGAGCGCATCTTCCCCGGCAAAGGAGCGCAGCTCATCGCCAGCAACGGATCAAAGCTGGACGGAGAATGACTTTGATGAGATGAGAGAAGAAGGCTTCAGTCCATCAAATTTCTCAGAGCTAAAGGAGGAATTACGTACCCAGCGCAAAGAAACTAAAAATTTTGAAAAAAAAGTGGAAGAATTGATGGCTAGAGTAATTAATGCAGAGAAGGTCATAAACGAAATGAAAGAGATGAAAACCATGACACGAGAAATACGTGACAAATGCACAAGCTTCAGTAACTGACTCGATCAACTGGAAGAAAGAGTATCTGCGATTGAGGATCAAATGAATGAAATGAAGCGAGAAGAGAAACCAAAAGAAAAAAGAAGAAAAAGAAATGAACAAAGCCTGCAAGAAGTATGGGATTATGTAAAAAGACCAAATCTACGTCTGATTGGGGTGCCTGAAAGTGAGGGGGAAAATGGAACCAAGTTGGAAAACACTCTTCAGGATATCATCCAGGAGAACTTCCCCAACCTAGTAGGGCAGGCCAACATTCAAATCCAGGAAATACAGAGAACGCCACAAAGATACTCCTCGAGAAGAGCAACTCCAAGACACATAATTGCCAGATTCACCAAAGTTGAAATGAAGGAAAAAATCTTAAGGGCAGCCAGAGAGAAAGGTCGGGTTACCCACAAAGGGAAGCCCATCAGACTAACAGCAGATCTCTCGGCAGAAACTCTCCAAGCCAGAAGAGAGTGGGGGCCAATATTCAACATTCTTAAAGAAAAGAATTTTAAACCCAGAATTTCATATCCAGCCAAACTAAGTTTCATAAGTGAAGGAGAAATAAAATCCTTTACAGATAAGCAAATGCTTAGAGATTTTGTCACCACTAGGCCTGCCTTACAAGAGACCCTGAAGGAAGCACTAAACATGGAAAGGAACAACCGGTACCAGCCATTGCAAAAACATGCCAAAATGTAAAGACCATCGAGGCTAGGAAGAAACTGCATCAACTAACGAGCAAAATAACCAGTTAATATCATAATGGCAGGATCAAGTTCACACATAACAATCTTAACCTTAAATGTAAATGGACTAAATGCTCCAATTAAAAGACACAGACTGGCAAACTGGATAAAGAGTCAAGACCCATCAGTCTGCTGTATTCAGGAGACCCATCTCACACGCAGAGACATACATAGGCTCAAAATAAAGGGATGGAGGAAGATTTATCAAGCAAATGGAGAACAAAAAAAAGCGGGGGTTGCAATACTAGTCTCTGATAAAACAGACTTTAAACCATCAAAGATCAAAAGAGACAAAGAAGGCCATTACAAAATGGTAAAGGGATCAATTCAACAGGAAGAGCTAACTATCCTAAATATATATGCACCCAATACAGGAGCACCCAGATTCATAAAGCAAGTCCTTAGAGACTTACAAAGAGACTTAGACTCCCATACAATAATAATGGGAGACTTCAACACTCCACTGTCAACATTAGACAGATCAACGAGACAGAAAGTTAACAAGGATATCCAGGAATTGAACTCATCTCTGCAGCAAGCAGACCTAATAGACATCTGTAGAACTCTCCACCCCAAATCAACAGAATATACATTCTTCTCAGCACCACATCGTACTTACTCCAAAATCGACCACGTAATTGGAAGTAAAGCACTCCTCAGCAAATGTACAAGAACAGAAATTATAACACACTGTCTCTCAGACCACAGTGCAATCTAACTAGAACTCAGGACTAAGAAACTCAATCAAAACCGCTCAACTACATGGAAACTGAACAACCTGCTCCTGAATGACTACTGGGTACATAACGAAATGAAGGCAGAAATAAAGATGTTTTTGAAACCAATGAGAACAAAGATACAACATACCAGAATCTCTGGGACACATTTAAAGCAGTGTGTAGAGGGAAATTTATAGCACTAAATGCCCACAAGAGAAAGCAGGAAAGATCTAAAATTGACACTCTAACATCACAATTAAAAGAACTAGAGAAGCAAGAGCAAACACATTTGAAAGCTAGCAGAAGGCTAGAAATAACTAAGATCAGAGCAGAACTGAAGGAGATAGAGACACAAAAAACTCTCCAAAAAATCAATGAATCCAGGAGTTGGTTTTTTGAAAAGATCAACAAAATTGACAGACCACTAGCAAGACTAATAAAGAAGAAAAGAGAGAAGAATCAAATCAACGCAATTAAAAATGATAAAGGGGATATCACCACCGACCCCACAGAAATACAAACTACCATCAGAGAATACTATAAACACCTCTACGCAAATAAACTGGAAAATCTAGAAGAAATGGATAATTTCCTGGACACTTACACTCTTCCAAGACTAAACCAGGAAGAAGTTGAATCCCTGAATAGACCAATAGCAGGCTCTGAAATTGAGGCAATAATTAATAGCCTACCAACCAAAAAAAGTCCAGGACCAGATGGATTCACAGCTGAATTCTACCAGAGGTACAAGGAGGAGTTGGTACCATTCCTTCTGAAACTATTCCAATCAATAGAAAAAGAGGGAATCCTCCCTAACTCATTTTATGAGGCCAACATCATCCTGATACCAAAGCCTGGCAGAGACACAACAAAAAAAGAGAATTTTAGACCAATATCCCTGATGAACATCGATGCAAAAATCCTCAATAAAATACTGGCAAACCGGATTCAGCAACACATCAAAAAGCTTATCCACCATGATCAAGTGGGCTTCATCCCTGGGATGCAAGGCTGGTTCAACATTCGCAAATCAATAAACATAATCCAGCATATAAACAGAACCAAAGACAAGAACCACATGATTATCTCAATAGATGCAGAAAAGGCTTTTGACAAAATTCAACAGCGCTTCATGCTAAAAACTCTCAATAAATTCGGTATTGATGGAACGTACCTCAAAATAATAACAGCTATTTATGACAAACCGACAGCCAATATCATACTGAATGGGCAAAAACTGGAAAAATTCCCTTTGAAAACTGGCACAAGACAGGGATGCCCTCTCTCACCACTCCTATTCAACATAGTGTTGGAAGTTCTGGCTAGGGCAATCAGGCAAGAGAAAGAAATCAAGGGTATTCAGTTAGGAAAAGAAGAAGTCAAACTGTCCCTGTTTGCAGATGACATGATTGTATATTTAGAAAACCCCATTGTCTCAGCCCAAAATCTCCTTAAGCTGATAAGCAACTTCAGCAAAGTCTCAGGATACAAAATTAATGTGCAAAAATCACAAGCATTCTTATACACCAGTAACAGACAAACAGAGAGCCAAATCAGGAATGAACTTCCATTCACAATTGCTTCAAAGAGAATAAAATACCTAGGAATCCAACTTACAAGGGATGTAAAGGACCTCTTCAAGGAGAACTACAAACCACTGCTCAGTGAAATAAAAGAGGACACAAACAAATGGAAGAACATACCATGCTCATGGATAGGAAGAATCAATATCGTGAAAATGGCCATACTGCCCAAGGTAATTTACAGATTCAATGCCATCCCCATCAAGCTACCAATGAGTTTCTTCACAGAATTGGAAAACACTGCTTTAAAGTTCATATGGAACCAAAAAAGAGCCCGCATCTCCAAGACAATCCTAAGTCAAAAGAACAAAGCTGGAGGCATCACGCTACCTGACTTCAAACTATACTACAAGGTTACAGTAACCAAAACAGCATGGTACTGGTACCAAAACAGAGATATAGACCAATGGAACAGAACAGAGTCCTCAGAAATAATACCACACTTCTACAGCCATCTGATCTTTGACAAACCTGAGAGAAACAAGAAATGGGGAAAGGATCCCCTATTTAATAAATGGTGCTGGGAAAACTGGCCAGCCATAAGTAGAAAGCTGAAACTGGATCCTTTCCTTACTCCTTATACGAAAATTAATTCAAGACGGATTAGAGACTTAAATGTTAGACCTAATACCATAAAAATCCTAGAGGAAAACCTAGGTAGTACCATTCAGGACATAGGCATGGGCAAAGACTTCATGTCTAAAACACCAAAAGCAACGGCGGCAAAAGCCAAAATTGACAAATGGGATCTCATTAAACTAAAGAGCTTCTGCACAGCAAAAGAAACTACCATCAGAGTGAACAGGCAACCTACAAAATGGGAGAAAATTTTTGCAATCTACTCATCTGACAAAGGGCTAATATCCAGAACCTACAAAGAACTCAAACAAATTTACAAGAAAAAAACAAACAACCCCATCAAAAAGTGGGCAAAGGATATGAACAGACATTTCTCAAAAGAAGACATTCATACAGCCAACAGACACATGAAAAAATGCTCATCATCACTGGCCATCAGAGAAATGCAAATCAAAACCACAATGAGATACCATCTCACACCAGTTAGAATGGCGATCATTAAAAAGTCAGGAAACAACAGGTGCTGGAGAGGATGTGGAGAAATAGGAACACTTTTACACTGTTGGTGGGATTGTAAACTAGTTCAACCATTATGGAAAACAGTATGGCGATTCCTCAAGGATCTAGAACTAGATGTACCATATGACCCAGCCATCCCATTACTGGGTATATACCCAAAGGATTATAAATTATGCTGCTATAAAGACACATGCACACATATGTTTATTGCAGCACTATTCACAATAGCAAAGACTTGGAATCAACCCAAATGTCCATCAGTGACAGATTGGATTAAGAAAATGTGGCACATATACACCATGGAATACTATGCAGCCATCAAAAAGGATGAGTTTGCATCCTTTGTAGGGACATGGATGCAGCTGGAAACCATCATTCTTAGCAAACTATCACAAGAACAGAAAACCAAACACCGCATGTTCTCACTCATAGGTGGGAACTGAACAATGAGATCACTTGGACTCAGGAAGGGGAACATCACACACAGGGTCCTATCATGGGGAGGGGGGAGGGGGGAGGGATTGTATTGGGAGTTATACCTGATGTAAATGATGAGTTGATGGGTGCAGCACAGCAACATGGCACAAGTATACATATGTAACAAACCTGCACGTTATGCACATGTACCCTACAACTTAAAGTATAATAATAATAAATAAATTAAAAAAAAAAAAAAAAAAGAGAGAGTCACGTCAAAATCAAAGATACAGACCCAAATCTCATGTGGAGGTAGCTTAGGACAGAATCTATCTAATGGGGGTTTTCGGGGAGCTGATTTCAGAAAGTCACTTCAAGACTTCTGTCTGTTATCCAGCCTATGCTAGCTAGTCTACACCTTGCCTCTTTCCTGCTATAATGTTTCCAGGAAAACAAATAATATTCTCCCTGAGACGACTGTTCATCAGGATGCAGAGATACCTACTTTACCTTTTTAGCACCCAAATACATTCACCCAAACCAGTGGTCTCAGTTAAAATCAAAACCTTTTAAGGTTCTTGATCTGGTTTTCCTGTACAGCACAGCTTCTGAATCAAAAGAAGGGGGAGAGATTCTAAATTTGGTTCAGCTGGTTTCTCATACTTCTTACTGAAGAATATCTGGAAGCTAAGAAGCAAAATATGTAGGTTGCATTTTCAGTTTTAAAACTAATGGAAAAAAATACTCAGTATATTTCACTGTTTCCAATTTTTAATCTCTGTTTTTATTCACTCTCAAGAGCAATCACTTCCCCATGGGAACTTTATAACAGTTGTCTGTAGTTCATTCTGGAGGTAAAATTTCCCCTAAGAACTTGGAAATAAGGGAGATAAGAGTGGTCTCTGGGAAATAGACTTTAGGACGAACGCAATGACCAGAAGATAAAATCACTTTTAAAGAAAAAGAGTGGGTCTGGGTTTAGAAGACCTGAGACTATGCTTATTAACCAAAATCATTACCAAAGAAGGAGTACAACAAAAAGGGGGATGTGAGAGGGGCCAGGCACAACCATTTACAGAAGAAGAACAGACTTTCCTGGGCAGACTCCCCAGGCAAGATCCCCCAAACTTCTGAACTACTCACAGACCCTTCCTAATGGGAGAGCACCAAACATATTGGGCCTTGATTCATCCAGTGCCTTTGTCCTAATTCAGTCCTCACTGAGCAGCCTTCCTTATGTGACTTTCTGTGTAAGCCTGTCTATGGGGAAAGAAGGCACTGACCACATAGGCTTGGACTCACCTATACAACCACAGGTGTGAACTGAATCCTCTCTAAGTGCCTGGCTCTGTCCTAGACAACAGACATACAATAGAAAACTCAACAGTTCAGGTCCTTAGGGAAAACACAAACAAGCAAATAAATAAGTAACTGCAGCTAGTGATAAGAACCATTAAAAAATAATAATAATAAAGGCCATGCCTGTAATCCCAGCACTTTGGGAGGCAGAGGCTGGAAGATCGCTTGAGCCCAAGAGTTCAAGATGAGCTTGGGTAACATGGTGAAATCCCATCTCTACTACACAGAATACAAACATTAGCTGGGCATGGTGGCATGCACTTGTAGTCCCAGCTACCTGGGAGGCTGAGGCAGGAGGATCTCTTGAGCCTGAGAGTCAAAGGTTGCTGTGAGCCCAGATTGTGCCACTGCACTCCAGTCTGGGTGACAGAGACTCTGTCTCAAATAATGCTAATAATAATAATAAAGCTAGGTGATGGACTAGATAATGGCTGGGTGGTAGGTGGTTTAAGAAGAGGGATCAGGAATGGCTTATTTGAAAAAAAAAAAAATGACATTTAATTTAAGAGCAGAGACAAAGCCTACCCCAAGCATTTGTTTCGTTTTGTTTTGCTTTGAGAAGGAGTCCTGCTCTGTCACCCAGGCTGGACTGCAGTGGAGCAATCTTGGCTCACTGCAAGCTCTGCCTCCCTGGTTCACACCACTCTCCTGTCTCAGCCTCCCAAGTAGCTGGGACTACAGGCGCCCGCCACCATGCCCGGCTAATTAGTAAAGACGGGGTTTCACCATGTTAGCCAGGTTGGTCTCGATTTCCTGACCTCGTGATCTGCCCGCCTCGGCCTCCCAAAGTGCTGGGATTACAGGCGTGAGCCACCGCACCCAGCCCCAAGCATTTTCTAAAAGCATTTTCTAACTACGCTTTTTAAAAAGTCATGTATTGACACGATGGTAGAGAAGAGCATGATGAAAAGACTTAGAACCAGCAATGCGAAGGGGAGTATGAAGTGTGTAGACAAGTTAGGTAATGGGTAGATTCTTTTTTTGTGCTTGCCCTTCATCAAACACAGCTGAAGCCCTACTTCCTCACTGCCAATCCCTGCCCAACCCTCTCCCAGGTTTGCACCCCCAGATGTTAAACATGACTGTGCCTCTGACTGATAGCGTGGTGAGGATCCAGAATCTGCCATGTAACAATGGGGAAAGAGAGCTTCTCTGCAGAGGGAACAGGAAAAGCTGTCAGAGAAGAACAAACCCAATGCTTCTTTGGAACTTACAGTGAATCTGGAGCTTTATGAACACGGGGAAAAGTACAGGAGCCAGGATCAGAGAAACAGCCAAGAGCAGAGCCACAGGAAAAAGCTTTAGTTTTACTGTAAGTCCAGTAGGAAGTAAGTAAGTGACATGACCTCATTTGCATATTTATTTTTATTTTATTTTTTTGAGACAGAGTCTCACTTTGTCACCCAGGCTGTAGTGCAGTGCAGCATGAGCAGCCTCAACTTCCCAGGCTCAGGTTATTCTCTCACCTCAGCCTTCAGAGAATCTGGGATTACAGGTACACACCACCATGCCCACCAATTTTTGTATTTTTAGTAGAGATGCGGTTTCCCATGCTGCCCAGTCTGGTCTCAAACTCCTGGACTCAAGCAATCTGCCCATCTCCGCCTCCCAAAGTGCTAGGATCATAGTCTTGAGTCACCATGCTTGTTTACATATTTTAAAGATCCCATTGGCTACTGGGCGGAGAATAAACTGCAAGGCTAAAGGTAAAAGAAGCAGCAAGATTAGTTAGAAAGTTCTAAAAGTACCCTAGGCAAGCAGTGATGTGGCTTGACTAGGATGCCAGCAGTAGTGTGGAGAGAAGAGAGTAACTTTAGGGCATATTTTGGAGATGGAGTCCCAGGATTTGTTGATAGACATGTATTTGGGGTGGAGAGTCATGCTTTGGCTTAGCAGAGTAGTGATGTTTATGGAAACTAGAAAGATTGGGCTCTTTGATGGGCTTGAGATGTCCACTAAAGGCACAAGTAGAGATTAAGTTAGGCAGCTGGGACTCCTGGGAAAACATTGAGATGAATATATAAATTAGGCACTTATCTGTGCCTAGATGATTTCTAAAGCCATGGACATTCCCAGCCTTGAGGTGGTGATTTTTCACTGTAAATTAATAAATTGGGTAACTTATTAAGGTAGTGGGAGCCAAGCTAAGATGCCCCAACACAGCTGGTCATCCCCAGTGTGGGCCTGCCCATCTGCTTTGCCAAAGGCCTCAGTTGAGAGCTGCTTCTACAAGGTTGTTTTGTTGTGTTTCCACATATAAAACTCTGTGCCCAAGTTCCCCTTTATTCTTACGGATCAACGTGGAAATCAGAAAAAGTGATATTTATTTAAAATGTTTTTGAAAAAATGCATGACAGTGCTTATTTGGTGGAATAAAGAAATATTACACAAATAAAAGAGAAACTTAAATAAGCAGATTAAGCAATACAACCAAACACTTGTGTAGACCTTTTCTGAGGCAACATGCAGTAACCAGAGCTCCTTGACTTTGAACTCAATGTGGAAAGGCTCTATTGGTTAAGTAACCTAACGAAACAAGTACCCCAAAAAGTCATGATAGACATCCTAGAATAAAATGAACATAGGGCAATTTATATTTATCCCCTTAATAGTTATTCATTGAGTAATTACTATGTAATTACTGTGTTGACTTCATGCCCTCCTGGGGCTCCTTTCTCAGCAGAGGAGACAGACCATACTAAGGGATGGAGCTGATGGAGGTGGGTGTGAAATACCTTTTGACCAAGGTAAGAAGGTGATAGGCAGTTCCAACGAGAAAAGGACCCTTAGTTAAGCTGCCCCTAATGGGGCAGCTGGGCTCAGGATCTGCTGAACCAGCCTGAGAAGGCTGAACCTTCTCTCCTCTAGGCTCTATGCTTCATTTTAAGTGCCCATCTTTCCCCCTCAGGCTGATGGCTGCATCCTGTAAACCATTTAAGTGTTAAGATCCAAGAATGCTTGACTTTTCATTTCAGATTATGTAGGATGAACCAGTTTAGGTAAAGGAAGTTTCCTTAGTATCACTTCCAATTGACTAGAAATTTACCATGGGGTTTGTGGCCAGTGCCCTGACTGGCTATAAACACGTCTTGCTCTGCAGGTCACTGACCTGAGTGTGTATTTCCCTCAAGGACCTGGGAGAGAGGAGTGACTATGGCAGGACAAGGTTCACCTTATCTTGAAGTCCCTAGGCCAAAAATTTTATTAGTAGCACTCTTAACTAGCACCTCCATTTCATTATTGCCAACAGTCAGGCTTTTAAAGGGCTTCAGAGGCTACAGACTTTTTTTTCAATGTCTGAACTTCAGATGAGTTGTCATAAAATCACCTTTGTTCTACATGATGCATTGTGCCTGGATGAAACAACTCATTATAAAAGGAGAACACTGCCCTTCCCCACCATGTCAGAATTCAGTGTTTGCCACAAAGGCAGCA